>NC_086097.1:20236689-20854022 GCF_963921235.1 Mobula hypostoma
GCCATTTGTGCCAAGTGTTCCGACTTCCACCATTCCCTCACTGTTGGTAAACTCCCGGGATTTTCAAAATCGTCTGTTGCTTGCAGCATCTGAGAGATAGTTCCCCGAAAAATAAAACATACACCTTGAATGTGGATCACACCGTTCAAGTGGTTGAATCAGCGATGTTGTGTTAGGCGGTGGGAAACGCACTGTTATGTTAGGATGAATGCTGTCCAAATGTTTAGGATAGGCTGGCGCATTGTCAAGCAATAAAAGAACTTTAAAGGCAAGATTCTGTTCCTGGCAGTAGCATCCCAGAGCTGTGTTACCTTCAGCTGATGCTGCGCTGTTTATAATTTCCAACTTTTTTTCAAGTGTTAAAGCAGTTCTCTGCTGCTCTGCTGACAGTCCAAGACATGACATCGGACACTTAGGAGGCATAGTTAAATATTTCAAGCATAAAATCACTGCACTGTAGCTAAAACCAACAAAAGTTTAAGATCGTGCATCCACACCTTGTCAAAACCAATGCGAGAGTGGTGGGAGTGAAATTGTGAGGTGCGCGCACCTGACTTGAATTGGTGGGAAAGTGGTGCTTCTCGTCCCAACAGTGAGACTGTGAAGCACGCGCACGTGACTTGTATTGGCAGGAAGGCAGTGCTCCTCGCATAACTGTGAATTTTGGACACATATAACGAGACGTTGGTAGAAATAGGTTCCTCGCATAACTGAATTCGCATAGTCTGAAGACACATATAACGAGGATAGGGTGTAATAAATAAATCAATTGCAATATATGTATATTGAGTAGATTAGAAATCATGCAAAAACAAAAAATATATTAAAAAGTGAGGTAGTGTTCTACTTGTGTGACTGTACAATGTCTGCACACTTTCTCAGTTAGCACATCATCCTAACCCTTGACTTGCTGCAACTTCCAAAGACTCTTCTGCTCAAATGGTCTACACCGAGCACAGGATCCTCCCTGCTTGCTCGTGTTCAGCCCATAACACTCTAAGCTCTTCCTCTTCAATGTGGCAGTTGTAACATCTGAAAGGTGGAGTTGGCTGTCTTAAACTATATTCAACAAGCAATCTACTACCGGAAATCAGCAGACCGGCAGCATCCGTGAGGGAAATGAACAGTTGGCATTTTGGTCAAGTCCTTTCAACTAGTCCAGATGAAGGGTCTTGTCTTTAAACATCGACTATAACAAACAACCTACTGTAGGAAATCAGTGAACAGGCAGCATCTGTGAAGGGAAACGGACAGTTGATGTTTCGCGTCAACACCCTTCGCTAGTCTGGAAGAAGGGTCTCAACTTTAAACATCAATTGTCCATTTTCCTCTACAGATGCTGTCCGGCCTACTGATTTCCACCAGCTAATTGTTTGTTGCTTCAGATACCAGTATCTGTAGACTCTTGCATCTCCGTTAAAGCACAGGATGTTTTGTTGCTCAGTCTCTCCCTGATATTTGGGGATAATCTGAAATAATTCCTCCAAAGAACATGCAAATATGCAGAAGAGCATAAAAAGCAGTTGTAGACAATTTGACCCTTCAAACAAGTTCATGTCTAATCATTCACTACCTCAATTCTCATATCACTTGAGTATTTTTATATTCAGATATCTGTCTCTCTATTTTGAATGTTTAAACCGCTACAATCTTAATGGATAAAGAACTCTTGATACTCACTGCCTTCCAAGTGAAGACCGTACCTTTATCAGTCCTTAACGTCTGGTCTCCTACTTTCAGACTGTGACCCTCTTATTCTAGACTCCTTAACCATGGTAGGCCTCCTCCCTGTATCAAACTTGGTGAGCTTTGTGAGAATTGTATTGAAGTCATCTATCATTTTAACCTCTGGGGAACAGAGGCCGAGCCTGCTCATTCTGTCCTCGTACATGAGATCCTCTAACCCAGGAACCAGTCTGGAGAAGCTTTGCTAAATTCCCTCCAGGGGTTCCTAACCTGGGCTCCACAGATCCCACAGTCAATCCTAGGGATCCATGGCATTAAAAAAATGTTGGGAACCCCTGCCATTCTTTTTAAGTTAAAGAGATGAAAATTGTACCCACTGCAGGCCGTCATCGGTTTGTTTGTTTATTTTCTCTTTAAGATTGCAGCACCTGCATTGTCTTGTGTCTCTAGAGAAAACGTTGACCCTGCATCAACTCTGTGGAGCCTACAAGACTTTGTGTTTTTAAAAAAAAACTGACCTCAAACATTCCCCTTATACTCTCCTCCAGTCACCTTAGAATTCTGCCATGGGCCTGTGCTGATCTGCTGTGGTATTAGAGTTATAGAGCACAGAAATAGGCCCTTCGGCCAAACTCATCCATGCAAACCAAGTTGTCTAACTGAGCCAATCCCATTTAGCTGCACTTTCGGTCATATGGCTCAAAACTTTTCCACCCATGTACCTGTCCAAATGTCTTTTAAATGTTGTAATTATACGTGCCTCTACCACTTCCTCTGGCAGATTATTCCATATACTCACCACCCTCTGTGTGGAAAAGCTTGCTCCTCAGATTCCCCTTGAATCTTTCACCTTAAACTGTGCCCTCTAAAGAGAGACTGGACAAACTAGGATTATTCTCCCTGGATCAAAGGAGGGTGAGGGGTGACTGTATAGGGCAGGGGCCCCCAATCAGGAGTCTATGACCCATTTAATGGTATTGGTCCATGGCATAAAAGAGGTTGGGAAATCACTGGTATAGGGGTTTATAAAATTGAGGGTTATTCGTAGATAAAGTGAATTGTCACCGTCAATTCACAACGAATTTTCTCAGAGTAGAGAAGTCTAAGACCAAAGGTCATTTGATGTTTACAGGTTTGCAAACTGAGACTTTATATGAATTCTACAATATCCCTCTTTGGTTAAACGTGTACTTCCTGTCAAGGTGAGGTAGACTATCTATAGATTGGTAACTGTTTGTTAAGCCTGGCTCCTCCCTTTTTGTGGTTAGGTTGATCCAAAAAGTAACCCCCAATTCTCATAATTGCACTTTATAGGATGGCACAAGTAAATTTTTGAACCAAATCAACTTGTACATAGGTTTAAATGTGACACTACGATGAGTTATTTATTGTGTATCACAACTTACTGTCAGCATACAAATAATCAACTGCATATACGAGCAAGTTGAATCTAGGTCATTCAAATGCGGACAGGGCAGGAGCACATCCTTTTTACAACATTCTTTCATCTCTCAAAGTCAATTTATTCTGCCATCAGCTCAAAGCTACTAGGCTACATTCATAATTTGCCAAATTTAGACTTTGAACTTGCGACCTAGTCTGATGTCATTGTTACTGAGCCATATACTATTCCTGACAACTTCTGGAATTCAATTTTTGCCCAAAAACTACAAATTCCTATAAGGTCCTTGGTAGATATATTTGTATTTTGCAATCCCTTAAATGTACAAAATAGTAGACCATTGTTGCTGAATTTTATTATGATGTTGTTTAGTTATGCACAAGCTACAAGTAATAAGTATATGTAATATAGCATGGATTTACAAAGGGGAAATCATGTTTGACTAATCTTCTGGAATTTGTTGAGGATGTAACTATGAAAATGAACATGGAAGAGCCAGTGGATGTAATGTACCTGGACTTTCAGAAAGCCTTTGATAAGGTCCCACATGGGAGGTTAGTGTGTAAAATTAGAGCACATGGTATTGGGGGTAGGGTACTGACATGGATAGAAAACTGGTTGGCGGACAGGAAACAAAGAGTAGGGATTAATGGGTCCTTTTCAGAATGGCAGGCAGTGACTAGTGGGGTACCACAAGGCTCGGTGCTGGGACCGCAGCTATTTACAATATACATGAATGATTTAGATGATGGGATTAAAAGTAACGTTAGCAAATTTGCAGATGACAGAAAGCTAGGTGGCAGTGTGAAATGTGACAAAGATGTTATGAGAATGCATGGTGACTTGGACAGGTTGGGTGAGTGGGCAGATGCGTGACAGATGCAGTTTAATGTGGATAAGTGAGAGGTTATCCACTTTGGTGATAAGAACAGGAAGGCAGATTACTATCTGAATGGTGTCAAGTTAGGAAAAGGGGAAGTACAACGAGATCTAGGTGTCCTTGTTCATCAGTCACTGAAAGTAAGCATGCAGGTACAGCAGGCAGTGAAGAAAGCTAATGGCATGCTGGCCTTCATAACAAGGGGAGTTGAGTATGGGAGCAAAGAGGTTCTTCTACAGTTGTACAGGGCCCTGGTGTGACCACACCTGGAGTATTGTGTACAGTTTTGGTCTCCAAATTTGAGGAAGGACATTCTAGCTATTGAGGGAGTGCAGCGGAGGTTCACGAGGTTAATTCCCAGGATGGCGGGATTGTCATATGTTGAAAGATTGGAGCAACTGGGCTTGTATACACTGGAATTTAGAAGGATGAGAGGGGATCTGATTGAAACATATAAGATTATTAAGGGAATGGACACGCTAGAGGCAGGAAACATGTTCCCGATGTTGGGGGAGTCCAGAACCAGAGGCCACAGTTTAAGAATAAGGGGTAGGCCATTTAGAACGGAGTTGAGGAAAAACTTTTTTTACACAGAGGGTTGTGGATCTGTGGAATGCTCTGCCTCAGAAGGCAGTGGAGGCCAATTCTCTGGATTCTTTCAAGAAAGAGTTAGATAGAGCTCTTAAAGATAGCAGAGTCAAGGGATGTGGGAAGAAGGCAGGAAAAGGGTACTGATTGTGGATGATCAGCCATGATCACAGTGAATGGTGGTGCTGGCTCGAAGGGCTGAATAGCCTAATCCTGCACCTATTGTCTATTGTAATAAAATAAAAAAAATTATAAAGGTCCTACATCGATCAATATGGTTAAAATGCTATAAATACATTTTAATAAAATGATAGTTTATGAATAATTTTAGTAAAATGATACTGTATGGTCTTCAACCAGGTTATGCCTGAAACTGGTGCAGATTCAGATGATGAATCTCCCAATGTTGAACTCAGCAAGAGCAACAAAGGTGAATTAATGGATTTTCTAAGCCAAGATGAGGGAAATTTTAACAAGCAGTACTATGAAAGGCTTATGACCTTGAAGAACTCTGGTCGACAAAGACTGCTGGCACTGGACATGCAATATGAGCAGCAGAAGAATAAACTTAAATCAGAAGGTGAGGGAAAACTGGACAATGTGGGACTGACAGAAGAAGTGATCAAATTCTTTGCAATGAATGAAGGAAGAATTCCTGTGGACAACAGATCCTCCAAGCCGAATTCATCTAGGTGAGTCTGTTATGGAGTCAGAGAGCAATACGACACGGATGCAGGCCCTTTGGTTCAACCAGTCCATGCGGCTGGTCCCAATTTCCTGAGTTCAGCCCATATCCCTGCATGCCCGTCCCTCCCGTGTACCTATCTGAGTGCTTTTCTCACAGCGCATTCCATATACTCTCCACTCTCTGCGTGAAAAAGTTGCCCCTCAGATCCCTTCTAAATCTTTCCCCTCTCAGCCTGAATCTGTGTCCCCTAGTTTTGGTCTCACCTATTCTGGAGAAAAGACTGTTACCATCCACTATATCTATGCCTCTTGTAATTTTAAACATGTCTATATATGGTTGCCTCTCATTCTCCTGCATTCCAAGGAATAAAAATCTAGCCTGGCAAATCTCTTCCTATATCTCAGGCCCTCTAGTCCCGGTAACATCCTCATAAATCTTTTCTGTACTCTTTCCATGTTGTGGATAAATCCACCAAGTTTGGTGAAATTTTGTCACCTTAATTCTCTCAAACATCATTTAGTCCCTTTTGTTGGCTTAAGTGAATTTAACAATAACTTGAATTTTGGTAGCATCTTCTAATATAGGAATACAGTCAGAGATGATTATCAAGAATATTATCACAAAGGTATCTTTCAACACTCACAAACACAAGACATTGTGCAGATGCTGAAAATCAGAGTAACACACACAAAATGCTGGAGGAACTCAGCATGTCAAGCAACATCTATAGAGAGGAATAAAGAGTTGATGTTTTGGGCCAAGACCCTTCATCAGGACTGCCTGAAATATCAGTTTTGTTCTTCTCCAGAGATGCTGCCTGACCTGTGGAGTTCCTCCAGCATCTTGACTTTGTTACTTTCAACACTCAGTTATGGAAGATGATATCAAGAAGTATAAGCATAGAAAGGTGATTAAGGTTTAGGAAGGAAATTCTAGTTAACGATAAAAGTACAGTGCTCAGTAAAAGAACAATTAAAATCAAGGATGAGCGCAATTTAGTAATTGGTAAAGTTTGCATTCTTGGAGCCCATTTAACAAACAATAAAATATCTTGTTAAACTCTGAATCAATTTTTTAAGATAATGACTGATATAATAGAGCAACATTGATTGAGCACAATACAATTCTGATAACCTATGCCACTAAGTGATGTGCATACTCAGAAACTACAGCATGCCAACATACAACAAGACAGACACAACAACAGCAAAACAGACCCTCTTCCTACCCCACCCTCATTGGGATTCAATGGCCCTTGTCCTTGGGGCCCAGTGACTGCGGTCCTTGACCTTGGGGATTGCATAACTGTGGCATTCCAAAACTGCAAATACTTCACACTAGTTAGCATGCAGGAATTTCAGAAATTTGTTTTTAATAATCAAAACAGAGAACCGACATAGCTGGTTACCTTTAATCTGAGATTCAATTACCCTTTTTAATAGTGTCTTTCTTAATAAGTCTCATTTACTGAAGATGAAATGTTACTTTTGTTCTTTATTCATTCCCATCCTGTTATTTCAGCTGACTTTCCATTGGGCAAGTTAGGAATATCAGATGGAACCTGTAAATTGTATTTAGGGAATAAATTAATGAATAATAATTTTCTGTCAACAGAAATATTTCACTTCCTTTCCACACCATCTCCTCCAACGCACTACACCTGGGACTTTTGAAGTCCAAATTATTTTGGATTTTGTTGTATTTACAAATTGGATTACACCAAACGTTTATCATATCTGCATGGACATTAATTCCCACAGAACAATGCTTGATCCTCTTCACCAGTGGGTCAAAACCTTGTTCTGTGAAGCTCTTGACGTCAATGGTGTGCAACTGCTTCTCAGGTTTTAAAACAAACTATACACAGGCAACTTTCATAGCACATTATGATGTTCAGGACATGTAATGGTAAGACACTCACAGACTACTCAACAATTGCAGACCTGAACAGCACACTATTATAACTTGAGAGCTCAGATGGTTTGGCATCAATATGGCTGCTCTGACTGATGCATACCATGGAGAGGGGGTGGCCAGTTTGAAAATACTAGCTTACTTTCCTGTAAGCCTACAACTTATTCTCTTGCACATGCTCGACACCCCATTTGATTTTTTTTTCCTTTTGCCTACACCAGAATTATCAACAGTGGCCATTTAACTTGAGTACCTTAAAACCCTTGCATTCCTGTTAGTACTCTGACACCTTTTAAATTTTTTTTAAAGTATGTTACACAGTATAATAAATTTTATAGCAAACATGGTAAGGTTAAATAAAGAGTGAGAAACAGACCAGGTAGTTTTCAAGGGAACATTGGAATGGGGGTTTAAAGGGAGTTTAATGAGTGTCTTCCAGGGAAGTGTGAGAACTGGAGCCCCAGTGTGTCAGGAGGAGTGTGGGAACCAAGGCACTAGTGTGTCAGAGGGAGCGTAGGAGTCAGCTGGATGTGGATCCACTAGGATTTACAAATAGTCGGATAGGGGATTATCAGAGCTTTACTGTACATCATTTGGATGTGGAAGGAAACTGGAGCACCCTGGTAAACCAATATAGTAATAGAAAGAATGCGCAAACTCCAGACTGACGGCACCAGAGGTCAGGATTAAATCTGGGCCACTGGAGCTCTCAGAAAAAGCTTCAATGGAAAAACATGCAACATCTTCACTAAGAGCCAGAGTTTGTGGCATATAACCAGTCAAAATGCAGCAGATGATATTGAGAAATTTTGTGTCCTTATATAGGGAGTTCAGAGAATTTGTATGTAATTGGGGGAAAGAGCAAAAACTGCACTCCCGTCCATCTCTTTGGCCACCATCCTGTCCCATCTGTAGAAGGGTGTCAAAAGCTATGGGGGGAAGGTGGGAGAATGAGGTTGAGAGGGATAATAAATAAGACTCAATGGGCTGAATGGGATACTAAATCAGCCATCATTAAATGGCAGACCAGACTCGGAGGGCCAAATGGCCTAATTCTGCTCCTATGTATTATGGTCATTTAAGCAGTGCAAAGGCGATGGATGGTGTGGATACAGAAAGCAGGGTTTTGGATGAATTCAGATTTATAGAGTGTAGAAGTTAAAAGGCCAGAGAGGAAAATGTTAGAATAGTCCAGCCTGTCAGCATTAGTAGCTGAATGAGGGTTTTGGCAGCAAGTTGAACCTAGCAGTTTGCCAATTTTGGATATGGAAAGGCATGTTAGAAGATTACATCCAGTAGCCATCTGTCTTGCTGTAAATTATTGGGATAGCTTCACAGAATTGGATAAAGGATTGTTATTCTCAGATCAGCACAGGCCCATGGTGTACTGCCACACAGGTCCTAGATGTATGAAGAGGCATAGTTTTAAGATGATAGTGTGAAGATTAGGGGGATGAAAGAGGTAAGTTTTCTTTTACAGGTGCATGGAACGCACTGCCAGGGGTGATGGTAGAGGCAAATATATTGGGGAGATTCTATAGGCTCAGACAGGCACACGGAGGTCTATGTTGAGGGGAAGGCTTAGATTAATCTTGGAGCAGGTTAAAAGGTCAGCACAATAACATGGGCAAAAAAGGCCTGTGCTGTGCTCTATTGTTCTATGTTCTGAATATCTATATGGTGTTTGGATGAAATGTTGCATTTAAACAAGCCGAGCTATTCATAGTTTGATTTAGTGTCAGCTATTTTTATTTCTTTACCAGAAATATAATGAAGAGAAATTCCTACTCTGGTAATGAACACTGCAGTTTAACAGATACAAAGGGATCTGTTAAAAAGGATCTTTTGCAGCCAAAAAAGCCCAGCAGACCTGAGAGTACCACATCGGCTTGGATCTCACAGATCACAGGTGAGACTTTACAAATTTATTCACCAGTCAATGCCAAGCTTTCCAAATGAGAAATATAAAAGTAAAGTAACAGACCTATCAGAAAGTGCAAATGTGTTAAAAGTCTTGTATGGAAAAATACTTGTATTTTACAAACATGTGGGTTGCCCCCAGCACATCGTTTGGTTACGTTGCTTCTTTCGCAAATAATATTTCCACATTTAAGAGAAGTTTGTTTAAGTACATGGATGAGAGGGGTATGGAGGGCTATGGTCCAGGTGCCAGTCAATGGGACTCGGCAGAGTAACAGTTGTGCACAGCTAGATAGGCCAAGTGGCCTGTTTCTATTATGACTCTGATATACATTTCACTTTATGTTTTGATGTACATGTGATAAATAAAAAAAAAAGCTATCCTTTATAGTTGTAGTAAGATCTCCAACAGCTCTCATTTAATTAAAAGGCGGGAGATGGAAATTGCTACAAACTACAAAATCTGCACAAGACATCTGGGGCTGAATTTTCCTTTGCAATGACCTGAACTCAGTTTCCTTCCTGCAGCTCAGCTGCGGCAGATGCTAATAACCATTCATCAGCTGTTTAGTACTGGTAGGCAGGTTATGAACTTGTGCCAAGGACCATGATCTCTGCTAGCCTTGTATAAACTGAAAGACATGACAGAAGGATCAAGGGTAGCAATGGTAAAGAGTGTCATCTAACTTGTACAGTACTCTACAACCTGAAACAAATGAGAGCAAAGTCACATTTTACTCCTGTGCAATGTTCCATTCATATAACTATATAACAATTACAGCACAAAAACAGGCCATCTCAGCCCTTCTAGTCCATGCCAAACTCTTACTCTCACCTAGTCCCACCAACCTGCACTCAGCCCATAACCCTCCATTCCTTTCCTGTCCATATATCTATCCAATTTAACTTTAAACGACAACATTGAACCTGCCTCAACCACTTCTGCTGGAAGCTCGTTCCACACAGCTACCACTCTCTGAGTAAAGAAGTTCCCCCTCATGTTACCCCTAAACTCATGTCCTCTTGTTTGAATCTTCCCCACTCTCAATGGAAAAAGCCTATCCACGTCAACTCTATCAATCCCCCTCATAATTTTACACACCTCTATCAAGTCCCCCCTCAACCTTCTATGCTCCAAAGAATAAAGACCTAACTTGTTCAACCTTTCTCTGTAACTTAGATGAAACCCAGGCAACATTTTAGTAAACCTCCTCTGTACTCTCTCAATTTTATTCAATTATTCTAGTGTTGGGAAAAGATGAGGGCCCAGAAATTCAATCACACTGTGTGTGTGTGTGTGTGTGTGTGTGTGTGTGTGTGCTGTGAATCACTCCCAGAATTGCATGTGGCTATTGTGCCAACTATGTACAAAGTGGAGAGTCTTACCAGGTAAATGTAGAACATATTTCTTGACGTGTAATGAAAATCTTTCTTGAATGAGAAGGGTGTGCTACTCTTCACTGTGCAATATTATCACTTTTACAACCACAAGTGAATTTGTCATCTGACATATTTGCTGTTCTCATTCCCAGCGAGTTCTCATAGAAGAATACGGTTTTGAACTACTTGCTTCTGAGAAAGGAGGCAGTTTAGAGAGAAGTTCCAGGAAGAGTCTCAAGAATAACAAACTGCTACTTTACATTTGAGTAACATAAAAGGATAAGGAGTCAGTCACTTTACAGAAGATCTTGGAAATTACAATGGGTTCTGGTTAATTGGGACAGCCATTTATTTAGAACAACTCTTAAAGAACAAAAGCTAATCCAGAAAATAGCACAGATTCCCTTTGTTTATTTGGGACATTATATTGCTTAATTGGGCATTAGATATTGCTGAACAATTTTTAACTGTTGTCAGTCGCATGCACTTGCATGACCGTTAGATACCACACTACTTGGAGTGAACAGTTTTTAAACAGCGTCAGTAGTGTGTGTTTGTGTTCAAAAAGCAGCAATTCTTGTCACTGATAGTCAGGGAGAAATGAGCAATAAGACAATTCAGTATTGTATTGCTCACTGTACTTTCAAGCATTCAGACTTGGAGATGCCAGAACTGGCTGGGAGTGAAAATGAAATAATTCCACTAACTCAACAAGTTAATAAGTTACGGGAAATTTGAATGTTTATAAAAATGAAGATTTGGAGGATGCAATCATTGTATGAAGGCAGTCTATTATCTGCACTGGGTGTCTGTGCTGATTTGTTCATTTATAGTCAAATGAATACAGTGTGAATTAATTGGCAAGCATTAGGAACCAATATGCAGTTTTGTAGTACTGCAGTAGTATTGGTAGTATTCTAATTTGTTCTATATTTCATTTAAATACATAATGCATTCCTCAGGTTTGTCTTTTTTATACCGTTTTAATTATTTCATGAAACTGGCTAATTAGGCCAAAATGTTCTGGTCCTGAGGTGTCCCAATTAACCAGAATCCACTGTACTTGTGATAAGTGCTTAAAAAAACAGAGTTAGTGAAAGAGTAATTACCTGTGAATGCAGTTAAGTGGGTGCCTATAGTCACTGCACAATGTTAGAAAGAAAGAACATGCAAGGTAAAGAAAGGAAAAATTAGATTGGCAGGGATCTACCTAATGTGAGCTTGGTTGAGAACATAGAATAGTACAGCATTAGACAGGCCATTTGTTGTAAGTGAGGAAACAGATTTGATAGGTCTCAAAGGCAAGGACTCTGGACACAACCTTGGTTGTAAAGGATTTTATTTACAGAAGACAAACGTGGGGAAATGGCAACAGAAACAACACGCACACGCACACAATTCACAGTAGTCAGATCAGCAATAAAACACACGGACAATTAATAAAATCGCGTGGGACGCACACACAATATGATAACCCGACACCCTTGTCTCTGTGTGGGCACGGCTCTTATGATATTAGGGACGATACCCACACCCCTAACCCTATTCAATGCACAACTCACCAACAGCAGGGTGGTCCCTCAGAGGTAGCAAAAAAGAGAAAGGGTCAAGCCCATGTGGCTTCCTTTAGAGTGCAGCAGGGCTGATGAGTCCAGCCCAGGTGATTCACAGGGAAGCCAATGGCTCGGTGCCAGCAGGGTTAAGCTGATTACAAAGGCCAATTGCCCAAGGTCAAGTACAAGGCTAATTAAAGGGGCCAATGGTTAGGTGTGCATTGATGGGCGAGGAGGGGTCAAACCTTGATTGGCAGGTGGCGTGTCTTTCAACCAGTTAAACGGGCAGTGCTGTCACGTGACAGTCACGGCCCCTCCAATATACCATTCTGCCCACAACGTTGCACCAGTCTTGCTGCTAATTTATACCAATTGTCCTCCTCCTGTGGACATTTAGTATAACACAAAGTACTCTGCAGATGCTGGGGTCAAAGCAACACTCACAACACACTGGAGGAACTCAGCAGGTCGGGCAGCATCCGTGGAAACGATCAGTTAACATTTCGGGCCGAAACCCTTCATCAGGACTGAAGAAGGAAGGGGCAGAGGCCCTATAAAGAAGGTGGGGGAGGGGGGGAAGGAGAAGGCTGGAAGGTTAAGGACAGTGGTTTCCCTTCTGCCATCATCAATGATGACCTTACCCGCATTGACTCCATTTCCCGCACTTCGGCCCTCACCCCATCCTCCCGCCACCGCAACAGGGACAGAGTTCCCCTTGTCCTCACCTACCACCCCACCAGCCTCTGGATCCAGCATATTATCCTCCACAACTTCCACCACCTTCAACAGGACCCCACCACTAAGCACGTCTTTCCCTCTCTACCCCTCTCCGCTTTCCGCAGGGATCGTTCCCTCCGCGACTTCCTGGTCCACACGTCCCTCCCCAGGGATCTCCCACCCGGCACTTATCCCTGTAAGCGTAAGTGCTACACCTGTCCCTACACCTCCTCTCTTGCCACCATTCAGGGCCCCAAACAGTTCTTCTAGGTGAGGCAACACTTCACTTGTGAGTCTGTTGGGGTCATCTATTGCATCCGGTGCTCCCAGTGCAGTACTTTCTCATTTCATTTGACCTCCCAAGGTGCTTCATTTCACATTAGCCTGGATTAAACTCCATCTGCCACTTCTCTGCCTATATCTGTAATTTATTTATATCCCACTGTGTTTTTTGATAGCCCTTTATATTACTATTCTCAGGTCTATCAGCTGGCCTTGCTTATTTCCCAAAACTAGGCCCAGTATGTTTTCCTGTAGTTAGTCTCCACATCCTCTCAGATGTTCTGAAGAAATCCCAGCCTACCCAAGTCTTTTGTATGATGGGAGTTCCACTCATTACCAGAGAAGTTAAATTCCCAAAGTTTAAAAATTCAAACTGAATTTATTATCAAGGCACATATATGTCTACCATTACTACCATGACATTCATTTTCTTGCAGCCATTCACAGTAGAACAAAGAAATAATAAAATCGATGAAAAACTACACACATAGACTGACAAACAACCAATGTGTAAAAGACAAACTGTGTAAATACAAAAAAAGAATAAGTAGTTGTAGAGGCGATGACAACCCAGTTGTCTCTTCACCTTTCCATAAATCTATTTGCATATCTGTTCCTCTACCTCTCTGTGATGATGGGGGGGGGGGGGCTCTAGTACCCTGTCAGTATAATTACACCCTTCTTATTTTGGAGCTCCACTTAAATGACTTCTCTAGTTTGTCCTCTGCTTGGTACTGCTGTGACATTCTCCCTTATCAGGAGGGCAATCCTTCCTCCTCTTTTACCCCCACATCTAAAACAACAAAAGCCAGGAAAGTTGAGCTGTTCGTCACACAACCATGCCTCCTAATTTCATATACTGATGCAGGCTCTAAGTTCACCCTCCTAGTGTTGAAATAAACACATTTCATCCCATCAGTCCCACCATGTTTATTAGCATGCCCCTTGCTGTCCTTCCATTCAGTCTTACTTATTATATCCTCTATCTTGTCCTCAAACCTGTTATTGAAGAGCAGAGGGAACATTTTATTGTAAGTGTGGTTGTCTTCTAGCTGACAAGGTTGCACTTGACAAATATCAAGGGGAAAGGTTTTCTGTTTCAGTTGACACTCCTTACATTTCTTGACAGAAAACTAACCAACTGTGTCAGTTACAAGAGAGTCACAAATAAATTCAACAAGGAATTTGGCAGAAGTTGCTTTACACACAGAGAATGGTTAGAATGTGGGTGTAATGATTGAGGCTTACAAAATAAATTGATTGAAATAGATGAGGATAAAAGAAATTGAAGAATTTAGTGATAAAACAGGAGGAAGCTCACATAGGCTCAACACCAGTACTCAGACTCAATGTCTTGTGTCTGTGATGTAGATGTAAGTAGCTGAGTGAGAAATTGAAATGAGATTTACTGGCTCTTATATATAGTTTCTATACAGATTCAATCATACTGTGATCACTCTTTCCAAGGGGAACCCAAACTCCTCTTGAGATTTTATTTATCTCATTTCATAGGACCAGATCTAAGATAGCACATTCCCTTGTAAGTTCAGCAACATGCTGTTCAAGAAAGTCACCACGGATGCATTCTATAAAGCCCTCCTCAAGACTGCCTCGACCAACTTGATTCACCCAATCTATGTGCGAGTTAAAGTCCCCCATGATAACTGTTGTTCCATTCTAACATGCCTCAAATATTTCTTTGTTTATTGCCGGTGCCTCTGTAATGTTATTATTTGGTGGCCAATAGACAAGTGATTTTTTTTTCCCTTTACTATTCTTAATCTCTACCCAGATGGATTCAACGTTCTGCTCCTTAGATCTTATATCGTCTCTCACTATTGCCCTGATCTCATCTTTAAGAGCGCTACCCAACTGCCCTTACCTTCCTGCCTATTCTTCTGTAATATCTGATGACCTTGGACATTTAATTCCCAATCCTCTTCACCCTGCAACCACGTCTGTGTAATGGCCACTTTAATGGCCCTTTGTACTGATTTGAGCCACAAGTTCACTGGCCTTGTTTCAAATACTACAGGCATTCAAATAAAGTGCCCTTACACTCATTGTGCTTCTAAAATCTTGTAATCTTTTACTCTTTTGCACTTGACTTTTCTTCACTCCACTTTTACTTTTCTCTTTTGCTTTTTCTTTATCTTTATCCACACTTTTCTTTTTCACTTTATCCATACTTAAGACCATAAGATTTGGGAGCAGAAGTAAGCCATTCAGCCCATCGAGTCTGCTCCGCCATTTAATCATGGACTGATCCAATTCTTCCAGTCATCCCCACTCCCCTGCCTTCTCCCCAAACCCTTTGATGCCCTGGCTAATCAAGAATCTATCTATCTCTGCCTTAAATGCACCCAATGACTTGGCCTCCACAGCTGCTTGTGGCAACAAATTCCACAGATTAACCACCCTCTGACTGAAGTATTTTTTCTGCATCTCTGTTCTAAATGGACGTCCTTCAATCCTGGACTCCCTACCATAGGAAATAACTTTGCCATATCTAATCTGTTCAGGCCTTTTAATATTCAGAATGTTTTGTATGAGATACCCCCTCATTCTCCTGAACTCCAGGGAATACAGCCCAAGAGCTGCCAGATGTTCCTCATGTGGTAACCCTTTCATTCCTGGAATCATTCTCGTGAATCTTCTCTGAACTCTCTCTGTCATGTACCCCATGACGGGTTAAAGAACCAGCGGAAGTGGAAAACACTTTGGGGTCCAGTATTGCTATTAACTAATGGTACTTATTAGTAACTACACAATACAGTAATATTAATGCAGATAAATCAAACAGGTTAGCAATGATTATATGTAAGTAAGTGTGGAAATATATGAAAACCAAGCTTCTTCAAGTCTAGGGGTAAATAGATAGTCTTACAAAGATGAGTAAAGTTCAGTTCAGTTTGTGGTATTGAGTTGAGTAGTGATAGAGGTGGGGGGGGGAGAGATTTGAGTCTTCAGGTGAGCTGACACCATAGATCTTCCCGTTGTCCTCCGAAATCCTTTAGAAGTCACCGACTGTGACCACAACAAAGGGGACCATTCTTCTGTGGTGGAATTATCAACCCAGGCAAGGGTTGGACACATGAATAATTTCCCACCGGTCACACCCTTTTTACACTGCAAGAGCCACTGATTGATCCGCCTGATCGATCCTCTAAAACCCGCTTTTCCTGTGGGCACCACAAAGCTCATTCAGTGTCCAAACCATGTGTCTGTAGGTCTAACAGCTGACTTCTATTTATCTCACCGTGCTGAACACCAACTGTCCATCAAGCAGCTCCTCCCTTCTCTCTCTGTAAGAACTTGGAAGCTGCTAGTGTTCTTGCAAAAGTGTGAACATGCTGCCGAAAAACCATAACACCATCTCAAAGCAGTCTCTCCCTCTCCCCCTCTTTTAAAAACACAGTTTAGAGGGGTAATTCAGGACCCCATCACATCTCCAATGTTACTTCTACAATCTGTTGAACCCACACCCCCACTATTTAACTTAAAGCCCTATCCACAGCCCTGATATGCAATTCGCTATGATCCAGGTCCCATCACGGTTCAGGTGGAGCCTGTCCCATTGGTACAGATCCCTCCTTCCCCAGTACTGGTGCCAATTTCCCATGAATTCAAACCCACTTCTCCCACTCCAATCCTTGAGCCATGCATTTAACTCTCTAATCTTCTTGACCCTATGACAATTTGCACGTGGCTCAGGTAGTAACCCAGAGATAATTACCTTTTTGGTTCTGCTTTTTAATTTAATCCTGAGCTGCTCAAATTCCCTCAGCAGAATCTCTTTCTTCATTCTACCCATGTTGGTTTGGTACCAACATGGACCAAGACAACTGGATCTTTTCCCTCCCACTACAAATTCCTCTGCAGGTCATATAAGATGTCCTGAACCCAGGCACCAGGCAGCCAGCACAGCCTTTGGGACGCTTTATCCTCACGACAGAGAACTCTGTCTATTCCCCTGACTATACTATCCCCAATTACCACTATGTTTCTCTTCTCTCCCGCCTCAGGAATGGCTTCCTGAACTATGGTGCCACAGTTAGGTTGCTCATCCTTCCTACAGCCCCCACTCTCATCCACACAGGGAGCAAAAATCTCAGACCTGTTAGACAGGTTCAAGGGCCTAGGCTCCTCCAGCACTGTCTCTTGGATCCCACTACCCGCCTCATTCGCGGTCACGCCCTCTTGTCCCTGACCACAGACCAAATTTGAGGCAGCTAATCTAATGGGTGTGACTGCCTCCTGAAACAGAGAATTCAGTTAACTCTCCCCCCTGATGTACCACAGTGTTTGAAGCTCAGATCCCAGGTTATCAACTTTGAGCCTGAGTTCCTCGAGCAGCCAACACTTGCTGCAGATGTGGTCACCAGGAACCACAATGGGTCCACCAGCTTTCACACCATACAGCTACAGCACATCACCTGATCCTGTATCACCACTACTTTATTTAATTAGCTGTAATTTAATGACTTTTTATTCAACCACTACAAAAGCCTGACCTGCTACTTGCCTGTGCCTCCTCGCCAAAGCCTCAAGTTCCCACTGCTACACTGGTCCACTCACACGATGGCTGCTTGCTTTGACCCTGCTTCACTTCTATTTGCTCCTGCTAATGAATCGCGAATTGATTGGTCCACGCTAATGCGCCGAGCCCCGCGAAACACTACTTTTTAAACTCTTCCCAACGAGTTTCTCATACAAATGAAGGTGCAATAGTTCGATCTAAAACCAGTGTATTATGCCTAAAACAGTGGAGACTACAATGGGATGAGGGAGGATTTGGCTAGTGTAGACTGGGAACATGGGCTGTATGGTGGTATGGCTGAGGAACAATGGAAGACTTTCAAAGCCGTTTTTCTCGGTGCTCAGTAAAAATATATTCCAGTTAAAAGCAAGGACAGTAAGGGAGGGGAGAGCCAGCCTTGGATAACTAAGGAAATAAAAAAAAGGTATCAAACTAAAAGCTCAGGCATACAAAATCACCAAGAAGAGTGAGGAAACTGGAAATTGGGAAAACTGTAAAAAGCAACAAACTACCAGTAAGCGAGCAATAAAGAAAGGGAAGCTGGAAAATAAACTAGCACAAATTATAAAATTGGATAGTAAAAGTTTTTTTTTATTAAGTGCAATCATGAGCAATAGCCAGATCAGAAATGCTGATCAAGTCAACTAGTTCCCAAAGAGAATTCTGAAAGGCCAATCAGATGGTTCACTGCTGCTCAGCAATAGAACCATAATATTATAATTATATAAACCAGGAAAGGGTGGCTGAAGTGAATATAGGTACCTGGGAGGACAAGAAGGGGTTATTGAGATTGGGTAATGAGGAAACAGCTGAAGCTCTGTGTTACTATTCTGTGTCAGTCTTCATGGTGGAGGACACATCTAACATACCAAAGATAGATGTTATGGATGCAATGAGAGGTGAGGACCTTGGAAAAAAATAGCTATCACTGAAGTGGTAGTGCTGAATAAATTTATGGTCCTGAAGACAGACAAGTCCCCAGGTCCTGATGAAATGCATCCCAAGGTATTGAAAGAAATGGCAGAAGTTATAGTAGAGGCTTTTGTGATAATTTACCAAAATTCTCTGGACTCTGGGCAGGTTCCAGTGGATTGGAAGACGGCAAATGACACGCCACTGTTCAAAAAAAGGATTTAGGCAAAAGGCAGGTATCTATAGGCCAGTTAGATTAACATCTGTAGTTGGGAAAATGCTTGAAGCTATCATTAAAGAAGAAATAGTGAGACATCTGGAAAGAAATAGATCCATCAGGCAGACACAGCATGGATTCAGCAAAGGCAGGTCCTGTTTGACAAACTTACTGGAGTTCTTTGAGTATAAAAGGAGTGCAGTGAATAGAGGGGAACAGATGGATGTTGTTTATTTGGATTTCCAGAAGGCATTCGATAAGGTGAGGCTTAAAAGACTTATCCATAAGGATGCATAGAGCTGGGGGTGATGTATTAGCATGGATCAGGAATTGGTTAACTAACAGAAAACAGAGTTGGGATACATGAGTGTTACTCTGGTTGGCAATCACTGGTGAGCAGTGAGTTGCAAGGGTCAGTTCTGGGCCCACAACTTTTAGTGTTTTCATACAATAACAATCTGGAAATGGGAATTGAGTGGAGTGTATTTAAGTTTTCTGATGATACTAAATTGAGTAGAAAAGCAAATTGTGCGGAAGATACGGAGAGTCTGCAGGAATAGGTTAAGTGAGTGGGCAAGGATCTGGCAGATGGAGTACAAAATTGGTAAATGTGAGGTCATCCATTTTGGAAGGGAAAATGAAAGAGCAGATGATTATTTAAATGGTAAAAAATTGCAGCATGCTGCTGTGCAGAGGGACTTGGGAGTCTTGTGCATGAATCACAAAAGGTTGATTTGTGGCTGTAGCAGGTTATCAAGAAGGCAAATGGAATGTTGGCCTTCATTGCTAGAGGGATTGAAGTTAAGAGCAGGGAGGTTATGCCCCACCTGTAGAACTGCGTGCAGTTCTGGTCTCCTTACTTGAAGGATATGCTGGCTTTGGAGGCAGTGCAGAGGAGGTTCACCAGATTGATTCCAGAGAAGAAGTGGTTAGACTATGAGGAGAGATTGAGTCACCTGGGACTCTACTTGCCAGAATTCAGAAGGATGAGAGGAGATCTTATAGAAACATAAAATTATGAAAGGGATAGATAAGACAGAGGCAGGAAAGCTGTTTCCACTGGTAGGTGAAAGTAGAACTAAGGGACACAGCCTTGAGATTCAGGGGAGTAGATTTAGGATGGAGATGAGGAGGAACTTCTTTTCCCAGAGAGTGGTGAGTCTGTGGAATTTTCTGCCTAATGAAGCAGTGGAGGCTACCTCAGTAAATATATTTAAAACAAGATTGGGTAGATTTTTGCATAATAAGGGAATTAACAGTTATGGGGAAAAGGCAGATAGTTGGAGATAAGTCCATGGCCAGATCAGCCATGAATCTTACTGAATAGCGGAGCAGGCTCGATGGGCCAGATGGCCTACTCTTGTTCCTATTTCTTATGTTCTTGTGAAAAGTTTGTGTAGTACCTGTTTTTGTTTGTTGTATTACACATTGTTTTCTTCTGAATTGTCCTGTGCAGTCCCTCAGCCATTCAATATGACGATGCGGGAGAGTCAGAAGAATACAGAGGTTCTCAGATCAAGGCTGATGATGGAAGTGGAGAAACAGCTGGTGGAGAAATGGCAGCAGGAAGAGGCAGAATGCCAGAAGAAATTCCGAGCCCTCCCTGTGCCCGGTCACGTTTACTTGCAACTTTATGATGAAATCAATGAACGGAATGAAGAGAAGAGAAAGAAAGAAACAGAGAAACGGCAAGAATATCTGCTGTCCACACAGAAACCATTTAGCTTCACAAAGAAGGAAGAAAGGAGGAAAGAAAAGTTGAAACAACAACTCTGTGCCGTGGTTCCAGAAACAGGAAGGACAGTAAAACGGATGAAGAAAATTCCACGTTCTGTCCAGGACCCATCAGTGAGTGAGAAACTCAAAGGTAAACTGAATAACTAATTGCACCATGTGTTTGTTGTGCAGGAGCATTCTGATCATGTTTTTTTTTAAATTCAGAAAGAATTCCATATGGCACAGAATATCTCCAAGTGAGACAGTAACATAATCTCTGGCATCTGTCTATCTGATGAAAAATAGGAGCTGACCTGAACACATGCATTCAAAGAACCAATAGCAAGGAATGCATTTTTTTTCCTCCTGCCCTTGTTCAGTCTGTGTCTTTTTCAGTTTATAACATAACTGAAAATTGGAAACTTGCAACGTGAGAAATCTCAAATAGCAAGCCAGCACGTAAGTCGTGTGTTACATAGCTGCCAAAAATCACCACATCTAGCAGCACGTTAATTAATTAACTTTTAAACTTCACTGCTGACATATGTAATGGGTGCTTTGATACATTCTTGTGAGTCTCAAAATAGATTGTGGTAACGGTCAGACAACTGTCTCTGACAAGAGTGCAGACCACTGCTTAGCAACTCAGCATAATAAGCAGCTGAGATTCAAATAATGCAGTGGTTGGCCTGAACTGCTGTTGACTCTTCCCGTGTGTCATGGTATAACATATCAATATTACCAATTATATTGGCAAGTATTTTTCTGGTTAATATTGTTTTACAGTAATAGAGAAGAGCTGCTATTCTCATTGTTGTCATCAGGAATGAGGTACAGGAGTCTCAGGACTCTTACAGTCAGGTTCAGAAACATTTATGACCCCTCAGTCATCAGCCTCTTGAACTAGAGGCGATAACTTCACTAGCCCCTTCATTGAACTGTTCCCATAACTGATGGACTCACTTTTAAGGACTCTTCATCCCATGTTCTTGATATTTACTGCTTATTTATTATTATTATTTTTCCCCCTGTCTTTTTGTATTTGCCCTGTTTGTTGTATTTTGCAAACTGGTTGTCCACCCTGTTGGTGCAGTCTTACATTGATTCTATTATGGGCAATGGATTTACTGAGTATCCCCATAAGAGAATGAATCTCCGGGTTGTATATGGTGACATGTATGTACTTTGATAGTACATTTACTTTGAACTTACTTGTTTTTCTCCTATCCTGTGAAGAAGATGAACTTTACAGAAAAATCAGGATTCATATGAGAGCTGAAGATTTGCTCAAAAAGGCTGCAGCACCTATAGACCATAAACCGAAAAATCAGGTCACTACTAGCTCGATGAGAGCAAGGCAGGAGAAGCTGAGCTTTCTGGAGGAAAAACCAAAGTTCAAGCCAAGGATAAATCCAGGAATTCCTGACTATACCAAACTGTACAATGCATTTCAAAGAGGAGCAAGAAAAGAGACAAAGGGGTCAACAAAATGTGTGCCCTTTGAACTGCAAACATCAAAGTTGCCCCCACGACAAAGCAAAGCCAAGACTATAGTACCAAAGGTATATCTTTCAAGTATTTTCTGTCTCGTGGGAAGATTTTGTGGGAATTGATCATGCCCTTTCAACCATGATGTATTTTGAGAATTCCAAAAATCTCATCCACACTCCAAACCTTAATCTGAAACCACTCAGTAAATTTATTGACCTTCATTTGTTGGCTCAACCCGATAGCAGATTGTTGACTTGCTTAATAGAATTTTCCTAGATTTTAAACCCACCAATTGCACTACTCTTCCCGGATTTCATCAGATTCGATTAAACACAGGACAGCAAAGAACTGCTCCTCTGTAATCTGTATTGGGTCCATGAAGTTAATGCTGCTTTGCCTCACTTCTGTAGACTATGTCTGTCTCCTAAGTAAATACAGGTCCAAAAAAAATCATTTAAGATCTCCCCCATCTCTTTTGGCCCACACATGGAATCTTTCCATTCTAATCTTCCAGAGGACCAATTTTGTCCCTTACAATCCTTTTGTTCTTAACGTATCTGTAGAATCCCTTAGGATTCTCCTTCACCTTATTTGCTAGGGCAACCTCATGTCGCCCTTTAGTCCTCCTGATCTCTTTCTTATGTGTTTCATTTGTTGCACTCTACCTCATTTGTTCCTACCTGTCTATACCTGCTATGCACCATCTTTTTTTTTCTTAACAGGACCTCAATATCTCTTGAAAACCAAGGTTCCCTACACTTCTTATCTTTACCTTTTATTTTGACAGGCACTTACAAGCTTTTTACTCTCAAAATTTTACTTTTGAAGGCCAGATAACAGCTCGTCCCAATCCACAGTTGCCAGATTCTTTCTGTTATCATCAAAATTGGCCTTTCTCCAATTTAGAATCTCAACCTGCAGACCAGGCCTATCTTTTTGCATATTTACTTTGAAACTGATGGCATTGTGACCTCTAGATGCAAAATGTTTCCTTACACAATCTCCTGTCGCCTGCTCCTGTCTCATTCCCTAAGAGCAGATCAAGTATCGCACTCTCTCTCATCCAAAGTAATTGCAGAAGAGGGAAGAATGGGAAATATTAAAATTGAAACTTAATACAGGGGTATTAATAAAGAAAGATAAGTACGCAACAATATAATTGCTAGACCACAAAATAATCTGCAGATGCTGGGATCAAAGCAACACTCACAACACGCTGGAGGAACTCAGCAGGTCAGGCAGCTTCAGTGGAAACGATGAGTCAACGTTCCTGACGAAGGGTTCCGGCCTGAAATGTTGACTCATTGTTTCCACTGATGCTGCCTGACCTGCTGAGTTCCTCCAGCATGTTGTTAATTGCTATACCATATGGAGTTGGCTGTAGAATATTTTTCCTGCATAGTCCCTTGGAATTGAGAATAACTTGCTTCCTTCTGTGTTCTGAGATAACTGCTGAGGTCATCATGGGGCATACAGGAAGTGTTATCAAACACAATTGGGTAAATAATTAATGTTCTTCCACTATTTACACTGAGGTACCTTGTACTCCTCATTTATGGACCCAGGGTTCTCACTACCATGCTATAACAGCAAAACTGTTGCATTTTTTCATAGAGGCTTTTGAGCACATCCTCAGATCTTCTTAAAGATGAGCTTTATTTGTCACACGTACATTGAAACATCAAAATATACATACAGCACCTGCAGATTTTCTCTTGTTAGTGAAATGTGTCGTTTGCATCAATGATCAGCACAGTCTGAGGATGTCCTGGGGATAGCCCACCTTGGTCACCATGCTTCCAGCGACAACATAGCATACCCACAACGTATTAACGCTTACACCTGTGGAATGTGAGAGAAACACGGAGCACCCTGAGGAAACTCAAGTGGTGACAAGGAGAACAAATTCCTTGTAGACAGCAACAGGAATTCAACCTCATTGACTGTGCTAATTGCTTTGCTGCCAGATTTTTTCCCCTCTGTCCAGCAGATAAATCTTTTCCATAGCAAAGCAATATATCCAGATATGGAAACAACAGGAATTCTGCAGATGCTGGAAATTCAAGCAACACACATCAAAGTTGCTGGTGAACGCAGCAGGCCAGGCAGCATCTGTAGGAAGAGGTGCAGTCGACGTTTCAGGTCAGGACTAACTGAAGGAAGAGTTAGTAAGGGATTTGAAAACTGGAGGGGGAGGGGGAGATCCAAAATGATAGGAGAAGACAGGAGGGGGAGGGATAGAGCCGAGAGCTGGACAGGTGATAGGCAAAAGGGGATACGAGAGGATCATGGGACAGGAGGTCCGGGAAGAAAGACAAGGGGGGGGGTACTCAGAGGATGGGCAAGAGGTATATTCAGAGGGACAGAGGGAGAAAAAGGAGAGTGAGAGAAAGAATGTGTGCATAAAAATGAGTAACAGATGGGGTACGAGGGGGAGGTGGGGCCTTAGCGGAAGTTAGAGAAGTCGATGTTCATGCCATCAGGTTGGAGGCTACCCAGACGGAATATAAGGTGTTGTTCCTCCAACCTGAGTGTGGCTTCATCTTTACAGTATAGGAGGCCGTGGATAGACATGTAAGAATGGGAATGGGATGTTGGAATTAAAATGTGTGGCCACTGGGAGATCCTGCTTTCTCTGGCGGACAGAGCGTAGAATGAAACACATTGGAAAGAAAAGGTCCGGGAAGAAAGACGGGGGGCGGGGAAGCCTCCTCTACTGTAAAGATGAAGCCACACTCAGGTTGGAGGAACAACACCTTATATTCCGTCTGGGTAGCCTCCAACCTGATGGCATGAACATCGACTTCTCTAACTTCCGCTAAGGCCCCACCTCCCCCTCGTACCCCATCTGTTACTTATTTTTATGCACACATTCTTTCTCTCACTCTCCTTTTTCTCCCTCTGTCCCTCTGAATATACCTCTTGCCCATCCTCTGAGTACCCCCCTCTTGTCTTTCTTCCCGGCCCTCCTGTCCCATGATCCTCTCGTATCCCCTTTTGCCAATCACCTGTCCAGCTCTTGGCTCCATCCCTCCCCCTCCTGTCTTCTCCTATCATTTTGGATCTCCCCCTCCCCCTCCAACTTTCAAATCCCTTACTCACTCTTCCTTCAGTTAGTCCTGACGAAGGGTCTCGGCCTGAAACCTCGACTGCACCTCTTCCTAGAGATGCTGCCTGGCCTGCTGCGTTCACCAGCAACTTTGATATCCAGATATGGTATATTTTGGTATCTGGGTTCTGTCTACCTGAGCCTGTCTGATACAGGCAGGGAAGAAGATCCTGATATGATTGGTTTATCCTAATGGATTTGGAGGATTTTTCAGAGGCAATGTTGGTGGTATTTGTCCAGTGCCTGCTTCAGGTAGTCCAAGGCACAGAAGTATGTTGAGGAGCAAGAATCACTGTTGTGTGCAACATCATCAATTTTTGCTGATACGGAGGCCCTTAATCTTCAATCACCCATTTCCTCACTTGGCTAAAGGCTGTTTTGGTTCACTGTAAACATGAGTGAATTTGATCACAAGATATTTTGGGAAAATATGACCCTCATTTTCCATTGTCTTGTTGTGACCCTTTATGGCAGAGGGCGATCTTGTACAGTAGAGGTATGTTGGTAGAGAACCTCTCTTTTGTAGGTGTTGGACATTAGGTGCATCCTCTGATATACTTGTCTGAATGCATCAGCATCGCTTTGGATCTCAGTCTTCAAGTATCTGCAAATCCAGGCGCTGTCTGTGTATTGCTCAAATTGACTTCTAAGGTTGGAGTGATCTTTGTTCTGGAGTGGAATCAATGAGCATTTTTCAATACTTCTGCAGATCAGTTCCACTTCAGTGAGAACATTGTTACAGACCACGTACAGAATTACAGCTTTAAAGATTGAAAAGAGCGATGTAGCTCTTCTTGACTTGGTTCTGCTCTCAGATTGGTTCTGTTAGACCCTTTTGGTTAGGATCATGGTTTGCACGCTATCAAAATGTACATGCAAGATGGAGATAAAATTCTGTGGTGGCTGAATTTGATGGAGGAGCTCTTCGACCGAGTTATAGATTTTGATAGAGTTGATAAGTACCGTACACAGATTTTGCTGTAGGTCCGTGCATTTACCCCTAAGGTTGGTGTGTGATAAAGATCAAGTTCACTCTGTGTTTAGATGAATAAAACCTACATGTTGGAAGGACAAACCAATGTAGAACATACAGGGTTAATGGTAAGGCACTGAGGAGTGCAGTGGAACAGAGGGATCTGGGAATACAGATACAAAATTCCCTAAAAGTGTCGTCACAGGTAGATAGGGTCGTAAAGAGAGCTTTTGGTACATTGGCCTTTATTAATCGATGTATTGAGTATAAGAGCTGGAATGTTATGATGAGGTTGTATAAGGCATTGGTGAGGCCGAATCTGGAGTATTGTGTTCAGTTTTGGTCACCAAATTACAGGAAGGATATAAATAAGGTTGAAAGAGTGCAGAGAAGGTTTACAAGGATGTTGCCAGGACTTGAGAAACTCAGTTACAGAGAAAGGTTGAATAGGTTAGGACTTTATTCCCCGGAGCGCAGAAGAATGAGGGGAGATTTGATAGAGGTATATAAAATTATGATGGGTATGGATAGAGTGAATGCAAGCAGGCTTTTTCCACTGAGGCAAGGAGAGAAAAAAACCAGAGGACATGGGTTTAGGGTGAGGGGTGAAAAGTTTAAAGGGAACATGGGGGGGGGCTTCTTCACACAGAGAGTGGTGGGAGTATGGAATGAGCTGCCAGACGAGGTGGTAAATGCGGGTTCTTTTTTAACATTTAAGAATAAATTGGACAGATACATGGATGGGAGGTGTATGGAGGGATATGGTCCATGTGCAGGTCAGTGGGACTAGGCAGAAAATGGTTCGGCACAGCCAAGGGCCAAAGGGCCTGTTTCTGTGCTGTAGTTTCTGTGGTTTTTCTATGGTTTTCTATGAGTGGCCACATTATTTTGTACCTCTTGTACCTAATAAAGTGGCGACTGAGTGCACGTTCATGGTCTTCTGCTGCTGTAGCCCATCCACTTTAAGGTTTGACATGTTCTGCATTGGAAGATGTTCTTCTGTACACCACTGTGGTAACATGTGGTTATTTGAGTTACTGTTGCCCTCCGCCAGCTTGAATGAGTCTGGCTGTTCTCCTCTGACCTCTCTCATTAACAAGGCATTCTCACCAACAGAACTGCAGTTCACTGGATGCTTTCTGTTTTTCACACCTTCCTCTGTAAGGTCTACAAAATGTTGTGCACGAAAGTCCCATGAGATCAGCAGTTTCTGAGATACACAAACCACTCCGTGATGACAATCATTCCACAATCAAGGTCATCAGGTCTGAGAGAAAAGAGAAAAGAATGCCGGTATATAGCAGCAGAACCCATAACCTAACAGTTTCTCTTCAACCACCACTCCCCCACCCAGTTCTGTCTGTCCATCATCCCCTTCCCTCCCTGTTACCTACTATCCCATCCCCACTTTGTACTGCTATATACTGGCAATCTTTCCTCTTCCCTCTCAGCCTTGATGCAAGATTGATGCCCAAAACATTGACGTACCTTTTGTATCCTCAGAGGTTGATTGACCAAATGAGTTCAAGATTGTTCAAGGCTTCAAGATCGTTTAACGTTATCTCCAGTGCAGATGTGTAAAGGGGAACAAACAAACTAATTGTTACTCCGAATCTCATACAGCAGAAAAAAAACACAAGATAAAGAACACAACTGTTTAAAAAAACACTATAAATACATAAGGTGACTGACAGGAAATGATAAAGTAGTAGTGGAAGGGTGGGTTGGATGTTGATCAACATTACTGCTTGGGGAAAGTAACTGTTTTTGAGTCCAGTGGTCCTGGCATGGGTACTACATAGCCTCCACCCTAAAAGGAGTGAGACAAAGTGAGGGGGATCTTTGAGCAAAGAATAGGAGCAAAATGGGTGGGATCCTTCATGATATTGCTGGCCTTTTTCTGACATCTTTCGTCCAGCATTCTGGGTTTTTTTGTTCCAGACGCCGGCACTTGCAGCCCCTTTTGTCTTCAAGAGTGACTTGCATTTATGTTAATTAGCTCTTGGATCTAATGGTCAATCTCATAAAACCAGCCCTAGAAGAGAAGTTGAGAGTCTGTCCAGGAGCTGTTAATTATTCATTAACTTCAAGGTAGCGTCATGCACTGTAGACACTCTGTATTGCTGTTAGCCGAGAGTGAATACAATAACTAGCTCAGAGCTGTCTAAGAGGAGCTGCATTTGGAGGTTCAGAGAGTTTCAGTGTTCAGAGTTTCTTACAGCATGATTTCTGTCAGTGATGTATTGGGTTCAGGGTCATGTGAATAATGGTGGATTGGCCAATAATCAATAGTTATCATCATTTGTTGTGCTGCAGTGATGGTAACTTCCTCATGATCAATCACTTGCACAATGATAAAATCTAGACAGACGCCAGTGCCTGGACCTGTAATATTCCCATGTGATTCTGCACATGGTCATTTCATAGGTTAGCAAATCTGTCCAGCCACTCCAAATGTAAATAGGATGTACAAAGACTGTACTTTCCAAGCTGAAATATAGGCTATCCAGTGGCCCCACTCCTTACAGGTAAGTGGGTTGCTTGATGTGGTGTCCAAATCTTATTAGATTTAAGAGCTCCTAGATTCAATGATTGCTTAGTTACATCCACTTGGGAATTGTACCAAAGGCAAAATCAGGTACTCAATTTGAGGAAGGCCCCACAAGCACAGATTTACTTTATTGTCGCCAAACAATTGATACTAGAGCATACGTCATCACAGCGATATTTGATTCTGTGCTTCCCGCTCCCTGGAGTACAAATCGATAGTAAATAGTAAAAATTTAAATTATAAATCATAAATAGAAAATAGAAAAGGGAAAGTAAGGTAGTGCAAAAAAACCAAGAGGCAGGTGCGGATATTTGGAGGCTACGGCCCAGATCCGGGTCAGGATCCGTTCAGCAGTCTTATCACAGTTGGAAAGAAGCTGTTCCCAAATCTGGCCGTACGAGTCTTCAAGCTCCTGAGCCTTCTCCCGGAGGGAAGAGGGACGAAAAGTGTGTTGGCTGGGTGGGTCGTGTCCTTGACCTGTGTTCAGAACATTGTAATAGCCCAGCTCTCATTAAGTTTTCAAAACTAATGAGCACACAATACCTCTTCATTTTGAGTCTTGAGTAGCAGCACCATACCTTCACATTTTTTTTAAAGACTGAGAAGGCTCAAAGCAAAATTTCTCAACAAATCCTCTCCCCTGTACTTCCCCACCCACAAGTCTTTGCAAAGTGCAAGATCTACCCTGCCATCCAAATTTTATTTCACTGTATGCTACAATTCAGAGGTTATTAGAATCATAGTTATACAACATGGAAATGGGCTCTTCAGCGCAACTCATCATGCCAACAGGTTGCTTACCTGAACTACTCCCATTTGCCTGTGTTTGGCTCATATTGCTCTGAAATATACCTGCATACTTGTCTAAAAGTTTATGGTCATTTGTAATTGTACTCGCCTCTGCCACTTCCTCTTGCAACTCATTCTACGAAACTAACACCTTTTGTGTGGAAAAATTTGCTCCCAGGTTCCATTCAAATCTTTCCACTCTCACTTTAAACCTATGTCCTCCAATTTTAGCCTTCTATACTCTGGGGGAAAATTGTGACCATTCACTTTTTCTATGCCCCTCAAGATGTTATATTCCACTACAAGGTCACACATCAGCCTCCTACACTTTTCTTATGAGTAGTCAATTGTTAGCTTAAACTTGGTTAACTAAAATCAGCTGAAAAATTTGTGAAGCCATATTAATGGTATTTGCATAACTTCATTCAAATTAGGAATGTTTCATCAAATATATGTGTAATAAGCAGTGTAATCAAATATTTGAAATCAGATAGTAACCACACCCAAATTAAGGCTTTGATAAATTCTTGTAAATAATTAAATAGAATAATTTGCAAGTGTAAAATCCAGCCTTCCTGTCACATTTATAGGAAAAGGCAAAGATTCACTTGAAGAAAAGTAATTCTTTCAGTGATATTCGTTCACTATCTTCTCATACACTGCCCATCTCTACGACAAACGCTGCAAGGAAAAGGCAGTCGGCTGTCAGGTAAAACAAAACTGAAAGTTAACTGTGTGGATAATGCATCTGATGTTTCTTTACAGTTCATTGAAGATGGATGAAGAAATAATGCATTATAGAGACTTGCGCAAAGTACTGGAGGAACTCAGCGGGTCAGATAGTATGGACTGTCGCCATTTTGGGTCAAGACCCCTTATCTGGACTGGAAAGCAAGGGAAGAAGTGATGATAAAAGGGTGGAAGAAATGGGCTGTGCACAAGCTAGTGGGTGATAGCTCAATCCCGGTGAGAGGGCAAGGGTAAGCAATTGGGGGAGGGGGGAGTTGGAACAACGTAAGAAGCTGGGAGACGATGGGTGGAAGTGACAAAAGGCTGAAGAAGATGGAATCTAATAGGTATTAGACAGTGGACCATGGAATAAAGGGAAGAAGCTGAGAAGGGGAACTAAAGGAAGGAATGTATGGGTGATGGGCAAAGGAGGGGAAAGAAAAGTGATAATGGGCTGGTGGGATAAAGGAAAACAAAAAGGGGCACAGAGGATAGTCCATCTGTCTCTGAGCATATATAATGTCACCTGTGGATCAGTAAGAAATTTCTGCTTGTGCTGAATTTGAATTGAAGCTCCAGCATCTCAGTACACTTCAGTCATTGCGTTTTTACTGAGCTGTTGTACACAGTCATTTGAATTCTAGCCATAAGTTTTTACTGAAACAGTGCAAGTTGTTGCTGCTTCCCTTTTCTTTCTCCTTTCTTCCCAGAAATTGCTCCCTTTATCTGATTCCCTACTGAAAGTCATTTTTGAATATCTTTCTATCTTAATTTCAGAGATAACAGATGAATGCATAAATGGTTTTTGTTTCATGTCACCTCTGCGTAATTTTCACCAGTCAACTTAAATTTGTTTGTTATGGCTTTGTGCCTGTGCTCTTTATTTTTCTTTAGTCTATGAAAAGCCTCTGGTTTAAGCACCTCTCCTAACTCTTGTTTTTCTTTCTACTCTTACCAGCACAACCAAGCCTTTCATCCCTGGTACTTTTCTCGTCAAGTTTCCAACATCTGCTCTGGACTTTGACATCCTTTCCTAAGCATGGTCCATAGATAATGGCCATTATAATCCAGTTCAAATCTAGTTTAGCAGAACTTGATTTCATACCCTGTATTCTTCTCTAATAATGATCCCAGATGGCTTCATGATAACTTTACCTTGCTTCCTTCAAAGACTTGTATGTATACAAATCCAGTTCAATACTCATCTCACATTCCATGTATTTTTAAAAATAATTTACTGACAGTGGAAACTTACTTTGCCAATTTGGATTGTTCTGGTATTACAGTGTGACAAAAAGTAATTCAGTGACTGTATTACATGTAATGGAAGGGTTTCTTTGTTGTAAACCCCCTTGCTGTTTCTGGGTCTATTGTCCAGTGTTCTTAGTACCTTTATATAGCAACTATGAATAGCAACCAGAAACAACTTGTTCTTGCAATACAACGAACATTTATTTTGTATGAAAGCTAATAATCTACCCTATATAGCAATCAACAACCATTTAAATAGAAATAGTAGCCAAAAACAATTAATACTTGTTAAATTGTGAGTTGAAACATGAGCAAAAACTCATATCCAAAGTTTATACAGTTTAATTCCTACTCCTCCAGTACTGGGTCATTGCCTCAAATACTTCGTAAGGGAATGTTAGGAAATCAAACTGTAGGGAATGTTGTGTACAAGGGTAGTTGTGTGGAGTGCTTGAATGACACCCCTGTAAAGATGACTATTTGGATAGCTCCTTGCCTGGTCGATAGGATGTCGGATAAGCAACATGATCAGTCTGAGTCAGCAGTGGAATCAGAAAAGAGAAGGAGCTCATAAAGACATGTGCAACAACAGCATGCATATTGAAAGACGTCCACTTGAGGAACAATGGGTAGACTCGATGTAAAAGGAATCAAAGTTAGATTCCAGAGAAATGGGAAAAGAAGCATTTCAGGTGAATTTACTAGTTATTAGAGGGGGAGGATGATGATGATGAGAAAAGTCTTCTCTCTGCTTGTGGTCACGTAGGGTGTAATTTGTATTGCTGATCAAGGGAGTTTAACTGGAATGGAACAATTGAGCAGACTGAATAAGTAGGAAAGATAGGCGATGAAGAAGATTGGAAAGGGAAGGGAGATCAGAGATCAGTTTAATAGGTACTGCTGGATGAGGATACTAATACGCTGGTATTTTCAGCACATCTGCATCTGTTAAAGATCTCCACTCTCCACCATGGTTTATATTAGAGAGGGCTGGGTGGTAGTTTGAAAGAGAGGAAGATCAGTGATAAGGTTTCATTTGTAAAGTGGGTGTTGATGATGGCAGATTTTTAGGGGGAGAGAGTGGTCCCAGAGAGAGGAGACATGAGGCATCTTGGGGAGCCAGAAAGAAAAGTTGAGTGATTGTCAGTGTGGTGGGAATAAGATCAAAGGTGCAAGGTTGGATTATGGCCAAGATAACACGGATAGTCTGCCAATTCATATTTTTATTGAAGCAGATAATAATCTAGACTTTAGTAGTAAACAGAAAGATGTATGTGTGAAAGGTCCAATGGCAACAAACTTGCAATGTGGCTATCAAACTACTCAGAGTAACACAGACAAAATTCTGGAGGAACTCAGCAGGTCAAGCAGCATCTACGGAGAGATATAAACAATTAGCGTCTTGGGTTGAGACCCTTCATCGGGATTCCAGCTTCTTCCAGATTTCCAGTACCTGCAGAATCTCTTGTGTTTATCAACTTTCCTAGCACAACTTATAACTTTCAACAATGTAGCCAACAACCTCGAATATATAAACAGGTATAACGTTGTGGCATCACTGAATCATGGCTGAAGGATGGTCGTAGGTGGGAGCTGAATGTCCGAGGTTATGCGATAGGAAGTGAGGCAAAAGGGGTGCTGTAGCTCTGCTGGTAAAGAGTAGCAGAATCAGCAGAAAGGTGTGACATAGGATCAGAAGATGTTGAATCCTTGTGGGTTGAGTTGAGAAACTGCAAGGTTAAAAGGACCCTGATGGTAGTTATATACAGGCCTCTCAACATTAGCTGGCATGTGGACCACAGATTACAACGGGAAATAGAAAAGGCATATCAGAAGGGCAATGTTATGATAGTCATGGGATATCTTAACATGCAGGTTGATTGGGAAAATCAGGTTGGTAATGGATCTCGCGAGTAAGTGTTGAATGCCTACAAGATAGCTTTTTAGAGCAGGTTGTCACTAAGCGTACTAGGGGATCAGCTGTACTTTCTGGGTGTTACGTAATGAACCGGAAGTGATTAGGGAGCTTAAGGAAAGGAACCCTTTCTTTATTAATCTTTTTATTGATTTTTAAAAAGCATAAATACAATCAAGAGGAGAATTAGTTCAAATATATATGTCGGCAACAATATAAACCAAGATTAAGATAGACATTGTCAAAATCATAAATATTGTTAAACTAGTATAAAATATATAATAAAAAATGAAAATAACAATTCTCCTCTTACCAGTTTATGAAGAGAAAGGAAAAAACAATGGGTTTTAAATGAAAAGAAAAAAATCCCACTACACTACACAAAAAAAAACAAAAAAAAGGGACTGGGCAGTCCATTTTGAGGATACGATCAAAAAAGGAAGAAAGACTTTCTGATCAAATCTAAAACTTAGAAAGGAAAAAAGAAGATTGAAAGAGTAATAAATCAAATTAAATAAAAAATATTGGATAAAAGGTCAACATATTTGCTCTAATTTGAAGGATGTTCCCCTTATTTCCTCTAAACTTAAACAGGACACAATGGAGGAGAGCCAATAAAAGACTGTAGGTGGATTAGAATCCTTCCACTTCAATAAAATGGTTCTCCTAGCCAATAAGGTCGAAAAGGCTATCATACGTTGAGCGGAAAGAGGAATATTTCCTGCTTCCGATGGGATAATCCCAAAAATTGCCTTAAGCAAATTAGGTTGTAGATCCAGATCCAAAACTTTTGATAGTGTTTTAAAAACATTTTTCCAAAAGTTATCTAGCTTTATACAAGACCAATACATATGTTAAAGTGGCCAGCTCTGTCACAAATACGATTAATATTGGAGAAAATACGCGCTAGTTTATCCTTTGACATATGGGCACGATGCACTATCTTGAACTGTATCAAGGAATGACGGGCACAAATAGATGTGTTGTTAACCAAATGAAAAACTTTACTCCATTGATTATCTGAAAATGACTCTTGAAGTTCCGATTCCCAAGCGCGTTTAATTTTATCATTAGATATCATTCGTGAACTCAGTAACTGTTTATAGATTGTAGCTATCAACCCTTTTTGAAATGGTTTAAACTGAAAGAGAACACTTGTCATATTAGGTAGATAAGCAGAAGGGTAATTTGGTAACAAACCACGTAAAAATAAAAGTCCTAATTTGTAAATATCTAAAGAAGTGTATCATATGATAGATCATATGTATCCACTAACTGAGGAAAAAGACATTAAACAGTCCCCTAAAAACAAATCTGAAAAAGTTATTATTCCCTTGGTTTTCCAAATTAAAAAGGCCTTATCCAAAATTGATGGTTTAAAAAATAATTGAGATAGATATTACTAGAGAGAATAAATTATTTAACTCAAAATAAAATCTACGAAACTGAAACCAAGTTCTTAATGTATGTTTAATAATGGGATTAAATTCTTGTCTGCTAATCTTAAAAATCAAAAGGGGAAGAGAAACTCCCAGTAAAGAGGCCACCAAGTTTACCTCTAGATCTAACCATGAAGGACAATCATGTATATCTGAATAGTGAATCCAAGAAGTAATATGTTGAATATCAATTGCCCAATAGTACATTCTAAAGTTACACAAAGCCATACCACCATCCTTTTTTAATTTCTGCAATAAGGGTTTACTCAATCTAGGATGAAAAGAACCCTTAGGAGGCAGTGATCCCAATATAATTGAGTTCAACTTGAAGTTTGACGAGGAGAAAGTAAAATCTGACATAGCAGTATTTCAGTGGTGTAGAGGAAATTAAAGTGGTATGATAGAAGAGCTGGCCAAAATAAATTGGAAGGAGATGCTGGCAGGGATGACAGCAGAACGGCAATGGTGGGCATTTCTGGGAAATATTAGGAAGGTGCAGGATAGATGTATTCCAAAAATGAAGAAATACTCAAATGGCAAAATATTACAACTGTGCCTGACAAGAGAAGTCGAAGCTAATGTAAAAGCAAAAGAGAAGGCTTACAACAAAGCAAAAATTAGCAGAAGATAGAGGATTTGAAAGGTTTTAACAACCTGCAGAGAGTAACTAAAAGAATCATTGGGAAGGAAAAGATGAAATATGAAAGCAAGCGAGCAAACAATATCAAAGTGGATAGTAAAAGCTTTTTTCAAGTATGTATAAAATAAAACAGATAAGAATGGATATAGAGCTGCTAGAAAATGAGGCTGGAGAAATAATAACGGGACAAAAAGACTATTTTGCATCAGTATTCACTGTTGGAGACACCAGCACTGTACCAGATATTGAAGAGTGTGAGGAAAAAGAAATGAGTGCAGTTACTATTACAAGAAGATGCTCAAAAAGCTGAAAGACCTAAGGGTGCATAAGTCACCCAGACCAGATGAACTCCACCCTAGGGTTCTGAAAGAGGTAACAGTAGAAATGTGTCATCTTTAACTTTAAGGGAGTAAAAAATTAACTGATTTCCAAAAGGTATAACTATTCACAGTAACAGAAATTTTGACCAGGGGTGCCCAAACTTTTGTATGCCACTGTGGAATAGATGAAGGGGAGGCAGTGGATGCTGTATATTTAGACTTTCAGGCGGCCTTCAACAAGGTGTCACACAGGGCTGCTTACCAAGTTAACAGCCCATGGTACTACAGGAAAGTTGTTAAGATGGCCAGAGCATTGTCTGATTGGAAGGAGGCAGTGAGTAGAAATAAAAGGATCCTTGACTGGTTGGCTGCCAGGTGGTGTTCCGCAGGGGTCGGTGTTGGGACCACTTCTTTTTATTCTATATATCAATGATTTAGATGATGGAATAGATGGCTTTGTTGCCAAGTTTGCAGGTCATAGTCATAGTCTTACTTTATTGATCCCGGGGGAAATTGGTTGATGATGTGATGATGTGAGATTGGTGGAGAGGCAGGTAGTGTTGAGGAAACAGGTAGGATGCAGAAGGATGGACAGATTTGGAGAATAGGCAAGAAAGTGGCAAATGAAATACCGTTTGTACAATGTTAGAAAGTGCATGATCATGAACTTTGCTAGTAGAAATAAATAAACAGACTATTTTCTAAATTGGAAGAAAATCCAAAACTGAGATGCAAAGGGATTTGGGAGTCCTTGTGCAGACCACCCTAAGGGTTAACTTGCATTTTGAGTCTGTGGTATGGTAAGGAAGGCAAATGCAATGTTAGCATTCATTTCAAGAGGCCTAGAATTCAAGAGCAGGGATGTGATGCTAAGGGTTTAAAAGGCACTGGTGAGGCCTCACCTTGAGTATTGTGAACAAGTTTTGGGCTCCTCATCTCAGAAAAGATGTCCTGGCATTGGAGAGGGTTCAGAGGAGGTTCACGAGGATGATTCCAGGAATGAAAGGGTTATCATACGAGGAACGTTTGATGGCTCTGGGTCTGTACTTGCTGGAATTTAGAAGGATGACGGGGGATCTCATTGAAATCTTTCAAATGTTGAAAGGCCTAGACAGAGTAGATGTGGAAAGGATGGTTCCCATAGTGGGATAGTCTAGAACAAGAGGGCACAGCTTCAGGATAGAGGGGCGTCCATTTAAAGACAGAGCTACAGAGAAATATCTTTAGCCAGTGGATGGTAAATTTGTGGAATTGATTACCACATGTAGCTGTGGAGGCCAGGTTGTTGGGTGTATTTAAGGCAGAGATTGATAAGTTTTCAATTGGACATGACATCAAAGGTTACGGGGAGAAGGCTAGGGAGGGAAAAAGGGATCAGCCATGATTGAATGGTGGAGCAGACTTGATGGGCCAAATGGCCTACTTCTGCTCCTATATCTTATGGTCTTTTATTTGTGCAGGTGGAGCAAGAAATTAGGATGCAAATAGGAGGTTGACTTTTATGTAATGGGATTTGAATACAAGGGGACAGAGACTTTAGGACCCTGATGAGACCATGTTTGAAATCTGAAGTAAGGATATGCTTGGGGCAGTGGGGGAGAGATGCAATTAAGGTCCAATGGCTCGGAGGGATTTGCCTTGTAAAGAGAGATTAAGCTAACTAGGCCTAATCTCAGAGTGGTGTGTAACAAGAGATAATGTCAGTGAAATATTGACTACCTTTTGCAGGGTATTTTCTTTTTACTACTTTGTATTTGTACATGGTTTAATATGCCTAGATGACACAAAAAACAAAATCTTTTCTCTGCATCCCACACTTGTGACAATAATAAACTAATAGCAGGTTTTGTTCCATCAACAAACTAGCATTCAGTTCCCTCACCTTTGTGAAGTGTTGGGCTTCCAGCACTGATCTCAGGAATATCTCTCAACCCAGCACCTGAGGAAGTCCCATAATTCCTCCTGTTTCTTATCTGTCAACCAATTTACAAATGGCATGATATTAACCCCTTTCTCATATCTATTAAATCTGCACATGGGACATGCGGACTGTTATATGAGACTTTATCAAAGGCTTCCATACACCACTGGTTCTTCCTTTTCCATTTTACCTGTTACTCCCTCAGAAAACCAAGTAAGTTTATCAAGAACACAAGATTCTGCAGATGTTGGCCCTGAATGGTGGTGAGGAAGAGGTGTGGGGGCAAGTGTAGCACTTTTCATGATTGCAGGGGTAAGTGCCAGCAGGGAGGTCAGTGGGGAGAGATGAGCGGACAAGGGAATCGTGTAGAGGGGAATCCCTATGGATAGCAGATGGGTGGATGAAGGACGGGTGGGAGGAGGACGGGAGGGTGTGCTTTGTGATAGGATCCCTTGGATATGGTGGAATTTACGAAGAATGATGTCCTGGATACAGAGGCTCAGGGGGTGGTAGGGGAGGACAAGGGAAGTCTTATTCCTGTTATGATGTCAGGAGAATGGGATGTAGGAAATAGAGGAGATGCAAGTGAGGACAGCAAAAGCAGTGGTGGAAAGGGAAACACTATTTGTAAAAAGAGGACATCTCATATCAAACCTTATTTTTCTTTAATAAATCCATCTTCACTTTACACAATACTGCTTTCTAAGTGGTTTGATCTTTATAAGCTCTAATTCTTACATTTTGTCTTCCACTGATGTTAGGCTAATTGATTTATGGTTACTTGTTTTCTCTCTCTCATGCTTTTTAAAAAGTGGGATTACATTTTCCATCCTTCAATCTACCCAAACTGTTTCAAAATCTATAAAATTCTGTTAAACAGTTAATATGGAACTCATTGCCAATATAGCAGCACCCATTTAATAAACAAAGGAGAATTTTTGTGCCAATATTTGGCAACATGGAGCTATGTTTGATTGGAAGTAGTCCTTTGAATATGACTTTGATGTTTATTCCATAGAAAATCTCTGGAAGAACGAGATAAGCAGGAAATAGAAAAAGCTGAATGGATGGAGAAGTACAAAAAGAATGTCCAAGATATAAGCAAAAAAGTATCAATCCGAGCTAAAGCGATGGACTCTCATCAAAGCCTTGCAGAGACCTTCAAAGAAATATTGAAGAAGTATAGGTCTGTAGGTTTCTTAATATAACACATTTTAATTGTATAGAAAATTTATCAGAATTCTTAGTGTATGACTCTTAAAGGAATTACCTGTCATGTATGTAGTGCTAGTTGAATGCAAAAAGTCCCATTACATTAGTGCAGAGTTGAGGAAGTGAGTTCTGTATGGTCTCTCTATCATTTCTCTGTCAACAAACTCCGCCAAGCAGCAACTCCTCTTGTTCATAGTTTAGCTGTCATAAAGGCCTTACACTTGCTTCTATCACTTAATAACCTATTTTAATTCACAGGCAGGCGGACCTTAGGAGGAAACAGGAGTACAAGAAGGAATTAGAGGAGATGAAAAGGAGAGTCTGCAGCAGACCCTATCTTTTTGAACAAGTCACTCAGGTAAGGATGATAGACACCTTGATCAACTTATGAATCCACGGATCGGATATACATCTTTGCACAATAATGTGGGCTGGAAATGAGACTCTGAAAGTCTTCTGTGAGTTCTAACACACCTAGGTGTTTGAGGTCAATATGGTCAACCAGTAGCCACCATATGTGCATTGACATGACCTTTCCACTCTCAGCTCTTGGTGTCCCTGAACTTGGTGGCACAGTCTGCCATAGAGTGGCGTAACCAGCAACATTCACTTGTATATTTTTTCCAGCAACTGTTTCGTATAGGTGTCTATAAAGTGACAATTTGTTTGCTACCTTAAAGGGAGAACTGGAGGAAGGAACAGGAGTCACCAGATATGTTAGTACCATTATCAGCACCATCTCTCCCAAATACTGCTGCAGGATGTTTATAAACATGAGATCTTGCAGCTACTGGAAATCAAGAGCAACACACACAAAATGCTAGAGGAACTCAGCACATCAGGTAGCAGAATCCAAATCAGGTTTATTATCACCGGCATGTGACGTGAAATTTGTTAACTTAGCAGCAGCAGTTCAAGGCAATACATAATCTAGCAGAGAGAAAAATAATAATGAATGAAATAAAACATAATAAACAAACAAGTAAATCAATTATGGATATTGAATAGATTTTTTTAATGTGCAAAAGCAGAAATACTGTATATTTTTTTTAAAAAGTGAGGTGGGCCAGCAGTGGTGGCCAAATCACTGAGCTGGAAGCCAGGAGCAGATGGGCAGTGATTTGGCCACCACTGCCAGCCCACCAACTGGAGAGTGTCGTGGTTAAGGGTTGAAACACACTGTGAAGGTTGGGAACCACCTGATGACATCTGCTCCTGGCTGAAGGCTATGGTTACCTTATAAGGTAACTGGAGAATACACCCTAACAGGTGTATGTAACAAGGTAGTGTCTAAAGCTTCAATGTCCATTTGGGAATCGGATGGCAGAGGGGAAGAAGCTGTTCCTGAAAATGCATCTATGAAAATGAATAAAAAGTCAATGTTTTGGGCTGAGACCCTTCGTCGGGATTGGAAAGTAAGGGGGAAGGAAGCCCAAATAAGGTGGGGCAAAGGGAGGGAGTACAAGCTAGAAAGTGATAGATGAAACTAGGGTGTTTAGGTATTTTTGGGGGATTCCCTGAAAAATACTACTTTATAGGTGGAAATATGATCTGAGTAATTTGAATCAATATAATCTCAGCATAGTGATACTACCTTCCCACAAGGAAAATTGCCTCAGTTCCACCCTGATTATCAACTGAATACGTACTGTTTGTGGCCAAAGAGTAAGGCTGCACAAGAGTATTGTGTACAGTTCTGGCCACTCTGTTACAGAATGGATGTGGAGGCTTTGAAAACAGTGTATAAAAGGTTTACCAGGCTGCTGTCTGGATAACAGGGCACTGAGCCATAAGGGAATAGGACAAACTTGGGTTGCTTCTGGGGCATTAGCAGCTGAGGGGTGACCTGATATGAGAGGTGTAGTTAGGATAGTTAGTCAGAATCTTTTCCCAAGGGTAGAAATACTGAATATTAAAAGACATACCTTTAAGCTGAGGACAGAATTTAGGAGTAGGGATATTATGTTGGAGTAGGAACATTTTGTTTGTTATATAATAGGTGAGACCACACTTGGAGTATTCTGTACAGTTTTGATTACTGTAGGAAGGACATCAAGCTGGAGAGAGTGCAGAAGAGATTTATAAGGGTGCTGGCTGGACTAGAGGGTCGATAATTGTAGGAAGAGGTTGACCATGCTGGATCTTTACTCCTTTGAGCACAGGAGAATGAGCAGTGACCTCAAGGAACTTTTTAAAATCATGAGGGATATGGATAATGTGGATGGTTATAGTCTTTCTTCCAGGGTCTGAGGGTCTTAGAACAGATACAAGAGAAGAGGGGAGAGATTTACAATAGCTGGGAGTGACTTCTTTAAACAGAGTAGTACCTGGGCAATGAGCTGACAGAGGAAATGACTGAGGCAGGTATGATTGCAACATTTAATAGGTACATGAAAAAGGGGGTCTTGGAAGGTTATGGGCTAAACATGGGCAAGTGAAACTACAAGGGAGGACAAATTGGGCCCAAGGGCCTGTATCTATGCTGTATTCTGAGGTGAGTGGGGACCAGGTTTAAAGGAGATTTTTGTTACAGGGAGCAGTGGATGTCTAGCACATGTTGCCATGTAGTGGTGGAAGCAGAAATGATAAAGGCATTTAAGAGGCTTTTAGATAGGCACATAAATGCACAGGGAATGGAGGGATTTGGATCATGTGCCAGATAGAAGAGATTCAGCTTAATGTGGCATTGTATTCGATACAGATATGATAGGCTGAAAGGTCTGCTCTTGTTCAATGTCTGTGTCAGTAGTGATGGCTTCAAGTTGAGCAGCACAGGAACACATTATCAAAGGTTCATACTGGGGAGTCTTGTCTGAGATGACTTCCACCCATCACCAGAGGAAAAACATTGATCAACGAAAGAGGAAGAGAGATTGATTAAGCAGAGGATAAAAAGATTAAATTCCTTTTCTGTATGTGAGTGTACAATTAACTTTTACTTCACACGAAACCATTCTCCTTTTTGCCAGAAAAATGCCACTTTTGAGGCCGAGAAACGATACCGTGAAGCACTACGGCAAGCTGGGGTGGATGAAGAATTTGTCTGGGACAAAGGAGGAAATGCAGAGGATATTCCACTCTCAATACCGGATATTGAAGAGAGCAGTCATGACAGTGCAGACAGGTAGTCCATTTGTGGCATCAAAAGGGGGCACTTGGGTCATTCCTGAGTAATGGAAGGGATTACTCAATTCAGTTACAATACAGTATACCCCTCAGGTTATGGAGGGTTTGCATTCCTATAAAAACAGCTGTCTGTAAGGAGTTTGTACCTTCCTCCTGTGACTGTACGTGTTTCCTCAGGGTGCTCCAGTTTCCGCCCACATTCCAAAGACATGGGGGTTAGCGGGATAATTGGTCAATTGGGTAATGTGGGCTTGTTATGCCAGAAAGGCTTGTTATCACGCTGTATCTCTAAAATGAAATATCTGCAATTTTCCAAAACATGAATCCTTGATAAATTTATTTCTTTTGCATTTTGTGGCTATTTTTTTTCTCTTACACACTCCATAAGAGTGAATTTTTAATTTGGCAATGAGATGTGAATTCCATAATTTTCATTACCTGATTGGTTGGCATCCATCTGTCTCAAAGAACAATGGATGATAATCATCATCATCATCACGAGCCTGGGCAGAAGGTATGGAGATCCTGAGACGCCTAGTCGTCAAGATCTCCCTCTCGGCCTCACTAGTGTAGTCCAAAGGAAAGTTTATGAAGCAGTATGTTTGGCACCAGTTCGGCTGCAGGAGCTGCTGGGAGGATGTTCAATGATGTCCAACCGCCTTAGGGGCTCCACTCCGGATTTGTTGTCTGGATTTACTCTCATAGCCTTCGTCTCTCTCCAGGCTGCCCACAAGGCAGTGGAGCTATTTACCCATAGCTGGGGATCTGGTTTACAAGCACCAGGCCGTATCCACACACTGGTGGGCCTGTGTGCTACATGTGCAGGGGCCAAACCTCCTCCTCTTCCTCTGTAGTTCAGCTTTCGTGTGTTGCCAGTGTGGAGGCACTACATGAGGCTTGCTGTTGGGGAGGCTATGTACTGGCAGGGAGAGATTTGCACATTCAGCTATCCTTTTCACAAAACTGCTAGCCAGCAGTGGAAGTTGAAAGTGAGAGCGACAAGCACTACCCACTACACTACCACACTAGATGCATCACAACAACCATTTTATCTCACTAAACCTTCAGCCATTAATTATGTGGAAATGGTGAATCATGAATGGGAATCTGCAGTCCAAGCAGGAATGCCAATTTTATGTCAGAATCAGGTTTTATTATCACCAGCATGTAATGTGGAATTTGGTAACTTAGCAGCAGCAGTTCAATGCAATACATAATCTAGCAGAGAAAAAACAAAATAATATAAAAAAATAAAGTAAATCAATTACATACAGTATATTGAATAGATTTTTTAAAGTACAAAAACAGAAATACTGTATTTTTTTTTAAAGTGAGGTAGAGTCCAAAGGTTCAATGTCCATTTAGGAATCGGATGGCAGAGAGGAAGAAGCTATTCCTGAATCGCTGAGTGTGTGCCTTCAGGCTTCTGTACCTCCTACCTGATGGTAACAGTGAGAAAAGGGCATGCCCTTGATGCTGGAGGATGCTGCCTTTCTGAGACACCACTCCCTGAAGATGGCCTGGGTACGTTGCAGGCTAGTAGCCAAGGTGGAGCTGACTAAATTTACAACCTTCTGCAGCTTCTTTCGGTCCTGTGCAGTCGCCCCTCCATACCAGACAGTGATACAGCCTGTCAGAATGTTCTCCACAATACAACTATAGATGTTTTTGAGTCTATTTGTTGACATGTCAAATCTCTTCAAGCTCCTAATAAAGTATAGCCACTGTCTTGCTTTCTTCATAACTACGTCGATATGTTGGGACCAGGTTAGATCCTCAGAGATCTTGACGCTGCTCACTCTCTCCACTTCTGATCCCTCTGAGGATTGGCATGTGTTCCTTCATCTTACCCTCCAGTTTTATTTAGGAAAATCTAATTATGTATGTCCTGAATTCCAAACTGTGAAAAAACATGAGGTGCTGCAGATGCTGGAAATTCACAGTAACACACGCATAATGCTGGAGGAACTCAGCACGTTAGACAGCATCTACAGAGAGGAATAAGAAGTTATTGTTTCAAGTGAGACCCTTCATCACTCCTGCTCTGCTGAGTTCCTCCAGTATTTTGTGTATGCCAAACTGTGAAAAAACTTGGACTGATAGATTTTCCAAAACTCTGGGATCTCCATCTTAAGACAAGTTAGCATCGGGGCCACGGGAGGCAGACAAGTGGGTCACGGTTAGGAGGGGGAAGGGGAAAAGGAAGGTGATGGGGAGTACCCCGGCGGCTGTGCCCCTTAACAACAGGTACTCCTGTTTGAGTACTGTTGGGGGGGACAGCTTACCCGGGGGAAGCGACAGTGGCCCTGCCTCCGGCACAGAGTCTGGCCCTGTAGCTCAGAAGGGTAGGGCAAGGAAGAGGAGGGCAGTTGTGATAGGGGACTCGATAGTAAGGGGGTCAGATAGGCGATTCTGTGGACGCAGTCCAGAGACTCGGATGGTAGTTTGCCTCCCTGGTGCCAGGGTCCGGGATATTTCTGATCGTGTCCAAGATATCCTGAAGTGGGAGGGTGAAGAGCCAGAGGTCCTGGTACATATAGGTACCAATGACATAGGTAGGAAAAGGGATGAGGTCCTGAAAGAAGAATATAGGGAGCTAGGAAGGGAGTTGAGAAAAAGGACCGCAAAGGTAGTAATCTCGGGATTACTGCCTGTGCCACGCGACAGTGAGAGTAGGAATGCGATGAGGTGGAGGATAAATGCGTGGCTGAGGGATTGGAGCAGGGGGCAGGGATTCAAGTTTTTGGATCATTGGGACCTCTTTTGGCGCAGGTGTGACCTGTACAAAAAGGACGGGTTACACTTAAATCCTCGGGGGACCAATATCCTGGCAGGGAGATTAGCGGGGGCTACTGAGGTGACTTTAAACTAGAATGGTTGGGGGGTGGGAATCAAATTAAAGCGGCTAGGTGTGAGGAGGTTAGTTCACAACAGAGGGATGGGAACCAGTGCAGAGAGACAGAGGGGTGTAAAGTGAGCGTAGAAGCAAAAAGTACAAAGGGGAAAAGTAAAAGTGGCAGGCCGACAAATCCAGGGCAAGCATTAAAAAGGGCTAAGAGAGTTGTAAAAGAGTGCCTGAAGGCTTTATGTGTCAATGCAAGGAGCATTCGTAATAAGGTGGATGAATTGAAAGTGCAGATTGTTATTAATGATTATGATATAGTTGGGATCACAGAGACATGGCTCCAGGGTGACCAGGGATGGGAGCTCAACGTTCAGGGATATTCAATATTCAGGAGGGATAGACACGAAGGAAGGGGAGGTGGGGTGGCGTTGCTGGTTAAAAAAGAGATTAACGCAATAGAAAGGAAGGACATAAGCCGGGAAGATGTGGAATCGATATGGGTAGAGCTGCGTAACACTAAGGGGCAGAAGACGCTGGTGGGAGTTGTGTACAGGCCACCTAACAGTAGTAGTGAGGTCGGAGATGGTATTAAACAGGAAATTAGAAATGTGTGCAATAAAGGAACAGCAGTTATAATGGGTGACTTCAATCTACATGTAGACTGGGTGAACCAAATTGGTAAAGGTGCTGAGGAAGAGGATTTCTTGGAATGTATGCGGGATGGTTTTTTGAACCAACATGTCGAGGAACCGACTAGAGAGCAGGCTATTCTGGACTGGGTTTTGAGCAATGAGGAAGGGTTAATTAGCGATCTTGTCGTGAGAGGCCCCTTGGGTAAGAGTGACCATAATATGGTGGAATTCTTCATTAACATGGAGAGTGACGTAGTTAATTCAGAAACAAAGGTTCTGAACTTAAAGAGGGGTAACTTTGAAGGTATGAGACATGAATTAGCTAAGATAGACTGGCAAATGACACTTCAAGGATTGACGGTGGATATGCAATGGCAGGCATTTAAAGGTTGCATGGATGAACTACAACAATTGTTCATCCCAGTTTGGCAAAAGAATAAATCAAGGAAGGTAGTGCACCCGTGGCTGACAAGAGAAATTAGGGATAGCATCAATTCCAAAGAAGTAGCATACAAATTAGCCAGAGAAAGTGGCTCACCTGAGGACTGGGAGAAATTCAGAGTTCAGCAGAGGAGGACAAAGGGCTTAATTAGGAAGGGGAAAAAAGATTATGAGAGAAAACTGGCAGAGAACATAAAAACGGACTGTAAAAGCTTTTATAGATATGTAAAAAGGAAAAGACTGATAAAGACAAATGTAGGTCCCCTGCAAACAGAAACAGGTGAATTGATTATGGGGAGCAAGGACATGGCAGACCAATTGAATAATTACTTTGGTTCTGTCTTCACTAAGGAGGACATAAATAATCTTCCAGAAATAGTAAGGGACAGAGGGTCCAGTGAGATGGAGGAACTGAGCGAAATACATGTTAGTAGGGAAGTGGTGTTAGGTAAATTGAAGGGATTGAAGGCAGATAAATCCCCAGGGCCAGATGGTCTGCATCCCAGAGTGCTTAAGGAAGTGGCCCAAGAAATAGTGGATGCATTAGTGATAATTTTTCAAAACTCGTTAGATTCTGGACTAGTTCCTGAGGATTGGAGGGTGGCTAATGTAACCCCACTTTTTAAAAAAGGAGGGAGAGAGAAACCGGGGAATTATAGGCCGGTTAGCCTAACGTCGGTGGTGGGGAAACTGCTGGAGTCAGTTATCAAGGATGTGATAACAGCACATTTGGAAAGCGGTGAAATGATCGGACAAAGTCAGCATGGATTTGTGAAAGGAAAATCATGTCTGACGAATCTCATAGAATTTTTTGAGGATGTAACTAGTAGAGTGGATAGGGGAGAACCAGTGGATGTGGTATATTTGGATTTTCAAAAGGCTTTTGACAAGGTCCCACATAGGAGATTAGTGTGCAAACTTAAAGCACACGGTATTGGGGGTAAGGTATTGGTGTGGGTGGAGAATTGGTTAGCAGACAGGAAGCAAAGAGTGGGAATAAACGGGACCTTTTCAGAATGGCAGGCGGTGACTAGTGGGGTACCGCAAGGCTCAGTGCTGGGACCCCAGTTGTTTACAATATATATTAATGACTTGGATGAGGGAATTAAATGCAGCATCTCCAAGTTTGCGGATGACACAAAGCTGGGTGGCAGTGTTAGCAGTGAGGAGGATGCTAAGAGGATGCAGGGTGACTTGGATAGGTTGGGTGAGTGGGCAAACTCATGGCAGATGCAATTTAATGTGGATAAATGTGAAGTTATCCACTTTGGTGGCAAAAATAGGAAAACAGATTATTATCTGAATGGTGGCCGATTAGGAAAAGGGGAGGTGCAACGAGACCTGGGTGTCATTGTACACCAGTCATTGAAAGTGGGCATGCAGGTACAGCAGGCGGTGAAAAAGGCGAACGGTATGCTGGCATTTATAGCGAGAGGATTCGAGTACAGGAGCAGGGAGGTACTACTGCAGTTGTACAAGGCCTTGGTGAGACCACACCTGGAGTATTGTGTGCAGTTTTGGTCCCCTAATCTGAGGAAAGACATCTTTGCCATAGAGGGAGTACAAAGAAGGTTCACCAGATTGATTCCTGGGATGGCAGGTCTTTCATATGAAGAAAGACTGGATGAACTGGGCTTGTACTCGTTGGAATTTAGAAGATTGAGGGGGGATCTGATTGAAACGTATAAGATCCTAAAGGGATTGGACAGGCTAGATGCAGGAAGATTGTTCCCGATGTTGGGGAGGTCTAGAACGAGGGGTCACAGTTTGAGGATAGAGGGGAAGCCTTTTAGGACCGAGGTTAGGAAAAACTTCTTCACACAGAGAGTGGTGAATCTGTGGAATTCTCTGCCACAGCAAACTGTTGAGGCCAGTTCATTAGCTATGTTTAAAAGGAAGTTAGATATGGCCCTTGTGGCTACAGGGGTCAGGGGGTATGGAGGGAAGGCTGGGTTCTGAGTTGGATGATCAGCCATGATCATAATAAATGGCGGTGCAGGCTCGAAGGGCCGAATGGCCTACTCCTGCACCTATTTTCTATGTTTCTATGTTTCTATGAATACAATTAGTCTAACACTGAAATACTTCTGGCAAGGATCTCTTAATTATTATGAAGGTCCAATCAAGAACCAAGGCAACCAATTTCTGTTTTGTTCTACTGCAGAGAAAAGAACAACTGTTACAGGTCAAGTGAATCTTTGGAAAATTTTAAATCCTTGGATGAAGAAAAGAACTTTAAGATCAGGGATGAGGATGAAGATGAGAATGAAGAGCAGGATGAAGATGGTGAGCAAGAGACTAGTTCTAATACTGATCAGGAGAATGATCTTGATTCTCATGTAAAGGAGAATTCAGCCAGCGAACAGGACGAGTAATTCTGTCCCTCAAATAGTGGTGTCCCGGCACTGTTAAGGAAATATTTTTATCCATGTTGTAAGGGAGTATTCTGGAATTGGGTGAATATAGCAGATATTAATTTAAGCAAGAATCAGTCTTCAGTTCTTATTATACATTGCAAGCAATAAATTGGTGAAAATAACAGACTCTTCCACAAACTAAGATTGTGTATGCATCAACTGAACATTAAGACAATGGGGTTGTGCTAACTGCCCTGCATCAACTATGGGGTTAAGGCATTTACGCCATTATAAATATAAATAAGTTCAGGAACCTTGCAATAAGTTTGTCCCAGCAAAGTTATTTCAACATTCAAAAGTGTCTCCCATCGTAGATATATCATTCAAAGGAAGCATTATCAATCCAAAATATTGAAGTAAACATCTTTGTAAGTATTGAAACTGAAATGAATCATCTATTGATCTTAAGGGTATAAAAATGTGATATACTTTGAATTTGTGGGACTCTACCATGACTGTCTTCCTGCTTGTTGTGATGAATAAAGATCACCAGCTTCAGTGTCTCTCCAGTGACTGTGATCACATTCACAACACATGTAACTTGATTTTGCATTAAACCAGTACATTTTTTTCAGCTTGTGAACTTTGGCATATATGAGTTAACCAAAACAGTCAGCCAATATGCCAGAGAAATGTGTCACTTTAAAAACTAATCACAAACACCTCAGCTTAATAAACAACTTGGGTTACATATAATACAATGTTTCTCAAGGTGTTATATCTCAAAACTGTGTGCTGTTTATACATTGTTTTTAATTTAATGCATGCAGGAGGGCAGTGGGCAGGATGACAAGGACGTCATTTTACTCAAAGTACCGATGCCCAAAGAAAAAACAAATTTAGGCCATTCATGCTGGTTCTTTAAAAGAATTATCCAATTAGTTCCACTTTATACATCTATGCAATTATGTAATCTTGAAATAATAATTACACATTTTCTATTTACAGATCTAATAATCACAAAGAAACTTCTTCAGACCAAAACTCATGCATAACAGTAAAATAAACTGAATATAATGTTATACAAAACACAATTTCCTTATCCCAGCTTCTAGCATCTATAGGATTATCCCAGTGTACTCTTTTAATAGCTGTATACTTACTTCCATTAAGTGTGCTGCAGAAGCAGAACACTCTTCTATCTCTTGCAAGTTTTCAAGATTTAGTTCCAACTGAAGTAAATTACTTCTGCTCTGATGATGTTTTAGAATCTTATTACCAAGAAATATTTAACAGGAAATAATATTTCTTGGATTACTGTCACCTAATAACAATTAGTGCATTTTTAATTTCATAACAGTATATTCAAGACTTTATTGAATAGTTTGTTCCTTTCTAAAACTAAATTATACGTAAATCATTATTATGGAAGCAGACGCTTTTTTATTGCTGTTTATCTTTCTAGTGAAATTAAGATATACAAACACAATTGAGGAAATAAAGTTTGAGGAGTTGTAAATACTGTTTATATTGTTTAAATTATTTATTATTTTTACCCATGCACTATATGATTACAGCCACTTAACTGTTTATAATTTCCATCAGGCTCTGTTCTGATATCAAACACCAATATTTATGCTTATCTTTGACATTTTACAATGTCCAATTCATTCAGCAAATGGGTTAAATTAAATAATTTTCCTGCCAATAATCTGGCTGTTAAACATGGCACCTGTTTTATTTCCAAATTTCTTTTTTTTTCAAAATGAAATTCACCCTTACTAGTAAGCAAATTTAGTTATCTCAGGGTAACACACAAAATTCTAGAGGAGCTCAGAACAGGTGAAGGAATTCAGCCCGAAACATCAATTCGTTATTCCTCTCCATCGATGCTGTCTGATCTGCTGAGTTCCTCCAGCATTGTGTTTTACTCTGGATTGCCAGCATCTGCAGAATCTCTTGTGTTTATAGTTGACTAAGAGGTTTCCTCATAGAAGAGATCAGGTAATCTACTAATGTAAAGGATATAAATCACAACTATTGGTATCAAAAAGCTTATTTCCTTATTACTACTGCATAATTCTTTCTCCTGATCTGTTTTGTCTTTCAGATATGACAGTACAGTAAATTTATGGGATTAGTCTCTGTAGTGGAGAGTCAATCCAGAGATAGAAATGCAAATCCCACTATGGCAGTAGGGAAATTTAAATACAAATAATTAATTACAACTAGAATAACATTTGTTTTAGAGACAGTAAACATAATAAACTGGATTGTCATAAAATCCCATCTGATTCATTGATGTTTTAAGAGAAAGAAAGCTGTAGTTCTTACCCAGCCTGGTCTATGGTGCATCTTCAGTTCAAGAAAAGAAAGGCCTTCTCTGTGGCACCTAAATGCCACAAATGGATAAATAGAAAGGTACCACCTGACCTGCTACATCTAGCAATTTGTTCCTTTAACTTGATCCAACAAGGTTTACAGGAACTTTATTTGTCACACGTACATTAAAACATACAGTGATACGCGTTGTGTCAACAACCAACACCATCTGAGGATTGTGTGTGCCAGGGTCAGCTATGCTGCTGGCTGAAACACTGCATGCCCATAACTCACTAAACCTAACCATAGGTCTTTGGAATGTGGGAGGAAACCAAGCACCCAGAGGACACCTACAGGGTCACAGGAGGACATACTAAGTTCTTACACACAGTAGAGAAATGAAATCCCAAGCAGTAATTGCTGGCACCGTAACGTGTTGGCCATCCATTAATATTGTATTCAATATTACACCCTGCCGCTCATCATTGGTATCACCATGCAGATCTATTTCCCTCAGCTCTAAGAAGAAATTGAAAGTGAAAGACAAGGCTTCTACTTGAACTTTTTTTTGAATATCCTGTAGCAAGGGGTGGGGAAGCATCTCCCTTTGGCAGCTGCTCAGAATGGACTGTGCAGAAGGGTTCTTATCTATTTACACAAAAATGAAACTTAGACTACACTGCCTCTATTACGTAACTCAGACTTTCCAGCAATTCTGAATACCATTCACACAACAGTGGTATAAACATCTTTTATTTAATGTGATGTATAGCAAAATTCACAAGGAGTATCTTACACACGCAGCATTCAGACCCGATGCCAGGAGGGCAGATGAAATTTATATTTGGAAGACGTTTTAGTAACTACACCACTAATCCTTCATTGAACCCAATCTTTAAACCTGCCAATTTCTTGGGAAGTTGAAGTCCACAGCTTAAACCCTTCAATCACAGGTGATGCCGGAAGTGGGTGGAGTGACCTTGCCAGGGGAATACAGGACGGTTAATGGAGGACAGAACACATGGAGATTTCCTCCAATATTCACAGCTGATTTGCAGTCTAGGCCTTTCAGACTGCCAGCACCTGACGAAGTTCACTGTGAAGCAAGTGAAATCAAACAGCCCTTTGTAAACAAATACCAGTCTACTCCTTTTCTCTGTTGCTCCAAGAAAAGTCGTCAAATTTAGATCAATTTCCTCATGCAGGATATCGTCAGGATCTTGCATACACAGGTAGATACACAAGGAAGAGCTAGAATGGAGAAATTATCCAGCAGCATTGCTTTCGATGTTGATTTCTTGCATATGTAAAGATAAATTCGTGTCCGAGTTCACATTTTAGTAAACTAGGGAACAGAGGCAGTCAGACCTGGATCAAAGCAGCCTTGCTCTCCATTTCATGAGGTCCTTTGACCAAAATATAACAACTAGAGGGCCCATAGCCATTCACTGTATTAATACAGTTACTACTTCCTCATAAGAATGTCCTGCAGTGGCTATGGCAACAAGATGGTGTGGCTGGGGCAGAACCACAATGGATGCTGTAGTTGTTGTGCCAGTAACTAATGGTGAACTCTCAGGTAATACTTCTATCAGGAAATAAAGAAAGATAATGTTAGAATATATTCATTACTTCTCAAAAAGTAGGTGCAGTTTCATCCAAACAACACAGAAATCTGGAATCTCTCCCCTAAGATTTACTGATTAGTTTTATTTGTCTCATGCACATTGAAAGATAGTGAAATGCATCACTTTTGCATCAACATTCAACGGATTGTGTTGGGGGAAGCCAACAAGTGTCACCACTCTTCTGGCATCATCATAGTACGCTCACAACCCTCTCACCCTGACTGATACAGCTTTGGGATGTGAGAGGACACCAGCACACCAAAAGGAAACCCACACAGTCATGGGGAAAACGTACCATTCCTTTTCGAGAGCGTTGAGAATCGAACCCCAATTAGTGATTGGTAGCATTGTAAAGCGATTGCATTAGCTGCTATGCTACCGTGCTCTACTTAGTAGGTATGAATGAAAACATGAATTGCCCCTCAAACAGGAACCAGGGAATAATTACGGAAGTTAGCACTGGGTCAACAACTTAAACTCAGGCTCCCAGGGTGAGAAAAGGCGTGCAACCCTGAAGAAGGTGGGTGAAGGTGACAACAGAAAGAAATGGCAGGCACAAGATTTACACCTACCCTCTTCTGCTCCAAGTACGCTCTGTGGTAACACCAAAGGCTGTGCTTCCAGGGCAGATGGTGAAATCACAGAAGCTGTAGCTATTGAAAATCCTGAAGGCATCTCTGGTACACTTCCCACACCATCGTCAGGTAGGCCACTGGCTTTAGAAGGCACAATGATGAAAATTGTAATATTAGCATTGTGTACAATGGATAGTTTATTTTCTCCAAGGATTTTGTTTGAAGCGTCATTCACTCAAGATAATATTGCAGGCAATGATCCTTTCTGTTATATATTTTCTCACAACACAGGAGGCCATCTGGCCCATTCAGTCTATGCTGATTCTGGGAGCAACTTGTTTCCCCGTTACCTATTCTCACCTATTCTCACCTAGCCATTGACACCTCTGGCTTTCCCTCACAACCACTTGAGGTTGATGGACCCCTTTAGCTTTATTTATTTATTGAGATAAAGCATGGAATAGGCCCTCCTGGACCTGTCAGCCATGCCACCAAGCAATCCCCCGATTTAATCCGAGCCTAATCACGGTACAATTTACAATGATCGATTAACATCAGCCGCTACGTCTTTGGACTGTGGGAGGAAGCCCACGTGGTCATGCGGAGAATGGACGAACTCCTTACAGGCAGTGGCAGGAATTGAACCCAGCTCACCGGTAAAGTGATGTGATAACCACCACGTTACCATGCCGCCTTACCAGCCTCCATCTCCTCAGCTACAGCATCACTGTGGCACCTGCTCTAGTTGGTCCCTTCTTAAACTGGTGGCGTCCCGGTAAATATGCTGACAGCATTGTGGGAAATAGGTTTATTATTGTCATATTGTCAAGTTACAGTGAAAAACTTTGTTCTATAGGCTATCTATACAGATCATTTCATTTCATTACAACAGTGCACCGGGGTTGGAGAAGGGAAAACAGTTTTTGTGTTGATTGTGTCAAGATTTTGATCAAGGGAAAAATGAAGGGAATTGAGGGATTTAGGCTATGTACATTCTAAATTGACATTGGCACAGTGGTCAGCACAAATGCTTTGTGCTGAAGGAACTGTTCCTATACTCTCTCGACTTATAACCTCTTTTCATCTCTATCAGCTCTCATATCATCGGGGGGATGAGTTTATTTTACCTCATTCCTAGAACAGTGTAATTTAATGTCAACTGGACAAAATAATTTGCCTTTATCAAATGGCTGCTTTGTTCCAAAATAGAGGAAATTAAAGGAAAACAATCACTGGAGCCAGGAATTGATAAAATTGGGACTGGTGGTGTCTAAAATATACTGTCTAGGGAAAGCAAAGATTAAAGATATTTTAAGATAAGCTTTATTTGTCACATGTACATTGAAATATACAGTGAAATGTGCTGCTTTGCATCAACAACCAGCACAGTCTGAGATGTGCTGGTGGTAGTCCACAAGCTCCCAGTACCAACAAATTACTTAGCCGAATCCACAGCTTTTTGGAATGTGGGAGGAAACCCACACTGTCACAGAGATGCCATACAAACTCCTTACAGAAAGTGGCAGGAATGGAACCCCGATTTTATAGCTGGCATTGTATAGTGTTACATTACCTGTGGTGCTACCATGACACCCCCATTTGTACATGCACCTAATACTCCAAAGTTGGAGATACTTGGTCCAGTAATTGGAAATATGTTCCCCCCCCTTTGCACCCTTCCATCTGCCCCTTCACACCACCACACACCTGTAGCCTCTTCTTGGTCACTGAAGACAAGACGGATATCGTGGCATTTCCGCATGTGGACATTCCTGCTGCCGCTCTGAGAGAACGTCTTCCAGCAAATGGTACACTGGAAAGGCTTCTCACCTTTAATTCAAATAAACAGTAAGCAATGAAAAGGTTTTAATGAATCACTTTCTTCAAGATCTTCCTGAGCACTTTCCTCCACCAACTGTTGACAGCACAAACAAAACACCATACTGTATCTGATCTGAGACTGGTGAGAATATGGACTCATTACTACAGCAGAGTTTGAGACAAATGCTCTAGATGCAGTTAAGTGGGGAGACAACACAAATACTTAACGAAGGGAACAGACAGTAGAGCTGAGGAATGATGGCAGGAACTTTCAGTGGCTCAGATACACTGGCATACACAGAGACAAAGAACAGAAAACACTGGATGCATTATTCAGTAGGTTAGTTAGCATGTGTGTAAAGAGAAAGGTGTCAAAATGGTTGTTGTGATGCATCTAGTGTGGTAGTGTTGTAGTAATGCTTGTTGCTGTCATTTTCAGCTTCCACCGCTGGCTAGCAGTCTTGCAAAAAGGAGAGCTGAATGTGTAAATCTCTCCCTGCCAGTACATATCCTCTCCAACAGCAAGCCTCGTGTACTGCCTCCTCACTGGCAATACATGGAAACTGAATTCCTTTTGGAGAGGATGGGGAGGAGGTCTGGCCCCTGCACATGTAGCACACAGGCCCACCAGTGTGTGGACACACCCCGATGCTTGTGAACCAGATCTCCAGCTATGGGTAAATAGCCCCACTGCCTTGTGGGCAGCCTTGGGAGAGACGGAGGCTACGGGAGTAAACCCAGACAGCAAATCGGGGAGGAGCCCCTAAGGCAGCTGGGTGTCAATTGAACATCCTTCCAGCAGCTCCTGCAGCCAAGCTGGTGACAAATGTATTGCTGCATAAGCTTTCATTTGGACTACACTAGTGAAGCTGAGAGGGGGATCTTGATGACTGGGCATCTCAGGATCTCCATACCTTCTGCCCAGGCTTGTGATGATGATGATGATGATGATCATCATCCGTTGTCCTTCACCACAAAGAGAAACCAAGTCAATGTTTTAGGTCAAGGACCCTGGTTGCAGGTCGATGGGAGTAGGCAGTTTAAATGGTTTCAACAAGGATTAGATGCTCCAAATGGCCTGTTTTTGTGCTGTACTTTTCTGTGACTCTATGACCCATTATCAGACTGGGAAAGGTTACATGGTAAAAGCGTGGATAGGGTGAACCCGGGATGTGATGGGGATGTGTTGGCTGGTCATACGGGTTAATGGAAATATTTTAGAAGATGGCTATGCTTCTTAGTCTGTGTTAAACATTGGTAACTGCAGTTCTGTGGGACCATACTCAGGCCAAGGTCAAGGTAAAATTTATTATCAAGGTACATACAGGTTACCTTGAGATTCATTTTCTTGCCAGCATTTACAGAAAAATAAATACAATTGAATTTACAAAAAGGCTATACATAAACAATGACTGACAAACAACCAATGTGTACATGAAGCCAAATAGTGCAAAAATACAAAACTGGTGGAGAGAGAACTATCAGGTCAATATACAGATGGATGACTTACAGCAGAAGTGACCAGTTCGAATAAAGACAGAGAAAGCAGATTACCCGGTCGTAGAATTCAGCACCGAATCCAGAAGGCTGCCAAGAGGTGAGGGGGTAGAGCTGGCAGTGGGAGTTTACACAAGAAACTGTAGTGGGTCTAGAATGCTAATATCCTTCAGATTAAGTGATCTCCAAGAACTGGAGGTGACCCAACAACAGTTACCTCCCCTTACAGTATCCTTAATCATTGCCAACTCAGAGACAATGGATTCCTCTTTCCCTTAACCTGTCAGAACGACAGCAAGCACAAGATCTTCCGTACCTGAGTGCACGACCATGTGTTTACGTAGACTGGAGTACTCTGTGAAACACCGTCCGCAGCTTCTGGCTGCACAGACAAATGGCTTCTCCCCTGACAAAAGGAAAACACGCCAACAAATTAACATACAGTAGAAATTTCCGCAAGAGGTTTCTGCACGTGCCAGTGGAACGGAAGAAAATATCCTCTTATTCCATCAGTAAATCACTCTGCAGAAAACGCAAAAGTAACTGCTTCCAGCTTTTCTAGGGAATCTAAGAGGTGGAGAGGATCGGAAGCTCCGGTGCACCTTTAAAGCCACTGGAAAAGGTGGAAACAGTGCTAATAGAGGTCAAGTCATTTGCCTATCCTAATAGCTCCAACTCCCCATAGGACTTGATGGTGTGTTGGTTATGGTATTGGGCTTACGCCCAAAACCTCACCAAGACAATGAATTCAAATGGAAATCATTAGGTTATCACAAAATAATATTACAGCAAGAGAGAAGATGGACTTGCATTTCTATAATGCCTGTGGAGTCTTGAAGTCTGAAAGCACTTTGAAGATAGAAAACTTCTGAAGCACTTCCACCACTACAAAAATGCAACTTCAGGGAATCACATTCACATGGATAAAAGAACAAAAGCAGGGCTAAGTGGGAAGGAACGTTTACATTGATCTTAGAGAAAGTTAAAAGGTCAGCACAATATCACAGGCCAAAGGGCCTTTACTATGTTGTTATGTTCTGCATTCAGTGACCACTTTATTACATACAGGAGTGGATCCCAGTATGGTCTTCTTCTGCTGTAGCCCATCCACTTCCAGGTTCAACATGTTGTGCAATCAGTGATGCTCTTCTGCACACCACTGTTGTAACACGTGGTTATATGAATTACTGTCGCCTTCCTGTCAGCTTGAACTTGCCTAGCCATTCTCCTCTAACCACTCTCATCAACAACGTGTTTTTGCCCACAGAACTCCCGCTCACTGGATGTTTTTTTGTTTTTCCACACCATTCCCTTTCAACTCAGTGACTATTGTGCGGTTAGATCACACTTCTTCCGCATTCCGATGTTTAGTCTGAACAACAACTTAACCTCTTGACCATGTCTACATGCTTTTCTACATTGAGTTGCTGCACAATTGGCTAATTAGATATCGGCATTAATGAACGGGTGCACAAGTGTACCTGATAAAGTGGCCACTGTGTATGTTCTGATTTGCACACAGCCAATTGCTACCAACTGCAATGAAGCAACCAGATCACAGATTTTAATATTTAATGTACTGCTACAAATATCTTGATTCCACATTATGGATTCAGATTTAGATTTATTTATTTATCACATGTGCATTGTAATATACAGTGAAATGTGTCACATGCATTAGCAACCAAATATCTTGATTCCACATTATGGATTCAGATTTAGATTTATTTATCACATGTGCATTGTAATATACAGTGAAATGTATCACATGCATTAGCAACCAACACACCCAAGGCAGCCCGCAAGTGTCGCCAACATAACAGAGCAACACAGAACTTAGTAAGCAACAAAACAACAGGAAAACAAGCCCCATACTCCCTACCACCCACCCACCCGCACACGTAGTCCTTTAACCCCAGAACAGGCCATCTTTGATCTCCAGTAGACTCAAGGATTTGTGGATGCTGGAGTTACATTTTACACTTTGTAAATGTGATGACAACATGGTGGTTGATTTAGTGATAAAAGATCATTAAACTAAAACAATAACTCGGCATTGAGAGAGGTAGGTGCAACAAAATGGCTCAGCGTTTCCAACAAAGTGCTTTAAATAAAGAAGCTTGAACCCATGATTGTGAGATGCAAATTCAAATTTTCAACAACTGAGGAATCTGAATTCCTCAACTGTTGTGGAGAATTGAGTAATATGGAATAAAAATCTGTGTAGGGGTGGGGGTGGTTGCCTAATTCATTCATGGAAATTCTGCACAAGGGTACAGGAGTTCAGCACACAGGGGAAAATACAATTTGCAGCCAATACTCTTCCCAAACACAACACCATGCTGACTCCTAATCAGACTGCCTGTCCAAACACTGGTACATTCTGTCCCTCAGAATTCCCTCTAACTCCCCCACTACTGACGTCAGGTTGACCAGACTGCAGTTCCCCAGCTTGTCCTTTTTAAACAGTGGAACATTAGCCACCTTTCAGTCTTCTGAGGTATCTAATGATTTGGGTTTAAATAACTTACTGTCACAGATTCACTGTGTTTTTGAAGAAACTCCTCCTCATCTCAGTCCTGAATGGTTTAGCCCTTACGCAAGGACCAAAATCTCTGATCCTGGATTCTCCTGCCATTGGGTACATACTTCTGGCACCTAGTCCACAACTGCTCAAATGTTTTAGGATATTCTACATGGTACTCTTACAGTTCTTGTAAATAAATATTCTGGCGAATAAGAGCGGAAATAGCTCATCTCCTTGATACAGTAGTCATACAATCCCAGCAATGTATAGTGAACCTTTACTGAACTCCTTCCACAGCAAGAGCGTGGCTCTTCAGATAAAATGTTCAAAGTTTTACACAATACTCAAAATCCAGTCTCATCACGATACTGTATAACTGCAGCACGGATTCTAGCTCCAATACTCGAATCCTCTCACTGTGAAGGCCAAACAACCACTTGATATCTTAAATCATCTGGTGAGTAGTGCACCCCCCACTTCAACTGATTAGCATTCAGATAACAATCTACTTTTCTACTGTCAAAGTGAACAGACCCTCATTTATCCAGCTTGTATATACATCTACAAGTATCTGCCGACTCCCTCAATCTGTCTTAATAAACCAGGAGCTTCTCCAAGGATGGCCCTCCCACCCAGATTTATAACATCTGCAAAGTGGTATAAATTCATTTTAATTCCCCTGTCTAAATCGCTAATGTATATCGGTCCCAGCACACATCCTGTGGTGTCTCTTTAGTTGCTGCCTGGCACTTGGAGAAAAAAAACCTTTATCCATATGTTTGTCAGTGAACCATCCGCATTCTCCATCCAGATTGATGCCTCACTATAAATGTTGCATGCTGATCTCTTTTATGGAGCTTTATCAAAAACTTTCCAATCAATATTGTCCACAGGATTCCACAAGACCTCACCACTTCCCAATATAACTTAGAAATACTCTTACTTCAACAGTTCATTAACACGACCTCGATATTTTGCTCTCTTTGTACTACCTACTTTTTAAATTTCTTATTGTAAGTTATTTATGTAGTACACTGTACCGCTGTCGCAAAACAACAAGTTTCACAACAGCATGTTAGTGATAATAAATGTCATTCTATTCTACTTTTGTAATCAATTCCTCTAGCAAAAAGCAGTAACAGTGAGCTTTCATGATTGCTTGCAGCACCTTTGTGAATACACTGGAACGTATGCATTCCTCTGTGACTCAGAGTTCTAAAGCAGACCATAAGACACAGGAGCAGAGTTAGGCCATTTGGCCCATCGAGTCTGCTCCAGTAGTCCACCATGGCTGATTTACTATCGCTCTCAACCCCATTCTCTAGCTTTCTCCTTGTAACCCTTGATACTCTGACTAATCAAGAACCCATCAGCCTCACTGTAATATTGTTTTATTTCAATAATGTGCTTTATCTTTCCTGCCAAACATGGACAAGTTCTTATTTTCCACTTTATGCTCCAACTGCCAGAAGAAGGGAAAGATCTGTTCAGCCAGGAGTAGCCATAGACAGCCAGTGTGTATTTCCCATGGCAGGGTTAACTTAATTAGAGGGCATGGGTTTACTGTGAATGCACGGAGGTTTAAAGGGGTAGAATTTAACCCAAACACTGTGCAGTTAACATCTGGAATGAGCTGCTAGAGAAGATGCTGGAGATAGGAAACATCTTAAGAGGTATCTTGAATGAGCGGGATATAGAATTAGAGCAAGCAACTGGGATAAGCACAATGGTCAACACAGGCACAGTGGGCAGAAGGGCCTGTTTCTATGCTGTACACTTTTATTTTTGTCCACTGACTTAACCTGCCTTTATAAACTCAGGTCCTCTTCACAATTTATTTCCCTGCCTTGTCTTTACTAATTATATATTCAATGTCATTACCCAAGTCATCTATAAACACTGTTAAGTAATTGGAAAACCCAACACTGATGCCTGTGACACTCATTACTTTTTGCCAAGCTGAAGAAGATACATTGTGATGCTACCTCCCATTAGCCATATCCATATCAAAATGTTGCTCCAATGTGATATTTTCCACAATGTTTGATGTGAAACCCCCATCAAATTCCCTCTGGAAATTTACCTTTTTCCCTTTATTGATGGCACATTACTTCAGCAAAGAACTCTCATTCTCCCAACCTGCAGCCACTACAGCAAAAGGGATAAAACTACTTTTTTTTCTCTAGGCAGTTGTGGAAGGCAACACTTTGACAAATTGTGCATTCTGCATCTGGTGTGATACTTCTTTAGAATTTACCCCACACAGGATACACTCAAATATCTTAAAATGTAAGAGCTGCCTTTACGGTAAAATAGCACGGAATGAAGTAATGGGTTCAAAAGTTTGTTAATTCATGGAATGGATCAGCTCACAGTCTGGAGAGCTACACACTGCTCTCACGCAGAGACCTGCCTCCTCAACATCAGGCCAACCACACAGCCTTGCCAGAATCATTAGAAAGTAACTGCAGGAGTTATGAACTTAGCCCAAACTAATCTCCCCTCCACTGACTGTGTATACTTCCTGCTGATTCAGAAAAGCAGCCAATATTATTAAGGACCCCTCCCATCCCGTTATCCCCTCTCCTATCAGGCAGAACAGACGAGAGAATCTTTTGATTCTCTTGAATCAAACTTGAGAACATATACTAGACTCGAGGACAACTTCTATCCCGCTGACCTCATACCTCCCATGGCATGGCAGCAGAGCAGCCAGCGTAACGCGTTACAGTACCAGCGACACAGATTCAATTCCCATTACCGTCTTTAAGGAGGTTGTAGATTGTCGCTGTAACCGCGTGGTTTTCCTACAGGATCTCCAGTTTCCTCTCACATTCCAAAGACCTACAGGTTAGTAAATTTTGGGTAGATTACTTTGGCACTGGAAGCATGGCAACACTTGTGGGCTGCCCCAGCCCATCCTCAGACTGCATTGGTAATTGCTGCAAATGACACATTTCATTGTATGGTTCAATATACATGTGACAAAGCTAATCTTTATCTCAATCTCTTTATCAATCTGTCCTCATCGCTACCCTTGCACTTTTTCCCTACCTGCCATTGTACAAGATCACAGGTTATAAGAGCAGAATTAGGCAATTTGGCCCATCGAGCCTGCTTTGCCATTTCATAATGGCTGATGCATCTCAGTACATGTGATGATAGTAAACCAATCCATTTGTACCAGTGTGAATTCGCATGTGGTTCTTCAAGTTGCCGGCTGTTGTAAACTTCTTCCCACAGTCATCCTCAGGGCAGGTGTAGGGCTTCTCTCCGTTATGAGTCCTCATGTGCACCTTTAATCTCTGGAGCACGTAGAAACTCTTCCCACATCCTTCCTTCGGGCAGGTGAATGAGCGGTCATTCCTGCAGACAGACAGGAAATACTTGGAATAAAGGTAGAAGCTGATGGCCAGGTGCGGCCAATGACTAGGTGAGTACACAGTCAAGTCCAAGCTTAAACATCAAGATGTCCAATTGCGTTTTTAAACCCTAACAATGAGAATGGGGAGAGATGAAGCTCAAAGAGAAGGAAGCACAAATAGAACAGTGAAACTGCTTCCCAGGTACAAAGAGAGGAAAGGACTGAGATCTTTCACTAAGCTCCTGTCAAAGGCACCACAAGCCGCAGATAGTATTCCACCACCACCACCACCCTCCGGATTGAAATGTCTAGTATGGTGGATTAGGCTGCATAATTGTTATTTTCCTAGTAGTTTAACTTTCTTAGACTTGTTTGTATTTTTATATAATCAACCTATATACATGTTCAGTAATGAGTTTTCTAGTGGTTGTAGTTGGCTCTATATTTTTCTGGAAACTTCTTGGTTTCAGTGGTGGGCATCACATTACTTGAATGAGGGTGGTGGTGGAGGAGAATTGGTTCTTGTCAAGAAAGAAGTGGAGAGCTTTGAGGCCTTCTTGATGAGGGATAGAAGTGTATGGGGACTGGGCAACCATGGTGAAGATGAGTAGTGAGGGCCAGGGAAATGAAAGTTACTGAAGAGATCAACAGCATGAGAAGTGTCACAGATGTAGGTAGGGACTGAACCAAGGGGATAGAAAGGAATTGAGGTATGAGGACAAGAGTTCAATGGGACAGGAACAGGCACAGACCCAGATAGTCCGGTTTATGGATCTTGGGTAGGAAGTAGGAGGTAGTAGTCTCTCTCAATTCTTTCCCCTTAGGCTCTCTTTCTGTTCTCTTTTCTTTTTCCCTCCGTCTCTCACCATGCTTGTCCCCTCATTTTCTTTGTTCTTGTAACACTTAATGACAGTCTCAGAATAGAGTCCTTTTAGAATGGAAAGGAGCAATTTCTTTAGTTGGGAAGTGGTGAATCTACGGAATTTGTTGTCACAGGCAGCTGTAGAGGCCAAGTCTTTACGTACATTTTAAGCAGAGATCAATAGATTCTTGATTGGTCAGGACATGAAGGGATACAGGGAGAAGACAGGAGACTGGGGCTGAGAGGGAAAATGAATCAGCAGACTCGGGCTAAATGGTCTAACTCTGCGCCTATATCTTATGGTCTTGTGGTTAATAAAATGATCATAAGCAATGAGCTTTATGCCTCATTCTTAACTTCTGCAAAAGCATCAGGAGCCAACGACTATGCCAGGGGTGGTGGTAGAGCAGACAGCAAAGGGAGCATTTAAGGGACTCTTCAAAAGGCATGTGAATATACTGAGAAAGGAGGGATGTGGTCAATGTACAGGGAATCAAATATCATTGGCATATGTCATGAGATTTGTTGAGGGATTAAATAAATTAAGAGTCATTGGTTTAATTAGTTCACCACAACATCATAGGCAAAGGACCAGATCAAAGTCAGCATTTTCCCTTGTAGATTCACTAATATGCTGTTCAAGAAGCTATAACAGATACATTGTAATGATGTCCTCCTCGAGAATACCTTGACCAGTTCTTGTGCAAGTTAAAGTCCTCCATGACAAAGGGCCTGTACTGTTCCATGTTCTATACACATCTGTCAATTTCTCCATGATTAATCTGTAGGAAAGAAAACTCACAGGTGTTCAGAAACTCACTTGTGGGTTTTCAGGTGATATTTCAGATGGGCGTGCCAGAGGAAAGTCCTGCTGCAGCCTTCATAGGAGCACTTGAGGGTCTTCTCACCCTGTGGAGTCTCTTGATTCACCTCAGTTGGCGCACCTTCCATAGAATCTGCTGCACCGCAGCTGTCCTCTGACTCTCCTGGGGAACAAACATCAGAGGTTGCAACTAGAGCCTCCGCTATTCAGGGTTGGGCTGCGGGGAGGACAGAAGGGGGAAGCTTTTTCCAGCTATGGCAATCCTGATATGAACATGCTTCAAGTCTATGCGGCTAGCTTTAGGGCCTTTGGACCGGAGGGGAGATCACCACGATCGGTAGTCCCTCATTAACACTAAAGGTTGTAAAATACTTTGGGATCCCCAGAAAGTCTGAACAGCAGCATATAAATTTAAGATTATTATTCTCTCTTTTAAATTTTAATGGGAATGGACAGAAAATCCAAATAACACACCCAAATTGCGGGAGGAACTCAGCAGGCCAGGCAATATCTATGGAAAAGAGAAAACAGTCGACGTTTCGGGCCGAGACCCTTCATGAGGACTGGAAAGGAAGAAGTCAGAGTAAGGTGGTGGGGGGAGAAGCAGAAGAAATACAAAGTGGTAGATAATAGGTGAAACCGGGAGAGGGGGAGGGGTGAAGTAAAGAGCTGGGAACTTGATTGGTGAAAGAGGTAAAGGGCTGGAGAAGGGGGAATCTGATAGGAGGGAAGACTATGGAAGAAAGGGAAGGGAGTGGCGCACCAGTGGGAGGTGTTGGGCAGATAAGGAGTTGAGGTGAGTGAGGGAAATAGGAATGGGGAATGGTGAAAGAGCGGGGGGAATTGCATACTTCTTGCTACTAACAAAATACTCAGGCGATCAAGAACAAAGATCCAGGTTGACAGGGTGTGGAGGGAGTTCCTACACGCATAATGGAGGGATGAACACAGAGTAGAAAACTAAGTGGTCAAGTGGTCAGGGTAAGGAACTAGAGACAGGGAATGAATGAAAGAGGGAAAAAAAAATGATGAATCATGAATCCTCTCTGCAAAATCTGTTGAGAGGAATGAAATGGAAGTACTATATAATCAGAAGAGTAAGGCTGAAGAAATTTCAGATTCTCCCCGTTCACTGCAAGGGCTCAATTCTGGGGCAATAACCAGGTCAGCTGGAGAGAGGCTGGCGTGCGAGGAAACCATCAACACCACTGGCACCTTTTGAATGTTTGACCAGCTGTGCCCTAGTTGCAGCTACGAGGCTGTCATGCGCCAGTTCCTGAACGCGGAGATACCACGGGGCGCTGCCATCTGCATTTTCACCGGAAGCTGACCTGCCTCCAGCTTCTGGCGCCCCGACTTGACTTGGCACCACAGGATCAGAGGCAGAGGAGTCACCTGAAGTACAAAGAAGAACTTGTGTTTACGTGGTGCCCATCACACTCCTTATACATTTCCCGAAACACCGCACATAGGCAATGGACTGCATTTGAAGTACAGTCAGTGGCAGTGTTGGATACCTGGCAAATTTATACTCAGCAAACTCCCACAAACAGCAGGATGTTTCGTGAGGGATTACTTATCAAGCAAGGCACAGAGTAGAACTCTGCTGAACTTCAATATGGTCCCACCGGGCATTTTATATCCACCCGAGGCAGCAGAGAGGGCCCCATAAATAATGTGTAATTTGGATAAACACAACACTCTCAAATAAGCACTGGTGTCAGAGCAACACACAAAATAACCCATAATTTGCAGAAGAATCATTGATTTTAAAATAAATGAAAGCGAAAGGTTAATCCAGAACCTGGGAGGAAAGGACATGTGGCAAGGCACAGGTAGCCAGGGTGGTGAAGAAGGCACTTGGTGCACTTGCCTTCTATTGGTCAGGATACTGAGTACAAGAGTTGGAACCTCATGTAACAGCTATACAAGATGTTGTTAAGACCACATTTGGAGGAATGCGTATAATTCTGGTCACCCTGCTATAGAAAAGATGTTCCTAAATTGGACAGGGCGCTAAAAAGACTTACGAGGACGTTACCAGTACTAGGAGAGGTTGGATAGACTCGGACTTTTATTCCACCCCACCACCCCCTGGAGCTCAAGAGGCTAAGTGTTGACTTTATAGGGGGTTTGACCTTCAAGAGGAGTCTACCTGGATGATCAGAGTCTTTTTCTCAGGGTAGGCCAGTCCAAAGTTGGAGGGTATAGATTTAAAAGGGATCTGAAGTTCACCATTTTCCCCACAGAGATTGGTGAGTAAATGGAACAAGCTGTGAGAGCAAGTGCTGAAAGTGAGTACAATTACATGGTTGAAAGACATTTGAAGAGGTATATGAATAGGAATCATTTAGAGCAGGAATTCCCAACAACCTGGGTTCCACTGACCCCTTGTTTAATGGCATAAAAAAGGTTGAAAACCCCCGGTTTAGAGGGATATGGGCCAAATACAGGCAAATGGGACCATTCAGCATGGATAAATTTGGTCAAAGCCCCCAGTTTTCAAACTGCATCACACTATAGCAGGAAGTTTACTGTACAATAAAGATGGATTCACAGCAGGTTCAGCCGTTCCTGCTTGGAGCTGCACTAATACAAGGCACGTAGACTGGCCACAGCAGAGGATGGAAATGTTAAGTAAGTGCCAGAGCAAGGGAGCTCCTATTCCTAGTCACAAACAACAGAAAATCTGCAGATGCTGTAAATCCAAGCAACACACATAAAATGCTGGAGGAACTCGGCAGACTAGGCAGCATCTACAGAAAAAAAGTACAAGGTTTTGGGCCAAGACCCTTCTCCTACCCTGTTCCTAATCCTAGTGGCTGGGTTCAGAAGGGAACCAGCTGAAACTTGAGTACACATCCCTGGTCTTACTTGGGCCATGAGGACAATGGAACAAAATGTGTAAAAACAGGCTAAAAAAATAGCAATTGGATGCCCTCCTCTCATGAGCACAATTGCCAGCTACTCCAATTTAACATCTGGTCCATCTGCAACAACAATTCTTACAAAGCGAGGACACACTGAATGATGAACTAACTTCCACATTCCTGCTGCCTTTCTACCAATAAGACAAAGAGCTGTGTAACATTAAGGGTCCCAGCAGTACATTGATCAAGACCTTGCTATATTATTTGTCCAAGTTCATTGTCCAGTTTGTATCTTCTCAAGAGATACAAGCCTAGACAATGAACTTGAAGAAATATGGTTATGTCCCCATCAAATCTTGCCTATTGTTTTTAATGCACCATTCTGACTCAATGCTCAATGGTTTGGTATAGCAACTGCTCTGCCCAGGACCGCAAGAAACCACAGAGAACTGTGGACACAGCTCAGCACATCACAGAAACCAGCCTTTCCTCTCCAGACTCCTATACTTCTCGCTGCCTCAGTAAAGCAGCCAGCATTATCAGAGACCACAGTGATCCTGGACATTTTCTCTTCTTCCCTCTCCCATTTGGGAGAAGATGCAAAGGCCTGAAAGCATGTACCATCAAGCTCGAGGACAGCTTCCACTCCACTGTTATAAGGTCCTTGAACAGACCTCCTGTACGGTGGGATGGACACTCGGCCTCAATCTACTTTTTATGATCTTGCACTTTATGATTTACTTGCACTGCACTTTTTTGGCAGCTTTTACACTTATTCTGTTTTGTTATTGTTTCACCTTTTTCTAGCTCAATGTACTGTAATGACTTGATCTGTATAAACAGTATGCAAGACAGGTTTTTAGTGTACCTTGATACGTGTGACAATAATAAACCAAAACCAATCAAATTCAGCCCTCAATGCAACACAACCTGCCAGTGAGGATCACCAGATTACCCAATGCTCCCTGCAAAATGCAGGTGGAGGCTTCAGTACGTGCTCCAACTACAACCAAGCAACCTGCTTACACTCAAAGTCTACCAGTACAGGTGATAAAGTGCTGGTGAATAATGCACAGGGAAGAGTCAGCACCTTCAATAATGCAGCTCAAAGGTAATGAAGAGATCACAGGAGGGTAAAGAAAACATTAAAATTTTAAATGCCTTATCTTTTAAAAAAAAGAAACTTACCAATAGCAAAATTCATATTTTAAAAACCCCAGGCACACATTTAACAATTAGAAGGCACATTTAAAGATTAGCTGTTTCACAGAAGCTTTGATTATAGGCAACACTATTTAATAACTAATTAAAACAATAGCCATTTAGTCTCAATGTCAAACAGAGCTGGACTCTACATTCAAGCAATAAAATGCAGAGAATATGTTAGGTGGGACTAGGAACATTTCCGAACACAGGGCATTCTCACAAGAATAATTAAACTGACATGGACACAACCCAGCATGTCATAAAACTCCCAAACACACACTTGTCTATTCTACTTACCAGAGGGCAAGATTCCGTTGTGTACTGCACTCTTACTGCCTTTTGTTGGAGGTAGACATTGGACTGCACCCTGTGGCTCTTCAAACCCTTCTCCTAAGGGTATAAATGTATTCTGCACAAACTGCACCAGCAACTGTAAATAAACCAGGTCAAGACATCAGCTTTGAGATGCAACTCATCACATTTTAGTGGCAGTGTTGCCCAATAAGTGTTGAAATTAAGACAACCACGTGTGATTTTTACATCAAATATCACAGGAGTGAAATATTCTCGAGATAAGCAAAAGAGAAGAAACAGCCTACAAAGAATATGGACATGGTAATGCTTGACAAAAGAGGGATTGAATTCAAGAGCAGGGAGGTCATGCTGCAACTATACAGGGTACTGGTGAGGCCGCACCTGGAGTACTGTGTGCAGTTCTGGTCTCCATACTTGAGGAAGGATATACTGGCTTTGGAGGCAGTGCCGTGGAGGTTCACCAGGTTGATTCCAGGGATGAAGGGGTTAACCTATGAGGAGAGATTGATTCGCCTGTGACTATACTCTCTAGAGTTCAGAAGAATGAGAGGGGATCTTATAGAAATGTACAAAATTTTGAAAGGGATAGATAAGATAGAAGTAGGAAAGTTGTTTCCATCGGTAGGTGAGACTAGAAGTAGATGACATTGCCTCAAGATTCAGGGGAGAAGATTTAGGACAGAGATGAGGAGAAACTGTTTTTCCCAGAGAGTGGTGAATCTGTGGAATTCTCTGCCCAGGGAAGCAGTTGAGGCTTCTTCACTAAATAATATTTAAGAAACAGTTAGATAGGTTTTTACATAGTAAGGGAATTAGGGGTTATGGGGAAAAGGCAGGTAGTTGGAGCTGAATTTATGGGCAGATTAGCCATAATCTTATTGAATGGCAGGGCAGGGTCGATGGGCCGGATGGCCTACTCCTGCTCCTATTTCTTCTTATATTCTAAACCAAAGTCAAACATAGCCATGAAAAATGAGATCAGTTGTGCATGATGGTGTCTATGTCATGGTGTCATATCAAGTCCTACTCTCAAACATATGAGCAGACCTAAGCCAACTTTCTAGTACAGGTGTCCCCCACTTTTCGAACGTTCGCTTTGCGACATCTCACTGTTACAAAAGACCTACATTAGTTACCTGTTTTCGCTAACAGAAGGTGTTTTCACTGTTACGAAAATAGGCAGCGCGCGCCCCGAGTAGCCAAGCTCCTCCCGCAGAACTGCATTTTAGCTGGCATTGCTTAAACACGTGCCTGTGAGCATCTGTGCTTTATGTCGATTTATTTTGTGCATCCGTTAGCAAGATGAGTTCTAAGGTATCAGTAAAGCCTAAAAGAGCTCGTAAGGGTGTTACACTTAGCGTAAAACTAGACATAATTAAGCATTTTGATCGTGGAAAACGGAGTAAGGACAAAGTGAGTTTGGCTTGTGGAAGTTGACGAAGATGATGTTGAAGAGGTTTTGGCATCCCATCACCAAGAACTAATAGTTGAAGAGCTGATGCTATTGGAAGATGAAAGGATAACAATCAAAACTGAATGCAGTAGGAAATGGACTGAAAGTGAAGTTGTCCAGGAAATGAACGTGAAGCAACTGCGTGAGATTTTCACTGCAATTGACAACAACGATTGCGGAAAAGTACGACTTTAATTTTGAAAGGGTACGTAGGTTTATACTTTATTGTCGCCAAACAATTGACATTAGAACGTACAATCATCACAGCGATATTTGATTCTGCGCTTCCCACTCCCTGGATTACAAATATTAAAAATAGTAAAAATTAGTAAATATTAAAATTTTAAATTATAAATCATAAATAGAAAATAGAAAAATGGGAAGGAAAGTAGTGCAAAAAAACCGATAGGCAGGCCCGGATATTTGGAGGGTGCGGCCCAGATCCGGGTCAGGATCTGTTCAGCAGTCTTATCACATTTAGGGCATATTTGCAGGATGGTTTGAGTGCTTACAAAGAACTGTATGATAGAAAAATGCGCGAGGCTAAGCAGTCAAGCATACTGTCGTTTTTCAAGCCTTCCACATCAGCCACAGCAGACGACGAACCTCGACCTTCGACATCGAGGCAGGCAGACATAAAAGATGACCTACCTGCCCTGATGGAAACAGATGACGATGAGCTGACACCCCAGTGTCACACCACCCCAACTTCTGATGACTCAGCCTAACACACCATCATCAGTGTGCTCACTGTCTTCCCAATTCCGGTAAGTGATACTACACTGCACATAACATTATTTCTACTTTATCTAGGCTGTGTATTTTTATGTAGTCATAGTCATACTTTATTGATCCCAGGGGGGAAATTGGTTTTCGTTACAGTTGCACCATAAATAATAAATAATCATAGAACCATAAATAGTTAAATAGTAATATGTAAATTATGCCAGTAAATTATGAAATAAGTCCAGGACCAGCCTATCGGCACAGGGTGTCTGACCCTCCAAGGGAGGAGTTGTGAAGTTTGATGGCCACAGGCAGGAATCACATCCTTTGATGCTCTGTGCTGCATCTTGGAGGAATGAGTCTCTGGCTGAATGTGCTCCTGTGCCCACCCAGTACATTACATAGTGGATGGGAGACATTGACCAAGATGGCATGCAACTTGGACAGCATCCTCTTTTCAAACACCACCGTGAGAGAGTCCAGTTCCATCCCCACAACATCACTGGCCTTACGAATAAGTTTGTTGATTCTGTTGGTGTCTGCTACCCTCAGCCTGCTGCCCCAGCACACAACAGCAAACATGAATGCCTACAGGATGGCTTTTTGGAGCAACTTGTCCAGAAGCCCACCAGGGGACCGGCTGTTTTGGATTGGGTGCTGTGTAACGAACCTGAGGCGATTAGGGAGCTGGAGGTAAAGGAACCGCTTGGAAGTAGTGATCATAATATGATTGAGTTCAGTTTCAAATTTGAAAAGGAGAAGCTGGTATTAGGTGTATCGATATTTCAGTAGAACAGGGGAAATTACATTTGTATGAGAGAGGAACTGGCCCAAGTCAATTGGAAAAGTAAACTAAATGGAGGGACGGCAGAGCAGAATTGGATGAAATTCCTACAAGAAATAAGGAAAATGCAGGAAAAATATATTCCAAGAAAAAAGAAAATCATGAATGGAAAAATGGCACAAATGTGGCTAACGAGAGAGGTTAAGGCAAAAATAAAAGCAAAAAAAACGGCGTACAAGGAAGCAAAAATTAGTGGGAAAAATGAGGACTGGAAGACCTTTAAAAACTTACAGAAAGAAACTAAGAAAGTCATTAGGAAAGAAAAGATGAATTATGAAAGGAAGTTGGCGATTAACATAAAAAAAGGATACTAAGAGTTTTTTTTAAATATATGAAGAGTAAAAGAGTGACAAGGGTAGATATGGGACCGATTGAAAATGATGCTGGAGTAATTATAATGGATAACAAAGAGATGGCGGAGGAACTGAATGAGTATTTTGCATCAGTCTTCACAGTGGAAGACATGAGCAATATACCTGATAGCCAGAGGTATCAGGGAATAGAATTAGGTACAGTCAAGATAACTAGAGAGAAAGTGCTTGGGAAGCTAAGTGGACTAAGAATAGATAAGTCTCCCGGCCCGGATGAGGTGCACCCAAGGTTTCTGAAGGAGGTGGCTTTGGAGATTGTGGAAGCATTGGAAATGATCTTCCAGGAATCAATAGACTCTGGCATGGTTCCGGAGGACTGGAAGGTCGCAAATGTAGTTCCGTTATTTAAGAAAGGAAGGAGGCAGCAAAAAGAAATTTACAGACCTATTAGTCTGACATTAGTAGTTGGAAAGATATTGGAGTCAATCCTCAAGGATGAGGTTATGAAATACCTCGAGGTGCATGACAAGATAGGCCGAAGCCAGCATGGTTTCATGAAGGGAAGATCCTGCCTTACCAACTTATTGGAATTTTTTGAGGTAATCTCGAATAAGATTGACAAGGGAGAGGCTGTGGATGTTGTGTATTTGGATTTTCAAAAGGCCTTCGATAAGGTGCCGCATATGAGGCTGCTTAATAAGATGAGAGCCCATGGAATTATAGGAAAGATATTGAAATGGGTGGAGCATTGGCTGATAGGCAGAAAGCAAAGGGTGGGACTAAAGGGATCCTATTCTGATTGGTTGCCGGTTACTAGTGGTGTTCCACAGGGGTCGGTGTTGGGGCCGCTTCTTTTTACGCTGTATATCGATGATTTGGATTATGGATTAAATGGTTTTGTGGCCAAGTTTGCGGATGACACCAAGATAGGTGGAGGAGCAGGAAATGTTGAAGAAACGGAAAGGTTGCAGAGAGACTTAGTCAGTTTAGGAGAGTAGGCAAAGAAATGGCAGATGAGATACAATGTTGACAAATGTACGGTTGTACATTTCGGAAGAAGAAATAATCGGGCAGGTTATTATTTAGATGGGGAGAAAATTCAAAAATCGGAAGTGCAGAAGGACTTGGGGGTCCTCGTGCAGGATACCCTAAAGGTTAACCACCAAGTTGGATTGGCGGTAAGGAAAGCGAATGCTATGTTGGCATTCATTTCAAGAGGAATAGTGTATAAGAGTAAGGAGGTGTTGATGAGGCTCTATGGGGCATTAGCGAGACCTCATTTGGAATACTGTGTGCAGTTTTGGGCCCCCTATCTTTGAAAGGATATACTGATGTTGGAGAGAGTTCAGAGAAGATTTACAAGGATGATTCCTGGAATGCAGGGGCTAACATATGAGGAGCGTCTGTCGGCTCTTGGATTGTATCCATTAGAGTACAGAAGAATGAGAGGGGATCTCATAGAAACATTTCGAATGTTGAAAGGGTTGTACAGAGTAGATGTGGAAAGGTTGTTTCCCTTGGTGGGTGAGTCCAGGACAAGAGGCCATAGTCTTAGAATTAGAGGGTACCCAGTTAAAACAGAGATGAGGAGAAATTTTTTTAGCCAGAGGGTCATGGATTTGTGGAATTCGTTGCCACATATGGCTGTGGAGGCCCGATCATTGAGGGTGTTTAAGGAGGATATTGACAGGTATCTAATTAGTCAGGGTATCAAGGGATATGGGGAAAAAGCCGGAAATTGGAACTAGATGGGTGAATAGTTTAGCTCATGGGGGAGCTGCGGAGCAGACTCAATGGGCCGAATGGCCTACTTCTGCTCCTTTGTCTTGTCTTGTGATGATAGCACTGGCCACCACAGACCCGTAGAACATCCTCAGCATCCTCTGGCAGATGTTAAAGGACCTCAGTCTCCTCAGGAAGTAGAGACGGCTCTGACCCTTCTTGTAGACAGCCTCAGTATTCTTTTACCAGTCCAGTTTATTGTCAATTCGTATCCCCCGGTATTTGTAATCCTCCACCATGTCCACACTGACCCCCTGGATGGAAACAGGGGTCACCGGTACCTTAGCTCTCCTCAGGTCTACCACCAGCTCCTTAGTCTTTTTCACATTAAGCTGCAGATAATTCTGCTCACACCATTATGTGTTATTTGGTATGATTTGGCAGCTTCATAGCTTAAAGGTTACGCGAGAGAGTGCTTCTGCTGAGAGCGCTTGTGTGAAATTTTCACTACGGTGGACAGTGCAGCAATGATTGTAGAATTTCTACTCTATATAGGCTGTGTATTTATCATATCATTCCTGCATTTACTATATGTTACTGTTATTTTAGGTTTTTTGTGTTATTTGGCATGATTTGGTAGGTTATTTTTTGAGTCTGCAAACACTCACAAATTTTTCCCATATTAATAAATGGTAATTGCTTCTTCACTTTACGACATTCTGGCTTATGAACCGTTTCATAGGAACGCTCTACCTTTGGATGGCGAGGGAAACCTGTACAACATGCCCTAGAAAATTTATACATAATATTTTTACGTGTACATATTTTTAAAATTTATAATTTATAGTTTATGTCTTGCACTAAACCGCTGCCGCAAAACAACAAATTTCACAACATCCATGATAATGAACTTGATTCTAATTCTGATTCTGCTTGTTTGACTAAGATCTTAAGGGAAAGGTCGCAGGGCACTATTTGATGAAGAGTATGGAAAAATCTATGTCTTACACTCAAATCAACATTGCAGATCATCTGGGTGTTATCTTTTTGCATTTTCTGGGACTTAAAGTAGCCAGTGACTTTCAGGATTATTTTCAAACTGCATCAGTAACTTCAGAAATGTTTCTGTGCCCATGAAGCATTTGGCAACGTATCAAAGTTGTTTCAAGTCAACACAAGTAATCTTTTATCTTATGAAAAAGACGCTGGCGTTTTTACAATGATTCACCATAAATGTCACCAGACAAGTCGAGCAAGAGAGCTCCACTCACAGTTATGCAACAGCACTCAAGATGCATATGTTAGGTCACTGGATAAAGAAAGCACTGATTTCAATTGAATGTTTTCAGGCTATTCATTATCTCTGTATAGTAAGAAAAAATCATCTTTTATATTCCTTCATAAGCTCATGACTTCCCAAATTACTATTAGCTATTAAAATACTACCTTGGTCATTGTGATGTGCTATCCACGTTTAGAACATTTTCTCTTCATATTACTGTCTTCAGGAAGGTGGTACAGGAGCCTGAAGGTATACACTCAACATTTTAGCAACAGCTTCTTCCCGACTAGCCCACCCCACTATCAGATTTCTGAATGGACAATGAGTCCATGTACACCACCTCAATATTTCTGCTTTCACTTAGCACTACATATTTAATTTATTTTTTATATATACATTTCTTACTGTAATTTAGTCTTTTTTGAAATATTGCACTGTACTTCCACCTCAAATTAAATTTCACAACATATGTCAGTGATGTTAAATCTGATTCTGATATTAAAAAACACCATGGCCAATCTGTACACAGCAAGATCCCACAAACCATGTGGCATTTGAATCAACAGGTATTGTTTTAACTATACCATCTCAAAATTAGGCAGAACTATATCAGAACATAAATAACAGTAACAAAAGTAGCTCAAACACGAAGAAATCTGCACATGCTGGAAATTCAAGCAACACACACAAAATGCTGGAGTAACGCAGCAGGCCAGGCATCATCTAGAGGAAGAAGTACAGTCGACGTTTCAGGCCAAGACCCTTTGTCGGGACTAACTGAAAGAAGAAATAGTAAGAGATTTGAAAGTGGGAGGGGGAAATCCAAAATGATAGGAGAAGACAGGAGGGGGAGGGATAGAGCTAAGAGCTGGAAAGTTGATTGGCAAAAGGGATACAAGGTTGGAGAAGGGAGAGGATCATGGATGGGAGGCCTAGGGGGAAAGAAAGGGGAGGGGAGCATCAGAGGAAGATATAGTGAGAGGGACAGAGGGAGAAAAAAGAGAAAGGGGGGAAAAATAATAAATAATAAATAAATAAGGTATGGAGTAAGAAGGAGAGGAGGGGCATTAACTGAAGTTAGAGAAATCGATGTTCATGCCATCGGGTTGGAGGCTACCCAGACGGAATATAAGGTGTTGTTCCTCCAATCTGAGTGTGCCTTCATCTTACAGTAGGAGGCCATGGATTGCCATATCAGAATGGGAATGGGACGCGGAATTAAAATGTGTGGCCACTGGGAGATCCTGCTTTCTTTGGCAGACAGAGCGTAAGTGTTCAGTGAAACGGTCTCCCAGTCTGCGTTGGGTCTCACCAATATATAGAAGGCCGCACCGAGAGCACCAGACACAGTTTATCACACCAGCCGACTCACAGGTGACGTGTCGCCTCACCTGGAAGAACTGTCTGGGTTCCTGAATGGTGGTGAGGGAGGAAGTGTAAGGGCATGTGTAGCACTTGTTCCGCTTACAAGGACAAGTGCCGGGAGGGAGATCGGTGGGAAGGGATGGGGGGAATGAATGGACAACGGAGTCGCGTAGGGAGCGATCCTTGAGGAAAGCGGGGGGGGGTGGAGGGAAAGATGTGCTTAGTGGTGGGATCCTGTTGGATGTTGCGGAAGTTACGGAGAATTATATGTTCGACCAAGAGGCTGGTGGGGTGGTAGGTGAGGACAAGGGGAACCCTATCCCTAGTGGGGTGACGAGAGGATGGGGTGAGAGCAAATGTGCATGAAATAGGAGTAAACAACAGGAATTCTGCAGATGCTGGAAATTCAAGCAACATACATCAAAGTTGCTGGTGAACGCAGCAGGCCAAGCAGCATCTATAGGAAGAGGCGCAGTCGACGTTTCAGGCCGAGACCCTTCGTCAGGACTAACTGAAGGAAGAGTGAGTAAGGGATTTGAAAGCTGGAGGGGGAAGGGGAGATGCAAAATGATAGGAGAAGACAGGAGGGGGAGGGATAGAGCCGAGAGCTGGACAGGTGATAGGCAAAAGGGGATACGAGAGGATCATGGGACAGGAGGCCTAGGGAGAAAGACGGGGGGGGGGGTGACCCAGAGGAGGGGCAAGAGGTATATTTAGAGGGACAGAGGGAGAAAAAGGAGAGTGAGAGAAAGAATGTGTGCATAAAAATGAGTAACAGCTGGGGTACGAGGGGGAGGTGGGGCCTAGCAGAAGTTAGAGAAGTCAATGTTCATGCCATCAGGTTGGAGGCTACCCAGACGGAATATAAGGTGTTGTTCCTCCAACCTGAGTGTGGCTTCATCTTTACAGTAGAGGAGGCCGTGGATAGACATGTCAGAATGGGAATGGGATGTGGAATTAAAATGTGTGGCCACTGGGAGATCCTGCTTTCTCTGGCGGACAGAGCTGGCCTCCTCTACTGTAAAGATGAAGCCACACTCAGGTTGGAGGAACAACACCTTATATTCCGTCTGGGTAGCCTCCAACCTGATGGCATGAACATTGACTTCTCTAACTTCCGCTAGGCCCCACCTCCCCCTCGTACCCCAGCTGTTACTCATTTTTATGCACACATTCTTTCTCTCACTCTCCTTTTTCTCCCTCTGTCCCTCTAAATATACCTCTTGCCCATCCTCTGGGTCACCCCCCCCGTCTTTCTCCCTAGGCCTCCTGTCCCATGATCCTCTCGTATCCCCTTTTGCCTATCACCTGTCCAGCTCTCGGCTCTATCCCTCCCCCTCCTGTCTTCTCCTATCATTTTGCATCTCCCCCCCCCCCAGCTTTCAAATCCCTTACTCACTCTTCCTTCAGTTAGTCCTGACGAAGGGTCTCGGCCTGAAACGTCGACTGCGCCTCTTCCTATAGATGAAATAGGAGTGATGCGTTTGAGAGCAGAGTTGATGGTGGAGGAAGGGAGGCCCCTTTCTTTAAAAAAGAAAGACATCTCTTTCGTCCTGGAATGAAAAGCCTCATCCTGAGAGCAGATACAGCGGAGGCGGAGGAATTGCAAGAAGGGGATGGCATTTTTGCAAGAGACAGGGTGGGAAGGGAAACAGTCCAGGTAGGTGTGATAGTCAGTAGGCTTACAGTAGACATCAGTAGATAAGCTATCTCCAGAGATAGAGCAGAAAGATCAAGAAAGCGGAGGGAGGTGTCGGAAATGGACCAGGTAAATTTGAGGGCAGGGTGAAAGTTGGAAGCAAAGTTAATGAAGTCAACGAGCTCAGCATGCGTGCAGGAAGCAGCGCCAATGCAGTCGTCAACGTAGAGAAGGAAACATGGGGACAGATACCAGTATAGGCTTAGAACATGGACTGTTCCACAAAGCCAACAAAAAGGCAGGCATAGCTGGGACCCATACGGGTGCCCATGGCTACACCTTTGGTCTGGTGAAAGTGGGAGGAGCCAAAGCAGAAATTATTAAGAGTAAGGACGAATTCCGCTAGACGGAAGAGAATGGTGGTAGAAGGGAACTGGTTGGGTCTGGGATCCAAAAAGAAGCGGAGAGCTTTGAGACCTTCCTGGTGGGGGATGGAGGTATATAGGGACTGGACATCCATGGTCATTGAAAAAATTTAGAGCGTGAGAAGTGCCACGAACATAGGTGGGAAGGGATTGAACAAGGGGGGATAAAACAGTGTCGAGGTATGCAGAAATGAGTTCAGTGGGGCAGGAGCAAGCTGAGACAATGGGTCTACCTGTGCAAGCAGGTTTGTGGATCTTGGTAGGAGGTAGAAACGGGAAGTGTGGGGTGTGGGAACTATGAGGTTGGTGGCAGTGGATGGGAGGTCCCCAGAACTGATAAGGTTGGTGATGGTGTGGGAGACAATGGCCTGGTGCTCCTTAGTGTGGTCATGATCGAGGGGTAAATAAGAGGAGGTATCAGCGAGTTGCCACTGTGCCTCGGCAAGGTAGAGGTCAGTACACCAGACTACAACAGCACCCCCCTTATCAGCGGGTTTTATAATAAGGTTGGGATTGGTGCGGAGGGAGTGGAGAGCAGAGCGTTGGGAAGGAGTGAGGTTGGAATTGGAACAAGTTGTGAAGTCGAGACGGTTGATGTAACAAGGTGTGGTGAAGTAGCTATTCACTCATTCAAGGTTGTTCCACTACCCATCAAGATAGCCAGATAGATACTTTATTGATCCCAAAGGAAATTACAATGTCACAATATCATTACAAGTGCACAGAAATAAAAATTAGAAGAGATATAGAAAGAATAAAAAATAAGTTACCACAAACAGTCTAACAGGAGGAGATCATCACTTTCCCAGCTATAGGTTGACTAATTTTCGAGCCTAGTGGCTGAGGGTAAGAATGACCTCATATAGCGCTCTTTCAAGCACCATATCATGGCAGATCTTTCAGCTCAGTATCACCATATCCCTTCATCTCATTAATGCCCCAAAAAAACTCCCTTTTCTTCCAACAGCAGTGGCAATCTTTTGCATCTGCCCGGACGTTTTACAAGCCTCATTTAACCAGTGCAGGGGGCGGAGTGGAGATACATCTCTTTTAAAGGAGATGTAAAGCACTCCTTCCCCCCACTAGCCCGCAGGTCACCCTTGAGAATGGTGTAGCACCTGCTTAGCCCCACGATCAAGGTCACGTGAAGCCATGGGGGCAGGTGGTGGATGGTCATATGAGCAGCCGCTGTAGATCCCAAGTCCTGGTTATGCAAACACTGATGCAAACATTGAAGAGTATTGATAATGGCTGGGGTCACCCATCTTGTAAAGACACTGCCCAGAAGGTGGCAATGGCAAACCTCTTCTGTCGAAAACTTTGCCAAGAACAGTCATGGTCTTTGGACCATTATTGCCTACATCATACAACACGGCACATAATGAAGATGATGAAGATGTTTAACCAGCCTTCGCTAAGACATCAAAATGGAAATGATAGGTATATCAAGTGTCGTTTCCTTGATTTTTTTTTTACCTAATAATCTAAAAAAATGCAACATTTTAACAAATTAAAAAGGTTTCACAACTCACCTCAGGTTTGGATTCTAGTTCATCTGACAACATAGATTCAGCCTCTGATTTCTGTAGAGAAAGGCAGAAACAGATCATTGTGATTGAGCAGAACAGGCAGCTTAATGCAAAAGCTTTTCCAATGAGTTCTACTCATAATCTCTTGTCATATACCACAGAAAGTTCTTCTTTTCAAATATTTATGCCAAAGCATCAAAATGAACACACTGCACACTTAAGTGTTATTTCAATTTACATTTCTCTGTTGTTTCAGACAAGCTTACCAACACAGTCCTTACCTCAATCATATGAGAAGATGTTTTCTTTGGTAAAGCTAATTGCTAGGAAAGTCTTGACCGGTTCTAGATTTCTTTCCAGAATGTCCTCACTAAAAATTAAAATTAAACATAAAAATTAATGATCTCCAGGCCTGGCTGTATTCATTAATGTTATGAATTAATTCAGCCAGAGACTCATTCCACCGAGATGCAACACTGAGCGTCATAGGAAGTTATTCCTGCCTGTGGCCATCAAACTTTACAACCCCTCCCTTGGAGGGTCAGACACCCTGAGCCAATAGGCTGGTCCTGGACTTATTTGCTGGCATAATTTACATATTATTATGTAATTATTTATGGATTTTATATTGCTATAACTATACTCTATTCTTGGTTGGTGCAACTGTAACGAAACCCAATTTCCCTCAGGATCAATAAAGTATGACTATGACTATAAAAGCAGTACATTCATTGAAGTGATGAATACATTTGAGGTTACCAAGCACTCTTCACCTGGATCTGGATCAGATTCAGATTTATCACACATACATCAAAATGTAGAGTGAAATGCGCCATTTGCGTCAACAACCAATCATGTGTTGGGGGCATCCTGCAAACATCACACATTCCAACACCAGTAGAGCATGCCCACAATGTTCAACACAACACAACAAAACAAGACAAAAACTAAAGCTCCTTTCCCACTCCCTCAGCATACAGGCCTCCAAAACAGGACAGGGCACCTCAGGGCCTCCAGTCCTTGGCCTTGGGCTCTCAGTTTTGCAGACACCGAGTCTCCAACCTCAAATCTCTGGCCTGGACTCGCCCAGATCTGATTCTGGTAATGAACGTTGGGATGATCAGAAGACTGCAGGTTCGAGACATTTGTCGTTGAACAAATCAAAGACGTTTGGGACAGCACAGTAGAGTGGTGGTTAGAGTAACAGTATTACAACACCAGCAACCTGTGTTCAATTCCCGCCACTGTCTGTAAAGAGCTTGTATGTTCTCTCCATGACCAGTTTCCTCCCACATTCAAATGTACAAGTTAGTAAGTTAATCAGTCACATGGGTGTAATTGAGCAGCACGGGCTCGTGGGCTGGAAGGCCCTGCTACCATGCTGTAAACAAACAAACTAACCAGGAACAGCACCTGGCTTTAATTTGCCCCAGACAACACCCTCCCCAATACCCACTGCACCTTAACAAACTAGCAGCCGCACTCTTACTCTGTGTCAGAAGACTGCTGAGTCAAGTCCCACTTCACACATTCGAGCAGAGAAATCTAGGCCAGTATTGCTTCAGTGCAGTACCGAAGGGCTGTTCCACTGCAAGAGATGTAGCCTTTCGGTTGAGGTTGCATCTGCTGTCAAAGACACATTTAAAAGATCACGTTCAAAGTTTGTTCAACTTCAGAGTTCAAAATAAATTTGGTACATATATGTACCTGACTAAATACAAGAAACACAACAGAATTAATGAAAAACTGCATCCAGCAGGATGCACAACAACCAATGTGCAAACCAAACTGTGCAAATACAAAAAGAGAATCTAATAATCAGCAAAAAATAATGAGAACATGAGATGAAGCTATTCAAAGAGCAGAAGTCCTGTTCTATGTCCTGATATTTTCAAAATGTGTTTATAATCATTGCAGTTTTAGGAGTCCTACTCTGTGTAAACTGGCTTCATTACCATGGTGACTGCAATTGTAATTTCAATTTACTCTCCTGTGAAGAAATGAAGATCAAATAAACACCCATGAAAATAAATTTCTCACCTATTGACAATGAATAATCTCCCGAGATTCAGCAAGTGCAGAGTTGACTGACCTCAACCTGAATAAACAACCCTGAACAGACCGACTGCAACCTGCACGAAATGCATGGATTTTGGCTTGGGTAGGACAACAATGAAGGGTGGCTGCAATATCAACCTGTCAACAATATCAACCTCAATGTGAACTGATCCACATGGAACACAGACACCATACCTACCAAATACTGAAAGCCCTAAATAGAGAGGATGTGAAGAAGATGCTTCCTATAGTGGAGGGAGGAGGGGGAGTCTAGGACCAGAGGGCCCAGCCTCAGAATCGAAGGACGTCCCTTTAGAAGAAAGATGAGGAGGATGGTGAATCTGTGGAATTCACTGGCACAGATGACTGAGTATTTGAGTAAGTCATGGAGTATATTGAAACCAAGGTTGATAGGTTCTTGATTATTCAGGATGTCAAAGGTTATGGGGAGAAGGCAGAACAATGAGATTGAGAGGGATAATAAATCAGCCATGATGGAATGGCAGAGTATACTTGATGGGCCAAATGACCTAATTCTACTCCCATATCTTGTGGTCATACAGCCCCAACAATGTCCCAAGGCAGGGCAGGAGCAGGGTTGAGAGAAAGTTTAGTGAGAACAAGACAGATGTAGCTTGAAGTAAGATTCAACACTCATCTGTTTATTTACAGTAATACACACAAAGTGGCAGAGGAACTCAGCAGGTCAAGCAGCATCTATGGAGAGGAATAATTAGTCAACATTTTCTGATGAAGGGCCTCAGTCCAAAACAGCAACTGTTTGTTCCTCTCCATAGATGCTGCCTTATCTGATGAGTTCCTCCAGCAGTTTCTATGTGGTACTCTAGATTCCCAGCACCTACAGAATTGTGTTTCTGTTTCTTTAACTTTTTGATCCATATTTACAGGACAGCATACTCACAAGACCTATCAACCAATTCTTGGATATTAAATTCCAAGTACATTTATTATCAAAAGTAGGTATACATTATACATCCTTGAAATTTATCTCCTCACAGGCAAACACAAAACAAACCCCAAAAGAACCCATTAAAAACAAAACTATCAAACACCCAATGCGCAGAGAGAAATAAATTGCACAAACAATAAAAGTAAATAGCATTCAGAATGGAAGTTTTATGAAAGGCTCGAAGCCAGGAATCACTGCACTGGAGCAGGCCACAGCCTCAGTTCAGCGCAGAGCCGAGTAAACGTTGCTGAGCAGTGAGCAGAGCGGAACCAGCCCAGCCCTCGTCTCCGGTCCCAACACCTTGACCTTTTCGATCTGCCTGGCGCTTAAATCCAATGAACTGGTACAGGTGCAAGAAAACAGCCAAAGGGCAAAACATCAATGATCTTGCAGCAAGCACCGGGGACCAAATGACCCACTCCTGATTCTATTTCTTACACTCTCTCCTAGAAAAGCTTGACACCCAAGGACTGGGGAGCACAGTCAATGCACAAGACGTTAATGGGTGCAGACAACATTCATCTTGTTGTACATCTCTACCTCAGATATCCACAAGAGTTTGACAGTACAGCAGCCACGCGCATAATTCATTTCTGTAAAAGTGTTACCATTGAATCAGCTTTCATCACCCTTTCAGAGAACTTTTTCCAAATCATCACAACCCGCTGTACTCAAAGAAAAACTCCTCCTTTGGTTCTCTTCTCAATTGGGTTTCCCCTCCGGTTATTGATCCATCTGTCAGGAGATGCAAAATGTGATCAATAGAAAACTTGGCACTTCAGCACCTTCATCTTAACATCAAAAGCAATCAGAAATCGCTGAATACCAGGGATTACTCCCGTAATCTCAGGAGACAAAAGAATCTGCAGACGCTAGAATCTGGAGCAGCAAGCAATCTGCTGGAGGAACTCAGCAGGTCAAACAGCAAGGAATTGTCAATGTTGGAGGTTTAAGCCCTGCATCATGGACCCCTCACGCAGAGTTTCAACCTAAAACACTGACAATTCCCGCCCCCCACCAACCACTGAGGCGGTTTGATCTCCTGAGTTCCTCCAGATTATTGAATGCCTGTAGTTTAACCTTGGTGCGACCACAGGACAACAGTAGTTCCACAAACACAAGAAACCGCTACACAAGACTTCAGAACCTCACGTCATCCCAGAACACTTCACAGTTTAAGAACAAATTCGTCAAGTTTTAAACAAAATGTTAACAAGCTCACAAAAGCAGCAACGTGACAGCTGCCCAGGTGATTTGCCTTCATCACATTGTTGGGGTCTAAGCATCAATCGGGACACCTACTGCTCTCTGGAACAGTTGCTGGATCGTCCACTCCACCTCGAATAATCGAGAATGCTCCCTCATATTTATCACTGGACAGCAGCCACCTCCAACACTGCAGACCTCCTTCGGCTCTACATCGCCTGAACATCTCACAGAGGTGCAAAATGGAACGGGAAGGGAAGAAATCCCCAAAATTACACTGAAAGTCAGCGCAGTAAATCCTGTTGATGGGGCAGCTACCAACAATACTCGAAGACAAACCTTACTGCGTTAAAGGCATCAACGACTGACCTAACGGGGCTCTTAAATCAGGGTTACACCTTTCCACAGCGTTTGTTCCCTCCCCCACCACGCTACCGAATTCACCCGGCCCCCTCATCCTCGAGAGGCGCAGACCGTCTATCCATCCCCCCGGCCACCGCCCCTCCGCCCTCACCGAGCCGCCCCGACCTTCCGTCCGCTCCGCCGAGCGGGCCCGGCGCCACCGTCCACGCCTGCGCTCGAGTCGCAGGACGGCGAGTGGAAACGGACAAACGCTGTGGCCACCGGCGAACACTCGAAATGCGTTTTCTTCGCCCTTCGCAGCGATGTTCTGAAAGTGCTGGTGCAGAATTTTGACCCGAAATTCCGGTGCTTAGTTGCCCCAGATTCTGGGATCTGCAGTCTCTTGTGCCTGTTTCCCTCCGGGGATGCAGCCTGACCCGCTGGGTTCCTCCAGCAGCATGTGCGTGGTTCAGGGTTTCCAACATCTGATTAAGGGTCTCGTCCCGAAACGTCGACTCGTTATTTCTCTCCACCGATTCTGCCTGGCCCACTGAGTTACCCTGAGTTTAGCATTTGGTTTGTTCCGCATTTAAGCAACCTGTGGTCACTTGTGTTTCCCTGAAAGAAGTGGCGTTTCATTAGTAAGTTCACTTAAGTCGATTTTTTAACATTCTATCCGAGCTGTTTAAGAGTAATTCGCTTTTATACGAACACATGAGATTCTGCTGCTGCTGAGAAAGCTGAGCGACACCCACAAAATGCTGGAAGAACTTTGTGGTCAGCCGGCATCCGTGGAGGGGAATTAACAGTCGACATTTCAAACTGGGATGCTTCATCAGGACTGGAAGGAAAGGAGGGGGGACGGGGGCAGAAGCAGAATTCTTATATAATTCCTTGAATGATCCCTGCAGTTTCTGGTTAGAAAATAACCGGAAAAGTTCCAAGCCCGTGACGTGTAAAGACTATTTCTAAAATGGATTGAAGGGATGTGGAAATATTTGCTTGCCTGTTTAGCAGATTTGGAACAATAGTTGACCAGCATCTGTTGGAGGGAAGAAGGGGGTTGCCATTATTTTAGACCACAAGACATGGCAGCAGAATTAAGCCATTCAGCCCTTCCAGTCTACTCTACCATTCCATCAAGCCTGATTTATTATCCCTCTTAACCCCGTTCTCCTGCCTTCTCCCCATAACCTTTGGAGCCCTTATTAATCAGGAGCCTACCAACCTCCACTATAAATATAACCAATAACTTGGCCTCCACAGCCATCTGTGACAACAAATTCCATAGATTCACCACCCTCTGGCTAAAGAAATTTCTCCTCACCTCTGTTCCAAAGGGGCACCCTTCTAGTCTGAGGCTGTACCCCCTGGTCCTAGAGCCCACCCCCCCCTGTAGAAAATATGTTCTCCACATCCACTCTATCTGGGTCTCTCACTATTTAATAGGCTTCAATGAGCTCCCCCTCATTCTTCTAAACTTCTGCGAGTACAGGCCGAGAGCCATCGAACCAGGATGTGCCTTCTTCTAATTACTACCACCAGGGAGGTGGTACAGGAGTCTTTAGATACTTCAGGAACAGCTTCTCCCTGTCTGCCAACAGATGTCTGAATGGTCAATGAACACTATCTCACAATGCCGGCTCTTTTTTACCTTACTTACTTTACACCAAACAACAAGTCTCATCAGATATGTCGATGATCATAAAGATGGTTCAGACTCTGTGTAGTTCATGGATTACAGATGCCACTGGTAAAACTGAAAGTGATTGCCCGTCCCTGTTTGTTCCTGGGAAGCTGCCTTCTTGAAACTTTGCCATTCACATGGTGAAGGCACTTGTCCCATGATCAATACAAGGGGATTCTGCAGATGCGGGAAAATCAGGGCAACACGGAGGAAATGCTGGAGGAACTCAGCAGGTCAGGCAGCATCTGTGGAGAGGAATAAACGGTCAAAAGTTTTGGGCTGAGACCCTTTGCTACATCGATGGTACGGAAAGAGCTGCAGAATTTTCACTTGCCCAAAGTGAAGGCAAATATATTTCCCAGCTAGAGATGCATGTGTCTTTTTCAATTATACGTGTCACCCAGCTGGCAGATGGTGTCGAGGAAGCCTGAGCGTGGTACTGCCGTGTGATGGCACGCAGTGCAATTACTCGGTTGTCAATGTGATTTAAGTGGAGTTGAGGCCCCATTTTCAGATCTTGATCCTATTTTCTGGGTACTTGAGCTTGGTATCATTCTAGAACCTGTTGGTGTGGGACGGGGGTCCTTGATGATGGATGTTGCTTTCCTGTGGCAACGCACCTTGTCGATATGCTCAATGGTGGGGAGGGCTTTTCCCGTGATGGACTGGACCGTACCCATCATTTTCTGCAGTACTTTTCTGTTCCTGGGCATTGGTGCTACCATACCAGGCCAGGATACTCTCCACTGTGCATCGGTAGAAGTTTAACAAAGTTTTTGGTGACATACTGAATTTCACAAAATTCGAAAACTAAGTTCTTTATTTCTACCCAACCCATCTGTTCCAGAGAGAAGATGATCTAGTATCCAGGGAAATAAATTAATTAGGGTCCAATATATGCACAGGCAAAATGAAAAACATATTTGCAGCAGCATCACAGGGACATAGGACCAATACATAACTCTCACAAGAAATATATAAATTATACACGACATTTACAATTTAAAAAATGTCGCTACAGAGGAGACCTTGTGAGTTGCTTAATTACCCTGGACAAGAAAATAGGAGTTGCATTTATATTTTAAAAATCACAATATGAAAGCAATTTACATCCAAATATATATATACCCACTGCTGACAAGTAGGAGACACAAGTAGTAGTTCTTGCGGGAGCCCCACAGACAGATATCAATGTGGGAATGGCAGGTTCCAAGACAAAAAAAAACTGCAGACTCTGGAAATCCAAAGCAACACACACAAGATACTGGAGGAACTCTGCAGGCCAAGCAGCATCTATGGAAAAGAGTAAACAGTCAACGTTTCGGGCCAAGACCTTTCATAGACAGATAGATACTTTGTTGATCACAATTGAAATTACAGTGTCACAGTAGGATTACAAGTACACAGATATAATTATTAGAAGAGAAAGAATAAAAAATAAGTTACCTCAAAGAGTCTAACAGGAGGGGGGTCATCACTTTCCGGACTATAGTTTGACTCATTATAGAGCCTAATGGCCGAGGGTAAGAATGACCTCATATAGTGCTCTTTGGAACAGTGCAGTTGTCTTAGTCTATTACTAAAAGTGCTCCTCAGTTCAGCCAAGGTGGCATGCAGAGGGTGAGAAACATTGTCTAGATTTGCCAGAATTTTCTGTAATGTCCTTTGTTCTACCACAGCCTCCAGTGTGTCCAATTTGACTCCTATAACAGAGCCAGTCTTTCTAATCAGTTTATTGAGCCTGTTGGCATCACCCATGTTGATGCCATTGTCCCAGCACACCACCACATAAAGGATTGTACTGACAATAACAGACTGGTAGAACATGTGATGGAGAGGCCTGCATGCGCCAATGGACCTCAGTCTCCTCGAGAAGTAGAGGCAACTCTGGCCCTTCTTGTACACTGCCTCTGTGGTGGTTCTCCACTCAAATCTGTCATCCAGGTGCATCCCCAGGTACTTGTAGTCCTCACCATATCCATGCCCTCACCATCAATAGTAACAGAGAGCAACACTGGCTTAACTTCCTAAAGTCCATCACCATCTCCTTTGTCTTACTGATGTTGAGCTATAGATGATTCATCTTGCACCATTTGATAAAGTCCTCCACCAGGGCCCTGCATTCATCCTCTCTTCCTCCCTTTATACACCCAACTATTGCTGAGTCATCAGAGAATTTCTGCAGATGCATGACTCAGCGTTGTATCTAAAGTCTGAGATATACAGGGTAAACAGGAAGGGAGCCAATACAGTTCCCTGTGGGGCCCCAGTGCTGCTGATAGACGTGTCTGACACACAGCTCCAAAGCTGCACAAATTGTGGTCTGCCAGTCAGGTGGTCCATTATCCAGGATACAATGGAAGTGACAACCTGCATTGAATGGAGCTTCTCCCCCAGCAATGAGGGCTGCGTTGTATTGACGTGATCATCACTGTGCTACCCTACATATCCAAATGGGAGAAGGCTCTGTTCAGCAGGTAGGTGACAGCATCATTGACTCCATTGTACTCCTGGTAGGCAATCTGCAGAGTATTGAGGGCTGACCTGACCAGGGGTCAGAGGTGAGCCAGGACCAGCCTCTCTAGGGTCTTCATGATGTGTGAAGATAAGGCCACTGGACAGTAGGTCGTTCAAGACTTTTGGTTGGCCCTTCTTGGTTACTGGGACCACGCATGATGTTTTCCACACATTCGGGACCCTTTCCGGGCTGAGACTCAGACTGAATATGCTCTGGAGAACTCCACACAACTGCTCAGCACACACCTTGGGGTTCGCACCATCCCGTTCCAATGTCTAGGTTTCCCCAGAGCCCTTCTCACCTGCTCAGTAATAAAGGTGAGTCCGTGATGACTGGGGAGCTGGTGGAAGGTGGGGGCTGAGGGAGGCAGCGGTTGGTATGCAGAGGTATGGATGGAAGGTGCAGGGCAAGGAGGAAATGTAGACAGTGGTAGTCTGAGTTGTTCAGCCACCTGTTGAATGGGGGGGGGGCACTGGTACTGATGGAGTATTAGGTGCCTTGGCACCTGGACTGGTGTGCCTCTCCTTTAGCTCTCTCTGCACGTGTTTCAATTCCTCTCTGTCTCCTGATCTAAAGGCTCTCCATTTGTGGTTGAGAACAGCCTTTAGATCTCTGGTGACACATGGTTTGTTGTTAGGGAAGCAGTGCACAGTCCTCGATGGTATTACAGTGTCCACACCGAAGCTGATGTAGCCAGTGATGCAATCAGTAAGTCTGTTAATGTCCTCCCCATAGGGTTCACAAATCACATTTCAGTCAGTAACTTCAAAGCAGTCCCTCAAGATCTTGATGGTCTCTGGAGACCATTTCTTTACTATCTTGTTGGTAGCTTGCTATTGCTGCACTTTGGGCTCACACAAGGGCATGAGGTGAACCAGATTGTGATCTGATCTACCAAGCATGCATCTTTAATATTTGCATACAAGAGATCCAATGTTTTATTTTCTCTTGTGTGACACTTGACAAACTGATTGAAGGTGGATATGGTTGGTTGAAGCCACCCGATACTTCAATGAACACACTGGGGTGTTGAGTCTGAACTGGCCCGAAACATCAACTGTTTATTCTTTTCCATAGATGCTGCCTGGCCTGTCTGTTGCAATGGCAGGTTCCTCCGTTCCATCTTGGGTGGTGAGTGTTCTTAATGATGGATGCTGCCAGAATATTGAGGAGAATTCCCTTGTTTGCATAAAACCCATAAGACGTAGGAGCAGAATTAAATCGTTTGGCCCATTGAGTCTGCGCCTTTCTTCCCTTCCTCAGCCCCAATCTCTGGCCTTCTCCCCATAACCTTTGATGCCATGTCCAATCAAGAACCCATCAAGCTCTGCCTTAAATACACCCAACGACCTGGCCTCCACAGCTGCCTGTGGTAATAAATTTCACAAATTCTCCATCCTCTGGCTAAAGAAATTTCGCTGCATCTCTGTTTTAAATGGACACCCCTTTATCCCGAGGCTGTGCCCTCTTGTCATAGACTCTCCCACCATGGGACACATCCTTTCCACATACATTCTGTCTAGGCCTTTCAACATTCGAAAGGTTTCAATGCGATACCCCTCATCCTTCTAAATTCCAGCAAGTACAGATGCAGAGCTATCAAATGTTCTTCGTATGATAACCCTTTCATTCACAGAATCATCCTTGTGAACCTCCTCTGAACATTCTCCAATGCCAGCACATCTTTTCATAGATGAGGAGCCCAAAACTGTCCACAATACTCAAGGTGAGGCCTCACCAGTGTCTTATAAAACCTCAGCATCACATCCCTGCTCTTGTATTCTAGACCTCTTGAAATGAACGCTAACATTGCATTTACCTTCCTCACCTGCAAGTTAACCTTCAGGGTGTTCTGCACAAGGACTCCCAAGCCCTTTTGCATCTCAGGTTTTTGGATTTTCTCCCCATTTGGAAAATAGTCTGCATGTTTATATCTTCTACCAATGTGCATGACATTGTAACATTTTCCAACATTGTATTTCATTTACCACCTTCTTGCCCATTCTCCTAATCTGTCTAAGTCCTTCTGCAGCCTTCCTGTTTTGTCAATGCTACCTGCCCCTCCACCAATCTTCATATCATCTGCAAACTTGGCAACAAAGCCATCTGTTCCATCATCTAAATCATTGATATACAGCAGAAAAAGAAGCAGTTGCACACCTACCCCTGCAGAACACCACGAGTCACTGGCAGCCAACCAGAAAAGGATCCTTTTATTCTGACATTTTGCTTCAATTTGCAAGGAAAGCAGGCCCTTGGTTCACAATCTCACTAGGTCAGCAGGAACTCTGACAATGTATCACTTTCTCAGGACCATACAAGAATTTCTCATTGAATTTGGTGCTTAAAGCCCAAAAACAGGATTTGAGCTTGGAACCTTCTGGCTCAGGGGCAAGAGAGCCATCTATTGAGACCAGCTGCCGCACACTTATGGTCGGGATAGGCATGTTAATTTTTCGGTATGAGGTACCAGAAGGTATTGAAGCCAACAAGACAAATCCATTTTCTCACTTCAACCCCCCTTCCCCCATCATCCTACTTTCCCTTTCACCTGGCTTCACCTATCACCTGCCAGCAGTTTGTACTCCTTCCCCATCCTCACCACTTTCTTATTCTGTTTTCCTCCCCCTTCCTTCCCAGTCCTGATGAAGAGTCCGGCTCAAAACGTTGACTCTTTATTCCACTCCATGGATGCTACCTGACTGACTTGGTTTCTCCAGCGTTTTGTGTGTGTTGCTCTGGAATTCCAGCATCTGTAGAATCTTTTGTGCTTGCAAATCAGAGGAAATACTCAGAAATTCTTGTAGCACCAGAGTAGAAATAGAAACGGAGGTTTCATACACAATCATCCTTCCTCAGAACTGCGTGAATTTAGAGGTGAAACATATTTTAGGCTGCTGAGGAAGTGGTGGGGCATCGAGATCAGAAGGGAAGAGTGAGGAGGAGAGACTGAATTGACCACCCGTGGTAGGGTTGCCAGCTGAAAGAGTGGTTGTGTCTATCTGGAGCAATTGAAAATAGGAAGAAGTGAATGAAATATTAGAGGAGATAAGGCTAACAAATGGAGGAATTATGAGATTAGAATCATTTTCTGTATTGTTGTATATGGTGCTGAGACTTGAGGAAGTGTGAGGTGTCCATTCTGAGGTTAAGGTGCTGCTTTTCGACTTGGCTTTGAGGTTTGTAGAGGCCAAAATAACTGAACCTACCCCATCTGTTATTTATTTATATACACACATTCTTTCTCTCTCTCTCCTTTTTCTCCCTCTGTCCCTCTGTCTATACCCCTTGCCCATCCTCTGGGTTCCCCCCCCTCCCCCTTTTCCTTCTCCCTGGGCCTCCTGTCCCATGATCCTCTCATATCCCCTTTGCCTATCACCTGTCCAGCTCTTGGCTCCATCCCTCCCCTCCTGTCTTCTCCTATCATTTTGGATCTCCCCCTCCCCCTCTCCCTCCCACTTTCAAATCTCTTACTAGCTCTTCCTTCAGTTAGTCTTGACAAAGGGTCTCGGCCTGAAACATCGACTGTACCTCTTCCTAGAGATGCTGCCTGGCCTGCTGCGTTCACCAGCAACTTTGATGTGTGTTGCTTGAATTTCCAGCATCGGCAGAATTCCTCGTGTTTACGAACCTGAATCAGAATCAGGTTTATTTTCACTGACGTGTATCATCACAAAAGAACAGTGCAAAACAACATACAAGAAACAGTGCATAGAAAAATTCACTATAAGTTACAATAGGAAATATAAAAAATAAGTACTATAAATCGTGCAAGAACAAAATAGCAAGGTAGTGTTCATGGACCATTCCAGAATCTGATGCCAGAGGTGTAGAATATGTTTCTGAAAAATTGAGTGAGTGTCCCTCTGATGTATTACTTCTTCCATGATGGCAGTAATGAGAAGAGGTCGTGTCCTGGATGGTGATATTTAAAGTAATGGCCATTAAGGGAAAGAATTAATTCTGCAGATTCTACAGTACAATACATAAAAATTACTATATTTTACAATAAGAAATACAAAAGATAAACAGTGTAAAAAGAGGGCAAAATTGAGGTCATGGGTTCATGGACAGTTCAAGAATCTGATGGCAAAGGGGAGGAAGTTGTTTCTAAAACGTAGAGTGTGCGTCTCCCTGATGCATTACCTACTCCATGAAGGTAGTATTGATGAGGGCACATTCTGGATGGTGAGAAGTAAAGTAATAGCCATTAAAAGAGAGAATTAATTGTGCAGAACCTCAGCAGGTCCAAGTAGAGAGTTAGTGTTACAGGTCGAGCTTAGTGTGTCTGAAGTTGGAAAGAAAAGAGGGGAGGGTGGAGAGAACAAAGGAAATATCCGTGGTTAGTGGAGATTGAGGTCGTTCAAGTTACTGTTGTCCAAGAGAGAGTGATGGATACTTGTTAATTACAGTTAATCTGTCTGGAGGCAGTGTATATAGGGGAAGATGAATAAATCCAGCAATGAGGAAGGAAAAGCAGGATTTCCACTGTGCGATACGGAATGTAGCACATGCTGCAAATCTGCATCAAAACAGAAAGGTGTAAATACCCAACCTATCATGCAGAAACAGTGAAAAGAAAAAAACTGGTATTAGAAAGATTATTTTTAGAGATAAAGATCACATGTCACATGTACATCAAAACATATAGTGAAATGTACTTATTTCAAATCAACTGAGCGAGGATTGCCCTGGGCAGCTTGCAAGTGTCACCACACGTCCCGCACCAACACAGCACGCCCACAGCTCACCAACCCTTACTGTACGTCTTTGGAATGCCAAAGGAAACTGGGGCACATGGAGGAAACCCATACAGTCATGGGGAGAAAATACAAACTCCTTGCAGACGGTGGCAGGAGTTGAACCCCAATCTAAATGCGGGCACTGTAACAGTGTTACGCTAACCACTACACACACCACTGTGGCCCCATGTTACAGGGGGATGGCCCGGCATCAGAACGAGCCAGTTCTGATATGAACAGGAAAGCCTGATTATCTGAGATTGTTGAATTCAATATTGTCACCAAAAAAAAAACTTTTTTGAGCTTAAAGTAGACTTCACTGGAACAGAAGAGATGGCTACGGACAGAGAAGTTAGTCTATTGTAGCTCCATGACAGAGAAAGGGATAGGCAACTGGAAGTTAAAAATCCCATGAGAACTAAATGGAGATGGTCTGCTACATAGTCAAGTGAACTCCACTGGGGTCGTCTAGTGTAGGGAGTGAAACTGCATAGCAGCATGGCCTCCTCTCCTGCCTCAGTAAGGACACTCACCAGGCAGAGGAGCAAAACCACATATTCCATCTTGGCAGCCTCCAAGCTGGCAGCATGAACACTGATTTCTCCAACTTCCAATAATTTCTCCTTCTCCTCCTCCCCCTCCCCCTTCTTTCCTTTTCCATTCTCCATTCTGGCTCCCCTCTTACCCTTTCCCTTCTCCTCACCTGCCCATCACCTCCGTCTGGTGTCCAGCCTCCTTCCCTTTCTCTAATAGTCTATTATCTTCTCTTATCAGATTCCTTCTTCTTCAGACCTTTCCCTCGTCCACCTAGCTTCTTAGCGCATCCCCCCTCACCGACTCTCTTTGCCTCTCACCTGTTCACACCATAATTTGCCAGCTTGTACCCCCACTTTCTTATTCTGGCTTCTTCCCCCTTCCTTTCCAGTCCTGACAAAGGGTCTCTGCCCAAAACGTCAACTGTTTATTGCCTTCCATACACGCTGTCTGAGTTCCTCCAGCATTGTGTATGTGTTGCTCTAGAACCTTCTTTCGTGTTACCTTCCCTGATTCTCTCCGTGTCCAGAACATAATCAATTGAGCCTTGGAAGTTCTGAATGAGTGAGGATCCTTTGTCCTCAAGCATCCGGGCATCTATTAAACCGCTGAGACCCTTCACCACTCTCTGGCTAAAGAAACCCCTTCTAAAGCTTTAAAAATCAATTTACAACCTAATAAATTGACAGTTTTGTTTGGTATAATTCCTCAATATATTCACGGTATTTCTACATCAGACCAACACGTAATTGCATTTGTCACATTATTGGCTAGAAGGGCTATTTTATTAAAATGGAAAGATGCCTCTGCTCCCACTTTGATACAATGGTTCTCTCAGGTGATGTTATGTCTTAGTTTGGAAAAAATTAGAAGTCGAACTTTTGATCCTAGATTTGACTTCGAGAAAAGGTGGGGCTCTTTTGCCCGTTATTATCATTTGATTTGAGTTAATAAAGATGGTCCTTTTCTAATGCTTGGGTATGTGGATTTGGTTGGCGGATTGATGTCTTTTTTTTATGGAAGCTTGTATGGCGGATAGCTCCGGGTTTGTGCTCCAAATGGGTTTTTTTTCTGTTTTTTTTTGTTTTAGTTAGTAGAGGTTCTTTTTTCCTTATTTCTTTTTTCCCAAAAAAAGCTTTAACATTTTGTTTTTTTTAAATTATTGTTGATATACTGTTTAGTTTGGTTGATAGTTTAACTCTTATTCTACATATGGATATGTTGTCTTGATTATCTTGATGTATTTTTCTTTGTTGTTGATTTTCAATAATAATTAATTAAAAAGATTTAAAAATGAAAAATATATAATTATTAAGAAATCCTTCCTCATCTCCATTCTAAAAGGACGCCTCTCCACTCTGAGACTATTTATTGTGGTGGACGCAGCTCAACATGTCATAGGAACCAACTGCCCCTCTCTGGACTTGGTCTATACTTCTCACTGCCTCAGTAATGCAGCCAACCTAATGAAAGATCCTACCCACCCTGGACTTTCTCTCCTCTACCTCCTCCCATTGGACAGAAGTTACAAAAGGCTGAAAGCCTTACCCACCAGACAGCAGTGTTATAAGACTACTGAATGTTTCCCAAGTATGATAAAATGGACTCTATTACAATTGACACACATAAAAGTTGCTGGTGAACGCAGCAGGCCAGGCAGCATCTCTAGGAAGAGGTACAGTCGACGTTTCAGGCCGAGACCCTTTGTCAGGACTAACTGAAGGAAGAGTGAGTAAGGGATTCGGAAGTTGGAGGGGGAGGGGGAGATCCAAAATGATAGGAGAAGACAGGAGGGGGAGGGATGGAGCCAAGAGCTGGACAGGTGATAGGCAAAAGGGATACGAGAGGATCATGGGACAGGAGGTCTGGGAAGAAAGACGGGGGGGGGACCCAGAGGATGGGCAAGGGGTATATTCAGAGAGACAGAGAGAGAAAAAGGAGAGTGAGAGAAAGAATGTGTGTATAAAAATAAATAACAGATGGGGTACGAGGGGGAGGTGGGGCATTAGCGGAAGTTAGAGAAGTCGATGTTCATGCCATCAGGTTGGAGGCTACCCAGACGGAATATAAGGTGTTGTTCCTCCAACCTGAGTGTGGCTTCATCTTTACAGTAGAGGAGACCTCCCCCCGCCCCCCCCCGTCTTTCTTCCCGGACCTCCCGTCCCATGATCCTCTCGTATCCCTTTTGCCTATCACCTGTCCAGCTCTTGGCTCCATCCCTCCCCCTCCTGTCTTCTCCTATCATTTTGGATCTCCCCCTCCCCCTCCAACTTCCGAATCCCTTACTCACTCTTCCTTCAGTTAGTCCTGACGAAGGGTCTCGGCCTGAAACGTCGACTGCACCTCTTCCTAGAGATGCTGCCTGGCCTGCTGCGTTCACCAGCAACTTTTATGTATGTTGCTTGAATTTCCAGCATCTGCAGAATTCCTGTTGTTTCTATTACAATTGACCCACTTGTGATCTTACACCCTTTATCTACCTGCATCACACTTTACCTGTACAGTAACACTTTATTCGGCAAAGTATTCTTTTATTGTTTTACCTTGTACTACCCCAATGTACTGTTGTAGTGAACCAATCCGTTTGGACAGCAGGCAACATGTTTTTCACCATCACAAGAGGTTCCCCATTTGCCTGGGGAGCCGCACTCATCCAGGTGTTCACTGTCTCACTCTCTCCAAGTTCCCCTGGTAAACTAGCAACTGGATTTATCCCAACAGCAACCTTTACACTAACCCTATCGGAGATATTCCCTTTGTCTTATCCATTCCTACTGCATCCATTTTGCATCTTATAGCTAACTTATTTCCTGTTCTTCCCAGTTCTGATGAAAAACTGATGCCTCGTTAATTCTATTTCTCCTCCCAAGGATGCTGCCTAACCTGCTTAGTGTATCTAGCATTTCCTGGTTTCAATTCCGATTTCCAGCATCTGCAGTTTTATTTTATTTTCTAGAGATGCTGACTATAATTGTGGAGTCTGGGGTATTGCCTGTAAGGTAATGATTCTGAGAGTACGACTGTGTCAGCCTGTTGCTTGTCCGGCTCTCCCAGTTAAGCCACCTGTCCCCATATCTTTGTGATGAGGACATTGGGATAGTAAGGTAGTGTAAGCATGAAGTCATTACAGCACTGGCAATTATTGATCGGGGTTCAATTCCTGCTATTGCCTGTAAGGAGTTTGCAAGTTCTCTCTGTGACCACGTGGGCTTTCTCCAGGTGTACCCGTTTACTCTCACATTCCAAAGACGTACGGTTTAGAGTTTTTGAATTGTGGGCCTGCAGTGTTGGTGTCGGAAGCATGGAAGCACTTGTAGGTAGTCCGGCAAAATCTTCTCTGATCTGGTTCGATGCAAAATGATGCGATTCGCTGCATGCTTCGATGTTTCGATGTACATGTGACGAATAAAGCTGATCTCATTTAATCTCCTTGCAAGCTGAGGACTGAGCTGGGAGGGATTTGTTGTGTCCAAATTCACTACCTCAGCCAAGTTTTCAGTCCAGTTTTACACCTCTGTTTCAGTGCTCTGCTACTAGTACACTGGCGTGGCTTGCACAGATAGCATGCATGTATCTAACTATCTAGATAGTTAGATACAGTGCAGAATAGGTCCTTCTGGCCCTTCGAGCTGCACTGCCTAGCAACCTCCTGATTTATCCCTAGCCTAATTGTGGGACAATTTACGATGACCAATTAACCTACCAACTGGGTATGCCTTTGGACTGTGGGAGGAAACCAGAGGAAGCCCACGAAGAGAACATACAAATTCCTTACAGGCAGCGGTGGGAATTGAACCCAGGTCTCCTGCACTATAAAGTGTGGTGCTAACCACGATGCTATTGTGCTGCCCTATTTAAGGGATGAGTCTGGAGTCACATGAAGGCCAGAATGGGCAAAGACAACAAAGTCCTCCCCTGAAGGACATTGGTGGACCAGGCATTTTGAACAACACTCCGGTAGTTTTACATTGTTATCATTAATAGGATTTGTTTTTATTTTCTGACGTGTTACTCATTATTTATAAGCATCCGATAGTCCCATGAGACCATGGATTTGCGCCTTGGAGGGTGTCCAGGGCGCAGGCCTGGGCAAGATTGTATGGAAGACTAGCAGTTGCCCATGTCTCCACACCACCAATGATGTCCAAGGGAAGGGCATTAGGACCCATACAGCTTGGCACCAGTGTCGTTGCAGAGCAATGTGTGGTTAAGTGCCTTGCTCAAGGACACACAAGCTTCCTCAGCCAAGGCTCGAACTAGCGACCTTCAAATCACTAGATGAACGCCTTAACCACTTGGCCATGCGCCAACACAACTCCTTACTCATTAACAGAACTTAAATTCCACACTGGCTGTGATGGGAATTGAACTTATGTCTCTGGATTATCTGGTGTTCTCATCTGCAATCCATTTCAATTCTGCTCCCCGTTCACACACTGACCTGGCCGCCCTCAGCCTCTTCCACTGCCAGGCTGGACAGGACCAGCACCTCATCTCCTGCCTGATTGGGTCTACAACACTGAAAGCCCTCGATAGAGTGGATGTGGAAAGGATGTTTCCTCTAGTGGGGAGAGTCTAGGACCAGAGGGCACAGCCTCAGAATAGAAGGATCTCCCTTTAGAACAGAGATGAGGAGAAATTTCCTTAACCAGAGGGTGGTGAATCAGTGGAATTCACCGCCACAGATGGGTGTGGAGTCCAAGTCATTGGTGTATTTAAAACAGATGTTGATAAGTACTTGATGAGTCAGGGCATCAAAGGCTACGGGGAAAAGGCAGAGAATGGGGATGAGAGGGATAATAAATCAGCCATGATGGATGGTGAAGAAAAACTCAATAGATCAAATCCTGCTCCTGCATCTTATCGTCTTGCGTTCTTAACCTGACAGCATAAAGTTGAATTCTCCAGTTTCAGTTAACCGGCTTCCCCTCTGTCCTTTTCCCTCTCCTGCAGATCTACCCAGTTCCTCCTGCACGCTATGAGACCCCATCACCCAGTTTCTCTCCCCACCATCACTCTTTCTAAATGCCCACCTGATCTCCCTCATCTGGTTCCACGCTTTCCACTTGTGGGTAGCACGGCAGTGTACCGGTTAGTGTAATGCTATTACAGCACCATCAGTCAGCGATCGGGGTTCAATTCCTGCTGCTGTCTGTAAGCAGTTTGTACGTTCTCCTCGTGGCTACTTGGGTTTCCTCTGGATGCTCCGGTTTCCTATCAAATTCCAAAGATGTGCGGGTTAGTAAGGTTCAGTGAGCTGTGGGCGTGCTATGTTGGTGCCGGAAACATGTCAACACTGCCCCACCATAACTGTGATACATTTCACTGTATGTGTCGATGTACATGTGACAAGTAAATCTAATCATTATCTAAAAAAGGTATCTTTATAACTTCCTGAACTGTCACTGTTTCCACTCTTCTGTCCTCCTCCTGCCTATCACCCTTCCTCACCTGGTTCCACCCATCCCTTACCTACTCTTGCCCACGCCTCCCCCTCACTCGCTATCTACCCTCTACTCTTTTCAGTCCAAGTGTACCGTCTCGATCCAAAATATTGACTGTTCATTTCCCTCCACAGATGCTGCCTGACCCACTGAGTTCATCCAGTACTTCTTATTTGTTGCTCTGGATTCCAATGTCTGCAGTCTCTCTTGTCTCTCTGGATTACCAGTCTGGTAATATTTAATCGTTGTGCCACAACTGTACCTATAATCCCCATTTCGGTTCTAACTGCGAATGGCCTATCCTTAGATTCAGATTCAGATTTACTTATCACGTGTACATCGAAACATACAATGAGATGCATCATCTGCGTCAACAACCAACACACCCAAGGATGTGCTGGGGGCAGCCCGCAAGTGTTGCCACATACTCTGGTGTCAATATAGCATGCCCACCCACAACGTTTACAGCAACACAAGCAGCAACAACAAAACAAAGCAAGACAACAACGGTGAGGGTCTTTCATACCCTCACAACCACTCACCCACCCAAAGTCAAAGTATGTCTGTGTCATCATATACTACACACACACACACACACACACACACACACACACACACACACACACACACACACTTCTTCTTCTCTATCTTCGGTTGTCCATCGAAATCCGGTGACGACGTCCACTCCTTTAACGGTGAGATCTTTGATGACGATATAGTCCTATCCTGGACCCACAAGCTCTAATACAAGTGGGACATGTATATGTGGTAGTGGTGGCAACCATGGCTGCATTTCTCCTGGCTCTCTTCTGCTGCCTTCTGGTTGTTCTTTCCATCTCCAGAACACGATCCCCATCCCTACGCAGCTGTTGCCAAGTGGTACGGTCAGCAGCAACATCCCCCAGGTCCTTGGGTCTGATCTTGCACTTCCTTAAAGCATTCTTCATCTAATCCTTATAGCGCTTCTTCGACCCTCCAGTTGAGCATCGACCATGATGTAGCTGGCCATATAACATCCTTATCACGTGCCCCAGCCACTGCAGCTGACGCTGGGTGATCATGGCCTCAATACTCCTGCAGTTGGTCTTTACAAGTATACACACACACACACACACACACACACACACCCCTCCAACCCAGGACTGGCCCTCCATTATGCCCTCAACAGTCTACTTACGCAGCTGAAGGAACTAGCCTCTCAGCACCCACCCTGTCAATCCCCTCAGGAACTTAGAAAGCACTTCTTTGTAAATTCCTAGTATCACTCTTTGCAGGAGAATCTTCTAATCTCAGGAATCAATCTAGGAAATCCGCACTGGACTGAATCCAAGGCCAGTACATCCTTCCTCACAGACAAGATAAAGATTAAAAACTGCACAGAGTGCTCTAGAATGATGTTTCAAACCCTATCTAATCTCTTCTCGCCAGATGTGGCTACTTTTGCAGTTCTGTCACCCCCCAAAAAAACATAAAAAAACAACATGGACATTGAAATGGCAGGAGAAGCTCCAAAGGAATTGGGACTCAGTTCCAAATGAAGCAGAAACACTGTAGAAAAGTAGCATTTGTGTTTCACTATTGTGGTAATTTGCAATGATCACAGGTCATATTCATTTCTGCCTGTTGTGGTGAGGGGTCAGGAGGAAGAGCAGCTAAGGGTAATAATTACTATTGGAATACAGAGGTATTGTCAGCAGTTTTGGGCCCCATATCTCAGAAAGGATGTATTGTCATTGGAGAGAGTCCAGAGGAGGTTCATGAGGATGATTCTGGAACCAAAGGGGTGTATGAGGAGCATTTGGGATCTTTGGGCCCGTACTCACTGGAGTTTAGAAGAATGCGTGGAGATCTCATTGAAACCTACTGAATGTTGAAAGGACTAGATAAGGTGGACATGGAGAGGATGTTTCCTCTGGTGGGAATGTCCAGAACTAGAGGGCACAGCCTCAACATTGACCTTTTAGAACAGAAATAAGAAGGAATGCTTTTAGCCATAGAGTGGTGGATCTGTGGAATGCTCTGCCATAGACTGCGGTGGAGGCCAAGTTACTGGGTATATACAAAGTGGAAGTTGATAGGTTCCTGAATGGTCGGGGCATCAAAGGATATGGCAAGAAGGCGGATGTATGGGATTGAATGGAGTCTGGGATCAGCCATAATGGAATGGTGGAGTGGACATGATGGGGTAAATGGCTTAATTCTGCTTCTATGTCTTATGGTCTTATTATTTTTCTTTGAGACATAGACGTTGCTGCCTCACAGCTCCAGCAGGTAGAAACCCAACCTCAGGGTTGCTTTTGGGGAGTCTGCATGTTTGCTCTGTGACAGAACCTGGAACACAGGATGGGCCGACATTTTAAACTACTCCAAGATCATTCTTCCCCCTTCTTCCTACACAGCCCTCCATTTCTCTTTCACCCATGTGTCTGTCTCATAGTTTCTCAAATGTCCCTAATGTAATCTGGCTCTACCACCACCCCCGGCAACATGTTCTATGTTCTCACCACTTTTTTGTGTAAAAAAGCATACTTTTGACATCCTCGCTATACTTTCCTCCAATTGCTTTAAAATTATGCCCCCCCAGATTATATCCACTCGATCTATGCCTCTTATTATCTTGTACATCTTTATAAGTCAACTCTCATCCTCCTTTGCTCCAGAGAAAAAGCCCTCACTTGCTTACCTATCCTCATTAGACATGCTCTCTAATCCGGGCAACATCCTGGTAAATCACCTCTGCACCCTCTCTAAAGCTTCCACATCCTTCCTATGATGAAGTGACCAGAACTGAACTCAGTATTCCGAGTGTGGTCTAACCAGCTTTTGTTAGAGGTGGAGCATTACCTTGTGGGTCTTGAACTCAATCCCCTGTCTAATGAAGGCCAGTACACCATTCGCCTTCTTAACCGCCCTATCAACTTTCACAATCATGTGGGCTTCCTCGAGTTTCCCACCACACCTGAAAAATGCGCAGTTTCCTCTGCTATTTTGCCCAGCGATAATTGGCCCTGTGTCTAAGTGGGTGGCAGAGGCTGGCTGGAGCAGTTGGGGAATGTAGTTCACGGAGAAAATTAGTGGAGAATAGGATTAATTGGTGAGCTGGCATGGATGATTACCCAAAATGGCCTCACTCTATACTGTAAGGAAATTATAATTATGTATATGGATATATTTAAAGCTGAGATTGTTAGGTTCTTGATTAGTAAGGGAGTCAAAAGTTATGGGGAGAAGTCAGGAGAATGGGGCTGAGAGGGATAATAAATCAGCTATGATAGAATGGTAAAGCAGACTTGATGGGGTGAATGGCTTAATTATGCTCCCCTGTCTTCTGGTCTTATTTTAGAGTAGGTTAAAGGTCAACACAACATCACGGGCTGAAGGGCTGTAATGTTCTATGGGAATTAAATCACATTGGTGAAGTGTTTTATCTCAGTACCTCCTGCATTTTTGACCTACATCCATTGCTACTTTGGAGTTAATTGCTCCAACTCAGGAATGCAATTGGATTCTTTGGTTTGCAGAATCAGGGATCTTCAAAAAGGCGATGCCTCAGAAAGGTGACTCCATCATTAAGGACACCCATCTACCAGGACATGCCCCCTCCTCATTGCTACCATCAAGGAGGAGGTACAGGAGCCAGAAGATACACACTGAACATTTCAGCAGTAACTTCTTCCCCTCTGCCACCAGATCTATGAATGGGCATTGAACCCATGAACACCTTTTCCTCACTTTTTGCACCAATTATTTATATATATTTCTTATTGTAATTTATAATTTATTATGTATTACAATGTACTGCTGCTGCTAATCAACACATTTCAAGACAAATGCCGGTGATATTAAACCTGATTCTAATTCTGAAGAAAGAGATGAGTCTATGATAAAGTGAGCAAACAGAAGGCCCAGGGATGGCTGAGGAGGTCACAACCCCAAGAAAGGGGTCGTGTGTGAGGGAAACCAGAGACCACAGGAACAGACGGAATGGAGGCCTGGAACCTTGGGATTGGGCAAAATGGGAGCCAAAGACCGCAGGAGCTGGAATGCTCAGACAGCTTGGTCCCTTGCGTTAGAGGTCTGATCTAGCAGAATTCTGTAATATCGAGGCCCTGGTCTGTGCAACTTCAGAACACCACAAAAAAAAACCCAGACTGCTGGAGAAACTCATCAGGTCAGGCAGTATCTGTAGAAGGAAATGGGCAATCAAATTCCTCCCCATGCCCTGCCACAGATGCTGCTCGGCTCACGGAGTTCCAGACGAAGGGTCTCAACTCAGAATGTTAACCATCCATTTCACTCCACAGATGTAGCTTGGTCTGATGTTTTTTTTGTTTTAAACATCCCTCCAACAGTCTGCTTTTTTTGTGTCAGATTGCAGCATCTGAAAGCTTTTGTTTCTCTTGGAAAGAGAAATGGAAGGTTATGTGGGAGGGCAGGGTTAGTTTGATCGTAGAATAGGGCCTGTCCTGTAGGTAACTTCAATTCAGCATAGGACGTAGTGACGTGGAATCTCCCTGTAAACATTCCTAATATCTAGAACGTTAGGACCAACCATTTGGTGCCCACCGGATGGATGATTGTGGGTTGACGAATATACAAAAAATTCTCGAATACATTATTTGAGCAGAAAGTGGTGCGTAAGCAATTCAAAACATTATCTTAATAAACCTATAAAACGCGCCCAGAAAAAAAATGTAATATCACTTAGTCATTTTCTAAGCAGCAGAAATTTCCAGGCATCATGTGACAAGGTGCGCGTCTTTCACATGACCTCCCGCCTCCAACCACTCCACCCCATTCAGTTTTGCCAATTTTTTTGTTGCCGTGTGTAATAAACAGCAGTGCTCAAAGACGGAGAAAAGCGGTAATGTTGTTCGGAAAGAAGAGTTGCACGCAGAAGTACAACGGTACTCCGCGGGTTAATTTTCAGTTGCTGAACTCTGCAGAGCGATTCTAGGCGGCTGACCTCCTAAATGAAGCTAATTGCCCAAGTTGGGGCGCGCTCGGTATGTGTTGGGACAACGTTCAGGAACCTCCACTGAAAATAAGTAAAGTGGAATATTCCTCTTTAGCGTTGCAGTAGGCGAGAGGCTGGTGTGTTTATACTGCGCAAACTTACTTGATTCATTCCTACCAGCAGAAAACAATCGCAAGGAATTGGCATTGCCCCCGACGCACACGTCTTGCAACAGGGTTGCATTATAATATTTAACACATTATTCTATTGACGCAGATACTGCTCATGCTGAGTGGTGTTGGTTACATTAACCCGTTTTAAAAAAAAATACAAATACGCGCGCGGGGTAAGGCAATAATAGACAAGCGCAGAAGCAACTAGATCAACTGCCCTGAATGTATGTGTACAAATACATTGAAAAATTGCAAAAACTCTGCTTAGTAGTAATTACTCGAAAGCACGAGTTTCGACTGTTCCTGTGGCGGTTGTTACATTGTATACGCGGTAAAAATGTAACAAAACCTGTGACTGGAGAAAAATAACCAATTAACTCTCATCACACACCATTCATTTGTATTCTGGTACATGAGATGGAAATATACGGATTGATTCATCCTCACGCTTCCCCGAAATATGTTTGGTGGAGAGAGAGAGAAAAAAAACAACCATCAAATCTGGAACAGGCGTTGGTTATAAAAGGGGAGGGGTGTGTGTGTGTGGGGCTTCTCTTTTTTTAAAGAACAGAAATAAGCCAATACAATCAAATAAACCGTAACTGCGATCAATACCATTTTCCCCCAAAATATGAACAAACGAGATAATTTAAATGTTAAAATGTATTAATTATATAATATTTAATTTTTATAAAAGGATTTGAGGGGCGAAGGCTTCGGCGACGCTTCGTGAATTTCCGTCTTTTTTCGGCTGGTTACATGAAGATGGAATCTCCCAGTAAGAACTGGTTGCAACCGGTTGTTGGATTTTTTTGTGAGGGAAAAGACGAGCAGCAGTGAAAAAGCTCCCCACATTCACTCCACGATAGCACATATAATATATATTTTAGCACATTCAATTGCATTTTCAAAGCTTTAAGGTTTGCAGAGAAACTAAAGAGACAAAGAGAGGGAAAAAAAGGCGCATCACCTTTAAGTTTGCACAGCATTGCACATCAGGAAGCTAATTTATTTTCAACTGCAATTCTGTAAGAAAGGAGGGAAAGAGGAAAAAAAAACGCATAAGAAATATATCATCAATATTGGAACAACTGTTGCCAACTGTTTTCGCTAAAGACCAAAGAGACTTTCTATTTCGCTCTGGGATTGTGAGGAGTGGAGGATTGTTTTTTCATCTCAAATAAATCACAACTCTAATCAAGGAGAATCTCGAGAAGGGATTTGCAAACCATTTGGTAAGTTGACTAGTTCTCTCTGCTTTACAGCAGGCATGGGTTTTGAAAGGGGGATGGGGCCTGTATTTTGGTGTTCGACACGCTTAGGGGAGTGTCTTTCATTTTCACTATAGTTTTTAGTCGGGGGGAGGGGGTTGTGGGAGGAATTCAGTTGGAAACACGAGTCTTGTGTATCCTTCTAACCTGCTTTTAATCATTCATTGCCAAGTAGTTTCTGGCGATTTTATTTTTAGTAATTTAATCTAATTGCTGCCTTTACCTGCCAAAGATAGAGCCTTGAAATAATTTTAACACGCAGTTTTAAAAAAAGACGGAGTATTTATCAAAAAATTAAAGACTAGCAATCCAGTCTCGGCATCCGTAACACAGCTTTAAGCGCATGTTTTGTATTTGGCCGCGCGTTTGAAAATCTTGTAAGTATTGTGAAGCTTTGGCTTAATTTCGAGAAGAGTTGCATCTGCTATTTAATCGTGCTGTTTAATTTTAAACATTTTATGGTTAACGCAACTTTACCGCCTTAAATTTGCTTATACTTTTTTTTTGTTGTATTTTCGACGTGGCGCAGCTTGTTCGGCCCAATACGGTTCTAAAACCTTTCGTTTTTTGCTTTGTATATTTACACAGTAGTAAGTCGGTCTTTCACGGCAACCGCGCTGTTTTCCTTTGCCTTTTTTAATATATTAAAAAATGTAAACTGCATCCCTCCGGCCAGAGATCGTGTTCTAAGTTAAAAGTGCGCGCAGATTATTCATGTTGCTGTGGACGAATTCTAAATTTTATTCAGCGATTTTGTGTTTCTGGTTTTTTTTTGAAGTGTTGATTGAATGGCAACTTTTCCTATCGGGTGCGACTTGTATTGCGCGGTTTGGTGACGCTCCCTGGAGGTCTTGTGCAATTATTTAAACCACGTTTTGAACTTTGTAGGCAAGACCACCAAATCTGAGCAGGAAGGGGTTTGAGGTCCCACCTTCGCAGCCCCTTGCCTATTGGGTTTTGTGACTGAAATTGGGCGGCGGCGTTTCTGGTTGGTTCCCCGAGCTGTCATTTCCCGACACAGCTCGTTAGGTTGCAGTGTATTCGCTGCTGGGACGCGAAAGCTTTTTTAAAAAGTACCAATTCTCACCCCGTTTCCTCGAGGACGGTTTCAGAGCTGGTTCCCACTGCGGGTCAGCCAGCCCTGCTTACGCTTGCGCCTGGCCCAGTGAGATATGTTCCCCAAGTGAAATGCTGGAAACACTCAGCGGGTCGGGCAGCATCTGTTAATGAACAGTTGTTTTCTGACTTCGATTCAGAGCCTTCAGAGAGCAGGCCGCTACTGAAGTGCGGTATCTTTGAATGAGACATTCAACACTGCCGAGTCGGTACTACCTGGTCCCTATTTACTCCACCCATAGCGAAAAATAAAAAGAAATCTCGTTTCTTGCAAATTGATGCTTGTGGACAAATCAATAAAGTTCAAAGTACATGTGTTACTGTATACAACCCTGAGATTGGTTATCTCACAAGTATACTCAATAAATCCAATCACCAAATAGAATCAATGAAAGACTGTTGCAAATATTAAAAAAACTAAATAATGTTAATAAGTAATGAATATCACAGACATGAGGTAAAGTGTCCTTAAGTGAGTCCATTGGTTTTAGGAACAGTTTGGTGATGGGGTAAATGAAGATGCCCCCTCTGGTTCAAGATTTTGATAGTCGAGAGGAAATAATGCTTCCTGAACCTGGCAGTGTGAGTCCTGAGGCTCCTGTACCTTCCTCCCAGCAGCGAGAATAGAGCATGATCTGTGTGGTGGGAGTCTCTGATGATGGATGCTGCTTTCCTGTGACAATACTCCATGTCGATGTGCACAGTAGTGGGGAGGGCTTTACCTGTGACGCTCCAGGCCATATCCTGACGAAGGGTCTCGGCCCGAAACGTCGACTGTACCTCTTCCTAGAGATGCTGCCTGGCCTGCTGCGTTCACCAGCAACTTTTATGTGCGTTGCTTGAAATTCCAGCATCTGCAGATTTCCTTGTGTTTGCGTTTTTAAATCCACTACTTTCAAGGGCATTGGTGTTTCCATACCAGGTTGTGATGCAGCCAGTAAATATACTCTCACTACACTTGATAGAAGTTTGTCAAAGTTTTAAATATGCTGACTGTTCGCAAACTCCTCAGAGTAGAGGCATACCAGCAGGGACAGTAGGCTGTTTAGCTGATCCCATCCTCTTGAACTGCTGCAGTCCTTCTTTTGAAGGCATGCCCAGTATTATGAGGTAGACTGGCTCAAGATTTTGAATCCGAAAGGATTGGTTATACATTTCCACCCTTGTTCTTGATGGCTTCATGTGTTGCTATTGGAATATTGTGGATCATTTACTACTTTAACTGCCACCTTGTGCCCCAGGTAACCAGTTAGATGTTAAGGATGGTGTTGATCAAGTAGGCTGCAATGGCTTGGGTCGTGGTGAATTTGAAAGCAGCTGGAGCTGAACTTGTCCAGGTAAATCAAGAATCATTGTTCTAGCTTGTGATTTTCAGATGGTAGAATGATCTTGGGCTGTCTGACTTGCTTCTGCAGTCACATCAATCTGGCTGCTTTAGCAGAGTATCTGGTCGGCTGTGATCCCTTGGGTGATAATGTTGGGGGACTTGGTGACAGTTCAGAGATGAACTTTATTTGTCACATGTACATCAAAACAGTGGAGTGCATCAGTGACCAAATACAGTGAGAGGATCTGCTGGGTCGGCACAACATTGTGGGCCGAAGGGCCTGTACTGTGCTGTACTATTCTATGTTCTATGCTGGGAGCCTGTAAGTGTCACCACACTATCAGCACCAACAAAGTGTGCCCACATATTCTGGGGTGGCATGGTAGTGTAGTGGTCAGGCCGATGTTTTACAGCAGTGGTCCCCAACCACCGGGCCACAAAGCATGTGCTACCGGGCCGCAAGGAAATGATATGATTTGGCGCTATGAAACGATATGAGTCAGCTGCACCTTTCCTCATTCCTTGTCACACACTGTTGAACTTGAAATAACCTACCAAATAACACATAAAACCTAAAATAGCACTAACATACAGTAAAAGCAGGAATGATATGATAAATACACGCCTATATAGAGTAGAAATAATCTATGTACAGTGTAGTTTCACTTAACAGAATCGGGAAAATTGAGCCAAAACTGATTTGTAGAGAAATAAAATCAGCACATACACGCATACACACACAGGTGCCCGCGCAAGGCTTCATGGTCATGGTAGTCTTTCTCGGGGTAAACACAAGTGTCCCGTATTTGACTGCTACTTTTGTCCCTTATTTGGGAGTGAGAAAGTTGGCAACCCTAACTGTAAAAGACATGTTGAGGTGAGTTTAACCCTACTTGAACACTGCCCCCCCCCCCACACCCGGTCGGCCGGCCCGCAAGAATATTGCCAATATTAAACTGGTCCGCAGTGCACAAAAGGTTGGGGACCTCTGCTTTACGGTACCAGCGACCCAGGTTCAATTCCCACTGCTGCCTGTAAGGAGTTTGTACATTCGCCCTGTGACCGCGTGGGTTTCCTCTGGGTGCTCTGGTTTCCTCCCTCAGTCCGACGATGTACTGGTTGGTAGGTTAATTGGTCATTATAAATTGTCATTTGTGAGTCTCAGATTAAATTGGGATTGCTGGGTGGTGCAGCTTGAAAGGGCCTTTTCCGCACTGTATCTCAATAAATAAATAGATTTGCTACCTCTAACCTGTACGTGTTTGGAATGTGGGCAGCAACTAGAGCACCCAAAGGAAACCCACGCCCTCGTGGGGAGAACGTACAAACTCCTTACAGACAGCAGTGGGAATTGAACCTGGATTGCTGATATTGTAAAGAGATTGTATTAATCAGAATGCTCTTATGCCATCCTTAAATGTTAAGAGTAAGTGACTTTGTTACTGGAGTTGGTCAGTATATGGGTCTTCTGAGGCCCATATGTTTCCACTTCTCAGTCCATGCCTGAGTGTCACTGCATACCAGCGTGGAGAATGCCTCTTGCTGAGGAGTTACGAATGGAACTGAATGTTATGAACTCATTAGTGAGCATCTTGACCCCTGACCTTGTGATGGAAGGAAGGTCAATGCAGCCGAGGATGGTTGGTTGGAGGATGCTGCACTGAAGAGCATCTGCTTTGGTTTGGATGTCCTGGTGTTGGGAAGATTCACCTTGAACCACAGTGCTGTCCCTTTGTGTGAGGCATGACTCCAATCAATGGAGTGTTTTTCTCCCCTCGAGATCCGTTCACTTCAGTTTTACCAGCAATCCTTGCTTTAAGGAGAGAGAAAAGTTCTCTTGCTTGTTGCTAACGATTAGTGCAACACTTTAGTACAGGCGATGGCCGATCAGGGCTTAGTTCCTGCTGCTGTCTGTGTGGAGTTTGCATGTTCTCCCTGGGACTTAGTGGGTTTCCTGCAGCTGCTGCAGTTTCCTTCCACTTCCAAAGACCTGCTGGTTAGGGTTCATGGGTTGTGGATACGCTGTGTTGATACCTGAAGCATGCCGACACTTGTGGGCTGCCCAGAACAATCCTTTCTGATTTGAATTGATGCAAAATGACACTGTATGTTTCAATGTACTTGTGACAAATTACTTGACTTTATTTCTTACATCTTCACATACATGAGTAAAAATCTTTACCTTGCGTCTCCCTCTGAATGTGCAATGTGTAAATTATAGTAACTTGTAATAAGTAGTATGTACAGTAAGATATACAACAGAGCAGTCAATGTAGCTTAGTAGCTTTGTGTCAGCATGAACTAATCAGTCTGATGGCCTGGTGGAAGAAGCTGTCCTGGAGCCTGTTGGTCCTGTCTTTAATGTTGCGGTACCGTTTCTCGGATGGTAGCAGCTGGAACAGTTTGTGGTTGGGGTGACTCGGGTCCCCAATGACCCTTCGTGCCTTTTTTGCCCACCTGTCGCTCTAAATGTTCTGAATAGAGGGAAGTTCATATCCACAGATGCGCTGGGCTGTCCGCACCACTCTCTGCAGAGTCCTGTGATTAAGGGAGGTACAGTTCCCATACCAGGCAGTGATGCAGCCAGTCAGGATGCTCTCAAAGAAAGTCCTTAGGATTTGGGGACTCATACCAAACTTCTTCAACCGTCTGAGGTGAAAGAGCCGCTGTTGTGCTTTTTTCACCACACAGCTGGGATGTACAGACCGTGTGAGATCCTCGGTGATGTGTATGCCAAGGAACATGAAGCTGTTCACCCTCTCAATCTCAGATCCATTGACATCAATGGGGGGTGAGCCTGTCTTCATTCTTCGTGTAGTCCACAACCAGCTCCTTTGTTTTTGTGACAATGAGGGAGAGGTTTTCTTGACACCACTGTGTCAGGGTGATGACTACTTTTCTGTAGGCTGCCTCGTTGTTATTTGAGATAAGGCCAATCAATATAGTAGCATCTGCAAATTTAATTAGCAGATTGGAGCTGTGGGTAGCGACACAGTCATCGGTATACAGAGAAGGGGGCTTAGGACCCAGCCCTGGGGGGGGGGGGGCGGGGGGCTCCTGTGTTGAGGATCAGAAGTGAGGTAGCCCACTCTTACCACCTGCTGGCAATCTGACAGGAAGTCCAGGATCCAGCTTCACAAGGCAGGGTGAAGGCCGAGGTCTCTGAGCTTCTTGTCAAGTTTGGAGGGAACTATCGTGTTTTGAATGCTGAACTGTAGTCCAAGAACAGCATTCTCACATAAGCATTCCTCCTCACTGGGTGTGTAAGGACTGTGTGTAGAGCTGTGGCTATTGCAGCATCTGTCGATTGGTTGTGTCAGTAGGCGAACTGAATTCAGTTCAATCCTAACTTGAATGTCTTTTTGTGACGGGGAGAAACTGGAGCACCGGGAGGAAACCATACATAGTCACGGGATTGGCATGCAAACACCTTAAAGACAGCAGCATGATTTGTACTCTGATCTCACACCTGACACTCTAAAGCAGGGGGTTCCCAACTCTTTTCTAAAATGCCATTAACCTGGCTGTAAAGCATTATGCTAACTGCTACATGACCACACATGTGCTGCTCAGTGCCACAAGTAGTCACTCTCTAGTCGTATCTCAAATTCAGCTCAGTGTTCCATGTTGGGTTCAAAGCTGCGAATCAGTGGAGCTGAGTAGACCAGGTGGAATCCAAAGTGGGCCCGAATGAGCAGGTTATTGACTATTACGTGACGCTTGAAGCATTGTCAACAGTGCCCATTACATTGTTGGTGATTGAGAGTAGATTCGTTGATGAACAAGGTCGGACTTGGTCTGCTGTTTGAAAACAGCTGTTTTTCACACAAGTAGATGCCTCTGCATTGGAATGGAATAGCTAGATGTACAGATGGTTCTGGAGTGTAGATCTTGAAGTTTACAGTGGGCACTGGGTCAATCTGTCCAAGATCTTGGAGCCACTTTTTCCTGTTACTGGTTTGATTAGTCTGTTTAAACTAACCATACAAACACCCCTCCTCATGGGTTAATGTGGTGACCTGTCTACGATGTCCCTATCCAAACTTCTCTCAAATGTTACAATTGAACCCGCATCTGGGCATTTCATATTTCCTGGCATGCAAGAGAATGAGGAGAGATCGTGCTGAGGTATACAAAATTGTGAGCGGTGTAGATAGGGTAAATGCAAGCAGGTGAGATGGGTGACACCAGAACTGGAGATCATAGGTTTGGGGTGAAAGATGAAATATTTAAGGGGAGCCTGAGGGTGAACTTCTTCCCTCAGGGTGGTGTGAGTGTTGGATGTGAGTTCGATTACAACATTTAAGAAAAGTTTGGGCAAGTACATGGATGGGAGGGGTATGGAAGGATGCACAAACAAGAAGATCTGCAGATGCTGGAAATCCAAGCAACACACACAACACACTGGAGAAGTTCAGCAGGCCAGGCAGCATCCATGGAGCAGAGTAAACAATCGGTGTTTCAGGTCGAGACCCTTCATCAGGACTGGGGGAAAAAAGAATTAGAAGTTAAAGAGAAGTATGGAGGACTATAGTCCAGGTGCAGGTCGATGGGACCAAGCAGAATAACAGATTGGCATGGTCTAGATGGGCCAAAGGGCCTTTTTTGTGCTCTCGTGCTCTATGACTAGTCCTGGATTTCACAATTAACTGAGATAGTTTCTCTCTCTACCAAGTTTTGACTAATATATCAAGAATGCTGATCAAATCATTCCATGACGATCTAAATTCCAGAGTGCATTTCTAGATGATATATTCATAAGTTAACCTTCAGATGTTGGTCAAAACGAACAGAACAGTAGGGTCTGATTCTCTCACTCATGTCATCTTTATTCTGGTGCTCAATTGTCTTCTCTGTGCCTGCATTTCCAGGTACCGATGGGTGGGAGATATTTGAAGGGATAAGGTCCAGGTAGATGGGACAAGGCAGAGGACGAGATTGGCATCAGATTGGGTACCTCCTGTACCCAACAAAGTGGCCTCTGAGTGGTCCCATGGTGTTCTGCTGCTGTTGCCCATCCTCTTCACAGTTCAGTGTGTTGTGCATTCATAGACACCATTACTGTAACACATAATTATTTGAGTTACTATCACCCTGCTGTCAGCTTGACCCAGCCTGGCCATTCTCCTCTGACGTCTCTCGTTAATAAGATGTTTTCATCCACAGAGCTACCTCTCACTGTTTGTTGTTCTCACCGTTCGCTGTAGACTCTGGAAATCAGGAAATCAGCCGTCAAACCACCCTGTCTGCCACCAACAATCATTCCACAGTCAGTCACTTGGGTCACATTTCTTGCCCATTCTGGTGTTTGGCCTGAACAGCAACTAAACCTCTCGACTACGTCTGCATGGAGATGCTGCCACGTGATTAGATAATTGCGTTAGTGAGCAGGTTTACAGGTGTAGCTAATAAAGTGAGCATTGAGTGCAGAGTGAATCAAATTGGCTAATGGCTGGCTTCCAATGGTAGTGAGGAGCTTAGGAGGAAGCTGAAATGGATCACTTGTACGGCACTTTTTGCTGAGAATGGTTGCTAATGTCTCCAGCATTCATGTGTGGGGGCGCTGCCATCACCGAGGAAGGTCTAGGAGCCGCCTTCCCCGGTTTCCTGTTTGATTGTCATCCACTTGTCACAGCTCTAGAGCCTTTGTCTGATCTGTCGATTTAAGATGCTCAGTTCTGACTTTCCTGGTCTTTCATGATTAGCAGCACCTAATGTTCTTTCCTTTTGTACCCCTCTGAACCACTGTTGATTGTGGTAGAGTAAGTGACGATACACTGGGCTGTGAGGTCAGTGTGTGGTGCTGGATATATCTGCTGATGGTCCACAGTTTTGTTCCCCATACCTGTCTGAGTCTATCCCGTTTTTGCATGATTGTAGTGCCGTCATGGAGAACGTCCTTGTTGCGAAGGTAGGACTGCTCCAGGTAGATAGTGCAGTGGTCACATCCACCAATGCTGTTGTGGGCAGGTGTACCTGCCTGGGGTTACCTTGGCACGAATGAGGTCAGGTAGGTTGGTTCATTCATTGTCTGCTGCAGACATGATCTAACAGTGCAACACAGGATTCTGCAGGTGCTGGAAATCCAGAACAACAGACACACTCAGCAGGTCGGGCAGCATCTAACAAGAAGCATAAACAGTTGACGTTTTGGGCTGAGACCCTCTATCTGTCCTCTCCACAGATGGTGACTGACCTCCTTCAGCATTATGTGTGTTCATTTAACAGTGATGTCCTTCAACAGTCTGTCACTGTTGGTGTTCCCAAGCCACTCTTGATGACAGACATTGAAGTCTCATTATGTGTAGTAGGGTGGTATAATATAGTGTGTGCTCACTGGTTTCAGTGCACTTGTTGTACATGATGAAATGCTGATGCCTCATCTGGGGATGGATGGTATTGGATGTGAGATAATCAATCAGTTTTAATATCACTGGCATTGGTCATGAGATTTGTTTTGCAGCAGCGGCAATATATTCATCATCGTCATGTGCCGTGTCATTTGACCTGGGCGATCATGTTCTCCATGATTGTTCTTGGCAAAGTGGTTTGCCGTTGCCACCTTCTGGGCCAGTGTCTTTACAGGTCGGGTGACCCCAGCCATTATCAATGCTCTTCAGAGATTGTCTGCCTGGTGTCAGAGGTTGCACAACCAGGACTTGTGACGTGCACCGGCTACTCGTACGACCATCTACCACCTGCTCCTGTGGCTTCACGTGACCATGATCTGGGGTGGGGTGGGGGGCTTACACAGGTGCTACACCTTGCCCAAGGGTGACCTGCAGGAGGTCACCTGAGGTGCCTTGCACCTCCTTTGGTAGGGATGTATCTCTACCCCACCACCCAAACAGTACATTGTAATACATAATTTAAAAACTATAAGTTATAATAAACATAAAAGTTAAGTAGTGAAAGAAAGGGAAAATAATAGTGAGGTAGTGTTCGTTGTCTATCCAAAAATCTGATAGTGGAGGGGAAGAAGCTATTGCTGAAAGTTTGAGTGTGTGTCTTCAGGCTTCTGTACATCCTTGATGGTAGGAATGAGAACAGGGCATGTCCTTGGTGATAGGAGTCCTTAATAGGCCTATATTTGACCTGATGTCATTGTCATTGGTCTGAAGTTCCTGTGGAGAGCTTGAAGGGCTAATCTCTCCAGCATGTGTACCCTTGTACTGCCACCCTTTTGTAGTCTGTCCTGCCTGTGACATGGGCCATACCAAGTGATTGGGTTGGAGGAGATTGGGACACCATCTCTAAGATCTGTTATTTATATATTCTGTAATATCATGTATTGCATTGAACTGCTGCTGCTAAGTTAACAAATTTCACGACACATGCCGGTGATAATGAACCTGATTCTGATGTCACCTGAAAATGACAAACTTCTAGAGGTTCACATTGTCATTGTTCATCACAGCCAGGTGTAGAATCGCCAATGCCCAGAAACGGAAAAGTCAATTGAAAGTAGTGGACACAGCCCAGTCCATCACAGGCAAACCCCTCCCCACCACTGAGCACATTTACAAGGAGCGCTGCCATAAGAAAGCAGCATCCATCATCAGGGACCCTCACTGTCCAGGCCATGCTCTTCTTTCGCTACCATCATCAGTCAGGAGGTACGAGGCCTTGAGTCTACCCCACCAGGCTCAGGAACAGTTATTACCCTACAGCCTTCAGGCTCCTGAACTGGCACGGATAACTTCACTTGCCTTAACTCTGAACTGACTCACTCACATACGTTCTCAGTGGTAGTTATTTTGACTTGTACACATCGTCTTCTTTTCCACATTGTCAGTCTTTGCTTCTGTATCGTTTTTCATTGATTCCACATATCTTTAGTTTTTTGTAAATGCCCACAAGAAAATGAATCTCAAGTTAGTACATGGTGACATGCGTGTACTTGGATAAGTTACTTTGCCTTTGACTTTTGATATTATTTGGTCTCCTCCTTCCCTGAAACTTAAAACTGCCTTGTTTCATTCTCTAGTTCTGACAAAGAATAATGGACCTGCAATACGAACTCTTTCTCTCTTTCCAGGATTACTGTCTGCCAAGCATTTAATGTCACCTGTGCTTGACTAGTCTGAGGGATAGTTCTTCCAATCTAGGTGCCATTCCTCAGATGTTTTGGTGAGGATTTTGCAGGCCATCAGGGTGGGGGCTAGGAGTGATTTGCTTGGTGCTGAGTCCAATGCCAAATTGTCGTCTTGCTTTGTTCTTTTCATCTTTGAACTAAGCAGTGCTGATAACATTGAGTGACATACCAGAATACTTCAAAAGCAATTAAACACTGGCCATGGGTCTTGGGTCTTCAAAGGTTTCAAAGGTACATTTAATGTCAGAGAAATGTGTACTATATATCGTGAAATGCTTTTTCTTCGCAAACATCCATGAAAACAGAGGAGTGCCCCCAAAGAATGAACAACAGTTAAATGTTAGAACCCCAAAGTCCCCCCCCAGCTCCCTTCCCTCCCCTGCGTGAGTGGCAGCAAGCAACGATTCCCCTCCCCCCCCCACCGGCAAAAAAAAGGCATCAGCACCCACCACTGAGCACACAAGTGTGAGCAAAGCAACAGCAAAGAGACAGACTTGCAGTTACTCTAAAGACTACATTGTTCACCTGGCATTTGACATACCACAGGCTCTCTCCCTAATAAGGGAGAAAGAGATGTCTCCATTTCACAGCGAGAGGGGAGACATAACAAACAACTCGCCGTCTACAATGTTAAAAGTCCATTGCATCGCTTTTTCCGAGACCTCTGGCCAAAGATCTTCCAGCTCCCACGATGACGCACTGATCCCGTGCTGAGACACTGACCTTCGATTCGCCTGTCTCCAGAGCCACGAAATCTGGGACCTCCGAAGGCGAGCTGAGCTCTTTGGCTGAGCCCTTGGCATGACGAACAATGGCCAGTTGTGAAACCCCGAGAGCTGGTCCCATTCCTGCAAAGAACCGTAGTTAGTGGGTAACTCCAGGTTAGGGTCTTCAGAAGAACCCTGAAAGGGAAAAATAGAGATATTAAAGATGGAAGTAGAGCTGTTTCCGAAGACGCAAGCAAAGGATCTGCTGTTAGGCGCCATTAACCCTCCTAAGCTCCGCTTTCAGTCGGATATACCGTGATCAATAAAGCATAGCAGATTTCCACCCCCATGAAGCATAACTAGAACAAAAATAAGGGTCCATTTCACCTATCTGGTAGATTCCCTGGTCAGCATTATTTAGATTGGTTAGTTATTCAAATTTTAAATTAAACGCTTTTAAACTCCACACTGCCTTAGTGACATTTAAACTCTCATCATTTGAAATACTAATCTGTTAATTTAAGCATTTTGCCACCAAAATTGCACAGGATAACTAGATCCATTTTTTGTTTCACTATCCCAAATCCTATATTCTTGAAGATGGTGGATACTTCATGTTGTTTTATGACCCTTGCTGGAGGACATTTCTATTGCTTGGTTTCAAAGCTAATGGGAGCCATGGTAGTATTGTGATTTAAAAAAAAATTAAATGTATAGTTAGGTGGGTGGGTTGGGGGGCTATTGCACATCAACCATCATTCAATGTTGGTAACCACTCACTACAACATTGACCACAACCCATAAACTCACTTTCAAGAACTTTACAGCTCATGTCCTCAATATTGTTTGTTAATTATTATTATCTTTGTATTTGCACTGTTTGCCTTTGCACATTTAGTCACCTACCTACGGGAAACATGTAAATAAAGTTGGAAGAGTACAGAGAAAATTTAGAAGGATGGAGGATCTGAGTTGAAAGGAAGACTGAATGGTTTAGGACTTTATTCTTTGGAACGTAGAAGATTGAGAGGAGATTTGATAGAGGTATACAAAATTGAGGGGTATAGATGGGGTAAATGCAAGTGGAGTTTGGGTGGGACTACAATGAGAGGTCATGGGATAAGGGTGAAAGTTGAAAACTTTACTGGGAACATGAAGGGAAACTTCATGAGAGTGGTGAGCGTGTGGAATGATTGCCAGCACAAGTGGTGCATGTGAGCTCAATTTCAACATATAAGAGAAGTTTTGATAGGTACACGGGTGAGAGGGCAATGGTGCTGGTGCAGGTCAGTTTAAATGGTTCAGCATGGACTTGATGGGCCAAAGGGCCTGAATCTGTGCTGTACTTTTCTGTAATTCTATGACAATTGCTTGCCAGTCTTTGTGGTATGTCATTCTTTCTTTTTAAATCTTTTTATTATTGTATATCATTGATTCTATTGTAATTCTTTGTTCTACTGTGAATGCCTACAAGAAAATGAATCTTGGGGCAATATCAGGTGACATATCCATACCTTGGTAATAAATTTACTTTGAACTTTGAGCATCCTTAACATTTGCACTGTAGAGATCACTGGATGTTACATCAGTTGCTTACGCATAGAGTGAGATTGCATTTGCAAATCGCCTCATTGTGGCTGTTAGCCTCATCTTCCATCCCCAACATACACCCGATGCCATGCAACTCAAATAACTTAGACACTTGGATCAAGGTAGCTATTTTGGTTTACTGCATTGCTAGATAACAAAGTGGAGGTTGATAGGTTCTTGGTTGGTAAGGGTGTCAAAGGATATGGGCCGAAGGCAGGAGAATGAGATTGAAATGGATGATAAAAATTCGAAGTGAATTTATTGTCAAAGTACATATATGTCACCATATACAACCCTGAGATTCATTTTCTTGTGGGCATACTTAATAAATCCAATGACCATAATAGAATCAGTGAAAGACTGTACTGACAGGGCTGATGACCAAGGTGCAAAAGACAACAAACTCTGAAAATGCGGAAAGAAATAATAATAAATAAATAAATATTGAGAACATGAGATGAAGAGTCCTTGAAAATAAATACATAGGCTGCAGTAAAAGTTCAGTGATGACTAGTGAAGTTGAGTGAAGTTATCCCCTCTCGTTCAAGAGCCTGATGGTTGAGGGGTAATAACTGTTTCTGAAACTGGTAGTGTGAATCTTACGGCTCCTGTACCTTCTCCTTGTTGGCAGCAGCACGAAGAGAGCATAGCCTGGGTTGTAGTGGTCCCTGCTGATGGATGCTGTGTTCAAGTCGAATCTGAATAAAACTCAGGAGACCAGCTTCTTTTAGTTACAACAGTTTATTGCACCCCCTCCTGCAGGAGTTTGAGACCCAGTTGTCGAAGGGAAGGCACGTAAGTACTGCCACCATCCGATAACTGGGCTCACTTAGTCAGATTACAGCCGTATATTTATACATAGTAAGCCCCATACATTACTGTTGCTAGATGTTATTAGAACTGGTACGCCCACCAAGTCTGTTGGAGCAAAACTTAATTACTTAGATAAGAGAGTCCAGTAAATCAAGGTTTTAATTACAGATGAATGTACTGTACTGTCCAGTCCTTATCAGTTATTCCCTTTGCTAGGCCCTGACTTAATTACAGATGGATATTCATTCCTGTCCTTATCGGAGAGTCCTCCTCCTCCTACTCAAACGAGGGTACAATGTTATCAAACTCTCAATGTCTCTCTGCACACCAAGGGAGAACTAGTATAATCTGTTACTTTAGCTAACTGCTGAAGACAGAGTTTACTTCAGTTCAAGAATTCCTATTAAGTCCCAATTATTCTTTTAGCCAGAGGTCACATAGGTTCAAAATGATTTCTTTATATTCTCAATTCCTCAGCTGCTTTCCTGTGACAATGCTCCATGCAGATGTCCTCAGTGGTGGGGAGGCTTTACCTGTGATGGACTAGGCAGTATCCATTACTTTTTGTAGGCTTTTCTATTCAAGGCATTGGTGTTTCTGTGCCAGGATATAGATACTCTCCACCACACATCTGTCGAAATTTGTCAGAGTTTTATGTGTCATGCTGAATCTTCGCAAACTTCTAATGAAGTATAGCTGCTGCCATGCATTCTTCATTTCCTCTCCCTAAAATGATACTCAGCTCATTGGTCTTGCTGACATTGAGTAATCAGAATCGGGTTTAATATCACTGGCTTATGTTGTGAAATCTGTTGACTTTGTGGCAACAGTACAAAGCAATATACAATAGAGGAAAAAAAAACTGAATTACTGTGTGTCTGTGTACATATATATGATTTTATTATAGTATAAATAATATGTTATTACAACTTTTTTTCTCACCCGTTATGGGTGGTGTGTATGTGTATTTTCCCCTCAATCTTGGGTCCTCTACCAGAGGCCTGGGAGCTTGGGGATTCGACACAGTACCTTTGCTGTTCCTAGTAGTGCACTCTTCTGAACTGAGATCTCAGATGTTGCTCCTGGCATTTGTTGGAGCCGCTCTCCCAGTCCAGGAGTCACAGCTCCAAGTGCTCCTATCACCACTGGGATTAGTCTGGCTTTGAACTTCTCCCATACACTCTTCTAGTACTCAGTTGCTGTTTTGGTTGTTCAGGTACTGGCACGTTGTGCTCGGGAACTGTGCGAATACTTTGCCTTGTTCTTTGGAGAAGAGTGCATTCATTCACTTGGCCTCAGCATCATTAGTGTATTTCTGTAGCCTGGTAGCCAGAGCTGTTAACCATTGCTTGGCATTTTCCAGGGCTTCGGCTATGGACATACCTCTGTACTTCCCTATTAGCCAAGATGAATCTTTGGTCTTCCCACCTTTCTACAGCTCAGTTATTCTGCTTCCAGTCACTGTCTCCAGGGGAGGTTATAACAGGACTCCCCACTGTACTTCATTTTGTAGCCCAGCATTTCTAGGACTGCTGCTGCCGATGCATATCAGATTTTTGGTCTCTGCTTTGCTGGAGGTTGCAGTTGAGTAGTACTTCGTTGGCTGCTTCCAGCATGTTGTTTAATGGAATTTTATCACAAAGTCTCGAGGGTGGGGGGGGGCCTAGTTTGTTGATTGACAGTTACTAGTTTAGCTATGATCTTTTCTCTGATTGCAGCAGCCAGCATCAGTATGGCCGGAAGTGAGGTTCAAACTTGCATTTCCCATGTACAAGGTGATGCTATTACCTTTGCGCCACCTGTGAGTTGCGGAAGTGGGGTTTGAACCCTTCCCGATCGGATCGGTTCTGTGGTGATGTTCCTCTGATGCACTGCAACTATATGTCTTCCAGTTCAAGATGTGATAGCAATCCTCTGACAATGTTTGATCGCTGGGTAGGTAACCAGTTGTTTTTTCATGAATGTGGACGACAGTCTTTGTGGTTGCCAGAGTCCCCACTTGTGCTTGATGTGTCCTCTTTCAAGTGGGTTGCTGTTAAAGTAGCACTCCATTAATTCCGCGTAGTCCAGTCTCGTCCGTGTATGGTTTGTTCCGGTAGCCAATTTCTCACCTGGTGGTCCCCACCATTGATGCGGACCCTGATAATCCGGGTGATGTCAAAGCCAGCATGGCTCTTGTTCTCGTCACTCTCATCCGGAGGTTTTTGTGGGCAGATGTAGCATAAGGACGAGAGGTCCAGCCCGAGACCCCTACAGGGCCACCACCCACCTCTGGGACCTGAACCCTGGACCCCCATGCCGCAGAGCCCGGACAGCTCCTGGTGTAGGCCTCCAAAGGGCTATATGTGTGTGTGTGTGTGTGTGTGTGTATATGTGTGTGTGTGTGTGTGTATATATGTGTGTGTGTGTGTGTGTGTGTCTGTGTTTATGAAGTAGTGCAAAAAGAGATATTAGAAAAAGTAGTGAGCTAATGTTGTTGTGGCACCACTCGGTCAGATTTTCAGTCAACACCTTTGATTCGGCCTGTGACAGTGGCTTCATCAGCAAACTTAAATATGGCATTGGAGCTGTGCTTAGCCACACAGTCCTATGTGTAAGGCGGGGGCTAAGCACACAGCCTTCTGGTGCACCTGTGCTGATGGAAATTGTGGAGGCCATTAGCCATGATAGAATGATGCAACAGACTCTGGGCCGAATGGCCTAATTCTGCTCCTATGTCTTACGGTCTTAAGTTGCTTCCAGAATTGCTTGCTCCTTCAGCAGATCTGCCTTTGCTCCCAATCCTACAGAAAATAGTGGATATAGCCCAGTCCATTACGGGTAAAGTCCTCCCCACCACTGAGCACATCGACACAAAATGCTGTCGCAGGAAAGCAACGTCCATCATCCAGCACCCCGGCCATGCTCTCTTTTTGCTGCTGCCATCAGGAAGAAGGGACAGGAGCCTCTGACCCCACACCACCAGAGCCAGGAGCAGTTACTAGACACTGGAATACTACAGCACAGTACAGACCCTTCGGCCCTCGCTGTTGTGCCGACCCATATATTCCTTTTAAAAACAAATACTAAACCTACACTACCCCGTAACGCTCTATTTTTCTTTCATCCATGTGCCTGTCCAAGAGGCTCCTAAATATTCCTAATGTTTTAGCCTCCACCACCATCCCTGGCAAGTCATACCAGGCACCCACAACCCTCTGTGTATAAAACTTACCCCTGATGTCTACCCTAAACTTTGTACATATGCCCTCTGGTGTTTGCTATTCGTGCCCTGGGAAACAGGTACTGACTATCCACCCTATCTATGCCTCTCATAATCTTGTAGACCTCTATCAAGTCCCCTCTCATCATTCTACACTCCAAAGAGAAAAGTCCCAGCTCTGCTAACCTTGCCTCATAAGACTTGTTTTCCAATCCAGGCAATTTCCTGGTAAATCTCCTCTGCACCCTCTCCATAGCTTCCACATCCTTCCTGTAATGAGGTGACCAGAACTGAACACAATACTCTTAAAAGTGTGGTCTCACCAGAGATTTGTAGAGTTGCAACATGACCTCTCTACTCTTGAACTCAATCCCCCTATTAATGAAGCCTAGCATCCCATAGGCCTTCCTAACTGTCCTATCAACCTGTACAGCGACCTTGAGGGATGTATGGATTTGAACCCCAAGGTCCCTCTGTTCATCCACACTCTTACGTAACTGACCATTAACCCTGTACTCAACTTTCTGGTTTGTCCTTCTAAAATGCATCACCTTACACTTGTCTGAATTGAACTCCATCTGCCACTTTTCTGCCCAACTCTGCATCCTGTCTATATTCTCCTGTAACCTTCGCCAACCTACAGCTCCATCCTCCAATCTTCTTGTCATCTGAAAACTTACTCATCCATCCTTCCACCTCTTCATCCAGGTCATTTATAAAAATCACAACGAGCAGGGATCCCAGGACAGATCCTTGTGGCACTCCACTAGTCACTGACCTCCAGGCAGAATACTTTCCTTCCACTACTACCCTCTGCTTTTTTCCTGTAAGCCAATTTTTTATCCAAACAGCCAAGGTTCCACTGATCCCATGCCTCATGACTTTCTGGATGAGTCTCTCGTGGGGGACCTTGTCAAATGCCTTGCTAAAATCCATGTAGACCACATCTACCATCCTACCCTCATCAATTTCTTTTGTTACCTCTTCAAAAAACTCAATTCGGCTCGTGGGGCATGACCTTCCCTTCACAAAGCCATGTTGACTATCCTTGAGTAGACTGTACTTTTCCAAATGCTCGTAGACCCTATCCTTAAGAATCCTTTCCAATAGATTGCAGACCACCGACGCAAGACTCACCGGTCCATAGTTCCCAGGATTCTCCCTATTAACTTCTTTTAAACAAGGGAACTACATTTGCCATTTTCCAATCCTCTGGCACCTCCCCTGCAGCCAAAGAGGATTCAAAGATCATAGCTACTGCTCCAGCGATCTCTTTTCTCACTTCCCACAGCAACCTGGAGTATATCACGACCGGCCCTGGGGTCTTACCAATCTTGATGTTCTTAAGAAGATCCAACACTTCTTTCTTAATCTCCCCACTGTCCAGCACACAGGCCTGTTCTATTTTGACCTCGCCCTGATCAAGGTCCTTTTCACTTGTGAATACTGAAGCAAAGTATTCATTTAGGACCTCCCCAACCTCCTCTGCCTCCAGGCACATGTTGCCTTCTTTATCCTTTAGCGGCCCCACCTTCATTCTTGTCATCCTTCTGTTCTTCACATACGCATAGAGCGCCTTGGGGTTCTCCTTAATCCTACATGCCAAGGCCTTCTCATGCCCCCTTTGAGCTCTAGTACCTCATCCACCAGGCTCTGGCACCAAAGCGAATAACTTCACTCTCCCCGTCACTGAAATTTTCCCACAACCTATGGCTTCTCTTTCAAGGACTCTTCATCTTATGTTCGCAATATTTATTATTATTAATTACTTTTTGTATTTGTATAGTTTGTATCTTTTACACACTGAGCACATAGGTTGGTGCAGTCCTTCATTGATTCTGTATGATTATTGTTCTGTTAGGGATTTATTGAGTATGGCCAAAAGATAATGGATCTCAGGATTGTATATAGTGACAGCTGAAGTTGTTTCTTGTCAAGTTTTCAAGGTCAGAGTCAGCATCTGTAATAGTCCATGCTTTCAGGTTCAGGTGCCCGTGGCTGGGCTTTTGCCGCAATCCTGTCTGAAAAATGTTGCATTTTGCTTTCAGGAGTTAGAGGGAAAGATCATTGATTTGTGCGGAATTACTGCAAGAAAGATGTCACTATTGAGATGGACAGTCACAGTGATACACAGCAAGACAAAGCTTAGTAGGATGAATTATCAAAAACACGAGAATCTGCAAATGCTGGAAATCCAGACGCAAAATGCTGGAGGAACTCAGCAGGTCAGGCAGCATCTATGGAGTAGAATACACAGTTGATGTTTTGGGTCAAGACCTTTCATAAATAATCAAGGCTGCTTTCCAAATTATGCATTGCATTTTGAATCACTCCAAGGATTAGTTCAAGTTTTGTCACAATTCTTCAGTTTAAAAAAAAAAGGCATTTTATAATTTTATTATATTGCAAAATTAGTGAGCAATGGTCTTGGATATTGTTCAGGTAGGGCACTGAATCAAGCCTCTGTCTGCCCTTTTGGGATCTGCTGACTAACTGCAGAGTGAGGAAGTTCTCCCCAGTGACCTGTCAGTGATCCTCTCCATCAGCATGGCTGAAACTTGATCAGAGTGAGGATCATGTTCTTCTTTATGGGGCCTTGTTTGCTGTTCCATTTCAAGCACTAAAACATTCAACCACTTAAAAACTGTGTCCGAAGTACCTGAAAGGAATCAAGTGAATGTCAATTAAGATAAGGTTTGAATTTGGGTGAAGAGAGGGACACCAACAGGCAGAAGTGAGGCATTAGGAGAGTTGACGATGCAGAGGTATAAGAACTGGAGGTCTGATGGAGAATTATTTGAGGGAGAAATGGTGTTCTGGAAAGGAGAATGAAATGAAGTTAAGGGGAAAGCGGGTACCTGGGAACACTGGAGTAGCACAATGTGGCTCCTTGTACCTGCTTTGCCATTTAATGTCTGACCTTGATATCATTATCCTATGCGGACCCCATAACTCAAGAATCCTTTAATATCTCGAAATTTATTGATTTCTGTTCAATATAGTCATCAAATGAAGTTATGTAGTTTTACTTTCCCCTGCTGAAGACATTTTTTGACTAGTATTAGGTTGACTTTGTATCTTAGTAGTGAGCCTTATACTTTAGAGCGCCAGTTCAATTCCCGCTGCTGTCTGTAAGGAGTGTGTATGTTTTCCTTGTGGCTGCATGGGTTTCCTCCGGGTGCTCCGGTTTCCTCCCACTAAGAACTTTCACAATTGAGAGCCTCCTGACTGGCTGCATCACTGTCTGGTATGGGAACTGTAACTCCCTTAATCACAGGACTCTGCAGAGAGTGGTGCAGACAGCCCAGTGCATCTGTAGTTGTGAACTTCCCATGATTCAGGACATTTACAGAGACAGGTGTGGAAAAAGGGCCCGAAGGATCACTGGGGACCCGAGTCACCCCAACCACAATCTATTCCGGCTGCTACCATCCAGGAAATGGTACCGCAACATAAAAGCCAGGACCAACAGGCTCCGGGCAGCTTCTTCCACCAGGCCGTCAGACTGATTAACTCACGCTGATTTGAGTGTATTTCTGTGTTACATTGACTGTTCTATTTATTATAAATTACTATGATTGCACATTACACATTTAGATGGAGACATAACATAATGATTTTTACTCATGTATGTGAAGGATGTAAGAAAGTCACTTCCTTCATTCATTCACATCCCAAAGATGTACGAGCCAGAGGGTTAAATGGCAGGGGTTTGTTAGTCTGGAAGGGCCTGTGCTTGTGCTGTCCCTCTAAATAAAAAATGGTCCCAAATGACCGAATCATGTATTGACTCAGGACTCTCTTTTCCAGAGATCCCAGGTAGAGTAATACCATTCCTGTATCAACTCTGTCAGCCTCAAAAATTTTTGGCCATTACAATGAAATTGCCTCTTATTTTTAAAGTTTAAAAGTTCAGTTTTATTTGTCGCAATGAAACGGAAGAATGGGCAAAAGAGTGGCAGATGGGATACAGTGTCGGGAAATGTATGATAATGCATTTTGGTAAAAGGAACAATATTGCAAACTATTATCTAAATGGGGAGAAGGTTCAAACATCAGAGGTGCAGGGGCACTTGGGAGTCCTCGTGCAAGACTCCCAGAAGGTTAATTTGCAGTTTGAGTCTGTGGTAAAGAAGGCAAATGCAATGTTGGCATTTATTTCAAGGGGAATAGAATATAAAAGCAAGGAGATAATGCTGAGCAACACACATCAAAGTTTCTGGTGAACGCAGCAGGCCAGGCAGCATCTCTAGGAAGCTGCCTATAAATGCTGCCTGGCCTGCTGCGTTCACCAGCAACTTTGATGTGTGTTGCTTGAATTTCCAGTATCTGCAGAATTACTTGCGTTTGAGATGATGCTGAGGCTTCATAAGATGCTAGTCAGGTCACAACTGGAGTGTTGCCTATATCTCAGAAAGAGTGTGTTCTTATTGGACAGAGTCCAGAGGTAGTTGACAAGGATTGTTCCAGGAATGAGGGGGTGAACATCAGCTTTGGGCCTGTACTCGCTGGAATTTAGAAGAATGCGGGGGGGGGGGGGGAGGGAATCTCATTGAAACCTACTGAATATTGAAAAATCTAGATAGGGTGGAGGTGGAGAGGATGCTTCCTCAAGTGGGGGTATCCAGAACTAGAGGGCACAGCCTCAAAACTGAGGGGTGACTTTTCAGAGCAGAGGTAAGGAGGAATTTATTTTTAGCTCGAGAGTAGTAAATCTGTGGAATGCTCTGCTACAGACTGTGATGGAGGCCAAGTCCATCGGTATATTTAAGGTGGAAGTTGCTTGTTTCCTGATCGGTCAGGCATCAAAGGATATGGCGAGAAGACAGGTGTATGGGGTTGAGTGGGATCTGGGATCTGCCATGATGGAATGGTGGAGCAGACTCGATGGGCTGAATGGCCTAATTCTGCTCCTGTCTTATGGTTGCATCAAACCAAATCAGTGAGGATAATCTCTTACTAACTCTTCCTTCAGTTAGTCCTGACGAAGGGTCTCGGCCTGAAACGTCGACTGTACCTCCTCCTAGAGATGCTGCCTGGCCTGCTGCGTTCACCAGCAACTTTTATGTGTGTTGCTTGAATTTCCAGCATCTGCAGAATTCCTGTTGTTTGCAGTGAGGATTATGCATGTGTTGCCATGCTTCTGGTGCTAACATAGCTCACGAAGCCTAACTTTGGAATATGAGAGGAAACCGGAACACCCAGAGGAATTTCCTCAAATCAATGGGGAGAAACTGCAAGCTCCTTACAGAAATTGAAACAGAAAGCAGGAATTGAACTCTGCTTTATTTTTGTAAATTTAATTTAATTGCTTGATAATTTTTTTGCTGGCTATGTTACTGTGCCCCCATTCCCCCCCCCCAACATTAACAGCCCCATGTTAGGCAGATGCTCCATTACACCAATTGTTCTGATAAATCTTTGCAGTCACCACTATCACACAGATGGGTAGGAAGACTGGTTTGTTTGAATAATGAGGAAGGGAGGGAGAGTGCGAGGTTAGATTGGTGGAGTTTGTTGTCTTTGGAAGGGTGGGGTGTGGTAGACGTGGGAGGTGGCAGTGGGGGGTACACCAGAGGTAGGGTGTAGATAGTGGCAAGCCTTTCCCCATAACAGGTGTGTAAGACTCGGGCTTAGTTTAGGGCAGTTTTATCGGACGATGACCCTGACGTCAATAGTGGGTGAATTATTGGAAGGTATTCTCAGGGAGAGGATATATAATTTGGGTAAGTAGTTGGAATATGGAACACTTTTTTTAGGGGTGCTGGGGGCAGAAGCTCTTGCAACATTTAAGTAATGTTGAGATGAACACTCGAATCAACATAGCAGCAAAGGCTAAAGACCAAGTTTGATAGATTGGTCACTGTGGACTTTGTGGGCTGAAAGGCCCGGTATCGTACTCTGACAGTATTCCATATACCATCTCCTGAGGGTGTTGTATAATTTCAGGAAGACACTTGCAATGCTCTACCCCGAAGAAGGGTCTCGGCCCGAAACCTTGACCATCTATTCATTTCCACAGATGCTGCCTAACCTGGTGTGTGTGTGTGTGTTGCTCCAATGTACTATTTACGTGTAAGGCCACTGGGATCTCTTCTGAGCCTCTTGGATTCCCAGCATCTGCAGTTCTTGCTTAGAGAGATCAAAACTTAAAATATAAAATGGACAAATGCTTGAACTCCAAGTTCGGCAGCATCTGAGGAGAGAGGAGTGGAACTAATTCTGGGTTGGTGACTTCTTATTGAAAGAAGGCAAAGATAAAATATGTTTTGTAGAAGGGAAGGGGACTTGGGAATAAAGGCAATGTCTGTGACAAGGAGGAATTGGAGAGGAATAGTCCACTAAAAGAATAGTCCTTTTTATTTTCCTGTCATTTATTGCTGATGAAGATGAGGGACTGCTGGGAAACATTGAAAGGTCCAAATGAGAATGCCATGATAACTCACGAAATTGCTTGGAGTGAGAGGTATTAAGAATTGTAAGTGTAACCCTCAGGTTCAGCGAGTGGCTTACTCTTGGGAAAGACGGCCTCTGGCCCAGCCAAACTTCAGAAATTTTGTTTGGGTGGATGCTGCGCGATGTGTTCGCCTGTTACAAATCAGTACCCCGAAATAACAAACTGCACACGATACGCATTTAAACGATTGAGCTTTATAATTCTTACTTTGACTATAGGGTTAGTAAAGAAACAAAAAAGGAAAAAGGCCCCTTCTCATGAAACAGTTGGAGCTCACGGTTTTCCTGTCGGTTCGTTCTCCATCGATTCCACACCCCACACCCCGCCCTCCCCGGTGTTGATTCCTGGCCCCATTTCAAGTCCACTCTGTCCTGCAGACTGCGACTTCTCCGTTCTGGTATCTGCTGTCTCCATCTTCTGCCAAACAAAGACCTCAAAACCTTCACTCAAGCACACAAGAAAGAAAAATGTCTCCTCTCATTGGCCAGTGCACATTCCAAAGCCCCCGTTATCTCTAGTCATAGCCCAAACACTGCGCTACAGAGAAACCATTATATTAAGAGGGAAACCTTTTCAAAGTTGTTACGTTAAGAAATCCACAAGAATCTTAATGGAACTCATGGTGCAATAATCGTGCGCCTCGCTCCAGATAAGAAGGCTGGCTATTCCAATCGCATCAGGATCAAGAATACCTTGCTGTTTAAGGTTGAAAGAGTACAGAGAAAATTTTGAAGCATTTTAACAGGACTTGAGGACATGAGATAAGTTGAATAGGTTAGGATGACTTTCTCTGGAGCATAGGAGAATAAGGGTGTTTTGATAACAGGTATACAAAATTATGAGGGGTATAGATAGGATAAATTCCACTGAGATCGGGCGAGGCGAAAGCAAGAAGTCATGGGTTAAGGATGAACGGTGGAATACTCAAGAGGAACCTGAAGGGGAACTTCACTCAGAGGGTGGTGTGAATGTGCAACGAGATGCCAGTGGAAGTACTGGATTTGGCTGCCAGTCCTGCTGAAGGGTTTGGGCCTGAAACATTGGCTGTACTCTTTTCCATAGAGGCTGCCTGGCCTGCTGAGTTCCTCCAGCATTTTGTGTGTGTTTCTCAAATTTCCAGCATCTGCAGATTTTCTCTTGTTTGTACTAGATACGGAGAAGTTTGGATAGGTACGTGAATGGGAAAGGTATGGAGGGCTATGGTGCAGGTGTGGATCAGTGAGACGAGGCAATATAACATTTCAGGATAGACGAGATGGGCTGAGGGCCCGTTTCTGTGTTATGGTGGTCTTTGACTCTTAAGAATATTTGTGGCATGAATTTAAATTGGAAGTAACAAGAGCAACAGCTCAATAAGGTGACTATTTTAGGTGTATGTTGAATCACTGAGTATGTGATGTTACCAGGGAGAAACGAGGGAATTGATGGTTCCTGTCTTCAGCTGTGAAGTGAGGGGATCAATTTCTGACAAGGGAAGTTGGGGTGGAATGCAGATGAAGTGTTTGTGCAGAGAAAGTTAATCTGGCCAGTTGAGTTGGCCTCAATCAATAATCTGCCTGGGTGACAGGCAACCAAAGCTTTGCATTGTATCTCAGCACATGTGGCAGTATAATAAACTGAACCCAACCATTTCTGTTTGACAAGGTGTCTGTAGGTAGGAATTGGGATCTGAGATGGTGATTGCAGAATTGATCATTGAGGGCAGGCTTCCGAAGAGAGAGGGTATGGGCTTTGAAAGAGTTGGAACTCAGTGCCAAGAAACCGTATATGACTAAAGGAGCTATATTTATGAACCTGCTTAACGGGAAGGGCTAGTGAAGAAAAGAAAGAGAAAACAAAAGGTCCATTATAATTAAACAGTCAAATATGCACAAGTTGGAGCTCAACTTGAATTCTGTGTCACTCGAATGCTGGGCTCTCGGTATGTGTGATAGCACACACCACCTTCTGAATGTCGCTCATAGTCCATCTCGAACAAACGGGTCTCCCACCAGGTTGTACCTACGACTGGTTCTCCCCAGATCTTTTCTCTTCATCTCCTGCCGAACAAAAGCCCCAAGACTGACTTTAGTGTCCCTCACCAAAAAGACCTCCCCTCAGTTCCACCATCCTAATTGATTGGCACACATTCCTCATCACCCTTATCTTCAGCAATAACTTAAACTGAATGAAAGCAGAACAGACTGCTCTTACAGAACTGCTAAATGAAATACCTACAGCATAACAGTAAAGATGTGAACCAGGGCGTTACATACAGAAGTGATTTGCCATTGCCTTCTCCTGGGCAGTGCTGTTACAAGACGGGTGACCCCTGCCATTATCAATTCTCTTCGGAGATTGTCTGGCTGGTGTCAGTGGTCACGTAACCAGTTCTTGTGATGGGCACCAGCTGCTCAGGCGACCATCCACCACCTGCTCCCATGGCTTCATGTGACCCTGATCGGGCTGCTAAGCAGGTGCTAGGGTGACCTGCAGGCTAGTGGAGGGGAGGAGCACCTTGTATCTCCTTGGGTAGAGACGTGCTCCCGCCCCGCTGCCCATCGAGCTAACCAGTGAACTGCAGTTAAAAGGCATTATGTAATTTTGTTGTGGATCAGTTTATAAACCAAAAATGTGAAATAAAAACTTGCAGTCACCAAAATGTCTGGAGCAGAGAAAACATTGGGTTATTGTTGTTCCTTTCTGTGGCTTTCTGGTGCATCAGGCAGCAAGCTTGCCGTTTCTTTAGCATTTTGTCTTGTTTTTTTTGAGGCCGAGTTGTTCACTCAATGCTCAACCCGGCACGGATGGAAAGCATGCAAGGAGCTGGCCAGATACAAACCTGGGATCACCTGCTTTGCAGTTTGGTGCATATGTCTCTACACTGCCAGCCTGCTTCAATGGAAGGAGTTGACTATATATGCGATCTGCTATAAATGGGATGCTGAAATTGCAGTTGGATTTTATAATGTAATTCACTGGGTGGTGAGAATAATCAGAGTACTGGTTACCTGGCTGTGGTAACCTGTATCTAGAGAGGCCTCATGACCTCTTGCATGCATCTAGTAGATTATTGAATGATAGAAATGAGATATGCCTTGTGTTCTATGGGAGACTTTGTCAGTGTATGCAAGATTATCAGTTGAATTCTTTTTCTGTTATCCAAAAGTGCACGTTGAAATAAGGAACTGAATTCTATCAGCAGCTGAGACAAATGGGGAGGTTTTTAATTGAGCTTAACTAGATTTTCTACTGTGAATTAATAATTAATCCATATAAATGATTGATTGGAAGTGCATACAACACAAAGTTATCAACCATGAAGGGGGTTTATGGGTATTTATGAAAGGACAGCTGTGATAAATTAAAACTGATCCAGTTAATTGTTCAGTTGTGTACTGTCATATGAAGAGACTAAATCATTATAAACACATAAAGCTAATTGTACCACCATTCATGCTGTTTGTTGTTATTACTGTCCATCCTGGTGATCACTATTAACCAGGAACTCACTGTGCCCGACAAGAAGAGGAGTGTAGTGGTGATGGGGAATTCAATGGTCAGAGGAGCAGACAGGAGTTTCTGTGGACATGAAAGGGAATCACACTTCTTTTGATTAAGAAGTGTCAAAGGTTGTGGGGAGACTGGGGTTGAGATGGATGCTCAATCAGCCACGATGGAATGGCGGAGCAGACTCGATGGGCTGAATGGCCTACTTCTGCTCCTATGTCTGCATGTAATTGGATGAATGTCCAGCAGGAAACCGCCTCCTGTCATCTGGAAGGCAACTCCAATAATGCCCAAAAGAGTTTAACAAAGGAACTCCAGCACCTGGGACATCATTTACACTAAATTTACTTTCCTGAACTACTGCTGCATGTTACTGCAACGTCATCTGCAAACATTTACTGCAGACTGCTCCACACCCCCAACTACCATCACCAAGAAGTCACCACCCCTTCATGCTCTCCTGGGAGTCTTGCGCCATCATGATAAGGAAATATACCCTTTATTGCTGGAACTGTGTCCTGGAGTTCAGTCCCCGAAACCGTGCACGTGCAGGTGTTATCTGGCTTTTTGAAACTCTGGCGGAAGTTGGGCTGACCTTGGTTCTTCAGACAGTATGGGTTGAATAGTTTCCTGTTTGTCTTGTTTGCTGTCCACCAGCAGGAAGCTTGTTTGGAGGCGAGTTGGAATATTGAAGTGAGAAGGATTGACAAAAGTGAGAGGGTGCAACTTTGTTTTACATTTGTCTGCTTTGAGACTGGATTTACTGTGGTGCAGTCCTCTTCTATTGGATTCCTCCTTCCAATGATCCCCTCTCAAATCTTAACTCATCCCACTCCTCCCCAACCCACTAACCTTTCCCCTCAACTGGCCTCACTAAGCATTTGCCAGCCTGTGCTCCCACCCTCCCACATTATTCGGGCTTTTGCCCTTTCCTTTCCAGTCCCGATGAAGGTTATTGGCCTGAAACCCCTCTTCCATAGATGCTGCTTGATTTGCTGACTTCCATCAGCATTTTGCTTAAGGTTTCCAGCATCTAAAGAATTTCCTTTGTGCCCGTGGTCTGGTTGGTTAGTGGGGTGCGAGATGGGGTGACATTTCGCAGAACAGCTGAGTTTGAGATACATTGTTTGCATGCCTGACACCATTTCCCCAAAACTCTTAGTTCTCTCATGGCAAGAGATTGCGGATGGAGGAAAGGATGTTCTCGAGGCTTCCTTGGGAAAAGTAACACCTCCAGCGCCCCATGAGCCCATCAACAATGACGACTCAGAATGGAGAAGGACCATTCAGGGTGGCATTGAGTCCATGTGTTTGGAAGCCCAAGTATCACCTACTCGCACATTTCATCAAGCCTCACTCCTAACAGTCTGTGTCCAACATTGGGCTCATCAATCTCCCTGGAACCCATAGAATTGTGGTGAAGTAAATCATCCCTGACATCCTCTGAAGTTGTATTTGCAGTTCTTTGCTAGTGGATCATAGAACAATATAGCCCAGGAGCAGATCCTCTGGCCCACACTTGTATCAAACTAATTAGTGCCACATGTCACAGAAGCATAGGGGCTATCACAACCCTTTACAGTCCCAGCAATCAGAAAATCAGGGTTCAGTTTCCACCAATGTGTGTAAGGAGTTTGTACATTCCCCCTGGGGCCATGTGGGTTTCCTCCAAGTGCTGTAGCTTCCTTCCACATTTCAAAGCCGTACAGTTGTGGGCATGCAATGTTGGCACTGGAAGCGTGGTTCACTGTCGGTCATGATGGAATAGCAGAGCAGACCCGATGGGCCGAATGGCCTAATTCTACTTCTGTGTCTTATGGACATTTATATGCTGTCCTCAGCACATACTTGGGTTGTGTTGGATGCATTCTACTGTGAGTTTCTATATACACGTGACAAATAAATGCCTAACCAAACTAATCCCTTCCTACAAGTGCCTGTATCTCCCAATTCCCTGCACGTTTTGTGTGCTTATCTGGAACCAAGTCACCACGTTTGCAAAGAGCAGGTCTCACAAACAAGGCTTCTACACTGTTCTTCAAAATAATGTCATGAGATCTTTAAATCTGCCCAAACTTGCATGTTTAGTACTCTTGTTTGTCAGTGTTTGGGCTCAGCTTTGAGGGTGCAGAGTCCAACAGTGTTTCACAGTGAATATTTTCCTGGAAGAAAATCCAAATTCTACCATGGCATGCAGGGAGTCCAAATTCCACCTGTAACCTTTTGTGGGTGTGAGTTTATTGCTTTTACTTTCCAATATTTTTATTAGTTTTACATAGAAGAATACAGAGTACAAGAAAGTTATCTATAAAAGGTCAAAAAAGATTTTTAAGAAACCTACCAATTATATCTATTCATAATAATCTCATTATTCCGTATTCATGTAACTTAATAGTTATATTGAAATCTACTAATTTATTACAAAAAAATGTCTAACCCCTACCAAGACCGAAGCTGTTTATTAAGGAGAAAAAAAGGTAAAATACCTTCTTGTATAATAAAAATTAATAATAGCCAACATCTGAATTTAAACAGCAAATTGAAGGTTTTGAAAGTTTTGAAAATAATTTAGAAAAGGTCCTCAGAACGTTTGAAAGTCTTGACGAGATTCAGAAATTGAACAACTAATCTTCTCTAAATCTAAGCATGACATAACGTCGCATAACCATTGGGCATGAGGAGGAGAACAAAAACGCCCTCCTAGCTATAAGAGAGCTAAAGGCTAAAATATGTAAATCAGGTGTCTTCAGCTTGATATCTTGTTCTGCAACAATACCGAATAGGGCTGTCAGAGGGTTAGGCTTAAAATTGACTTTGAAAAGTAAAGAAAAAGTTTCAAAAACTTCCTTCCAATATTTTTCAAGACTCGGTCAAGTCCAAAACATATGAATTAATGAAGCTTGTCCATTATTACATCTGTCACAGTAAGGAGCTATATCCGAATAAAAACAAGAAAGCGTATCTTTAGTCATATGGACTCTACATACCACCTTAAATTATATGAGGGAATGGCGAGCACATAGCGATGAAGTATTAACCAGTTTAAAAATTTCATTCCAAGTTTCCTCAGATACTGATGTCTGTAAATCTTGTTCCCAGAGATTCTTAACTTTGTCTAAAGGAACATTCCTCGTCTCCAGTAACATACCATAAATATTAGATATCGAACCATTATGAAAAGGTGTCATATTAAAAATTACATCTAGTAAGTTCTTATAACCGTATAACCATAACAGCACAGAAACAGGCCATCTTGGCCCTTCTAGTCCGTGCCGAACTCTTACTCTCACCTAGTCCCACCGACCTGCACTCAGCCCATAAGCCTCCATTCCTTTCCTGTCCATATAGCTGTCCAGTTTAACTTTAAACGACAACATCGAACCTGCCTCAACCACTTCTGCTGGAAGCTCGTTCCACACAGCTACCACTCTGAGTAAAGAAGTTCTCCTTGAGCTTGATGATTTTTAGCAAGAGTTGAAATATCTGAGCTTATAGGAAATGTGCGTAATAGAGATCTTAGAAAATCTCTGATTTGTAGATATCTAAAAAAGTGAGTTTGGGCTAAGCTGTATTTAGCTGACAATTGCTCAAATGAAAAAAGATTTCCTCTTAACAAACAGATCCCAAAAACATTTAATACCCAACCTGTCCTATTCTTTAAAAACTAAATCAGTCATGGAGAGTTTAAAAAAAATTAGAGTAAGTGGGACTTAAAAGGGAAAAATCTCAATAAACCAAAATGTTTTCTAAATTGTATCCAGATCCTCAGAGTATGTTTAACTATTAAATTATGAGTTGGTTTACTTACAAATAAAGGGAGGATCCAAGAAGAGAAATAATAGAAAATTTATTAACAGAGTTAGCTTCTAAAGAAACCTATACCAGACAGTCTACACGATTAATATAATATAACCAAAATGTAAGATATCGTATATTAACTGCCCAGGAATAAAACCTAAAATTAGGTAAGGCTAAACCTCCAGACTTTTTAGATTTTTGAAGATGAACTTTATTTAAGCGACCTTTATTTTTCCATATATAGGAGGATAAAATAGATTCAAGAGAGTCAAAAAAGGATTTAGGAATAGAAACAGGTAAAGCCTGAAAAAGAGAGATAAATTTAGGTAGAATATTCATTTTAATAGAATTAATTCATCTAATCAACGATATTGAAAGAGGTGACCAATTTAATGATAACCTTTTTACATGGTTCAATAAGAAAGTTTTCTTTAAACAGGTGTTTGTAATTCTGAGTGACTGTTACACCCAAATAAGTAAATTGATTCCTTACAATTTTAAAAGAGAGATTAGTATTAATTAATACCAAATTATTTAAAGGAAATAATTCACTCTTATGTAGGTTCAATTTATATCCTGAAAACTGGCTAAAATGGGAGAGTGAAGAATGTACGCAAGGTAGCGAGGTTTCAACATTAGAGATAAAAAGCAATATATCATCAGCATAAAGTGAGATTTTGTGGGTGGTACCTCTCCTTAAAATACCACAGATATCATTAGATTCTTGACAAGCAATGGCAAGGGGTTCTAAAGCTAGATCAAAAAGCAAAGGACTCAACGGACTGCCTTGTCTAGTTCCGTGGTGAAGTTTAAATGGTTTGGAATTTTGAAAATTAGTAAGAACTCGAGCAGAAGGAGATCAATAAAGTAATTTAATCCATTAAATACAATCTGGTCCAAAATTAAAATTTTCTAAGGTTTTAAATAAATAATTCCATTCAACCCGATCGAAGGCCTTCTCGGCATCTAAGGATATCACACATTCCAATATCTCCTGAGAAGGAGAGTAAATAACATTTAGTACACGGTGTATATTAAAATGGGAATGTTGGTTTTTAATAAATCCAGTCTGATCATCAGAAATAATAGAAGATCAACTATCTTCAATCCTACGAGCCAGAACTTTAGAAAGAATTTTGGTATCAACATTGAGTAATGAAATTGGCCTATATGAAGAGCATTCATTTGGGTCCTTGTTCTTTTTTAGGATAAGCGAAATAGAAGCTTCACAAAAAGATTGAAGCAAACTACCCAATTTGAAAGGATCCAAAAAGACTAGGTATAACTGTGGTATAATTAATGAAGAAAAAACCTTATAAAATTCTTCAGAAAATCCATCTGGACCTGGAGCCTTCCCCAAGTGTAATGAACATATAGCCTCGGCGATTTCCTCATAAGAAGTGGGTTGATCCATCTGATTGCAGTTACCTGCAGCAAGTGCACAGATATTTAATTGATCTAGAAAATTATTCATTACAGTATTATCTTTAGGGGAATCAGAACTATAAAGTTTAGAATAGAATTTCCTAAAGGTACCATTTATTTCAGAGTAATCAGATGTCCTATCACCAGTAGTTTTGCAAATTTCTTTAATTTGTCATTTAATTATGGAAGTTTTTAATTGGTTGGCCAATACTTTGCCTGATTTATCTCCGTTAATGTAAAATTGAGCTTTATCTTTAAGAAGTTGAGTTTCAATTGGATATGTTAACAGAAGATCATACTTATTTTTTAACTTCAACATGTCTTTTATATAAAACAGGATCTGGAGCTATAGCATATTTTTGATCCAGTTGTTTCAATTGATTAGCTAATTCAATTATTTCTTTATTAGCTTTATTCTTAACACTGGCACTATAAGAAATAATTTGTCCTCTCATATAGGCCTTGAAAGTATCCCATACAATAAGGTTAGAAGTCTCTTCCTTTTTATTCTCTTCAAAAAACAAGATAATATGCTTCTCTAGAAATTTTAAAAATTTCTTTTCAGATAACAAAGTTGTAGTAAAACACCAAAATCTGTTGGTTTGAGGAAGACCAGGGAGATTTAAAGATAGAAATACAGGAGCATGATCTGAAACAGCAATCTCTTTATATTCACAGGAATGAACTGATGAAATCATTTGACTATCAATAAAAAAAAATCAATCCTGGAATATGTATGATGAACATGGGAAAAAAATGAGCACTCCCTATCTAAAGGATTTAAAAAAAAATGCCAAATATCAACAATACCACACTTCAATAAGAAAGATTGAATAAACAAAGCTGATTTATTAAGAGACGCTGGTTTAGAAGATGATCAGTCTAAAATTGGGTCTAGCCAACAATTAAAATCTCCTCCCATCACCAAAGAATAAAGATTCAGATCTGGTAAAAAAAACACAAAAAAAAAACGCTCAAAGAATCCTGGATCATCTACATTTGGGGCATACACATTGGCAAATACTATTAATTTATTATCTAGTTTTCCTGAAACTATAACAAAACGTCCATTAGTATCAGACGCTACTTTATGTTGGACAAAAAAAAAGTGTATTATCTATATGAATCAGAACTCCTCTAGATTTGACCTGAAAAGAAGAATGAAAACAAAGTCCGTTCCAATGGCTAGAAAAACGTGGATTATCACATTTGTGTATGTGAGTTCTTGTAAGAAAATAATAGGGACCTTAAATTTCCTAATATAAGCAAAAATCATTACGTTTAACAGGGTGATTTAACCCTTTCACATTAAAAATAAGTAAATTAATGGTCCATTTTTAATATTTAAAGGAAGGGTTAAAATGTAAGTTAAAACCAAGCCATAATTCTTGAGAAATGGTAACCAAGCAAAAAGTTGGCTAAAAATTTGAAAACAGCTTCTGAGGGGAAAAAAAAATCATACCCCTGCCCACCTCCCAAAGAAAGAAGACTGACCAATAGAAAGTCAGCATCTACAAACTACGGATAACCCCCAAAAAAACTGGTTATCGCTCCAATTAGTTTCAAGGTTATTTATATTCCAACCTAGACTAAACAGTATCCAAACAAGAAATTCAATTCTCGTGTATCAAAAATACAGTATTAAAAAATACGAAAGGAAATTAGTTACAAAAGTTTACCAAAAGTAAACCATACAATTATTCATACAGAAAGACATTAAACATTGATCTTATATCTTCATGAAAAAACAGACTAAGCAGTTAGCTTTCAAATTTAAAAAATCTTTGTGCATCAGCATTTAAATGAAACCATTTGAAGGATCCATCTTTAATGAGATTCTCAGTCAAACTGAGTAGCCAAGGGACAAGTTAAAACCGTTGTTAAAAAAATTCCAACAAAGCTTGTTTAAACTTAGCATGTTCCTGCATAACCTGAAGCGAATATTCTTCGAGAATCTTAATATTCCACCCTGGAACCAATCATACCTCTTGGACAGGATTTGCGAATTAAAAGTTTCTCATTTAATCTTGTGTCTTCATGTAAGGACAAACTAAACAGCTAGCCTTTGGATTTAGCCCCCGGATTTTAAAAAACAGTTGAACGGAACCATTCGAAAGATCCATCTTTAAGTGTGATTCTGAGTCGGGCTGGGAGGCGAAGGGGAGGCTTGAAACCCTTATTAAAAAGGTCGGACATAACTTCTTTGAACTTAACATGTTCCTGCATAACCTCAGGCGAGTAATCTTCGACAATTCTAACCTTACGACCGTGATAGTCAATCATGCCTCTTCGACGAGATTCGCGAATTAAGAGTTCCTTTGTTTTAGATTCCTGAAAACAGGTTATTACTGATCTTGGTCTCTGACCCTTAGGAGGTCTAAACGCAGGAGATCTGTGAACTCAATCAATCATAGGCACAGACGTTAAAATCTCCGGAAATAATTCTTGCAAAAAGTTTGCAAAAGATTCCATAGGATGAGACCCAGAACCCGTAGGTTGTTTCTTCTACTTCTATTTTTCTAGGATGATAATCTTCTGTCTTAATTTTTTGTTGGACTTTGATTGCTTTTCACAAAGCTTTTGCAAATCATCTACTTCCATTTCCAGAGATGCCAAAATCGCTTCGTTTTTTTTCTAATACGTTTATCGTGTTCATTAAGAGTTTGTTGAAAAGAATCCAATTTACCATCTATTTGTTTAAATTCAGAGCTGAATTGTTGGAACTTCTCAGAGGCTTCTTGTGTATGACTTTGCAGCAGATCCATGATAGAATCCAAAGAAGCAGGGAGATCATCCTTTTTAGTACCTCTGGCCCTCCTTGTATCCATAATGAAAGAATGTCACACTTAAAAAAGAAGTTTCAAGACAGGTTGGAAATAGTAAGATAACTGGAGTTGGAGCAACGGCAGATTTGTTACTCCATCAGCCACCACCAGGAAATCTCAGTTTATTGCTTTTTAAGTTCAGAAAAATCATTCTACTAACCGAGCCTACTAACCGAGCTAAACCTAATACTTATAATGATACTAATAACTTTGGTTGTGTGTTGTAAGTAATTTCACACTCTCAGTACTTTTTTTTTTAATGGGTCCTTTAAGCCAAATAATAGTTCATGGCATAAAAAAAGATTAGGAACCCCTGGTTTGGATATGAGCAGATGCAAAAGCCATCTCCTTCACTCATCGGCGAAAAGCAGCATCTGCTGTCCTTCAGACCCATTCAAATGCGATAAACCAGTTCAGTTCAGAATGCAGTTACAAGTCATTTCAGTTAAAGGACGATTGGGGAGGGGCAGTAGTTACTGACTTTGCCAGAGGTATTCACCTTCCGTCAATTAAAAAAAAAATTGATCTCAGTTTTTGCTGTAGCTTTTTAACTGCTGGTTGTTCATTCCCATTTCCAGTTATTGTTGCATTTTCATCAAATCTTCAAATTAAAAAAAACAGCATTCCCTTCCAAAAGCGTGCCTTCTGATGATTAATATTCCTACTAACAGAAAACCCTATAAACCTCCACTTAAATCGCCAAGCCACTCCATGACAGGCAAAGCCCTCCCCATCAAGCAGCGCAGTTACATGGAGTACTGCCACAAGAAAGCAGCATCTATCTGAAGACCCCCATTATCCAGGCCCTGCTCTCCTCTCGCAAATGCCATCAGACAGGAGGTGCAGGAGCCGTGGGTACACATGACCAGGTTCAGGAACAATTATTATCCTACAGCCATCAGACTCCTGAACCAGTGTGGATAGCATCACTCACCACAACACTGAAAATGGCACCATAATCTATTGACTCACTTTGAAAGTCACAGACTGGTGTGAAAACACCAATGCCCAGGAATGGAAAAGTCTACAGGAAGCAGTGGATTCAGCCCAGTCTATCACAGCCAAAGCCCTCAACACCATTGAGCACATTTACAAGGAGCGTTGCCACAAGAAAGCAGCATCCCTCAGCACAGAACCCCGCCATCCAGGCCATGCTCTTTTCTCGCTATTACCATCAGGCAGGAGGTTACAAAGCCTTGGGTCCACAACACCAGGTTCTGGAACAGTTACTACTCTGCGGCCATCATGCTCTTAAACTGGCATGGTTAAGTTCACTCACCTCAACTCTGAACTTATTCCACATCCTGCAGACTCATTTTCAAGGATTCTACAACTCGTGTTCTCTGTATTATTTATTTACTTCACTTTTATATTTATTACTTCTATTTTTAATATTGGCATGATGTCTTCATTTGCACATTGGTTGTTTGTTCATCTTAATTGTTTTCCATCAATTCTATTGTATTTCTTTATTTTCCTGTCAATGCCTGCAAGAAAATGAATCTTAAGGTAGTATATGGCAACATATACGTACTTTGATATTAAATTAATTTTGAACTTAGTTAAATTTAACTTAAAGTTGAACTTGGGGTACTTGGAGGCATATGATAATCGGTAGAAGGCCTTTGACAAGGTTAGATTGTTAGATTATGAGGACACTCAGTCCTTGTTTATTGTCATTTAGAAATGCATGCATTAAGAAATGATACAATGTTCCTCCAGTATGATATCACAGAAACACAGGACAGACCAAGACTAAAACCGACAAAAAACACATAATTATAACGTATAGTTACAACAGTGCAAAGCAATACCGTAATTTGATAAAGAGCAGACCATGGGCACGGTAAAAAAAAAGTCTCAAAGTCCCGATAGCCCATCATCTCACGCAGACGGTAGAAGGGAGAAACTCTCCCTGCCATGAACCTCCAGTGCCGCAAACTTGCCAATGCAGCACCCTGGAAGCACCCGACCACAGCCGACTCTGAGTCTGTCCGAAAACTTAGAGCCTCCGACACCGAGCACCATCTCTGCCGACGGCTTCGACCCCACCCCGACCGCCGAGCAACAAGCAAAGCCGAGGATTCGGGGCCTTCCCCTCCGGAGATTTCGGATCACACAGTAGCAGCGGCAGCGAAACAGGCATTTCAGAAGTTTCATCAGATGTTCCTCCATGCTCTCATGTCCATCTCCATCAAACCAGGATTGGACACGGCACCCTACTTGACAGGTAACAGATATTCATCACCGGAGTGGCTGCTGCGCGCTGCGTCGTGCCGCCATCTTCTCCTTCTCCACAAATGAGGCTACTTAACACTATCAGCCCATGGTATTAAGTGAAAGATAACTAGCATGGATAGAGTATTGGCTGATTGGTACGAGGCAAAAAGTGCCTTAAGGGAACCTTTTCTGGTTGGCTGCCAGTGTTTGACAGGTGTCTATGTTGGGACAGCTTTTTATGTAATACTTTAATTATTTGGATGCTGAATTGATGGCTTTGTGGCCAAATTTGAGAAGATATGAAGATAGGTGGAGGGGCAGGTAGTTTTGAGGAAGTAGAGAGGCTACAGAAGGACTTGGACAGATTAGGAGAATGGGCAAAGAAGTGGCAGATGGAATAGAGTGATGGGAAAGTGTATGGTCATGCACTTTGGTAGAAGAAATGAAAAGAGTTGAGTATTTTCAAAATGGAGAGAAAATACAAAAATCTGAGGCAAAAAGGGACTTGGGAGTCCTTGTGCAGGATTCCCTAAAGGTTAATTTGCAGGTTGAGTTGGTGGTGAGAAAGCAAATGCAATGTTAGTATTCATTTCAAGAGGACTGGAATATAAAAACAAGGATGTAATGCTGAGGCTTTATAAAGCACTGGTGAGGCCTCACATGGAGTATTGTGAGCAGGTTTGGGCTCCTTATTTAAGAAAGGATGTGCTGAAACTGATGAGGGTTTAAAGGAGGTTCACAAAAATGATTCAAGGATTGAAAGGCTTGTCATATCAGGAATGTGTGATGTCTCTGGGCCTGTGTTCACCAGAATTCAGAATAATGACAGGTGACCTCATTGAAACTTGTTGAAAGGCCTTGATAGAGTGGATGTGGTGTGGATGTTTCCTAGGGTGAGAGATTCTAAGACCAGAGGACACAGCCTCAGAATAGAGAGGTGTCCTTTTAGAATGAGGAATTTCTGTAGCCAGAGAGTGGTGAATCTGTGGAATTTGTTGCCGCAGTCGTTTGTGGAGGCCAAGGTCATTGGATATATTTAAGGCAGAAATTGATAGATTGTTGTTGAGTCAGGGCATGAAGGGATATGGGGAGAAGGCAGGAGAGGTGGGGCAGCAAGAGAAATTGGACCAGCCATGATGAAATGGTGGAGCAGACTCGATGGGCCAAATGGCCTAATTCTGCTCCTACATCTTATGGTTTTCTTTCTTTTCCAATATTTTTATGAATATTATATAAATTACATGAATACAAATACAAAATTCATAAGGTACAAGTAAATAATACGAATTACATTACACTTAAATCACAGTAATATGATCATAGTATCCCATATTCCAAATCAATCATATAGAAAAAAAGATTAAATTAGGAAATAAAATAAAATAATTGTATTTATTTAGAAAAAAATCTACCCCCACTACCAAAATGAGCTGGTTGGTAAAAAAAAAAAGAAAAATACCTTACCATATGATATTATAATAATGGCTCAGTGTGGGCACGTGGCCAAGTGGTTAAGGTATTTGACTAGCAACCTGAAGGTTGTGAGTTCGAGCCCCAGCCGAGGCAGCGTGTTATGTCCTTGAGCAAGGCACTTAACCACACAGTGCTCTGCGATGACACTGGTGCTAAGCTGTAATGGCCCTTGCCCTTCCCTTGGACAACATCGGTGTCCTGGAGAGGGGAGACTTGCAGCATGGGCAACTGCCAATCTTCCATACAACCTTGCCCAGGCCTGTGCCCTGGAGAGTGAAGACTTTCCGGGCGCAGATCCATGGTCTTGCAAGACCATGACGGATGCCTTAATGGCTCAGATCCATACTTTAATAACAGTTCAAAGATTGTGAAAATAATTCAGAAAGGGTTCCCAAAGCGTTAGAAAATCATGTTTGGAATCAGAAATCAAACAACGAATCTTCTCTAAATCAAGGCACAACATAACATCAGATAGCCATTGAACATGAGTGGGCGGGGCGGCCTCCTTCCACTTGAGCAAGATCACCCTCCTGGCCATAAGCGACATAAAGGCCAATACCCGCAACTTAGGTGGCTTCAATTTTGTAGTGCTATCCTCAACAATACCAAACAAGGCAGTCAAAGGATTGGGCTTAAAGCCGATATTGAAAAGTGCAGAAAAAGTTTGTAATACATCTTTCCAGAATTTTTCAAGGCTTGGACATGTCCAAACATATGAATTAGTGTGGCCATTCCATTAGTACATCTATCACAGTAAGGGGAAATATCTGTGTAGAAACGAGAGAGCTTGTCTTTAGACATATGAACACTTATGTACCACTTTGAATTGTAATAAAGAATGACGAGCATATAATGAAGAATTATTCAATTTTAAAATAATCTTCCATCTCTCTTCAGATATGAAAATCTGTAAATCCTTTTCCCAATCTCTTTTAATTTTATCTAAAGAGGCCTTTTTCAGTCCCAACAGTAGGTCGTAAATGTAAGATATTGAACCGTTATCAAAGGGTTTCAGATTAAAAATTGTATCTATAATATTCTTATCTGGAGTTGTAGAAAATGTAAGTAATTGAGATCTTAAAAAATCTCTAATCTGTAAGTATCGAAAAAAAGCGAGTGTTGGAAAGGTTAAGTTTCGTTGAAAGTTGCACAAAAGAAGAGATTCCCTCCATCAAACAAATCCTGGAATCGTTTAATACCCAATCTATCCCATTCTTTAAAAGATGAGTCAATTAAAGATGGTTTAAAAAAACTATTAGAAAATATGGGATTTGAGAGGGAGAATCTCAGTAAACCAAAATGTTTTCTAAACTGTAACCAAATCCTCAAAGTATGTTTAACCACCACATTGTCAATTAGTTTATTTAAAGATAAAGGAAGCGATGATCCAAGTAAATAAATAATGGAAAATTTTATAACTGAGTTGACTTCCAAAGAAACCCATGTGGGGCAATTCTCATGGTTAATGTAATATACCCAGAATGTAATATTTCGAATATAAACTGCCCAATAATATAACCTAAAATTGGGTAGGGCAAATCCTCTGTTCTGTTTGGTTTTTTGAAGGTGAGCTTTATTTTTACAAGGTTTTTTATTCTTCCATATATAGGAAGAAAGAGTTGAATCCAAAGAGTCAAAAAAAGATTTAGGAATAAAAACAGCAACAGCTTGAAAAAGCTATATAAATTTAGGTAAGATATTCATTTTAATAGAATTGATTTGGCCAATCAGTGATAAAGAGAGAGGCAACCAATTAGAAAGTGTTTTTTTAACATAATTCAATAAACTTAAAAAAATTTCCTTAAATAAATCTTTATAATTCTTAGTAATTGTTAGTCCTACAGATGTAAATTGTTTTCTTAAAATTTTAAAAGGAAGGTTAATGTCAGTTGGTATTAAATTGTTTAAAGGAAACAGTTCACTCTTCTGTAAATTTAATTTATGTCCTGAGAACTGACTAAAATTAGTCAGTAAACGGAACACAAATGGTAAAGAGGTTGTAACATTAGATATAAAAAGCAATAAATCATCAGCATAGAGCGACACTTTATGAATAGTACCTCTCCTTAAAATACCAATGATCTCTTTGGACTCTCAAAAAGCAATTGCTAAGGGTTCTAATACCAAATCAAAAAGCAGAGGGCTCAAAGGGAAACCTTGTCTAGTTCCACGTTGGAATTTAAAGGGTTTAGAATTCTGAAAATTAGTAAGAACCTGAGCGGAGGGAGATAAATAAAGTAATTTAATCCAATGAATAAAATTAGGTCCAAAATTAAATTTTTCTAAGGATGTAAATAGATAGTTTCATTCGACTCTGTCAAAAGTCTTCTCTGCATCAAAAGATATCACACATTCCGATATTTCCTTAGATGGAGAGTACATAACATATACAAACGCTGTATATTAGAATAGGAATATCAATTTTTAATAAATCCTGTCTGATCGTCAGAAACTATAGAAGATATAATATTTTCAAGTCTGCGGGCCAACACTTTAGATAAAATTTTAGTATCAAAATTGAGTAAAGAGATGAGTCTATATGAAGAACATTCAGTAGGATTTTTATTCTTTTTGAGAATGAGCAAAATGGAAGCTTCGTAAAAAGACTGCGGTAATCTTCCTACCTTAAAGGAATCTGTGAGGGTAGAACATAAGTGTGGTATAAGCAAGGAGGAAAAAGCCTTATAAAACTCTCCAGAGAATCCATCGGGTCCTGGGAGTTTCCCAGAATGCAGTTCTTGAATAGCCTGAGCAATTTCCTCCTGGGAAATGGGTTGACCCAATTGTCTACGATCATCTAACAAAAGATTAGGAATATTTAATTGATCTAAAAAATTATTCATTGCAATATCATCATTAGCAGAGTCAAAATTTAGAATAAAATTCCCTAAAAGTGTCATTAATTTCAAGGTGGTCAGTTGTTGTGTCCCCATTAATTTTACGTATTTCTTTAATTTGCTGCTTGGCTATAAATGGCTTCAATAGTTTACCCGTTTTATCTCCGTGAATATAAAATTGAATTCTATCTTTTAAAAGTTGGCTTTCAATTGGATACGTTAAAAGAAGATCATATTTAGTTTTAGCTTCAATACGTCTCTTACATGTTTCAGGATCGGGTACCGAACCCTATTTATGGTCTAGTTGTTTTAACTGATTGGCTAGTTCATTTCTCTCTTTGTTAGCTTTTTTAGTAATGTTTGCAGTATAAGAAATAATTTGACCCTGGATGTATGCTTTAAAAGTATCCCATATAATAAGACTAGACGTCTCTTCCAACGTATTTTCTTCAAAAAAATGAGTAATTTGATTATCCATAAATGTTAAAAAGTCCTCATCGGATAACAGAGTTAAATTAAATCACCAAAATCTACTCATAGGGATAGGACCAGGAAGATTTAAAGATAGAAGTGCAGGAGAGTGGTCAGAAATAGCAATCTCTCTATATTCGATCGATTGAACTAATGGAATCATTTGACTGTCAATAAAAAAAATCAATCCTGGTATAAGAATGATGAACATGAGGAAAAAAAAATACTCCCTACCCGTTGGATGGAGAAAATGCCAAACATCAACTATAACACATTTAGTTAGAAAGGATTGGACAAACAAAGCTGATTTATTAAGTGTGGCTGGTTTGACAGATGAGCGATCTAATACTGGATCTAACCAGCAGTTAAAATCTCCTCCCATCACAAGAGATTAAGTACACAAATCTGGCAAAAATGAAAATAGACGTTCAAAATATCCTGGATCATCTACATTGGGGGCATATACATTAGCAAAAACAATCAATTTACTGTCTAAACTCCCTGATACAATAACAAATCGACCATTAGGGTGGAAACAACTTTATGCTGAACAAAGGAAACTGTATTATCTACAAAAATTGAAATTCCACGTGATTTTTGCATTAAACAAAGAATGAAATTGCATATGCTTCTACCGAGTAAAAAAAACGTAAGCTATCACAGCTGCGTATGTGCATCTCTTGTAAGAAAATAATGGGTGCTTTTAATTTTTTAATATAAGCAAACACTTTGTTCCTTTTGATGGGGTGATTCAGCCCTTTCACATTCAAATATTTTGAACCATTTTAAATACCAATCAACATGTAATTAAAAGATCTGGCCATAAGTTATTAAAACTAGAAAGCAAACTGTAAGGTAAGGTATTCAAACAAGCAATCATATATTCAACCCAACACAGCTCCCAGAGAAAAATAGGCCCGCCCCCCCTCCCCCTCCCCCACCCAAAGCGAGAAAGCTAATCAATAGGCAGTCAGTGAGCTAAGAACTAAGTTCCCTCCCCAAAATATCCTGTTGACAAAAAAGTCTGGTCCTACAAAGTTATTATGTCCCTACCAAGACAGAACATAAAAAGAAAAATAACTCTGTATTCAAAACTATGAAAGGATCAGTTTAAACAAATTCAAAGAAAGCTGTGTTAAAATAAAGCCTTGAAAAGGGACATAGTAAAAAAAAGTATCAGCAAAAAATATAACAAAGGACGATATATGAACAGCTAAAATGTAGGTTTAATGAAACCTTATTTCAAATTCAGATTAACAGAAGAAAAAATTGATCAAATAAGAAATAACAGTTTTAGACTTCATCCTTCAGAAACTCTTTTGCATCTTCAACTGACTTTATTCTTTTTCACAATCCGTTCTTCAAAACAATACTCAGACGACCGGGGAACCGAAGGGATGGTTTATATCCTTTATTGTAAAATTCCAACATAACTTCTTTATACTTCATGCGATCAGCCATAACTTCAGGCGAATAGTCTTCCACAAATCTAACCTTGTAATTTCGGAGATCGATCATTCCTTGTCGACGGGTATGGCGAACTAAAAGGTCCTTAATATGAAATTCATGAAAGCTTAGTATGACCGACCTGGGTTTTGCCGCCGCCGTCAACGGCTTCGATGTCGGTGAGTGATATGCTCAATGGAGCTTCGGCTCGGAAGTGAATAAAGCAGGGACTAGCTGTTTCAGAAAGTTTGCAAAAAACTTCGTACGGTCAGCGCCTTCAACTGATTCTTCAAGGCCCAGAATTTGCAAGTTATTTCTCCTGTTTCTATTTTCGATGATCCTTTTCATCATTTTATCATTGGATAATGATAACTCTTTGCAGAGTTTAATTGTATCTTCAAGTGTCGCCAGCTTTGCAGTATTTTCCTGAAATCGGTTCTCATGCTCGGATAAAGTTTATTGAATTTTATCCAATTTGCCGTTAAGTCGTTGAAACTCCTCAGAAAATTCCGATTTTTGCCATTTAAGGAAGTCACTGATTGAATCCAAAGTGACTGGGGATTCGTCTTCTGTTTCTCTTTCTTTAGTAGAAGCTTTTGTTCTTTTCCCAACCATAGTAAAGCAGTATTAAAGTCTTATAGTAAAGTTTCAAAAAAAATGTCTGGTAGGAGACAATTAAGTAAACAGGGTAGGAGCCATCTGAAACGTGTTACTCTATCAGCTGCCAACAGGGCTCTGTGATGCTTTTAAAACCTACTGTAATTTTGAATCTTTAATTTAAAACTCACCTTAATGTCGTATGCCCAGAGTAAGGTGGTCCTATATTATCCAGTCTTTCTTTGATGTAACTAAGTCCCTTGCCCCTTGTACCATTCTGTACCATCTCCAAAGCTGGAGAAGCTAGTTCATTGAAGATCCAACCCTTTTCTCTTTAGGCATGTAAGTAAAGAAAATGCATATTGTTTTTTTTAACAAGGCCACTGTTGCTTTGTTTTACAACCCCCCCCCCAAGCGTTTATGTAGGTACCTGAACCTGCACACCCTGTGAAATCCCACCCTTCATTGTTTGCAGAGCTACAAGTCAGTGAACAAGTCTTGTAGCAGAGCAGGACTTGCTTTTGGCTTGTCATTTCTCTTAGTGATTTAGTACAATTAGTCATACAACTAGTACATCAGGTAGGACTTGTTTTATTCCCTTCTTCCCTGGTTTCGAATAAGGGAGGAAATTAACACCCTGTAGCTGTATTTTATGGAGCGTTCTCAGCACACACATGTCCTAAAGATCGGCTTTTTTTTGTAACATGTACATCAAAATGTATCATTTTGCTTCAAATCAAATCAGCGAGGATTGTGCTGGGCAGCCCACAAGTGCGGCCACACGGTGTGGCATGCCCACAACACTCAAACCTCAACGGTATGTCTTTGGAATGTGGCGGAAATCCCACGTGGTCGTGGGGAGAACGTACAAGCTCCTTACAGGCAGTGGCTGGAATCAAACCGGATCTTACAGCTGATGGTGTAAAGCGTTGTGCTAATCACCAAGCCATTGTGCCACTCTTAACCTATCATTGCCACTGTCAAATCTCGTTTGCATTGGACCTTTTGCTATGGGGACTGATAGAAGACAGGTCTTTCTTACCCGTAAATCCCAATAATTGTCCACTACGTTATTGCATATGTAAAGGTTGGAGCTGTGGCTCAGGGATTCCCACTCTTGTTTCCAGGTCGGCAGTTTCCACTCCTGGTTTGCTTCAGTTCAGCACTTCATCTGGACCCTCCAGCCCTAATGGGGGTGGGGGGGGGAAGAAGATGGCGCGATGACTGTGCGCGCAGCCACTTCGGTGATGATATCTGTTATCTGTCAAGTAGGGGACTGTGCACAATCCTAATTTGATGGAGACAGATGTGAGAGCACAGTGGAACATCTGGAAAACTTCTGAAATGCCCGCTTCGCTACCGCTGCTACTGTGTGGTAACCGGAATCTCCGGAGCTGACAGCCCCTGAAATCCTCGGCTTTGCGTGTTTCAGCGACCGGGGAGAGGTCGAAGGCGCTCGGCAGAGGATGGCGTTGGGGAGGTTGTATCGGAGAGGCTGCTCGGAAGCTTGGAGTTTTCGGATGGATGGACTCGGTCGGCTGGGCTCAGCTGCTTCCAAGGTATCGGCAAGTTGACGGTGCCTGGAGGTTTATGGCAGGAGTTTCTCCCTTTTGCCGCCTGCTATCGGAGACTCTGGAGTCGATCGACTTGGGACTTTGAGAATTTTCTTTTACTGTGCCTATGGTCTGTTCTTTATCAAATTATGGTATTGCTTTGCACTATTGTAACTATATGTTACAATGATGTGGTTTTGTCAGTGTTAGTCTTTGGTCTGTCTTGTTTTCTGTGATATCACTCTGGAGAAACATTGTATCATAATGCATGTATGCATTTCTAAATGACAATAAAAGAGGACTGAGTGTTCTTATAATCTAAATCTAATGAAAAGTCTCTGCCTGAAATGTTGACACCTGCATAGATGCTGCCTGGCTCACTGTGTTCCTCCAGCATTTTGTGTGTGTGTTGCAGAAGGTTGTGTGTTTCGGCTCTTTGTAACGTACAGAGATTATGTAAAGTTCTATACTGCAGGGGTGCTACACTGCCCTCCAGATGAGCGATAAAAACAAGAGGCCCTGCCTGCCCTTTGACACTGGTTTGAAAAAGTTTGCATCAGTATTTCTAAAGCAGCATATTGAATGTGTCGTTTCAATGCCAATTGTGTGGAAGTTGTTGTGCTTTCCTTTATAAGTAACATTTAATTAACTGTGTTAATTCAGGTTCATTATTGGAATAATAGAAGTTACTACGCAGGTGGTACATTTCCTTGTGATGTGCAGGAGGGAAATTGCAAAGAGAATTGGATGTAATTGGTAAATTATTTTAAGAAACTCTAAAAGGGAGTCCTTGCCAATTATAACAGGGTGATGTCTTTAAAGGGAAAACTTAGAGCCACCTCTACACAATTTGTGATCTGAAACACATTAAGTAGAGAATAAGTTGTAACTTTGAAACGATGTTGGAGAAAAACTTCAGAGGGCAGAGGAGTTGTAGTTATTAGATATTAGTTTTAAAAAGCTATCTTGGCATGGTAGGCTAAACAAGAACGATGTTTGATCATTCTAAAAGCAAATTTTACTTTGGAACTGGCAGTGGCCAAAATGCTCCGAGCTTCTGTTTTATGCATGGACCAGTGAGTTTGTGAGCTTGTCAAATTTCCATTTTTTTTTAAAAGACAGGTTTGGTTTCATGTTGACTTTTGTATTATTTTCCAAAGAAATAATCATGGAAAAACAACTGCTATGAAACCTCTTTGTTTTTCATTCCGTGTAGTATTTGACTAACCAGGTATCACTGTAGCGCCCTCTGGGTGAGATGGCCCATAATTTATCCATTGCTTTTATGTTAGACTATGCAGGTTGAGTGATGGATTAGGAACGGAGAAAATTTTGTCTGACCAGCATTACTGTGAAGTAGTAGGTTTCCGTTTCTATCTAGAAAATGCTTGAGCATGATCTTGAAGTAGTAATTGTCTTCTCCACAGAGGTGACCTGACCAGCTGAGAATTTCCTTTTATTTTTCTGATTTTTTTCCCCCCAAATTAGATCCTCAGCACCCACAGCATTTTGCCTTGTGTTAAGGTTCACAATTCTGTTGTGAGCCTCAATTGGGTAGGCTTGTTAGGCTGCCAGTGCCTGACATAAAAGAAATTTTTTAAAAAAAGCATGCAGGTGCTGGAAGTCTGAAATGAAAGGTCTTTAATCTAAATCGCTGACTCTTTTTCTTTCCTCAGCCACAGCTGACCTGATTTTTCCTATCACGCTTTGTTCTGATCCCAGTGTGTGGAATAGTTGTATGTAGCTGGATTAGTTAATGGCTTACTAGAAATGTAATATTTGCGAATGATCTGAAACTACTGAACGTAATTGATCAGAAGTATATCTAAGCATTTTCTGACTAATTAAAACCTTAATTTTCTGAAGTCTTGCTGAGAAAGTAATAGCTGTGGAATAAATTATTCTCAGGACCATTTATGAACTGGGTGTCTCACTCCAGCTGCGAGGAGTATTGGCCCGGGAGTTGGATTGGAGTTGTGCCCAGTAACTTGTGTGGAAACTAACTGATGTGCTTCTTTCCTTTACGACATGAATAACGTTTAAATAGCTTTGCTACTTTGGCTTCATTACTGGAATAATGAAAGTAATTTTACAAGTACATTCCTCTCAAGTGCTCAGAGTCAGAAAGGTGATGTATTTATTGTTTAAGACTGTAAGACATGGTGCATAATTAGGCTGTTTGGCCCGTCGTATCTTCTCTGCCGTTTATGGTTGATTTATTGATGCAGTTATAAAGAAGGCAAGACAGCAGCTATACTTCATTAGGAGTTTGAAGAGATTTGGCATGTCAACAAATACACTCAAAAATTCTATATATGTATCGTGGAGAGCATTCTGACAGGCTACATCACTGTCTGGTATGGAGGGGCTACTGCAGAGGGTTGTAAATCTAGTCGACTCCATCTTGGAAATTAGCCTACAAGGAGCGGTGTCTCAGAAAGGCAGTGTCCATTATTAAGGACCTCCAGTACCCAGGGCATGCCCTTTTCTCACTGTTACCATCAGGTAGGAGGTACAGAAACCTGAAGGCACACACTTAACGATTCAGGAACAGCTTCTTCCCTTCTGCCATCCGATTCCTAAATGGACATTAAACCTTTGAACATTACCTCACTTTTTAATATTATTTCTGTTTTGCATGATTTTTAATCTATTCAATATATGTATACTGTAATTTATTATTTTAAATTTTTTTCTATATTATGTATTGCATTGAACTACCGCTAAATTAACAAATTTCATGTCACATGCCGATGATAATAAACCTGATTCTGACTATCCCTCTCAACCCCATTTCCTTCCATTCTCCCCATAACCTTTGACACCCTTAGTAACAAAGAACCTATCAACCTCCACTTTAGATGTAACCAATGACTTGGCCTCCACAGCGGTCTGTGGCAATGAGTTCCACTGGTTCACCACCCTCGAGCTTGGGTTCCCAAGCATATGCCAGTGAGCCTTACCATTAACCGAGGGACCCATAGACTCCAGATTGGGAACCCCTTCCCTAGCTAAAGAAATTCCTCTTCATTTCTGTTCTAAAGGGATGTCCTTGTAATCGGAGGCTGTGCCGTCTGGTCCTAGATTCCCCCACTATCGGAACATCCTCTCCACTTCCAGTATATCTAAACCTTTTAATACTGAATAGCTCAGGTTTCAATTAGATGCCCCCCCCCGCCCCATTCCTCTAATCTCCAGTGAGTACAGGTCTGGAGCCATCGAATGCTCCTCATACATTATGGCCAAAGAAGTTAAAGGGCATGAAGGCATGAGCCTGTGGTTATTACGCAAACAAGTCTTACTAACTCTTCCTTCAGTTAGTCCTGACGAAGGGTCTCGGCCTGAAATGTCGACTGTACCTCTTCCTAGAGATGCTGCCTGGCCTGCTGCGTTCACCAGTAACTTTGTGTGTAGCCTGTGGTTAGGTTGATTGGGGTACAAGAATAGTCGTTGGGTTAGGATCTAAATTGTTACTTGTTTAGCTTTCTATGTTTGTGTAATCACCTGTTTGTCTATAAATATTCAGTAGGAAAGAATCAGGTTTATTATCAGTGGCATGTGACGTGAATTTTGTTAAGTTAGCAGCAGCAGCAATACATAATCTAGCAGAGAGAAAAAAAAATAAATCAATTACGGTATATGTATATTGAATAGATTTTTTAAAAAACATGCAAAAACAGGAATACTGTATATATTTTTTTAAAAGTGAGGTAGTGTCCAATGATTCATTGTCCATTTAGAAACAGGTGTCTGGAGAGAATGTCACAGGATAACTGTGCATAGTCCACACACATGGCACCCAAGGTCAGGATTGAACTGAGAGCTGGATCTGTGCTGTTGCAGCATTAATGCTAATCCTGAACTGCAAATACTTACATGTAGTCACCCTGAACATATCTCGCAGTAAGGAGGCTCGGTATATATTTTTTAATAGTCATCCTGGATTCTGGGATTGAAAGGCTTGTCATATGAGGCACATTCGATGGCTCTGGAATTCAGAAGAATTCTCATTGAAACTTTTTGAATGTGAATGTGCGGAGGATGTTCCCAATGTTGGGGGAGTCTAAAACCAGATGACACAGCCTCAGAATAGAAGGAAGTCCATTTTAGAATGGAGATGAGGAATTTCATTAGTCAGAGAGTGGTGAATCTGTGGAATTCGTATGCATGGTCAGCCGTGGAAGCCAAGTCTTTAGGGATACTTAAGGCAGTGGTTGACAGATTTTGATTGGTCAGGCCATGAAGAAATATGAGGAGAAGGCAGAATATTGGGGATGAGAGGGAAATAGATCAGCCATAGTGAAATGGCAGAGCAGACTTGATGGGCCAAATGGCCTAATTCTGCTCCTATACCTTCTGACCTTATGGCCTTAGTTAGATCCCAGTCTGAGGACCTTCTGATTCCCAAACTTGATGCAGCCATTTGGGTCCTATCTGTCTCATTTTGAATAGCCAAGCTGAAGTACAGCACAGAAACGTGTCCTCAGTGGATAGCTGAACAGGGCTATAATCTACGGATGCCCTGTTTGTGCTGTCCGTCAAGTACCAACCTATCCTCATCCCATTTACCAGTATTGGCTCCTTGGTGGATCAAGTGCTTGTCCGGACACTGCAAAGTTTTGAGAGTCCGATTCAGATTTATTTGTCACAAGTATGTTGAAACTTACAGTGGAATATATCACTTAGTGCTGTAATGTATGGTGACAGTTGCAGGCTGCCCTAGCGCAACCTAGAGACGTGCTGGGGTCAGACTGCAAATATCGCCACTCATTCTGGCACCAACATAGCATGTCTTAAGGTTGTCATAACCGGGGTAGCTATTGGGGACAAGCTCCCTCTACCCATTAAATGCTCCCAATCCTGTACGTCTCAAATAGCCTCTGACAACCAAGTCCGGCTCCTGGCCTTCGCGTGTGGCTTAGTTAGTTAGCCAGGCGGAGCAGTTTCTACTGACGGGAAGGGGCAAGGGTGGGTTACTGGCACCTTAAAACCAGTTGCTTCAGGCAGATGGGGCATGTCAGCTGTGGTTGGCATCTCATCTGGAGGAAGGAAAACTCTGATCTCAAACTTGGCACTGCTTTGCAGCTGCACCCACTCATGGGGAAGGCTTCCGGAATAAACCCTGAGGGAAAACTCCAGAGCTGGAGTCCCTGAGGCAGTCCTACATTGAGTTCAAAGCTGACAGGCAGCTCCTGCGATGCTGCTGGTACCAAACTGTATTGGTCTCTGTTGTTCCTTTGGGTTGATCAGCAGCAAGGTGGGGGGGGGGGGGAGTTTGCTACATGGGCAACAGCTAGCTCTCCATATCGTACCTCCCTAGCTTGTAAACAGCTGGGACAGACTATCCTTGGTCAACCCGGACCAACGTAGGCCTCAGCATACCGACGGTGTGACACAGAACAACACCGGCAACAACAAAGTAAGTCCCTCACACACAGACAGACCTTCAGCCCCCGGGCATGCCACCGCCCCTCTATTTCTGCCACCCTGTTGGACAGCGTTTTGTAAACTCCAAACACCCTCTGGGTGGAAAATACTTCCTCATATTTTTGCACGCTGCTCTCAGGAGCTTTTCTGCCCCAGGGGAAGCAAAGCCAGTCTAACAGTGACGCTCCATCCCAGGGAACAGCTGGAATGTAGTGGCGTGCGTTCTTCACAGTAAAGTAAGATGAAGATTAGCATTGCGATTTTGTGTGTGTGTTACTCTGGATTTCCAGCCATTTGCAGAATCTCCTGCATTTAGATTAGTTTTAATTGTCACATGCACATCGAAACATACGGCGAAATATGTCATTTTGCATCAATGACCAACACAGACTGAAGATGTGCCGGGGTGGAGCCCGTAAGTGTCGCCAGGCTCCTGGTGCCAACGTGGCATACTTGCAATTTATGTATCCTGACTTGCACATCTTTCGAACGTGGGAGGAAGCTGGCCCGGGAGAATACACAAACTTCTTATGGACTAGTGGCCGGAATTGGATCTCGATTGCTGGAGCTGCAGAGCATTAACGCTAACCCTTGCGCAACTGTGCCGGCTAGAATTCCTTTTGGAGCTGCACGGAGGCTAGCCACTTCCCTGCGCCATCCTGGAACAAGGTATCGAAGACCACAAGGGAGTGAACTCTGCAGGGAAGTAAATGAAGTGAACACAAGAGGCTTAAATGTTAGTCATAACTACGGGCTTTCAGCGAAGTCTTAAAAGAAGCAGCGGATCTAATTGCTTGGGATGGCCAGCAATAATGAGGTGCTCTCTCTCTACACCTTTAAAACTGGTTTTCTCACACTCTTCCCAGTTCTGATGAAAAAACCCTGACCTGAAACAATGACTTTCTTTTCCTCCCCCATGGATGCGACCCAATTTGCTAAGTTGTTTTCTGTTCAGTTTCGGATTAAAATTAGGAATAAGCATGGTTTTTTTTTCTTCCTCTGTTAAAGTGGCTGCACATTTGGATGCAGTACCCTCTCGGGGGCCACTCGAAGGTTTTTATTCCTTTGTTAAATGTGTTTTTTGTGATCACAAGACAATACTGGACTTCGGGTATAGTAGGTCTGCCGTATCAGTGAGCTGCCCGTTGGTCAGAGTAACCAGCTGGTGTGTCAGAGGAGGAGCTGGCCGGCAGGTTGGAAGAGCTGACGTGGGTGCGGACCGTGTTGGTGCCGGCTACTCGAAGGCATCAGAGTCGGTGTGCGACGGCAGCCTGCAGTATAACCATGGGTGATTGTCTTGGACATTTTTCTGTTGTAGTGAGGACTAGACCTCAAGCCACGTGTTTGCCTGGGGCTGCAGTTGAGGTGAGGAGACACCAAAGGAGGTGCAGCATGGCATCCGTGCTCAGTTGGGGGCTGCCCTCTCCCGTGGGTACTGCCCTCCAGTGTTCGATGGTGGAATGACCATACATTGCCAGGAACTGTACCATCAATTTGTGGGAACATATCACTCAGGGTCTTGGACTAGATATGTGTTTTTTTTGCATAACTTTTTTTTCTTGTTATTTTGAATGTTCTGTGTATGTTCTGCACCTTGGCCCTGGAGGAACACTATTTTGTTCAGCTGTATCCATGTATAGTTGAATGATAAGTAAACTTGATTTGATTTGATGGAAAGTATCCTAACTGGTTGCACCATGACCTGGTATGGAAACGTCGATGCCTAGTTTTGGAAAAGTCTACCAAGAATGATAGATACAGCCCAATTCATCGCTGACAAAGCCCTCCCCACCATTGAGCACATTTACATGGAGCTCTGCCACAAGAAAGCAGCATCCATCATCAAAGACCCCACCATCCAGGCCATGCTGTCTTCTCACTGCTACCGTCAGGAAGAAGGAGCTTTAGGTACCACACCACCAGGTTCAGGAACAGTTATTACCCCTCAACCATCAGGCTCCTGAACCAGTGTTGATAACTTCACTCACCTCAACACTGAACTGATTCCATAAACTATGGACTTACTTTCAAGAACCCTCCAGCTCAAGGTCTCATGATTATTTATTTGCAGGTTTTGTTTGTCAGTCTTTTGATGGATAGTTTTTTTTTGTAAATGCTAGTATATTTCTGTATTCTCCTGTAAATGCCTGCATGAAAATAATGTATGTGATTAAATATGCACACTTTGATAAGAAATTTACTTTGACTTTGAAACCGCCTCCCTTTTCCGTACATCCTCTGCGGCAAAATTGTGTTCCGTCTCTCGCGATGCCTCAGTCGGCGATACCCAGCCTGAAATCGGTCATCCACGGGGCCGCACCCCGGAGGAACCTGGAGAATGTTGGAAAATGGTCAGCCCACGAGCTCCAGGAACAGGAACTCCTCTGCTGTTTTTTTTTAAAAAGTGCAGTTTGAGTGCCACTTGCAGATCAGGACCTCGATCGAACCCCCAACTACCTTGAAAAGGGAAACAGGGACATTAAGGAGAAGAATTAAGGCTATTTTTCGCAGATGAGCTCAAAGAGGCAACCACTTGTCACCATCTTAACTCTGTCCACTGAGAACTTTAACCTCTCGCTTCGACAGTCTGAGGTACCTTGCTGCTTCAAGCAAGCTTCAGTTATACTAGTGCCTAAGAAAAATATGGTAACCTGCCTCACTGACAATCATCCAGAAGCACTTACATCCACAGTGACGAAGTGCTTTGAGAGGTTGGTGATGAAACACATCAACTCCTGCCTGAGAAGTGACTTGGGTCCACTCCAATTTGCCTACCGGCACAACAGGTCCACAACAGATGCCATTTCTTTGGCTTTTCAATCAAACCTGGAAAGATGCATACGTCACGGTGATAAAGTTTAAGGGGAAGGGGGATTCTCAAGATCCCTGTGAACAATGGATTCAGTACTGACAATGTCTGTGACTGCAGTGTGTTTGAATAATGTCTCACAGCTGCCTTCTTTGGAGCAAGATGATTAAAGTTTGCCCAGATCCACATCAGATGTCTCTGAGCTTTTCACACCTTTTGATTTTGACAAAAAGCAGAACCTGATGGAAATTAGACAGAACATTCCTTCCTTAATTAAAGCATAAATTTGTCGGATGTTCTTGTCTTTGTAATTAAGTTGTGGCTCCAGGAAACCAGGTAGGACATTCTTTTCTTTAATTAAGGTGGCTGGAGTGTCTTTAACAAGTTGATTGTACTTTTATACCAATAGTCCATTGACTTGGCTTGAATAGTTATCAAACTGATTGTTGTCTGTATCAATAGTCCATTGACTTGACCGAAATAGTTATCAAACTGATTGTTCTTTTGTATCGGTGGCTTTATACCTTCTGACAATTCTGACATTGGGCAGTGAATTTGTAGAACCGCCGGGGAGATGAGAAAGGTTCTTTCCCTGATGTTGGGTCCAAGTTCACTCACCGGCTGAGCTTGAAGAAATAAATGGGTGGAAAGATAGATAATGATCTTTTTGTGCTGTCGTTATTTGATCTAGCAAAGCTACGTTTACATTGATGCTCATTATCGTCTATAGTTCAGCAGTCAATACTAACATCACCTCAAAATTAATCAATAAGCTTCAAGTCCTTTGCCTCAATATCTCCTTGTGCAATACGATCCTCTTATTTCCCCAGTCAGTTCATCTTGGCAACAACATTTCCTCCACAATCTCCAACAGCACAGGTGCACCATGAGACTGTGTGGGTAACCCCCTGCTCTACACTTATGACTGTGAGGCTAAGCACAGCTCCAGTGCCACATTTAAGTTTCCTGATGATGCCACTGTCGTGGGCGGAATGAACATATACTGAAGGAGATTGAAAATTTGGCTGAGTGCTGTTACAACAGAAACCTCTTGCTCAATGTCGTCAAGACCAAGACCAAGGAGCTGATTGTTGACCTCAGGAGGATGAATCCGAGGTCCATGAGCCGGTCCTCATCAAGGGATCAGCGGTGGAAAGAGTCAGCAACTTTAACTTAGTGTTATCATTTCTGTGAATCTGTCCTGGGCCCAGCGCGTAAGTGCAATTGCACGAAAGCACGGCAGCACCTCTACTTCCTTAGAGGCTTGTGAAGATTTGGCATGACATCTAAACTTCGACAAACTTTTGTGGATTTGTGGTGGAGAGTATATTGACTGGCTGCACCGCAGCTTGGTATGAACACACCCATTCCCTTGAATGAGAAATCCTACAGCCCAGTCAGTCACAGATAAAATCCTCCCCACCGCTGAGCACAGCTAGATGAAACAGCGCAGGAAAGCAGCATCTGTCATCAGAGATCAGCACCACCCAGGTCATACTGTCCTCTCACTGCTGTCATCAGAAAGGAGGTACAGGAGCCTCGGGGCTCACAACACCAGGTTCAGGAACAATAACCAGAATCAGGTTTAATATCACCAGCATGTGTCGTGACATTTGTTAACTTAGCAGCAGCAGTACAATGCAATATATATATAAAAAAAAGTAAATCAATTGAAGTATATATGTATATTGAATAGATTAAAAATAGTATATAAAAAAACAAATAATATATATTCTTAAAAAAAAAGAGTCAGGTAATGTTCATGGGTTCATTGTCCATTTAAAAATCACATGGCAGAGGGGAAAAAGCTGTTCCCGAATTGTTGAGTGTGTGTCTTCAGGCTTCTGTACCTCTTTCCTGATGGTAACAATGACAAGAGGACATATCCAGGGTGTGATGGACATCGCCTTTCTGAGGCACCGCTCCTTGAAGATGTCTTAGATGCTATGGAGGCTGGTACCCAAGATGGAGCTGACTAATTTTACAACTTCCTGTAGCTTCTTATGGTCCTGTGCAGTAGCCCCCTGAGGAATTGGGGATATAAAAATTATTTTGAACCTATGTAACCTCTGGCTAAAAGAATAATTGGGACTGGATAGGAATTTTTGAACTAAAGTAAACTCTGCCTTACCAGCTTACAGAGAGACATTGAGAGATTGCTAACATTGTATTCTCGTTTGACTAAGGGGAGGAGAGCTCATCAATAAGGGCAGGAATGAACATCCATCTGTAATTAAATTGAAGCCTCGCAAAGGGAATCGCTGATGAGGAATGGACAGCACATCTGTCTGTAATTAAGCCTTGATCTAGCAGACTCTCTTATCTGTAACTAAGTTTTGGACAAATAGACTTGATTGGGCATATCAGTTCAAAATACATCCTGCAACAGTAATGTATGGGGCTTACTATGTATAAATATACGGCTGTAACCTGAGGGAGAAGGTCCCCTTGTCGGATGGTGGCAGTATTTACGTGCCTTCCCTTTGACTATTGGGTCTCAAACCTGCAGGAGGGTGCGCAATGAACTGTGGTAACTATAAAAAGCTGGTCTCCTGCATTTTATTCAGATTTGACTTCAACACCCACTCTTCCCCCCCCTCCCCCCACACCAGACAATTATTATCCCTCAACCATCAGGCTCTTGATCCAGAAGGGATAACTTCACTTGCCACATCACTGAACTGTTCCCACAACTGATGAACCTCTTCCTCTCATGTTCTTGATATTTATTGTTTGTTTATATATTTATTATTTTTTTTTCTTTCTGCATTTGCCTAGTTTGCTGTCTCTTGCACACCGGTTTTGCACAATGACTATGCCCTGTTGGGTGCAGTCTTTCATCGATTCTGTTATGATTATTGGGTTTATTGAGTATGCCCGCAAGAAAATGAATCTCAGGGTTGTATATAGTGACATTTATGTATGTACTTTGATAATAATATTGCTTTGAACTTTGCATGATGAATAGAGTGCTAGTGTTAGTGAAGAAACTCTGATGCAGTGGTTTGTTGAGGCATGGAATCAAGCTTCTGTCAGAAATGGCTAGAATGTTAAATCCATTTTGGCTTGTAAAAGGGACGTGGATACTTATTTAAAAAAATAATGTAGATTGGAGAGGCAGGAGGTTGGGATAAAGGGGGTAGTTTGGTGAGCTGGAGATTCAGTGACCCTCAGAGCTGTACAATTGTACAATTTTCATTACCTGTGTTAACCCAGGTATATTTACAGGAGTCTGAGTGGTGTTGGCTGGTGGGTTTCCATCCTTGCATGCATCATCTGGAGTTCATTCCTGACTACTCCCCCTCCCCAGTGCTGTACACAATCTCTTCCTCTCGATCTGTTCGTTTCTTCATGCATCCCAAAGACAGGTGGGCCACTAAATTGACCCATGAGTGGCAGAATTTTTGGGGAAAGTTGATGGGAATATGGGCAAACAAATGGAATTGATGTAAATGGTATGGCATTTTTAAAGTTTAAAGCAAATTTATTATCAGAGTACATATATGTTACCATGTACCACCCTGAGATTCATTTTCTTGTGGGCATACTCAACAGATCTATAGAATAGTAACTATAACAGGATCAATGAACAAGCACCCAACTGGGGCGTAAAACCAGAGTGCAAAAAACGACAAACTGCAAATACAAAAAGAAGAAGAAATGGTAATAAATAAATAAGTATCGAGAACATGAGATGTAGAGTCCTTGAAAATGAGTTGATTGGTTGTGGGGACATTTCAGTGATGGGGCAAATGAGGTTCAGGAGCCTTTGGTTCAGGAGCCTGATAGTTGAGAAGTAATAACTGTTCCTGAAGCTGGAGGTGGGTGACTCCTGAGGCTCCTGTACCACCTTCCTGATGGCAACCATGAGAAGGGAGCAAGTTCTGGGTGGTGGGGGGACCCTGTTGATGGATGCTGCCTTCCTGCGACTTCTGCAGATGTGAGATGGAGAGTACATTAACTGGCTGCATCACGGCCTGGTACGGAAACACCAATGCCCTAGAACGGAAAAGTTGTGCAGAAGGTAGTGGATACAGTCTAATTCATCATGGATAAAGCCCACCCCAACCTCATTGAGCAGATCTACACAGTATTGTCAGAACCAACAAAAACGATGCTTCTTGTAAAGTGTGAATGTAATGTGGGGAGAATGGGTTCAACGTTTTCAGTGTCGGGGAACTATTTGACATTCACAGTTCATGAATTGTGGGCCATGTGGGGGCAAATAGGGTAACGGGACCTGCTTACATGGGCACCCTGGCCAGTGTGGAGGAGTCGGTCGGTTTGAAGATCCTCTTTCCAAGCTCTGTTACTCTATGCGGGTGCACAATGGTCACTGGAATTTTATGGGCAGCAGGGCTGTTTGTGTGCTGTGGGAGTATCTGTTGTATCCATGCCAACATGGAAACCCCACGCTAGGTGAGGAAAGTCCGGTAAAGTTCTCTGCTTTGCATTTGGAAATACCTGGCAGCTTAGTCTGATATCAAGCACAAATAGGAGCTTTCGGTGACACCTGTTTTGTATGTTCCCAGTTCCTCTGTCACGTAGGAGAGTTAGAAACAGCATTAGATTGACTGCTCTGCAGAGAAGACAGCAGGCATGTCCCCTCTGTTTATTTCTTAGGCCACTGAGGGAAACTGGCTCATTCAGTAGTGGCAGGAGTACGTTGGCTGGCTTTGAGGTCAATAGGCCACTCGCATCCACCCCCAGTATCAGCCCATTTGTTATAGAGACATAGATCAAGGATAGTGCAAGGAAGCAGGCACTTCGGTCCAATTGGTCCATGCTATCCAACGTTCCCATCTAAGCTAATCCATTTTGCCCATGCTTGGCCCATATCCCTTTAAACCAGGGGTTCCCAACCTTTTTTATGCCACGAACCCCTGCCGTTAACCAAAGGGTCCGTGAATCCCAGACTGGGAACCCCTGCTCTAAACCTTTCCAATCCGTGCGTCTGTTAAATGCGGATGTATCTGCTTTATCTAGTTCCTCCGGCAGCAATTTCACGTACGGCTGCCCCTCCACGTGGGGGAGAAAGTCATTCCAACCCCTCAAAACGACATAGTGCACTTTATAAGCATTCTGACTGTTGCAAGCCGATTCAGTGCCAACAACTCTGAGAAATAACAACAGAAAGTTGCCCCTCAGATTCCTAATAAATCTCTCCCTAAACCTTTATCCCTTAGTACTTGATTTCCCCAGTCCTGTTAGCTGGACTTCCTCCGAGGACTGCTAAGATAGAGGGCTGTGAGACTAATGAATATCCTGCCACCACTGTGGTCTCAAAGCTAAGACAGCGAGCTGTTTACTTGTCCTGCACACTTCATGTACTTCTGAATTTTACATTACTATCCTATTTGTGATAATATTTTGTTTATGTGCTGTGTGTAATATATGTATTATGTTTGGGCTGTGGTTTGGAGGGACATTGTTTAGTTTGGTTGTATACATGTACAATCAGATGTTTTGTTTAGTTGTATGTATGTACATTGTTTTGTTTGGTTGTAAATATATACAGTCAGATGACAATAACCTTGAACTTGAAGATGAGTTGAAAAATAACTGCAGGTCCTGGAAACCCTCGGCAGGTCGAGAAGCAACAGTAGAATGAGATTTGGTTTCAGTCCTATTTTGGCTGCTGTCTGTGTGGAGATTGCACGTGCTGGTTGTGAGGACAATGGGCTGCTGTGGGTTGTCCCCTAGTGTGAAGGTGACGGGTACAATCTGTAGGGAGCTGATGGGAAGGTAGGGAGAGATTTAAAAAAAAGGATTAACCTGGATTATCAAGGATCAACTTTATTCACCATATACATTTACATCAGTTGGGAATTTGCTGTGCTGTGTTGGTGTGACATGCATAAAAACAGTATTCAACAATTGTAATGCATGAGGATTTATAGAAAAAGAGTATATAGGTTAAAGTACAGACGTGGATATTACTGCAGGGTTTAATTGTAAATGGGAAGCTGATAGTTGGTGCAGATTCTGTGAACCAAAGAGCCAGTTTCCATGCCAAATGACTAACTTTTCTAAGAATGCTGCATCATCTGCCTAGTCGGTATGGCCTTTTCTGTTCTATTTCTCAGAGATGTTAGATACAGAATGCCTTGATGAAAGCTGATACAGATGATGAGACTTAGGGATAGAATTAGGCCATTCGGTCCGTTGAGTCTCCTCTGCTATTTGATCATGGCTAATTTGTTTTCCCTCAGAACCTCGTTCTCCTGCCGGCTCCCCATAACCTTTGATACTTTTACTAATTAAGTACTTATCAACCTCCGCTTTGAACATACCCAGTGACTTTTCTTCCACAGCCGTCGGTGGCAATAAATTCCACAGATCCACCACCCCCTGTCTAAAGTGATTCCTCTTCATCTCTTTTCTCATAGGGTGTCCTTCTCTGAGTCAGAAGGTCATGTGTTCAAGTCCCACTCCAGATATATAAACACACTCTTAGGCACGTAGATGAAAGGAAAGTGAAGGACTCTGCAGGAGGGAAGGGTTAGATTGATCTTTACAGTAGGTTACAAGGTTCATCCAACGCTATGGGCCAAAAAGCCTGTACTGTGTTGCCGTGTTTGTTCTGTGTTCTCAGATTGGATGGTCGAGCACTGTGCGCTGGTGTATGATCTCAGAATTGTCTCTGCCTTGCCAGGTAATTGCTATAATTGGAGGAGAGGGGAAGATTTCTTCAGCGTTCTAAATAATTAGTGCAAGCATTGTTGACATTATATCATTGCTGCTTGTGAGATCTTGCTGTGCGCTGGTGTTACCCGGCGTGATGTATCCCTTGCTTCATCAGATAGACACAGTTTTGAGCTTCCTAGCAGAAGCTATTGGACAATCTGGCTTTGGTGTGGCTCCCTGTGAACCCTACTCCCCCAAGCTAGAAACTTGGTGTGCATAGTTCATTTGGGGCTGTGGATGATAGTGGCATGTTACTGTCTCACAACTCCACTGACCCAGGTTCGATTCTGGCTTCTGGCGTAAACCTGATCTCCCAATTGCCAATGTGGGTTTCCCCTGGGTGTTCCACCTTCATTCAATGGTGTGTTGGTTTTTATTAGTCCGGGCGTTTGAGTTCACGTGCTGTGACGTAATGTCACAACTCCATAAGACTCTGGTCAGACCGCTCTTGGAGTATCGTGCTCAGTTCTGGTCGCCTCATTACAGGAAGGATGTGCAAGGATGCATAGGAGATTTACGAGTGCTGCCTGGATTGGAGAACACATCTTAGGATAGGTTGAGTAAGCAAAGGCTTTTCTCTTTTGCGCGAAGGAGGATGAGAAGTGATTTGATAGAAATGTATAAGATGATGGGAAGCACAGATAAAGTGGACAGCCAGCAACTTTTTCCCAGAGCGGAAATGGGTAATACATGAGGGGATGAGCTTAGGTTGATCGGAGGAAAGTGCAGGTGGAATATTAGAGGTAGGTTTTTTTTTACACTAGGTGGCAGGTGCATGGAGTGGAGGGGGGAGCACGGACGGTAGAGGCAGATTCATTACGACATTTAGATAGGCAGATGAATGAAAGAAAATGGAGAACTATAAGGGTTAAATGAAGAAGGTTAAAAAGTCAGCAAACATCATGGTTGAAAGGGCCTCTACTGTTCGATGTTTTATGTTCCTCCCATAACCCAAAGATTTGCTGCTTGGTAATGTTAATTATCTCCACTAAAGAGTGGTGCAGAGTTGATTGGGTTGGTATGTTTGAGAAAGTGAGACAAAACCTTTATTTGGGGGGAAATGTGAACGATGGGTTTGTTGTGACAACTTGCATTGACTCGATGACCAAATGGCATTCTTCCATGTCATAAGGAAGCCTTAGTAATCATTAATGTGGCACAACCAAATGGAAAGTGGCACCCCTTCTATTCCATGTGAATTTAATATAGAGGGTGGTTGCAGCAATGTTCTCGCCCCCCCCCCCATCCCCATTGTTCAGTCCCCAGCTTACTCCCAAGGGTTGCAGTTTATTTTTTATTGAGATACAGCATGCAATCAGTCCTACCGGCCCTTCGAGCCATCCCACCCAGCAATCCTCTGATTTAATCCTAGCCTAATCACGAGACAATTTCTCAATGACCAATTGACCTAGCAACTGGTACGTCTTTGGACTGTGGGAGGAAGCCGGGACACCCGGAAGAAAACCCTTGCAGTCACTGGGAGAACGTAAAAGCACCCTTCACAATCTGTCCATAAGAGTTTCTATATCCTTTACACTTCTAGGCCCTGATCAAGGATCTTGACCCAAAACAGCAACTGTCCATCGATGCTGCCTGACCCTTCCCGAGTTCCTTCAGCTTTGTGTGTGTGTGTGTGTGTGTGTGTGTGTGTGTAACTTCAGAGTTAGAGTTGGTGAATTGGAGCTGAATTTGGTGACACAGTGGCATGGCGGTTTGCGCAGTGATTTACAGCACCAGCTGTGTAAGATCGGGTTTGATTTCTGCTGTTGTCTGTAAGGAGTTTGTACATTCTCCCCGTGAAGGCGTGGATTTCCTCCGGGCACTCCGGTTTCCAAAGATATACAGTTAGAGCTGGTGAGTTGTGGGCATGCTGTGTTGGTGCTGGAAGCACAGTGACACTTGTGGGCTGCCCAGCATGACCCACGCTGATTTGATTTGACTCAAGCGATGCATTTTTCACGTGTTTCAATGTGTCAAATAAAGCTAATTGTTTTAACTTTAAGAATGTGATCATTAATTGCTGCTCTTGTTGGAGGTAGAGACAATTCCTGGGGAAATCGTACTTCATATTTAACCTTTCTGCATCTCCTTGTCTTGCAGGACCCCATGCCAACAATTATGACCACCGACCACCCCGCACGTCAGCTTCTGGATTTTAACCAGAAGCTCGACATCAATCTGTTGGATAACGTGGTAAATTGTCTATATCATGGGGAAGGCCCTCAGGTGAGATTAACCATTGGGTGACCTCTCTTCCCCTTGTCAGTGGGTCTTGTGCGTGGGTTTGCACTTGTTAACATGCTGCAATGAAAGGTGTGACTGCAGTGGTGAGTGTGAAGAGGATATTGGGATTCAAGTTCTGGTTAGCTTATTGTCAGATATAGTTGCACTGCTGGCTTTTAGGGCAGCAGTGAAGTTTGGCAGTGTTCAGGGCTTTCTTCATCGTGCCAGTTGCTTCCTCTTGGTTTTTGCTACTGTCAGTCATGCAAGTCATGGGTGAAGACTCCGGAAAATGGTCGTACACGGATATAGGATTCTTCATTGGACCGGTCAAGGTTGTTGACCCTGAGCTGAACCCCCAAACCTGGAGGATCCGTGGACCACAGACAAGAGAAAGTCTGCAGATGCTGGAAATCCAAGCAACACACAGAAAGTGCTGGAGGAACTCAGCAAGTCAGGCAGCATCTATGGAAAAGAGTAAACAGTCGATGTTTCTTTTCTGTCTGCTCCTGATGCAGGGTCTCGGCTTGAAACGTCAACTGTTCTCTTTTCTGTAAATGCTGCCTGGCCTGCTGAGTTCCTCCCGCATTTTGTGTGTGTTGATCTGTAGACCAATGTTAGTCTGGCTTCCTCCCTTTGACCAGTTTGGCGTGGGTGAGCCTACCAAGAGCTAGAACACACAACCTTGACTCCAGCCAAAATGGCTGTGTGGGTTACTGAGGCACCAGGCTGCTGAACCTCACAACAAGGTTGTGGTCCTCTTGGAGAATTATCACCTACATGTCATGTGAAATCCTTTGCTTGCATGAAGCTCACAGAATAAACAGTGTGTCCTTGAGCAAGGCACTTAACCACACATTGCTCTGTCTGTGTGAGGAGTGGCGCGCCACACAGTCTTTGTTCCGTGCCTTGTAAGGCGTGAAAATGCCCGACGCTGGCCTCTTAGGCCTGAGTCGATGATCCCTCTTGCTGCAGTAATAAGTGAAACTGTAAATACAGCAATGAGCACAAAGCAACGAGTGAAGAAGAAACGTGAAGAAGTGCAAAAACTGAGAGAGGTATTGGTATGCATTCAGAAACATGGCAGCTCCAGTGGGGAGGGGATGTGAAAGTCATTGGTTCAGAAGTCTGATGTGTGGGTATGTTACCAGGACTGGGAAATTGTCATTCTGAGGAAATATTGAAAAGACTGGTGTGGTTTTTGGGTGGCGGGGTGGAGATAAGCCCCTACCAAAGCAGGTGTAAGGTGCTGCTTCCCTCCGCTAACCTGCAGGTCACTCCTGGACAAGGTGTAGCACATGCTCAGCCTTCCATCAGGGTCACGTGAAGCCATGGGAGTAGGTGGTGGATGGTCGTGTGAGCAGCTGGTGCAGATCCCAAGTCCTGGTTATGCAACCACCGACACCAGGCAAACAATCTCTGAAGAGTATTAATAATGGCTGGGGGGACCTGTCTTCTGCCCAGAAGAAGTCAGTGGCAAACCACTTCTGTAGGAAAAATTGCCCAGAACAGTCGCAGTCATGGGAAAACAATGATCGCTTTTGTCATATGACACAGCACATAAAGAACAAATGATGTGGTTTTAAGAGCAGAGGAGATGTGGGGGAGACTCAGTTGAGTTTCCTAAAGTTGTGTGTCTGACAAAAAATAAATGGGGAGGACCTATTTTACTTGGCAGAAACAACAAAACAGAGGAATAGAATTGTCGTAATTGGTGGAAGAATGGGGCTGGAGGTGTATGGGGTAAAACTTTCTTCCAGTGGATGGTAGGGTTCTGGACCTTGACTGTCCAAGAGGGAGGTAGGGGAAGAACCTTCATCTCACTTTAAAATTATTTGAATCCATGCTTGAGCAATTGTGACCTGCTCTGGAAGTGGGGATTGGGCTACTGTGGAAACGATGGACAGATGGTTGGTGAATGAACAAGGAACCAAAATCTACTGCTTTTGATTTTTCTTCTTAGCAACGAATGGCACAGGAAATATTAACTCATTTGAAGGAGCATCCAGACGCTTGGACCAGGGTGGACACCATTCTAGAGTTTTCCCAGAATATGAACACAAAGGTGAGTTAAGTGTCACAAATTAAAACTATATGTTATTAAACAAGATAAAAGGGATTAAAAAAAAAAATCCTACTTGTTTTTTAAAAGGCAATAGATGAACCATTCCTCATTGCCTGTGCCTTCTGAGGAACTCAAGGGGAGCTGCTAATTGGCCACTGAACCAGAATCAAAGAATTGTCAGGGCATGGAAGGAGAAGAGACAGCTTGTCAAATCTGAACTAGCTGTATGTCAGCGCAATCCAGCAAGTTCCACTCCAGCTCTTTTCCCCCAGAATCCTTGTCTTTCTTTCCACTTGGATATCTAGCTAACTTCCCTGTTGAATACTACAGCTGACTCTGCCTTCAGGCCTTTGTTTAATGATGTATCCCAGACCTTGCCCACTCACTCTGGAAAAACAGGTCTTTCTTGTCACCTCTGCTCTTTGACCTTTTCTGCCAATAGATCAACTCTGACCCCATTGTGGTTTTAAATACACTGCCAGATGTCTCCTTGACCTTCTCCATTCTCGCAACTGTCTCAGATTCTTCAGTCCGTCCACATGACTAGTGTCCTTTGTCCCTGGAATCATTCTCTGTTGCCCTATCACTGAATTTCTTCTACACCCACTTGGAAGTCTTTGCATGTTTCTTAAAATGCACTGCCCAGAATGGGACACAAAGCTCCAGCTGTGTTGACCAAAGTCAGTGTGAGTGTTCACATTATTTCCAAAAGACCACAAGACATAGGAACAAAATTAGGCCAATTGACTCTGCCCTGCCATTTGATTGTGGCTGATTTATTTTCCCTTGTAACCCCATTTTTCTGCCTTCTCCCCATAACCTTTGATGCCCTTACCAATGAAGTGACAATCTACCTCTGCTTTAAATATACCAAATGATATACATCTTCCCCAGCCATATGTCTCAATGAATTCCATGGATCCAACACCCTCTGGCTAAAGAAATTCCTCCTCATCTCTGTTATAAAAGGGACATCCTATTCTGAGGATGTAGCCTCTGGTCCGAGACACTCCCACTATTGGAAACATCTTCTCCACGTCCAGTCTGTCCAGGGCCTTTCAGTACTTGATATGTTTCAATGAGATCCCTTCTCTTTCTTCTAAACTCCAGCGAGTACAAGCCCAGAGCCATCAGATACTCCTCAAATGTTAACCCTTTCATTTCCAGGATCATCCTCATGAATCTCCTCTGGACCCTCTCCAATGCCAGCACATCCATTCTTAGAAATAGGGTCCCAAAACTGCTCTCAAATTGCAAACGTCCTTCCTTCTGTTCTCCAATTGTAAAGTCCAGAGCCCTATAAGTCTTTATAATCACTATCTCAGTCTGCCCTGCTGCTTCTCAATGAACAATGCACAAATACTCTGACTTCTCTTTTCATTCCCCTTTTAAAGTTTTCTTCTAATGTATATTGCCTCTTATTCTTCCTACCCTAATTGTAGCACTTTGCAATTCTCAGCACTAAATTTTAGCCGACCACCTGCTGGTTCTCCAATTCCTTCGAGTCTAGTACTATCCTTGGATGCAGCCATCCGATGCCACATTTCTTGCTGATCACACCTTTGCACTATTGGCGACGAACTAACGTTGGGCGCTGCGGTAGTGTGACACTTTCAGCTCGGGGAGATTCAGAGTTCAGTTCCGGTGCTGTTCTGTAAGGAGTGTCTGTACGTCCTGCTGGTGTGTGTGTGTGTGTGTGTGTGTGTGTGTGTGTGTCTTCTCCAGTTCCCTCCCACAATACAAAGATGTATTTCTAGGTTAATGGGTCATTGTAAATTGTCCTGTGGTTAGGTTAGGGTTAATCAGGTTTGTCAGGGACGCCGGAGGACCTCCTCCGCACTGTATCGCTAACTAAATAACAAGTTAGGAGCTTTTGTTGAAAGACCCAATGCAGTTCTTGGCATTAGTTTTTCTTTCAGGCTCATGTAGATGGAAATCTTGAAAAGAGAAACAGGTTTTCTTCTAGGAACCCAGAGGTAGGCTGCCAACACTTCAAACATTAAAGGATATGCCACAGATCTGTATCTCTTTTTTTTAAATGCTAAAATAGAAATTGCTGGAAGAATTCACCCAGTCAGCAGCTTCTGGGGAAAGAGAAAGCTGTCAACAGTTGGATCAGAAACCCTTTCCCTGAACTGGGGAAAGAGTGGAGATTTATGTTTTACAAAGCACAACTGAGGGCGGAGGGGAGGTGCAGATGAAAGACAGGTCAGGTGCTAAGGAGCAGGAGCATTGATCGTCACCAGGAAAATAAGATACAAGCATGACTGTGAGAACAGGAGCCTTGGATCCCACACCACCAGGTTCAGGAAGTTATTAGAACATAGAAACTTACAGCACATTACAAGCCCTTCGACCCACAATGTGCCGACCATGTAACCTACTCTAGAAACTGCCTAGAATTTCCCTAGCACATAGCCCTCTATTTTTCTAAGCTCCACGTACCTATCTAAGAGGCTGTTTTAAGATTTTATCCACTTCCACCACTGCCGGGGACAGTGCATTCTATGCACCCACCATTCTCTGTGTGGGAAAATATTACCCCTGACATCCCCTCAGTACCTGTTTCCAAGCCCCTGAAAACTGTGCCCTCTCGTGTTAGCCATTTCAGGCCAGGGAAAAAATCTCTGGCTATCCACATGATTGATGCCCCTCATAATCTTATACACCTCATCCTCCGTCGCTCCAAGGAAAAAAGGCCAAGTTCACTCAACCTATTCTCATAAGGTACGCCCTCCAATCCAAGCAACATCCTTGTAACTCTCCTCTGCACTCTCTCTGTAATGCCCACTATATTTATTATTCAACAATCATCAGGCTCCTGAACCACTGTGGCTATCCTAACTCGCCTCAACGCTGAACTAACTCTACAACTATTATTTATAGTTTTTCATAACTTCTATTGTATTTCTTTAGATGTTTCTAAATGCCTGCAAGAAAACTAACCTCAAGATGGGTATATGGTGACATAGACAGTACTTAAACAATAAATGTACTTTGAATTTGATCTTGGAATGGGAAACGTTGAGAAATCGGTTCACCTGACATCAGAGAGATTGGTTTTCATTCCAGAAGGTTGCAAAAGTGCCTAGATGAAAGATAAGACGTACCTTCTTCCACGCTTGGTTCCATAACCCTTATTTAACACTCCCACCCAGATGGCACTCTCACCCAGCCTTTGGGAAGAGGGAGTTCAGGCAATTTGCTATATCTGGAAAAAATTGTGTTGTATCTTTCGCGGATTCAGGAGGCCCTAAAGTCCTTTGCGGTGGTGGAATTCTTTGGAAGCATAGCCTGTGTGAATGAGGAACAGGGATTTGTGTTTACTTATCCAAGGGAGAAGGGAGGATTGAGGAAAGAGGTTGGGATAAGTGGCATTTAGTCCATCTTCATAACTTAAAGCTTGGTTTTCACAATGTGTTCTTTAGAACCACAACATTAAGTGACCGGAGATTTTAACTTTGAAACAGAGAATTCTGTGAACAGCCCTTCTCAAGTTGTGCATCGACACCTACTGGTGGAATGGCTTTGCCCAACTTTTGTCTTGAGGTGGAGAACTAATGTGTTTTGATTTGTTTAGAGATATGGCAGGTTAGCAGGTCCTTCTGGCCCAACGAGCCCAAACCGCCCAATTAACCAGCTGACCCATACATCATTGGTATGTAGGAGAAAACCTGCTCGATCACGGGGAAAATGTACGCACTCCTCACAGACGCTGGTGGAATTGAACCCGAGTCACTGGCGCTATAGTAGTGTTATGCTAAACTCGATGTTACCAGGCCCTCAGAGCTTGTGTTTTGTCGTTGAGCCGTTGTTTTGTCTGGGGTCCCCATGGTGCAAACGGAAACTAACATTGTTTTCACCCAGTTGATAGACCATAAGGTGTTATTTGGTCCATCCCTCCATGCAGTTGTCCTCCTTGACCGTGTTGGCCCCTGATGACCCAATTAGAGAATGGAGATGGTCTTGGACCATCAAGTCCCTTCCTTTCCACTGCCACCGTTGTCTTCACCCGCATCCTCACCCCAGGAAGTTGCACATTCAACCAAATCCCACATTGGTAAGGTCTTTGAGTTGTGTCTGGGTGAGGTCCTGTGTATGGTTCTGATGAAGCTGTGTGACTGTGAGGTGGTTTGTGGCATTCTCTTTTTTTTTTTTTGTCACTGTCTATAAACCTGTGGTTGCCCGCAGCTCTCCAGATGTCACTGAGGCTGTGCAAGTGTTGGACGCTGTTTGGTTTAGTGCAGCTAGTGACCGTCCTCAGCTGCCAGTCAGCATGGGGACCAGTTGTTTTGCCTGGGGTAGACTCCCAAAGTACTGCAGGATGGGCAAGAAGGCTCTGTCAGTGACTTGTGGTAAGTGGTAATTTTGGATATGAGCAGTTTTGGATCCCTGAACTAAGAAAAGGTTTGGAGAGGGTCTGGAAGAGGTTTATGAGAATGATTCTGAGAATGAAAGGGTTAGCTGTGAGGTGCGCTTGATGATTCTGAGCCTGTACTTGCTGGAGTTTGGAAGAGTGATGGGGATTTCATTAAAACCTATGGAATATTGAAAAGCCTAGGTAGAGTGGATGTGGAGAGGTTGTTTCTTCGAGCAGGGGATTCTAAGACCGGGGGCGCAGCTTCAGAATAGAAAGACGCCCATTTAGAACAGATGATGAATTTCTTTAGCCAGAGAGTGGTGAACCTGTGGAACTTATTGCCACAGACGAATGTGAAGGTCATCGTTGACTATATTTAAGGTGGAGGTTGATAGGTTCTTGATTAGTTGGGGCTTCGAAGGTTACGAGGAATGGGATTAAAAGGGATAATAAATCAGCCCTGATGGAATGGCATAGCAGAATCAATGGGCTGAATGGCCCATTTCAGCTTTTGTGTCTTCTGATTTAAATCAGAGAATATAGTGTTGTGTTTAGTGTAGTGGATATAGAATAGTAGTTGGTGTTTACCAGTCTGTTACTAACCAGCATTTGTAATGTTTGTTTCTCAGTACTATGCCTTGCAAATACTGGAAAATGTGATTAAAACACGTTGGAAAATACTTCCCAGAAATCAATGTGAAGGTGAGTCATGCTGTTCTCTTTCTCTTGGTGAGTGGGGTGGGGAGGAAAGATCGTTATTAATATTTTCCATTTTTCTTTCTTGCAGGAATAAAAAAATATGTTGTGGGTTTAATTATTAAAACATCGTCTGAGACTTTGGAGGTAAATTAAAAGTTGTGCACTTCAGCTGTTATGCTTTCTTTAGTTTATCCTGGATATTTCAGCTCTTGGCTTTTCTTTAAGTCTCTCTTTCTTTTCAAACTTTGTTTTCCCCAATTCAGATTTAACCCTATGGATTATTTTCTTAAATTCATGGGATGTTGATTGACATGTTTCCCACCCCGCAATCCCCTTCGAGTTCTCTCCTGGGTCATTTCACAGAGTAGTGAAGAGCGGTCTATGTTGCTGTAGGCCTCGAGTGGAGTGAGGCCCACTTGACTGAGAATGCTGAGTTTCCTTCTCTGAAGAACTTCAATGAATCACATACTTCCGTGTCATGGTAGCTTAGCGGTTTGCGCAGCATCTCTGGGTGACGGAGTTCGGAGGTTATTTCTGGCATCCTCTGTAAGGTGTCTCTGTACATCCTCTCTGGAATGTGTGAGTTTCGTCCGGGTGCTTTGCTTTCCTCCCCCAGTTCAAAGATGTACTGGGTAGGTTAGTTGGGCATTGTAAATTGTCCCGTGATTAGGTTAGGGTTAAATCAGGCTGCTGGGGTGGCGCACTCGAGGGGCCTAACCCGCACTGTATCGCTAAATACATAAATAGATTTTTAAAATAGAAGTTTGCTGGTTTCATAGTCACTGCTACAGTTGCAAGTTGATTTAGTTACCGTTGTGAGAAAGGAACTTCATTCAATGCATCTCTATGCAGATGAGTAGCTTAATGACTGTGCTGGTGTATGAGGGCTGGGTGCTGTCAGTGAAGGGTGACCCAGTTAGGTTCACCTTTACAGAAAACTAATAAACACTGGGTAACCACAAGTCAGAAGAGCAGAATTAAGCCATCCAGCCATCAAGGCTGTTCCGCCATTCCATCATGGCTGATTTATTTTCTCTCTTGATCCGATTCTCCTGCCTTCTCCCTGTAACCTTTGACACCCTTATCAAGAACCTATCAGCCTCTGCTTTCAATATACCCAATGTCTTGGCCTCTACAGCTACCTGTAGCATTGAATTCTATAGATTCTCCATTCTCTGGCTGAAGAAATTCCTCCTCATCTTTGTTCTGACAGGAGGCTATTTTATTCTTGAGGTTGTGCTCTCTAGTTCTAGATTCTGCCACTACTGAAAGCATCCTCTCCATGTCCATACTATGCAGGCCTTTAAATAATCAGTAAGTTTTAGTGAGATGCTCCTCGTCCTTCTAAACTCCAGTGGGTACAGGGCAGGGCTATCCTTCTTAAAGTCCAGCACCTCCTCCATTAATGTGGGATCATTCCTAAGAAACCTCCTCTGGACCCTCTCTATTGTCAGCACGTCCATCCTTAGATAAAAGGCCCAAAACTGCTCAAAATAATCCAGATGTGATTTGACCAACATCTTATAAAACCTCAGCACTGCAACCCTGTGTTTATATTCTAGTCCTCTCGAAGCGAATACTAACATTGTATTTGCCTTCCTTACCACAGTCTCAACCTGCAAGTTAATCTTTAGGGAATCCTGCACACAGACTTCCAAGTCCCTTTGCACCTCCTGATTTTGGAATTTTCTTCCAGTTTAGGAATAGTCTATGCATTTATTCCTTCTACCAAAGTGCTGAGTCTTCAAGGTTTAATTGGTGTGGTCATGGATTGGACTCTGAGGTTCATGTTTGTGGTTTCTGGCTGCTCTTTTTTGTTGTTGCTGTTTTGGGCAATTTTGAATTTGGGGTGGCTTGCAGATAACAAACACTGAGCTAAATTAAGTATGCCTGGACTCTTTCAATTTTGTGTTTTATATTCTGTGTTTGGCTTGTTTTGTTTTCTTGCCATTTGTGTGATTTGTTCTTAAAGAGCGGAGTAAGATTTGAGATTTTCCACTCTCCTGGAACCATTCCTGACTTGAGTGACTCTCAGATGATGGTTAATGGCTCCATGGTCTCTTCAGCGACCTGAAGAGATTGTGCAGGCATTGGGTGAGGGAGCTTCACAGTTCTTGATTCCATGCATGTCTGTCATTTCCATTCATTGATGGCAGATCTGGAGAAAATTGCTTGCCACTTTTATAGCCCATTGGCAAAAACATCACTATATATATATATATATATATTTTATATTGGGTTGCTCTTTTTAGTTTGAAAATGAACCTCGAAACCAAATAACGTAATTATCTAACAAAACTCTTTTGTCTTTCCCTTCCAGAAGGATAAAGTTTATCTTGGAAAACTGAATATGATTCTTGTACAGGTTGGTAAAAGTTTTGAATTATTATCACATGTACTGGGATACAGTGAAAAGCTTGTCTTGCATACTGTTCATGTCGATCAAATTATGGCTGTGAAACATGGACCGTGAAAGCAGCTGATGAGAAGAAGTTGACAGCATTTGAGATGTGGACATACAGACAGATCCTCAGGGTATCATACATTGAAAGGAGATCCAACAGCTTCATCCTAGAGAAGATTGGCACAAAACTGTTGGAAACCGCTGGAAACCGTTATCTAAAGGAAACTTCGCTATTTTGGACACATCTCAAGAACTGATGACACACTGGAACGCACTGTGCTTGAAGGAAGCCACTCTCGAGGCAGACAGAGGACAACCTGGATCAGCAACATCAAGAAGTGGACCAGCTTCACCACCAGAGATGCAAGAGGTTTGATTGCTGACAGATCGCAGTGGAAGAAAGTGGTCGCCAAGGCTCTGGCAGAGTATGGCACATGATGATGATGAGATGAAATTATTACACGGCACATTGAACTTGGACAATGCAGAATAAAAAAGTAAAACAATGCAGAAAAATGTGTAACATCTCTACAGTGTGCAGGTAAATGGTAAGGAGCAATATGATGAGCTCAAATGAGGGCAAGGGTTTTTTTTTAATTGTACTCTGGAACCATTCAATTTCTTTTAATACTAGGAGAGATTTGCTGTGAATTGAGTGGTTGCTTGTTTGGCAAACATTCTGCAGTGGGAGTAGTTGAATGGGCTCTATGATCAGGGAATGGTTTGAGAAGCTCCAGAGGTGGGCGTTACCCACCGACCAGGGCTAACTGTTACCATGCAATCCTCTTAAGTGACGTATCTGGGACTGAGTACAGGGGAGGTCAAGGAGGGTTTATCTTTGAGTTTCTTGCTCTGTCTTTTCACTTTGTTTCCGTCTTGGCAGGAAGCCTGGTTTCTCTTTTTTCAGTTTCTGTTGTTGTGATGTTGGGGTAATTGATCTTCCTTGCGCTAGCGTTCAGAGGACCAGTGAAAAAGCCTGTTTGTTTTTTAACATGCAAAATAACATTACCTGAGTATAGCACCTAATCTGTTTATCATGGCATTGTCCGGGATGGAAACGTGGCAGTGGGGAGATCTCCAACGTTGTGCCTGTTCTGTGTAGATCAGTTTCCTTGCATTACACTGCACGGTCAGCAGCATAATGCAGATGTGTAATTGAAACAAACTGGTGACAGGTACTTCCTGACTGGCTGAGTGAGGAAAATTTTAATGTTTCGGATCAATAATGCCATATTCATATAGATAATGCCTCTCAGTCCTCCCCTGCCGTTCAATAAGACCTTAGCTGACTCTGACTGTTAGAGTCTTGCTTGTGTGACCAGCTTTGCTATTGGTGAAGCATGGTTACAAATGAAGACCTGGACAAAAAGCGTGTTCAGCTTGAGAGGCATTTCAAACACTTCCTGTACTTGTATCAGCTTCAGTGGGGGACCGCCATGCAGAATATGACCCGTCTACAACCACTCTTTGTCTTCTGTGGGCAAGCCAGTACTTGATCCACAAAGCAATGCCCCCTTGGATTCCATGCCTCCTTACTTTCTCAATAAGCCTTGCATGGGGTACCTCATCAAATGCCTTGCTAAAATCCATAAACACTACATTTACTGCTCTTCCTTCATGAATGTGTTTAGTCACATCCTCAAAAAATTCAATCAGGCTGGTAGGGGATGATCTGCCCTTGACAAAGCCATGCTGACTATTCCTGATCATATTATACCTCTCCAAATGTTCATAAATCCTGCCTCTCAGGATCTTCTCCATCAACTTACCAACCACTGAAGTAAGACTCACTGGTCTATAATTTCCTGACTATCTCTACTCCCTTTCTTGAATAAAGGAACAACATCCGCAACCCTCCAATCCTCCGGAACCTCTCCCGTCCCCATTGATGATTCAAAGATCATCGCCAGAGGCTCAGCAATCTCCTCCCTTGCCTCCCACGGTAGCCTGGGGTATGTTTCATCCGGTCCCGGCGACTTATCCAACTTGATGCTTACCAAAAGCTCCAGCACATCCTCTTTCTTAATATCTACATGCTCAAACTTTTCAGTCTGCTGCAAGTCAGCACTACAATCACCAAGATCCTTTTCCATAATGAATACTGAAGTAAAGTATTCATTAAGTACCTCTGCTATTTCCTCTGGTTCCATACACACTTTCCCACTGTCACACTTGATAGGTCCTATTCTTTCACATTTTATCCTCTTGCTCTTCACTTGTAGAATGCCTTGGGGTTTTCCTTAATCCTGTCTGCCAAGGCCTCCTCATGGCCCCTTCTGGCTCTCCTAATTTCCTTTTTAAGCTCCTTCCTGTAGCCTTAGAATCTTCTAGATCTCTAACATTACCTGGTTCTCTAATCCTTTTGTAAGCTTTTCTTTTCTTCTTGACTAAATTTATTACAGCCTTTGTACACCATGGTTCCTGTACTCTACCATAACTTCCCTGTCTCATTGGAACATACCTATGCAGAACTCCACACAAATATCCCCTGAATATTTGCCACATTCCTTCCGTACTTTTCCCTGAGAACATCTGTTTCCAATTTAAGCCTCCAATTTCCTGCCTGATAACCTCATAATTCCCCTTACTCCAATTAAACACTTTTCTAACTTGTCTGTTCCTATCTCTCTCCAATGCTATTGTAAAGGAGATAGAATTATGATCACTATCTCCAAAATGCTCTCCCACTGAGAGATCTGACACCTGACCAGGTTCATTTCCCAATACCAAATCAAGTACAGTCTCTCCTCTTGTAGGCTTATCTACATATTGTGTCAGGAAACCTTCCTGAACACATCTAACAAACTCCACCCCATCTAAACCCCTTGCTCTAGGGAGATGCCAATCGACTTTATGAGGGGTGGGTCATACCTTATGAGCTTGATGAATTTTTTTTTGAGAATGTGACAGTTTATTGCTGAAGGTAGAGTAGTGGACATGATGCATATGTGTATATATAAGATGCTTGATAAAGGTTTCCCATGGTAGGATCCTTCAGAAAGTCAGGTGTGGAATCCTAGGAAACTTGGCCGTGTGGATACAGCTTTGGCTTTCCCATAGAAGGTAGTAAATGGAGAGTATTGTGCCTGGAAAATGGTGGAAAGTGGTATTCTGATCTGGTTCCCTGCTCTTTGTGATTTTTATAAATGACTTGGATGGGGAGGTGGAAGGGTGGGTTAGTAAGTTTGCAGATGACACCAAAGTCGGTGGAGTTGTGGATAGTGTGGATGGTAGTTTGTTGCAATGGGACATTGACAGGATGCAGAACTGGGATGAGGCAGCAGATGGAACTCAATCCAGAAAAATGTGAAGTGGCTCATTTTTGGAAGGTTGAATTTGAAAGCAGAATACAGAGTTCATGGGAAGAGTTCCTGGGAGGTGTAGATACACATTCTAATTATTTTGTACATGTGGAGCATCTCATCCTACCATTGAGGTGCTGAATTCAAAGTGTTTGATCCCTTGGACAAAATACTTCTGAGTAAACAATGTGAATCTTTTCAAAACTCCTTAGTTCGCTACACAGCATTTTCTTTGCCTTTTGGCCTGAAACCTCATCCCCCTCTTCCTCCACAGATCTGAGTTCCTCCAGCAGATTATTTTTTTTGCTCCCCGTTAACAACTCCGGACATTGGGATCAAACCCAATTGCTGGAGACAAGGACACTGCTTCCCCACTGTGTTGCCTTGTCACTTAGTTGCCTGCCAAGTTTGTGCACACTCATCCCTGCCTTTCCCATTTGAGAATGCCTCCGATCTTGGCCTGCCAATTGGGAATTGTTACACACATCAATGGAATATTGAGGTTTTGATTGTATTACACTCTGGCCTGGTCTTCTTGGAGTTCTATGCACTTAAACTTTTTTGCACCTTTTCATATTATTGCCAACCTTTTCTGGACACTTTGTGATCTCTGCCTTTGGCTTGCCATCCATCTCCAAAGTTTCCAGGTATATCCCGAGAGCATATTGATGCATCTGATCTTGTATTGGTTACGGTCATGATGGGTGACCGTGTGTGTGTATGTGTGTGTGTGTTGCTTTGTCCATAGTAAATTACCTTTCGGGGAAAGCAGAGATTATTTTTCACATGCTATTAGAGGAATTATTAATCACTAGCGTGGTTTTGTTTGGGTAGGAATATTGGTGAGGTACGTTAATTGGAGCACACTATGTTTCCCTGGAGTTCTGTCAGGGTTATTTTGCACCCACATGAACAAGAAGCTGCTGAGAGGTCAGCTCACCTTCAGTGCTGACCTCCCAGCCCAGTCCTTGGACAAACTGGAACCCATAAACTCCTGAGAGCAGTGAAAGAGCTGAGTGTCGTAGTTAGCCATGCTTCCAGCATCTTTGCCGATTAGTATCGGCACTTGTGTATCAGCTGTTATAATAATGAACTGTTAGAGTTGTTTCTTCTAATATTGTGTCAAGCTGACACACAAAATGCTGGAGGAACTCAGCAGGTCAGGCAGCACCTATGGAAAGGAATAAGCAGTGGATTTTTCAGGGTGAGGTGCTGAGTTCCTCCAGCATTTTGCGTGCGTTGCTCTGGATTTCCAGCACCTGAAGAGTCTCTTGTGTTGGTGTCTATATTCAAGCTGATTGTCAGTCTAAGCATTTCTCCCTCAAGTTCCACCAGGATTCACCTCCAGCAGAAATAATTCTTCTGGTCTCTATAGGGGAAAAAAAAAACCCTCATCTTTTCTGAGTTAATATTCAGTATCTCAAAAGAAGGGATATGATAACCTTTTTGGTTTATTCATTCACAAACTGAGGGGTCACTAGCAGGCCAATGCTTGTACTTGATCATTTGATCTCACAATGAGTGACTTATCAGGCTATCTTGGACAAAACCTACCACATTACCGTGGCTGTGTAGTCACTTAGGTCAGACTGGTTATGGACAGCAGAATTCATGACAACACACACAAAATGCAGATCGAGTAGTATCTATGGAGGGAAATAAATATTTGATTTTTCAGTCCTGATGAATGGTCTTGGGCTGAAATGTTGACCATTTATTCCCCTGGATCCCAGGTCTCCTGACTTTCTCAATGAGCCTACCATAAGGAACCTTGTCAGATGCCATACCTAAAATCTATATACACCACATCCACTGCTCTGTCTTCATCAATTTGTTTCATCACTTCCTCACAGACTCTGGCTCATGAAGCACAACCTGCCCCTCACAAAGCCATGCTTCTCCAAATGCTTGTAAACCTGATGTCTAAGGTTCCTCTCCAGTCATTTACCTGCCACTGACATAAGACTCATAGGTCCATAATTCCCAGAATTGTCCCTATTACTTTTCTTGATCAAAGGAATAGCATAACAAAGGATAATCCTACGAACATTGTCAGAACAACTGACGCTCTGAATTTCCTGTTTTTTTTCTCCCCATCCTTGCACTTTAAGTCATCGCAATGCAATCTATGAGACTCAGCCCACTGAGTCTGCCAACCTACCATCTCACTAGCCAGATCCCCCAATTCTTCTTGGTTGCCCCCTTCCCCTGCTTCGTCTGTCCTTCATTTTCACACAAGAGTCTGTGACAGGTAATTGACATGTAACACACCCATTTTAAAGATGTGGAAGGAAACTTGTGCGGTCACAGGGAGAACTTGAAAACTCCACCTCGATAGCACCAGAAGTCAGGAACGGAGCCAGGCTGATGGATCTGTGAGATGCTGTTTCTACCAACTGCACTGTGTATTGCACCCTGTGTGTGGACCATCTCAAATGGACGGAGGAATTTATTAGCTCTGTTTTGACCCCTGGATTCCCACATATGTGGTTCTAGGTTAAAATAGTTAACAACGGTTGGTGGAAGTGATATGACAGCATGCGATTTGATACTCCCAGAGAACAAATGGGGTTTGTATCTAACTCTCAGATATGTGCAATGTACGCAGGGCCCTTAGCGTTGTTGAGGGTTTCTCTCCTCCACCCCACAATCCCTTTGACCCCTTTATCATCAGGCAGGAGGTACTGCAGCATTAGGACGAGAGCTGTTAGGGTGAGAAACAGCTTCTCTCCCCTCCCCCGGCTGTAGGACCGTTGAACTCCCTTCCACCACCCGCGTCTCATCACTTACGAAGTGCCAATAGCGTTATACTGTTTACTTTTTAACTTGTGTTGTAAATGCACCTGACGCTAAATGTCAGTCTTCTGGAATATATTTTATTATTTGTTACTTTATTTGTGGAAGTGTTACGCTGTGTGAGAGTTATATGGACTGTCTTGCACGTTGATTCAGAGCATTGTTTCGTTTGGTGGTCTCGTATGTGGTTGAATGGCGCTGAACTTGGAATGAAGGATTTTCGTTGGGTTTGTATTTTAAACTCATTCCTCTTTCAAATTGCAGATCCTCAAACACGAATGGCCCAAAAATTGGCCGACGTTTATAAGTGATATAGTAGGAGCCAGCAGAACCAGCGAGTCTCTGTGTCAGAATAACATGGTCATTCTGAAGCTGCTTAGTGAGGAGGTGTTCGATTTCTCCAGTGGGCAGATGACGCAGGTGAAGGCCAAGCATTTAAAAGACAGGTGGGTGCACCGACATACCCTAAAGGTCTCCTTTTTGCCCATGCATCAGCCTCTCTACGTTAAACAATGTCATCTACAGGCATTTCCCCGTCAAGGGCATAACCCCTTAGGAGATCATCATACTCAACTCAAGTGATGGTATTTCTACTACCTTTGCTGACATGAGAGATGGTGTGAGCTGCTGCTGGTAGGAGATTTGTAATGGTGTGCATTCTGCTTCTCAGCTGAAGGCCCAAGCCCTTCCCCGACCAGCTGGTTGTTTACCTTGCGCAGTCTTGTATAGTGAACACAAAATGCTGCAGGAACTCAGCAGGTCAGGCAGCATCTGTAGAGGGGAATAAATACTCGACGTTTTGGGCAGAGTCCTGGTGAAGGGTCTCGGCCGGAAATGTCTACTGTTTATTCCCCTCAATACGTGCTGCCTGACCTGCTGAGTGCCTCCAGCATGCTGTGTGTGCTGCTCTGGATTTCCAGCACCTTGTGTCGATGGAGTGAATATTGGCTGTCTGTCCCAGCAGGGCTGGCAATCAGGCTTGATGTTGCAGAACTTGCTCTGTCATCTGGAATGAGGCGGAAAGAAAGAAAACTGGTTCAGAAGTCGATTTCTACGAGGGAGTTGAATTTACACTTGAAAATGAAAAGTTTACAGGAAAAGAACACTGAGCATGGGTCTAATTGGAAACTTCTTTGGAAGCGACGGGCCAAATCTCTGCCAATGTTGTGTTTATCGATGTAACAAGTAATATTAGCGGGAGTGGATCTGTGACACAGTGCTTAAGCAGGGATGGGCCCCATCTATCAGGTGCTTGGAGTCAGCATCAGACATCACAGGAGATGAATGATTTGTCCGTGCATATCGAAACATACAATGAAAAGTGTCGTTTGCGTTAACAGCCAGCAGTCAGCACCCTTTGGTTAGCAGTGGGAGTTGTGGGCTAATGATATTCTCCCTCTTTCGCCACCTTCCTGTCTTCCCTTCAACCCAAGCCTCCAGCCTGATTATGTGTGGCTGTGTATTGCCAGTCTAGTGGGGGTGGGGATTGGATTTTGCCAGTAGTGGGAGTGTCAGAGGCCAAATTTGCCAGATGCTGTAAAGTTGTCATGTGAAACTGGCAGGAATGTCTTGTATCGATAGTAGCAGGAATTTGTAGATGAAAATAAATATCTCAGCAAAGTTCTACTAATTCTAATAACTTCCTCGTGTAAGATTGTGTTTGATTTTATTTTCCCTCTGTTTCTTTCCACAGTATGTGCAATGAATTCTCTCAGATATTTCAGCTCTGTCAGTTTGTAATGGTGAGTAAAAACTCCCGGTGGACTTTGATCTAACCTGAACCGCTTTTTAAAAACAAAATCAAAATTGGTGTTCACTGTTGATACTGAGCAGGCTGACCATCCTCTGGCTGTTTTAACTTGGGAATTCTGTTGTATTTAATTCATGATTCAAAATTCTTTAATGTCATTTCCAGTACACAAGTGTAAAAGAGAACACAATAATTGATACTCTGGACCTGAGGCAGCATAATATAACACAGTAAGATAAAGAACACAATGATTAAACAAAAACACAATAAATATAAATGCATAAGCTAGCTTATGCCTTAAAATGCCTTGTAAAAGTATTCAGCCGCCAACCCTTTGTTCACAAAAATGAGTATTACAACCAGGGATTTTGATCAATTGAACTATTTATTTGTGGATCACAATCTCCTTTTTTTTCTGCAGTACAGAGTCCCTGAAAAACAAACTGTAAAGCATAAAAGACTTAAAAATTGAGAAACTGAAAATGCCCGCAGTTCAAAAGTATTCACCCTCCCTTTGCTCAGTACCTGTCCAAACCACCTCTCACAGCTATTACAGCTATTTGGATAAGTCTTTGCATTGCGTGACGAAGCAAGATTTGCTCATTCCTCCCTGCATAATTTATCAAGCTATGCCACGTTAGTTGGGAGTAGAGCTGGACAGCAATCTTGAGGTCTTGCCAGAAATGTTCAATTGGGTTAACGTTAGGACTCTCTGGGCCACTCAAGAACATCATTTGAAGCCATTCCATGTATGCTCTGGCAGTGTGCTTTGGGTCGCTGCCCTGCTGAAAGACAAACATCCTCCCCTGTTTAAGCTTTCTGGCAGAGACTAGCAGGTTTTTTAAAATCCAGGATCTCTCTGTACTTAGCAGCATTCATTTTCCCAACAATCCTGACCAAATTTCCAGTACCTGCTGCTGAAAAGCATCCCCATAGCACGATGCTAACTCCACCATACTTTGCAGTAGGGATGGTGTAACCAGGCTGATATGCAGTACTAGATTTGCATCACATGTACCATCTTAGCATTGAGGCCAAAATGTTCCACTTCAGTCACATCCGACCACAAGACCTTCTTCCACACCTTTACAGGATCTTCTAAGTGATGCTTTGCGAAGACTTCACAGGCAAGGATGTGCTTTTTTTTAGCCGGGACCTCTTCCTTATCACTCTTCCATAAGTGCCATTTTTGAGCAAGGCCTTGGAGATTGTGGAGCCATGAACTTCATCTCCAGTTGCAGCTACTAACTTCTGCAGCTCACTCAGCTGATATCACAGTAGCCTCTCTCACAACATCATTCTTCTCCAGTGACTGAGTTTAGAAGGGAGGCCTGGCCTAGGCAGTGTCACTGTGATTTCATACTTCTTCCACGTTTTCATGATGGACTGCACTGAGCTCCAACGTCTCTTCAGTGTCTTTGAGATGGTCTTGTACCCTTCCCCAGATTTGTGCTTAATTGTTAACATTCCCTGAATTGCCTTGAATGCTCTTTTGTCTTCATTTTGGTTTGGTCTGTTAAAAATGTACCATACTATTGGACCTTACAGACATGGGGGTATTTATTCTTATGAATTCATTGAAAACAGGTGACCCTCCAATTTCCTACATTTACAAATTGGGTGAGTTGGTAAGGTAATATACAGGAGTGCACCTGAGCAAAGCTGGCATAGTAATTCCAGAGGGGGTGAATACTTCTTCAGCCTCTCAATTTTGGTTTTTTAATTTTAAGTAAATTGTTGACAGATTATTGAATATTTCTTTTGATTTGACATGATGTACAATATTTTGTAGATTAGATCAAAAAATCCTACTTCAGTATATTTTAAATTTAGAAAATGAGTCAGTAACATGTGAAAATAGTTGTGAGGTCTAAATACTATTTCAAGGCAGTCTATACATACTTTATACATCCATAGAGTGACGCTAGGCATAGGTGTGTCTGTACATAAAGGTGACTCTAACACAAGATGATAAAGTAGTGGTGGGCAAACACGAGGAAATATGCAGATGCTGGAATTTCAAGCAACACACATCAAAGTTGCCGGTGAACGCAGCAGGCCAGGCAGCATCTCTAGGAAGAGGTACAGTCAACGTTTCGGGCCGAGACCCCTCGTCAGGACTAACTGAAGGAAGAGCTAGTAAGAGATTTGAAAGTGGGAGGGGGAGGGGGAGATCCAAAATGATAGGAGAAGACAGGAGGGGGAGGGATAGAGCCAAGAGCTGGACAGGTGGACAGGCAAAAGGGATATGAGAGGATCATGGGACAGGAGGCTCAGGGAGAAAGAAAATGGGGAGGGGTGAAAACTAGAGGATGGGCAAGGGGTATAGTGAGAGGGACAGAGGGAGAAAAAGGAGAGAGAGAAAAAGAATGTGTGTATATAAATAAATAACGGATGGGGTATGAGGGGGAGATGGGGCATTAGCGGAAGTTTGAGAAGTCAATGTTCTAAGTGTTGATCAGCCTTACTGCCAAGTCCATAAGCAGGGTGGATGGGATCCTTCATGAAGTTGCTGTTTTTTTCCGGCACCTGTCTGTATACATGTCCTTGGTGGTGGGTAGGCTGGTGCCAGTGATGCATTGTTGCCCTTTCCTGTCCACCGCATGCAGTGGTGCAGCATGTTAAGATGCTGTCTGCTGCGCATCTGTAGGACGAATATTGACGTACAGAGTCCAGCTTCCTTCAGCCTCCTTGCTGTTCGCCTTGCAATACCTGGTGTTAGACCTGATGTTAATTTGTCTATTTGCAGGAGAACTCTCAGAATGCTCCTTTAGTCCACGCAACACTGGAGACGTTGCTGCGATTTCTGAACTGGATTCCTTTAGGTTACATCTTCGAAACCAAACTCATCAGCAGCTTAGTGTACAAGGTGAGATTCCTTGATCATCTGTCACAGGACACAAATGTTCACGTTTAAATCGTAAGTCTTTTGTTTAAGCTGTTGTCTGTTTGCAGTTATGTATTGTTCACTTGTGAGGTTCTTAAATTCACGGTTACTGTATGAAGTTGGAGTTTTTCCTCTTGGAAGCTTTTCCATATCCTTCCAGTTTCTTCCTCTTGATTGTTCTATGTGCACACTCGAGCACATATACACACACACACACACACACACACACACACACACACACACACACACACACACAACACAGTTACTTCCATTCTACTTTACTGAAACATTGCATTAGATGATGCATCCATTTGCCGATGTTTGGCCCATATCTGTCTAAACCTATAAATATTTGACCAGCTGTGAGCAATTTGCATGTTATGGTCCTGGAAGTTTGGAAAGAGATTTTGCTCTTGTCCACTGTTACTTGATTATCCTAAACCTTCAGATGCTTGGTGTTTTTGCACCAATAATGGGAGATAGGTGGAGGTTGTGGCAGATTGGTTTAGACCTTATTGTGGCCCCATCTCACTGTGTGGAATTTACAAACGTTTGTACTTTTGACCTGCTGTGCAAGTCCTGTCTCTGAGGGAAAGACTCACTTAAATACAAAATTAAAACCATAGCCAATCTGCACTTGTACTTTGCTTGTCCATAATTATAACAATCTCATTACGTGCTGCTGATCTCAAGTAATGACTAAAAACTGAATGTTTTATCAGAGTGTCCACCCCTTCTGGTTTGCACAATTGGATCCCATTGGGCTTTGTTTTGGTGGCAGGGTCCATTCAGACGGTTACGAGTGAGTGAGATCTCTGGTCAACCATGTAGTTGTACTGAAGGCTTCCTTTAATCTGAAGGGCATGAATGGATGTGACAGACCAGAATTGGCTTTCTGGAGTGTCTTTGATGTACATAGCTGAAGTTGACTGCACCATTTTAGTGACAAGAGACTTGTATCTGTGTGAACCAGTTAATGATATTTTTAAGCCAAAATGCTCTTGAATGGCAGAGCAAGTTTAAAGATCCATATGGTCTACCTTTTGCATTCATTCCATTCAGTATAACTAAGAGTGAGTGTTCTGCAGGTAAAATTTTCCTTTATTGGGAAACTTGTCATGGGATGTGGATCAGAATGGAGTTGGAGTTCAGCCTTCATCCGATTGAATGCCTAAATCGGTAAAAGGGATGAATGGTCCATTTGTGTTCTTCCGACATTTTTGTCAATGCAGCACCTCAGCCTGGATTATGTATTTAACATTGGCAACAATTGTTAGTTAATGTAAAAGGAAAAAGTCCCTGGGTGGGCGAGCATTAGTCTTTCAGGATTTGAACTGTGACTTGTTAGGTGTTGGGTTGGGAGTCCAATGATACTGAGACTGGAAGATCTGCAACCTGTAGAAGTTTGGGAAAATTCAACACGACATCTAAAACACTGGCAAACTTCCGTGCATGTGTAGTGGAGAGTATATTGACTGGCTGCATCGAAGCCTGGTATGGAAACATCAATGCCCTTGAACAGAAGATTCTACAAAATGTAGTGGATATGGCCCAGTCCACCATGGTTAAAGCCCTCCCCCACAATTGAACACATCTGCGTGCAGTGTGGTTGCAGGAAAGCAGCGTCCATCATCTGGGATCCCCACCACCCAGGTCATGCTCTCTACTCATAGTTGCTCGCAGGAAGGTACAGGAGCCTCAGGACTCATCGTCAGGTTTAAGAACAGTCATTACTCCTCAACCATCAGGCTCTTGAACCAGAGGGGATTACTTTACTCACCTTCACTTGCCCTATAACTGAACTGTTCCCACAACCAATAGACACTTCATCTCATGTTCTTGATATTTATTGCTTGCTTGTTTGTTTATTTGTTCGTTTATTTATTTATTATTTTATTTTATATTTGCAGAGTTTGTTGCCTTTTGCACATTGGTTGTGTGCCCTGTTGATTGGTGTCTTTCATTGATTCTGTTACGTTTATTGGACTTATTGAGTATGTCTGCAAGAAAATGAATCCCGGGATTGAATGTATATGGTGACATTGATGTATTTTGAACTTTACTTTGAGCTTTGAATTTTTTTTGGACTTTGAAGATGAGCTATTTGTTATCAGCAAGTATGCAGAATTGTCCCTGTGGTCCTAACATTCTTTCCAATCTTTTTGCTGGGGATCATAACTGATAGGAACAGAATTAGGCTATTTGGCTCATTGAGTCTGCTCTGCAATTCTATCATGGTTTATCTACTACCCCCTCAACTCCATTCTCCTGACTTCTCCCTGTAAACTTTGACACCTTTACCAATCAAGAACCTATCAACCTCTGCTTTAAATGTACCCAAAGACTTGGCTCCTGAACTGCCTGTGGCAATGAATTCCACTGATTCACCACCCTCTGGAAAAGAAATTCCTTCTTATCTCTGTTCTAAGATAATAGATTGACACATGGACTTTCTCCCATGAAATGTGCTCAATTAATTGAGAAATGTGGTTAGTATTTTCATTTGGACTTTAAATATTTGTGCATATTGATATATGTGTAATTTCCTCTTGTGGCAGGTTATGATTAAAAGCTCTGCTCCCCATGAAAAGGAGTGGGAGTTTGGAGATAATAGGAGATGGACGTGCCTGGAGTTCAGATTATTTAAAGCTGCATACATACTGTGCTTTACTACTTTGTGTTTCTACCATTAATTCTGATATTCACATAAATATTGACAACTACTAGTTTGAGTTCATCATATTTTAGTTGTGTCACGTACCCCGTGACGGGGATAAAGAACCAGCAGAGATGGAAAACACTTTGGAGTCTGGTATTGCTATAAACTACTAATATTTATTAGTAACTACGCAGCACAGTAATATAAATGCAGACAAACCAAACAGGTTAGCAATGATTATATAGAAAAGTAAGTGTGGAATATATATGTATGAGAACCAAGTTTCTTTAAGTCTAGGGGTAAAAAGATACAGTCTTACGATGTTGAGTAAAGTTCAGTTCAGTTGGTGGTATTTAGTTGAGTAGCGATGGAGAGAGAGAGAGAGAGAGAGTGAGTTGAGTCTTCAGGTGAGCTGATGCCGTTGATCTTCTCGTCGTCCTCCGAAATCCTTTACAAGTCACCGACTGTGACTTTAACCAGGGGGACCGGTCTTCTGTGGTGGAGCTATCACCCAGGCGAGGGTGGACACATAGACAACTCCCCACCAGTCAACCCCTTCTTCACTGATGGAATAACAATTTGGATCGATCCGCCTGATCGATCCTCCAAAACCCACTTTCTCTGCGGGCACAACAATGCTCATTCAGTGTCCAGATCATGTGTCCTGAGGTCTGTATCATCTGACCTCCTATTTTATTTCACCAGGCTGAGCATCACCTGTCACTCAAAGAGTCCCTCCTTCCTTTGTCTGTAAAGGAGTGCAAGCAGGCAACAAGTCCTTGAAAGTAATATCAACAATCTGCCTTTGGTCACCATAGCAACCTTCGAGCTGCTCGGTGCTGTCTCCAACTCCAAACTCAGTAAAAATCCAAAGTTACTTCCAATGCCTTAAAGTGACAGTCCAACTGTTAATCTTCATCTCTCTCTCTCTCTTTTCCAAAAGCAACATATCGGTGGTAAATAACTCTGTGTGTGTGTGTGTGTCTCTCTCTCTCTCTCTCTCCTCTCTCTCCTCTCTCTCCTCTCTCTCCTCTCTCTCCTCTCTCCTCTCTCTCCCCTCTCCCCTCTCCCCTCTCCCCTCTCCCCTCTCCCCTCTCCCCTCTCCCCTCTCCCCTCTCCCCTCCCCTCTCCCCTCTCCCCTCTCCCCTCTCCCCTCTCCCCTCTCCCCTCTCCCCTCTCCCCTCTCCCCTCTCCCCTCTCCCCTCTCCCCTCTCCCCTCTCCCCTCTCCCCTCTCCCCTCTCCCCTCTCCCCTCTCCCCTCTCCCCTCTCCCCTCTCCCCTCTCCCCTCTCCCCTCTCCCCTCTCCCCCCCCCCTTCCAAACAAATCATCAATGATAAATGTCTCTCTCCAAACAGTTGATAGGAGTACTCCAGGATCTCCTCATAGTTGTGTCCTCCTTTTGTTCGGGCAACACCTCCATTGGAATTGAACTTGAAAGCGAGACTATATTTGTTGAAATTTATAACAGAACAATTTGACAAGAATGCCTCTGTAATATTTTAAACGATTGATTTTGTGTTTTACCGTTTTAATTTTGTTCTTCTTTTTGCCTAGTTTCTGAATGTGCCCATGTTTCGGAACGTAACGTTGAAGTGTTTGACTGAGATTGCTGGCGTCAATGTCAGTCAGTATGATGAACAGTTCGTCTCTTTGTTTACATTAACACTCATTCAGCTCAAACAGGTAAATGGAACCTGAGGCCACATGAAAATTATGTGTAGTACTGAGCAAATGTGAAAGGCACATTTATATAGCTTGAGTGCCCAGAACTTTTGCACAGTACTAGAGTAATTTTATGTATTGCACTGTACTGCTGCTGCAAAAAAAGACAAATTTCATGACATTTGTGAGTGATGATAAACCTGATCAAGATATGGGTCTCTCTTGTGGACTGAGAGTGGGAAGGGGTCAGGGAGAGGGGAATCGTGGTTGAGAGAAGGGGGAGGGAGGTAATAGGAAGCACCAGAGAGACATTCTGTAATGACCAATAAAGTAATTGTTTTGAATCAAATCACCTTGCAAGGTGGCTCAGGGCTGGGTGTGTCTGCACCTGCGACACACTCTGCCCCGCCACACTTTCCCTGCCACAGCTCCCTACCCTTGTCATTCCCAACATCCTTTGCTCCTGCCAGATTTACAAACTCGCTCTCTGCTCCACGTTGACAAATACAGTACTGTGCAAAAGTCTTACGGACCCAAGCTATATATATGTACATAAAACTCTCGCAGAGGACTCCTTCTGGGCAATATCCAATAAGAAGAACCAAGAACTGATGCTTGAAATATAACAGCACTCAAGTCCACATTGGGATTTGTCTCTTGGCACCAAGAACCAGGTAGTTCCAGTGTTTAAACCCCAACTTGGGGCTGTCTGTGACTCCTTACCTGGTCCCTTCTTCCTGTTCCAGCGTCTATTCAAAGCAGAATAACTTTTTGTACTGGCCGGCTGGTGGCGTAGTGGCATCAGCGCCGGACTTCAGAGCGAAGGCTCCCGAGTTTGAACCCAGCCGGCAGCCCAGGCATGCTTTCCATCCATGCTGGGTTGAGCGTCAAGCTAGCAACTCGAACTGGTAAAAAAGAAATTGCCTGCTACAGAAACATCAACAGCAAAAAAAAAGTTAATGGCCTATGCTCTCTTGTGAGTTTAAAGGCAATTTCCTTCCTTTCCTTCCTTTTGTATTGCAGAGCATGTTCTGAAATACAACACGGATATTCTCCGGAGGGTGGCAGAGTTATTTTTGCAGAGGAAATTATACTGTGTTTGGTAGTTTGCCAACCCTTACTTAAGACTACAGTGCCGTAGTTTGGATAGTCAAGTGATAACCAGAAGAAGGTCCGCTGATGCTGGAAATTCAGAGTTACAGTAAGCATGCAAAATGCTGGAGGAACTCAGCAGGTCAGGCAGCGCGGCATCTATGAAGAGGGATAAGCAGTCAACGGTTCAGGCTGAGTCCCTTCATCAGCACCCTGGATCGACCCCACGACACTCCTGATGATCAGTCTCAGCCTGAAACGTTGACTGTTTATCTCTTTCCATAAATGCTGCCTGATCTGCTGATTTCCTCCAGATTTTTATATGCATTATCTAAATTTGGACAGTTGAATCTCCTTCCTGTTCTCCCATGGTCCACTCTCCTCTCCTATCAGATTCCTTCCTCTCCAGCCCTTTGTCTTTCCTACCTACCTGGCTTCACCTATCACCTTCGAGCTAGCCTCCTTCCCTTTCCCCAACCTTTTTATTCTGCCTTCTTTTCTAGTCGTGAAGGAGGGTCTTGACCCAAAATGTCAACTGTTTACTCTTTTCCATAGATGTTGCCTGACTTGCCGAGTTCCTCCAGCATTTTGTGCGTGTTGCTCTGTATATCAAGCATCTGCAGAATTTCTTGTGTTATTGGTTACATGGACCTTGCCTCTGGTAACTAGTAATCAGTTGATGGGATATAATGAGCAAAGATATTTATTGAAATGAATTAAGTAACAAAGTGTTGGAAACCCTCAGCAGTTTGGGCAGCAATCTGCTTCTCTCTCCTCAGAATTCCACCGCCACCCCCAACCACCACCTACCTAGTGCTTCCAGAGCTCAGCTTTTGGTTTGGATTTACAGCATCTATGCAATTTTTTAACTTTTATTTGGTTTCTGTGTTTTTTCCCCCCATTTCATATAAGACTCAGATTTGGGACATGGATAGCAACTGAGCTCTGGTTTAATGTGTTACATAGAGATTGCACGCATCTAATTTTGGGCCTTGTTTCGTTTCAGATGCTACCTGCCAATACCAACATACGGTTGGCTTATGCAAATGGGAAGGACGATGAGCAGAATTTCATACAGAATCTGAGTCTCTTCCTGTGCACTTTCTTGAAGGAGCATGGCACCTTGGTAGAAAGAACTCTGGAACTCAGGGAAGCACTCTTGGATGTAAGTTGGCCCTGGAAGATGGCGCATGTGGTAACGTTGCTGTCCTTCATTCTCATCCCATCTGCTTTGTGGTTCTCTCCGAGATTTCTCTGGGATGAGAGCTGTTTCACTGCTTCCTTCCTGCCACTTCTGGTACCTCATGGTGGTGTTGTGGTTTTACAGATACTGTTACCCCGGAGACATTAACCAAAAGACCATACTTAGTGTGGATGACTCTTCATAGAGTAATAGTTAGCCACTCTCATTCAGGGCAGCAATGAAGGTCCTTCACGTCTGGTGGTGTTCAGGGCTTCCTTCATCATGCCAGTAACTTCCCCTTGGTTTTCACTACTGCCCGCAAGTCCCAGCTGGGTTTCTACCCTTTGACCTGTTTGGCATGGGTGACCCTACCAGGAGTCAAAAGCGTAAAGCCCTGACTCCAGCCAACGTCGCTCTCCAGGTTGTTGATGCACACAAGCCTCCAAACCCTTCCACAAGGTTGTGGTCCTCTTGGAGGTTAGTAATGGATAGATGGACATTTATTCAGGAAGGGAATTCCTTACTCACCGGTACAATTCAGGCTCTTCGATGTTGTGCTGACAAAAATTCCATCACGAGTGATTAGTGAAATGAGTGGCTTATTAAGATGCAGCATTTTTAAGATTCTGCACTTGTGTGATTTTAATGGGGCCTGTTGTGTTACAGCAGATTTTGTGCACAAGCTCCTTTTCTTCTGATGTGATTAGTGGTTGCCTACATCCAGACTGCAAAACAAGAAATTAGCAGCAGACTAGTCTTCAAAGAATGAGGATCAGGTTTATCATCACTGACGTGTGGTGAAAGATACATAAAATTACTGAAGGGTGCAGTAGGTAATATTAAAAATAGTGCAAAACAATGGGATGGTGCCTGTGGGTTCCAAAATCCCCAAAAAAAATCCTAAATCCGAAACACTTCGGGCTCCAGACATTTTGAGGAAGGGGTACACAACCTCTGTTGAGAAGATGACATGTCCCAGGTGGTGAGGGTGCTCCGTGATGGGAGCACCCTCACCACCTGGTTCGTTGCTGATAATGGACTTGTAAAGCACAAGTAATGATTAAGTCAGTTGTCAGTAGTAATGATCGATTCCTTGGTGATTAAAAATTCACCATGCTTTAACAGTACCTCGTGCCTGTCAGCGTGGCAAGTTAAAATGGTGAGTTAGTGGATGAATGTGGGGAATGTGAACAAATAAATGCATTTCTCCAATTATGAAAAGCAATATTTAGAGATACTGTGTGCAACAGGCCCTTTGGCCCAACGAGCCGCATTGCCCAGAACCGACGGATTTAACCCCAGCCTAATCACAGGACAATTTACAGTGACCAGTATGTGATTGGACTGTGGGAGGAAACTGAAGCACCCGGAGGAAACCCACATGGTCATGGGAAGAATGTCCAAACTCCTCATAGACGGTGCTGGAGGAAACAGCATTGTGTTAACAGCTTTGCTACCATTTTGCCCAGGGTTGTGGAGCACTGTCTCTGTGTGTGGGTGTATGGGAGGGAGGAGCAGGGCTGGTTTTTCTGTTGTTTTGTTGCTTCTTGAGTTCTGTCGAGCGTCGTGGGCATGCTGTGTTGGTGCTGGAGTGTGTGGTGAATCTGTGCCCCCAGCACATCCCCTGGTTGTGTTGGTTGTGAACACAGACAGCAGACTTCATTGCATGTTTCGATGTACACGTGGTGTATGAATCTGAATCTTTATTGAGTAACAAATTAAATTGTAACACTCTTTTCAATGTTGCCTGTTGTTGTAGGGTCTACACTACATGATCCTGATATCGGAGGTGGAGGAGATTGAGATTTTTAAGATTTGTTTGGAGTACTGGAATCACCTAGCAGGAGAGCTTTATCGGGAGAATCCCTTTTCCATTAGTGCCTCCCCTGCCCTGGGGAGTCCTCACAGTGATGTCCCTCCTCGGAGGCAGATCTATCTCCCGGTGTTATCGAAGGTGAGTGTGCTTTTAACTGGCGATGAAGATTGTGAAAATGAAGCAAAGTGGAGTTCAGGGATCAGGCGAACTGTGCTTCACCTTGGATTCTCCACGTCTACCATTCTTCAAGAACTCTCTGTCTCTGTCTCTCTCTTTATCTGTAACTGCCCTGTGCAGGCACCTTCAGTGCTAATGTTTGAAGGTAATGCTGAATATCTCCTCAGAGGCTATACAGGATGAGTAAATCTGGCCTTCCCAGCAACACCTGTCTTGTCAGTGAACGAGCAATATTATGTGTGTATTCCAGGTGCATTCCCTGACCATTTCAGTTTCAGCTTTATTATTGCTGATGTACATCATGAAATTTGTTTTTTTTTGCAATTGCAGTACAGTGCAATACATTAACTACTGTAAGTTACTCTAAGACCAAACAAGAATCTATCAATATCTGCCTTAAATGTACATGAAGACTTAGCCTCCACAGCTGCCTGCTACAAAGAATTCCACAGACTCACCACTCTCCGGCTAAAGAAATTCCTCCTCATCTCCATTCTAAAAGGAAGTCCCTCTATTCTAATCACAAACAAGAGAAAATCTGCAAATGCTGGAAATCTGAGCAACACACACAAAATGTTGGAGGAACTCAGCAGGCCAGGCTGCATCTAGGAAAAGAATGGCCTGCCGAAGGGTTTCGGCCCAAAATGTAGATGATTTATTTTTTTACTCTTTTGCAAGATGCTGCCTGGCCCGAGGCTCTTTCATCACAAGAAACATCTTCTCCACATCCACTCTATTAAGGCCTTTCACCATTCGATAGGTTTCAATTAGGTCACCCCTCATTCTTCTAAATTCCAGTGAGTAAAGGCCCAGAGCCATCAAACACTCTTCAGATGACAAGCCATTCAAGCCATTAGTGGTTGTTCTGACCACTACACTACTGAGCCACCCCATATCTGTTATATCCACATAATTCCATAGCTCCGGAGTCCCTACCAGTTAGAATGAGCTGGTGTAAAATTTCTCTTAGTTGCCTTGAGGAAGAACATAGAACAAAAATAGTACAGCCCAGGATATTGTGCGGAACCAATTAAATTAGTAATCAAATGGCTAAACTAATCCCTTCTGCCTTCACAATGTCCATATCCCTCCATATTTCTCAGATCCATGTGCCTATCTAAATATCTCTTAAAAGCCCCTAATGTATTTGCCCCTATCACCACCCCAGGCAGCACATGCCTTGCACCCACCAATCTCTGTTAATAAAACTTGCCCCACACATCTCCTTTGAAATTTCCTCTCTCTCAGTAAATACATGCCCTCTGGTACAGTATTAGACATTTCAGCCTGGGAGTAAGATTCTGTCTGCTCTATCTGTGCCTTTCATAATCTTATAAACCTCTGTCAAATCTCCCCTCAGCCTCCAGGGAAAATAACCCAAGTTTGTCCAATCTCTCGTTAAAGACGTGACTCATTTTTGGGTGAATCTCTGCTCATAGCACTTAATAATATTACACAGCTGTCCTGACCCGGACACTGTCATTTGACACGACTTTGGTCACAATGAAAGCTGCTCGGTTCGGAGGTGGTGTTGGAAGTGGCCTTTGCCGTTAGAACTTCCTTTGTCTACTGTTGGTCTCGGGCCAGTAGATGTATCTAGGTGACCTGTCCCAGCAACAGTGTTGAATCATCTGGCTTTATTTGTCCAGGTGCCTTCATAACTCTTTAAGAGACTCATCACTACCACCTCCTTTTATCTTGAAATGCCCTGGCATATCAATATTCTCAGCACTGATCTCCCTCTCCTCCACATCCATCTCCTGGGTAATTACTGATGCAAAGTTCTTATTAGGTACCTCACCCATATCCTTCACATCCAAGAAAATGGTTTCCCCCCCCCCCCCAATCTGTAAGTGGTCCTACCCTCTCCCTAGTTATCCTCTTCCTATTGATGTATGTATAGAATACTTTGGATTCTCTTCAGTCCTACTTGCCTGTCTCCACTTGGCTTTCCTAATTCCCTGTTTGAGTTCTTTACTGGCTTCCAGATGATTGTCAAGGGCTCTGTTTGATTTTAGCTTCCTAAGCTTTTACATACTTTTATTTTTTTTCTTGACTAAACTCACCATCTATCTCAATATCCAACGTTCTCTTACCTTGCCATCCTTGCAATTCCTTCTGACCGGAAGATATCTTTTCTAAAACGCTAAGCACCCATGCCTGTTCCTCTCTCAGACAAGTCTCTGTAATGGCCACCACATTATGGTTCCAGGTACTGTATACATTCTCTGATATTAAATTTGATCCATGATTAAAGTTCATCACCTTTACCCAAAATACTCCTAGCATTAAAATACACGTACTTCCAACTGTACGTGCTATCATATTTAGATCTTTGCTCCTGCCTGTTTTTACTGGCCCTACCATCTACCTTCCTCCCCATCCCTCCACTTTCTGACTTGATGCTTTGGTTCCCATCCCCCTGCCAAACTAGTTTAAACCCTCCCGAGTAGCCCAAGTGAACCTCCCAGCCAGGATATTGGTTCCTCTCCAGTTCAGATGAAACCCACCCGTCTTGTACCGGTCACCCCTGCCCCAGAGGAGGTTCCAATGATCCTACGATCTGAAACCTCGCTCCCTGAACCAGTTCCTCAGTTACTCAAGCAGGCGTTTTCCACGGAGGTTGTGTGAGATTAGAACTAGAGGTCCCAGGGTAGGGGTGAATGAAAGATAAAGTTTTTAAGGGGAACTTCTTCACTCAGTGTGGTGTGAGTGTGGAACGAGCTTACGGGTCCTGATGTAGGGGCCCGACCTGAAACGTTGACCACCCCTCTCCTCTGCCTCCACAGATGCTGTCTGACCTGCTGAGTTCACCCATCAGCTTGTTTTGACTTAGTCCTGTGAGTCAAGATTGCTTAATGCCATTTCCAGTACACGAGTGCAAAAAACAATAGTGTGTCTGCATCCGAAGAAGTACAAAACACAATACAATAAAGAACACAATAATAACAAAAATCAGAATAAATATAAATGCAGAAGGTAGTTGCAAACAGGAGAAAATCTGTAGGCGCTGGAAATCGGCAGGACGTAAGGGCCCTGAGGAAGTATCTCGGCCCAAGACGTCGACTGTACATTTTTCCATAGATGCTGCCTGACCTGCTGAGCTCCTCCAGCATTTTGTTTGTGTTACATAAGATAGTTTATCAGACTAGATTGGTTAATCGCCCATAAGGTGACGGTAGGCACAGAAATGTCTTTACATAAGGTGACTGACAGGAAATGATAAAGTAGTGGTGGTGGGTGGGTTTGTGGATGGAGGTGTAGATCAGCCTTACTGCTGGGGAAAAGTAACTGTTTTTGAGTCCAGTGGTCCTGGCATGGATGCTACATAGCCGCCTCCCTGATGGGAGGGGGGTAAATGATCCTTGAGCAGGGTGGGTGGGATCCTTCACGATGTTACTGGCCCTGTTCTGGCACCTTTTTGTATATACACTACTATACAGACGTCCTGGGCGCATGTATATAGCTTGGGTGTCCTGGAGTTTTGCACAGTACTGTAGTAATTTTAAGTATTGTTTTGTACTGCTGCCATTTTAAAAATAAAACAACAAATTTCATGACATACGTGAGTAATGATGTACTTGATTCTGCTGTGGGTCCCTATTGAGGACTGGGAGTGGGAAGGGGGTATGGAGAGGGGAATCGTGGTTGGGAAGAGGGGAAGGGTGAGAGGAAGGAGTGGAAAGCACCAGAGAGACATTCTGCCATAAACCAATTGTTCAGAATCAAACGACCTTGCCTGGTGTCTCAGGGCTGGTTGTGACTGCACCCACTCCACCACTCTTTCCCCCCCCCCCCAATCCCTGGCACTGCATCTCTGCCACCTGTCCCACACCCCTCCCGTGACGCTGCACCCTTGCCATTCCCAAAATCCTTTGCTCTCGCTGGGTTTACAAACTCATTCGCTGCTCCACTTTGACAAATACAGTACTGTACGAAAGTCTTAGATACTCCAGCTGTATGTATGTGCCTAAAACTTTTTTGCACAGCGCCCGATGTCTTTGACGGTGGGTAGACTGGTGCCGGTGATGCGTTGGACAGTTTTGACTACCCATTGTAAAGCCTTCCTGTCCACCACAGTGCAGTTTCCGTACCAGCTTTAAGGGCAAATTAAATCCGGATGCTACATGACGGTTATTTTGTGTTTTTTTTTCCCTTTGTTTCAGGTGAGGCTTATAATGATCAGCCGGATGGCAAAGCCAGAAGAGGTGCTTGTGGTGGAGAACGAACAGGGAGAGGTAGTTCGGGAATTCATGAAAGACACAGACTCCATCAATTTGTACAAGACCATGAGGGAGACCCTGGGTAAGTTCAGCTCCGCTGGTTTTAGCAGCTTGTATACAAGTTTTATGATTCTCCTCTTTCTATTAATTGTGCACTGTTGAATAAGTTCAGTTGTCTGTGGGGCACTGGAATTGATTTTGATATCTTTTGGGAAAATTGGGAGAACGTGCACTCAGTGACCAACATTAGGTGCACATTCTTGCCCTGGTATTGGGAAATAATGGGCTGACTGTAAATGTCAGTGGATTATCACCAGTGACTGGTGCATTGGCAAATCATCGAGCTGATCTGCTTATGGATCACATTTGTGGAAGTGAATTTCAGTTCACGGTGAGCTGTGTGTTTCCCTTTCAGTGTACCTCACGCATTTAGACTACGCGGACACTGAATGCATTATGACGGAAAAGCTGCACAACCAAGTGAACGGTACGGAGTGGTCGTGGAAGAACCTCAACACGCTGTGCTGGGCGATTGGCTCCATCAGTGGCGCAATGCACGAAGAGGATGAGAAGCGTTTCCTCGTCACCGTCATCAAGGTCGGTCAGTGCTGGAGTTGATGTGCCGCATCAATCCCTCTGCGTTTCAACCCCAGATCGGACATTTCGAATGGCTGTATTTGCGAATCAGTTGTATTATTATTGGCATGCGTTGTGTTGGGATTTGGGAATACAGGAAATTTGTTGTTTTGCAGCAGCAGTACAGTGCAGTTCATTAAAATTGTACTATATATATACAATACTATATAGTATATATACAAGGGGTGATTGATAAGTTCGTGGCCTAAGGTAGAAGGAGTCAATTTTAGAAAACCTAGCACATTTATTTTTCAACATAGTCCCTTCCTCCATTTACACACTTAGTCCAGTGGTCGTGGGGCATACGGATCCCTTTTTTGTAGAAGTCAGCATTTTGGACCTCCAGAAAGCGTCCACAGCAGGGGTGATGGATAAGTTCGTGGCCCAAGGTAGAAGGAGATGAGTTATACAGCTCTCGTTACATGCACATGCAGTTCAACTCTTTGAGTGATTGTGCAGAAAGTTTAAAGTTAATAACTCATCTCCTTCTACCTTAGGCCACAAACTTATCAATCACCCCTGCTGTGGACACTTCCTGGAGGTCCAAGACGCCGACTTCTACAAAGAAGGGATCCGTATGCCCCACGACTGCTGGACTAAGTGTGTAAATGGAGGAAGGGACTATGTTGAAAAATAAATGTGCTAGGTTTTCTAAAATTGACTCCTACCTTAGGCCATGAACTTATCACCCCTCGTACTATATATGATATATAAAATTGATATTTATTATATATATCTCAAAAAGAAAGTAAAATAGTGAGGTGGTGAATTGTTTGGCTACTCCTGAATTGGTAGTACCAGAGAGAATGAGGCTTGAGGGTGTAATATATACTGTCTTCAGTAGCTTCCAAAGGCTGCTTCAACATCTTCCAAATCTGTGATTTTTCCATTGAACGTAGAACAGTACTGCACAGTACAGACCCTATGGCCCATAATGTCCACCTTCTAATTTACTCCAAGATCAATCTAATCCTTTCCTCCCTGCCCACATAGCCCTGCATTCTTCTCTCATCCATGTCTTTTATGTCGCTGATGTATCTGCCCTGCCGTGTGTTCCACACACCTTCCATTCTCTGTAAAAGACCATCCCTCCTCTCCTTTCCTCACAACACCTGTGCCATGTGGAATAATAGGGGCAGCAAATATATCTGAAGCCCAGAGTTGTAGGTTATCTTGACAGGTGGCACACTGGTGATCTTTCATCATCAGTGGATCAAATTTCCAGAAGTCCCAACCAAACAAGCAAGACCCCATGTCCATCATAAAGTCTGCAGCACTTCGAGAGGGTGGCTCACCACTGCCCTCTTATGGTCAATTAGGGATGAGCATTTAATGCAACCGTTGTCTATGATGTTCCCATCCCAACTTTTTTAAAGTTATTTACACTTTGCCTTTTTTTAAGTGATATGTTAACTAGGTAAATTTACTGAGCCAGTGATGCAGAAAGAGAAGCTAGTAATGGGGACACACACTCATTAATTAAAGGTTAAAAAGATTAGGTTTATCTCACATGTACATTAAAACATACGGTGCAATGTATCTTTTTGTGTCAATGAGCAACACAGTCTGAGAATTGTGCTGGGGGAAGCGCACGTGTGTCACCATGGTTCTGGCACCAACATAACCCACAACTCATTAACCCTAATCTGTACGTCTTTGGAATGCGGGACGAAACCCAGAGGGTCACAGGGAGAATGTACAAACTCCCGTTACAGACAGCAGCTGGAATTGAAGCCTAATCGTTGACGACGCTGTAAAGTGTTACACTGGCTTCTGCACTACCACATAAGATCCATTATCAACAGTCGTGATTATCATAAGTACCCGTCTGGTTCACTTCATGATATTGGGGAAGGGGAATATGAAAGCCTGGTGCAGTTTTTGGCTTCACATCAGCAGCAGTCTGACTTTTAACTCCATTGAGTGTGGGGAATCCAGACCGACTATGAGAAATTAGACTTCCGTAGCCGCCTGTGGCTACAAACTCCAGAGATTCACCATTCTCTGGATTCCCACTTTTCCCACTATTCAGGGCGCTTACAAAGATAGGTGCATAAAAAGGGCCCGGACCACAAGCTGTTCCAGCTGCTACCATCCAGGAAATGGTACTGCAGCATAAAAGCCAGGACCAACAGGCTCAGGGACAGCCTCTTCCACCAGGCCATCAGACTGATTAATTCATGCTGATGCAACTGTACTTCTATCTTATATTGACTATCCTGTTGTTCGTACTATTTATTATAAATTGCTATAATTGCACATTTGAACGGAGACGTAACATAAAGATTTTTACTCATGTATATGAAGGATGTAAGTAATAAAGTCAATGCAGTTCAAGACAATAAGCCAATATGCATGTGAAGAGTAAACAAAAGAATAGGATACTTACTGTTGTATCTCTTTGCTTTGAAGGATTTGCTGGGTCTCTGTGAACAAAAACGTGGGAAAGATAACAAGGCCATCATTGCCTCGAATATAATGTACGTGGTGGGGCAGTATCCCCGGTTCCTTCGAGCTCACTGGAAGTTCCTGAAGACCGTGGTGAACAAGCTCTTCGAGTTTATGCATGGTGAGTGTATTTATGCGTGGTGAGTGTGTGCCACTGGCTTGTACTCAGTGTGGAGCTGGCAGCCTGTACTTTGACCATAAGACCATAAGCTATAGAAGCAGAATTAGGCCATTTGGCCCATCGAGTCTGTTCTGCCATTTCATCATGGCTGATCCATTTTCCCTCTCAGCGCCGATCTCCTGCCTTCTCCCTGTACCCATTCATGCCCTGACTAGTCAAGAATCTATCAACCTCTGCCTTAGATACACGTAAAGACTAGGCTTCCATAGCTGCTTATGGGAACCAATTTCAGAGATTCACCGCTCTCTAGCTAAAGAAATTCTTCCTCATCTCTGTTCTAAAAGTACACCCCTATATTCTGAGGCTATGTTTTCTGGTCCTAGACTCTCCCACCATAGGAAACATCTTCTCCACATTCACTCTATCGAGGTCTTTCACATTCAATAGGTTTCAATGAGATCACCCTTCATTCTTCTTAATTCCAGTGAATACAGGCCCAGAGCCATCAAATACTCTTCATATGTCTTATGGTGTTTGGACTTCGTGTTTACAGACAAATAGGTAACTTTTGGGAAGATTTACTCTACCAGTGCATTTTGAAGTTTGTATTGAAAAGGTTTCTTTTTCACAGATGTATCTAAGTAGCACTGGCTTTAGCACATCTTTCTGTGAGAAGACTTGATCCTAAATTTACAAGCTTTTTTTGGAGTGGGTATTTTTGGCTGTTAACTTGTTGAACAGATTTAACAAGAATCAGAAGGATAAACCAACCGTGTGTACAATTTCACAGAAGTGCATTGGTGTGGGAACATTGACAGCTAGCCTCTCAGTGAATCTGATCATCGTTCAACATTAATGTTTGTCTTTTTTTAGGGAAAAAAATCCAAAAATAGATGAAGAATTTGATTTAATTTGAAGCCAGGCTTTCATTTTAAAATCGAAGACGTTCCAAACCCCATGTTTTTGTTGATACAGAGACACACGATGGAGTGCAGGATATGGCTTGCGACACGTTTATCAAGATCGCGCAGAAATGTCGACGTCATTTTGTACAGGTGCAAGTGGGAGAGGTGATGCCTTTCATCGATGAGATCTTGACCAACATCAACACTATCATATGTGATCTACAGCCCCATCAGGTCAGCTCTTTAGGAGATGGTGCAATCTCTGGTGCTTTTTACATGATAAGAAAATCAGGGGATCTGGGTTCAGTGCAGGAGAGTGTTACTGAGGTGAATGCTCAGCCATTATCTAGATAAAGGTGGAGCAGATCTGGTGGAAGGGGGGGGAAGACAGTCTGCTTCTGCTATTCTTTTATACTGAGCCATTAAAATTACTTGCCCAACAGCTTTTGCAACTATACTCAGTGGTCATCTTGCTAGGTACGGGAGTGGAACCTGGTGTGATCTTCTGCTGCTGTACCTCATCCACTTTACAGTTCGACGTGTCGTCCATTGAGGGATGTTCTTCTTCACACCACTGTTGTAACATGTCATTGTCTGAGTTGCTGCCCCCTTCCTGTCAATGTGAACCAGTCTGACCATTCTCCTCTGACAGCTCTCATTAACAAAATATTTTCACCAACAGAACTACCACTCACTGGATTTTTTTTTCTGTATTTTTGCACCATTCTCTTCAAACTCTGGAGACCTGTGTGTAAAAATCCCAGGAGATCAATTTCTGAGATACTCAAACCACCCTGCCTGGACACTAACCATCATTCCACAGTCAAAGTCACTTGGAGCACATTCCTTCCATATTCTGAAGTTTGGTCTGAACAACAACTGAACCTCTTGACCATGCCTGCATGCTTTTGTGCAGTGAGTTCCTGCCACATGATTGGCTGACTAGACATTTGCATTAACGAGTAGGTGTACCTAATAAAGTGGCCACTGAGTGTATGTTCTGTGAGGTGAGCATGGCAATTGATAGCATTATGTCCTGATCATTTTAAAATGCTGTCAGCGAGGTAATGGAAGATGCCTGTAGCTCTGAAACACTGGCCCAAGTTTCCTCTCATGACCTCCCACCAATACAATATCCTGTCCAGCACGGGATACTGCTGAGACCAGAATCCTGAGCAGAGTTCAAGTTTATTCCCTTTCAACCGGACACATGTATACGGCCAAACAAAACAACGTTCCCCCAGACCAAAGTGCACAACGCAGTACGTATAACTCACGTACAACACCTGAAGTAATATTAGCACAAATAGATGCATAAATAATAAAGTAAATGAAAAGCTCATTCAGTGGCTCAGGCAGCAGCTGTGCAGGGAAATGGGCAGTCGATCTTTCATCTGGACTGAAAAACTGGAGAGGAGATGGCCAGGAGTCGAGAGGAAGGGTTGAGGCAAGAGCTAGTCCAGATGATACTTTGGGGGTAGCATGGTGGAAATGTTTCCGTTGCCAGCAACCCAGGTTTAAAGTCCCGCTGCAGTCTGTAAGGGGTTTCTACATTCTCCTTGTGACTGTGTGGGTTTCCTCCAGGTGCTCTGGTTTCCTCCCACAACCCAAATATGTTCAGTTGGCTGGGTGAATTGGGTCTGATTGGGCAGTGCAGACTCGTTGGGCTATAAGGACCCTTTGCTATGCTGTATCCCAAGGAAAAGTCTCAACTTTCATCAAAGGTCCACTTCCCTCCAGATGCAGCCAGCTGTGGAGTTCCTCCAGCAGTTAATGTCCATCTGGACCAGGGGTTCCCAATCTGGGGATGGTAGGGTTCCATGGCATAACAGAAGGTTGTCAACCTCTGATCTGGACTGTATTGTCGCTAGTTAGAAGGTGGTAATCCGTGCGGTTTCACTTACTTTTAACTGATTCAAGACCGTGGATTGCTCTGAAGGAACAGGGCAGCACTAACAGCATCATAAAACCAAGCTGCCAAAGTTGGGGTGGTGGGGAGGGGTGGGGGTAGGAGTTACAAGCTGGCAGGTGATAGGTGTAACCAGCTCAAGGGGAAGGTAGGCTGAAAGGGGATGAAACTGGGTGAGGATGGGTGAAAGAGATAAAGGGCTGAAGAAGAAGAATTCAGATAGGAGAGGCCAGTGGACCATGGAAAAAGGGGGAGGAGGGTGGGAAACCAGGTGGAGGAGGTAGCCTATCACCTGCCAACTTGTACTCCTACCTTTCCATTTTAGTCCTGATGTAGATTCCCAAAACATTGACTGTTTATTCCCCTCCATCAATGCTGCCTGACCTGCTAAGTTCCTCCAGCATTTTGTGTGTTGCTCAAGATTTCCAGTATCTGCAGAACCTCCCATGTTTCTGTGATACGGAGCTTGTTTCGGCATCTAATTTTAGACTTTCTATCATTTCTCCCCCCCTAACTTCAGGTTCACACGTTCTACGAAGCTGTTGGTTACATGATTGGAGCTCAAACTGACCAGACGGTCCAGGAACATCTGATTGAAAAGTACATGCTTTTGCCTAACCAAGTGTGGGACAGCATCATTCAGCAGGCAACCAAGGTAGGATGGACAATTCATTGTCGCACTGGGCCATCTAAATAGTTCAATACTAATGCAGGCTGTAATATTTTTAAATAAATTTAAAGAATGAAGATGTAGCAGAATGCTAGGGAAGCAGTTAGTGACAACACCAATGACCTGGATTCAATTCCACTGCTGTCTGTAAGGAGGTTGTAGATTCTCTTCACGACCATGTGGATTTCCGCTGGGTACTCTGGTTTCTTCCCGCATTACTGAGACGTACGGGTTAGTAAGTTAGTTGATCACATGGGTGTAATTGGGTGCTGCAAGCTCATTGTAACTGTGCTAGATCTCCAGATCTCTAAATGAAAATAAGCGTAAGATATAAATATGAGGCAAAGGACCACAATATGCTTATGCAAAATCTGACCTTTTAATCTCAAACAAGATGTTGCCATTATCTTGTTATCTCCACAGTTATGAACTGTGGTAGATATAGTCAACACTCCTGCTTCCATTCCCAGGAATATTGTTGAATTCTTTGTTCTGACTGAAACTCGTTGACTTTTATCCTAAAGATCGAGACCACTTCAATACACCACCGCGGGCAGTACGGTAGAGTGGCAGTTAGCACAATACTCGGCCTTTTTTCCTTGGCGCGACAGAGAATGAGAGGTGACCTTGATACAGGTGTATAAGATAATGAGGGGCATTGATCATGTGGATAGTCAGAGGCTTTTTCCCAGGGCTGAAATGGCTAGCATGAGAGGGCACTTTTAAGGTGCTTGGAAGTAGGTACAGAGGAGATGTCCAGGGTAAGTTTTTTACGCAGAGAGTGGTGAGTACGTGGAATGGGCTGCCAGTGATGGTGGTGGAGGGGGATACGATAGGGTCTTTTAAGAGACTCCTGGACAGGTACATGATAGGCATCTGTTAGTCTCATGAGACTATGGATTTGCGCCTTGGAAGGTTTCCAGGGCGCAGGCCTGGGCAAGGTTGTATGGAAGACCAGCAGTTGCCCATGCTGCAAGTCTCCCCTCTCCACGCCACCGATGTTGTCCAAGGGAAGGGCATTAGGACCCATACAGCTTGGCACTGGTGTCATTGCAGAGCAATGTGTGGTTAAGTGCCTTGCTCAGGGACACACACGCTGCCTCAGCCAAGGCTCGAACTAGTGACCTTTGAAGCACTAGACGAATGCCCTAACCACTTGGCCACGCGCCAACACTTAGGGCTATGGGTAACCCTAGGTAATTTCTAAGGTAAGGACACGTTCAGCACATGTTTGTGGGCTGAAGGTCCTGTATTGTGCTGTAGGTTTTCTATGTTCCTAATACTTCATAGCGCCAGCTGTGAGATCAGGGTTCGATTTCTGCTGCTGTTTGTAACAGCGCCAGTTTACTCTGGGTGTTGCGGTTTTCCTCCCGCATTTCAAAGATGTGTGGGTTAGGGTTAGTGAGATGTGGGCATGCTGTGTTGGTGCCGGGGGCATGGCGACCCTTGTGGGCTGCCCCTAGCACATCCCGAGTGTGTTGGTCGTTGATGTAAATGACGCATTTCATTATGTTTCGAATGTAAATATGACAAATAAAGCTAATCTAGTTTTTTTTTTTAAATCTCTTCTGCTTTCCTTCCTAGTTCAGTTCAGTTCAAGTTTAATTGTATTTCAACCATACATGGATAGGGCCAACGAAACAGAGTTACTCTGGGGCCAAGGTGCAAAACACAACCCCAGCAGTCACACACAGCACAAACCACATATAGTACCCTTAAGACAGCAAGCTCATATCAGATATCAGTAAAATACAGTCACGCAAAAAATATAGTCTGGGTCCATGAATGTTGCAGAAATCCGCAGTTGAACACAATACAGCTGGTCTCTGCCAAGTAGACACTGGGGGGCAGCACTGGCTCCAGCTTGGGTGCTGTGGCACACCGACTCTGACGCCACCCTCACTCCTGGGATGGCTGTCAGCAAGCAACACTGTGGCCTGAGTACTGGCACTCACTACGACAGAGTTCATGCAGTTCCCCCACCGTCCGCCAATAAGTCAGCGAGTCAGACTTGCAGCGTTAACAATGTCCAATGGGGTCTTGCAATTCCTGTTCCTGAATCATTCAGATAATGTACTTCCCCTGGGTTTAGATCCTTGAACCATCCCAGCATGTGGCTGATCCCCACCCCACTCCACTGTCCATGCTGGTTGGGTTTTTTCCCTTTCTCCTTTCTTCTATCTCCCAGTTTCAAAACAAATCTCCTCATTCCTTGGTCTGCGGCGACACTTCCAACTGCATTTTTGAACAAATTGCCTTCCCAAGTCCACAGTTACTCCCGGTCCTGCTGTGCTCTGTTACAACACTGTAGAATACAGTGTCGGGAAGTGTATGTTTTTGTGCACTTTGGTAGAAGAAATGAAAGGGTTGACTGTTTTCTAAATGGAGAAAAAAAATACAAAAAACTGAGGTGCGAAGGGACCTGGGGGTTCCTTGTGCATGAATCCCTAAAGGTTAATTTTGCAGGTTGAGTCTGTGGTGAGGAAGGCAACTGCAATGATAGCATTCATTTCAAAAGGACTGGAATATAAAACCAAGGATGTAATGTTGAGACTTTATAAAGCAAATGTGAGGCCTCACTTGGAGTATTATGAGAAGTTTTGGGCCTCTTGTCTTAGAAATGATGTGCTCAGACTGGAGAGGGTTCAAAGGTGGTTCACAAAGATGAGTCCAGGGTTGAATGACGTCATATGAAGAATATCTGATGGCTCTGGGCCTATATTCACTAGAGTTCAGAAGAATGAGGTGTGACCTCATTGAAACCTATTGAATGGTGAAAGGCCTTGATAGAGAGGATGAGAGGGTGTTTACTGTGGCGGGAGTGTCTGACCGGAGGACACAACCTCGCAGTAGAGGGGTGTCCTTTTAGAACGGAGATGAGCAGGAATTTCTTAAGCCAGAGAGTGGTGAAGCTGTGGAATTCTTTGCCACAGGCAGCTGTGGAGGCGAAGTCTTTATGGTTATTTAAGGAAAAGGTTGATAGATTCTTGATTGGCGAGGGCATGAAGGGATGCGGGAGAAGACAATAGATTGGGACTAAGAGGAAAATTGGATCAGCCATGATAAAATAGAGCAGGTTCGATGGGCCAAATGGCCTAATGTTGCTCCTATATCTTATGGAGATTTGCGAGCTGCTCAAGCACATCCTTGCGTGTGTTGATTGTTAACGCAAGTGATGCATTTCATTGTATGTTTCATTGTACAAATGTGATAAATAAATGAACATCAATCGGCTACTGAGTGGTTGAGAGGGGAGCAAGTCATTGAAAGATTTTTGTGTCGTTAACATCTGTAAACTTTCTGCAGACGATATTCTGTTCCCCGTGCCCGCAGCTACGACGTTGCTTTGCTCTACCTTCGAGTTCTTTGTGATCTCGGCCTTGACATGAGTCAGGGTTGGGGGCACACAGCATCTGAAAAAGCAGTGGGCATCCTCATCTGCCTATGTCGTGGCACCTACTCACTGTGTCAGAGGGAAGTGCATCAAGTTAGTGCGGTGGCTATTGTTTGCCTTCCATAGATTGGTGTCTCACTGGTGCTCTTTTTGTTTCAAAGAATGTGGATATTCTGAAGGACGCAGAGACGGTGAAGCAACTGGGGAGCATTCTGAAGACCAATGTGAGAGCCTGCAAGGCCGTTGGGCACCCATTTGTCATCCAGCTGGGACGGATCTACCTGGATATGCTGAATGTATACAAGTGTTTGAGTGAGAATATCTCAGCCGCTATCCAGGCAAACGGTAACGAACCATACCAGCTCTCACTTGAGAGACTATTTGGATAATTTTATGAAAATGATCAATTCTTTCCAAGGAAATGCAAACCTAAAACTCTTCCCTCATAAAGACGAGGATGGGGGTTGGGGGGGGGGTGGAATCAGTTGAAAGTGTCAGGATTGTCTTTAGATTTTCATTAAACGAGACTAATAGATGATTCTATGATAAGTTGGGGCCAGAAGGGGGCTATTCAACTTCTGGACCATGTTCCAGTGGTCAAAGACTTATTTCCACTTACCTCCCATTTCCTCATCTCCTTGAACATATTTTAGTTAATGAGTATTCATCAAAGACTGATGTAATGTTAGCTATTGACCTAAAAACTGTTCTTTGCTGGAGTTCTGCCATACTTCGTGCAGTTAATATCTTTACCTATTTCAACTCTGAAAAGCTGGATTCTAATTTTATCGTCTCTTGGTGCTGAACTCTCCGATCAGCTGGGAAACGTAGGCATTTTAATTCTCAGTAATATCTGTTATTTTTGCTCATGGCACCGTTGTACTTTCCTATTTCGGGTTTGCAAGTAATTGTTTGTTTTTGTCGGTTGAAGTGGGTTTGATTTTTGGATGAGTCGTGGTCTGAAACTATTAGTGCGCATTCAAGGGACAGAACCGGCTTCTCTAGTATCTGTGCTGCTTCCAATAATCTTTGTAAATAACCAGATTTTGTATACAGTGAACGGGTGGTTATAAATGGACTGGTCTGAGAAAGCCCAATAGGATAAAATTTAAAATGATTCCTCTTTTCTGCTTTCCATCTTGGCTTCACTTTGTTGGAAAACAACAGTTAAACAAATAAAGAGGGCTTTGTTACCAGCCAGGTTGTAGAAGGGATGGTTAGTTGATTCTGGAAGGTACCAAATTCTGAATCCTCAGGATGTGAAGGCTTATAGTTTGATAGGCTATTGCAGAGGTGTCCACCTTTCTGATGCTAAATTGAAGCCCCAGGTGTCCTCTCTGCAACCAATCCCGTGGCACTGTTTCAGAGGGCAGCGGGGGTCTTCTCTCTCCCGTCTATTATACCTCTTCCTCATCATGTGTCGTGTTGTATGATGTAGGTGAATGTAGTCTATGATTGTTCCCGGAAAATTTTTCTTCAGAAGTGGTTTGCCACTGCCTTCTCCTGGGCAGTGTCTTTACAAGATATGTGACCCCAGCCATTATCAATACTCATCAGAGATTGTCTGCCTGGTGTCAGTGGTCGCACAACCAGGACTTGTGATATGCATCGGCTGCTCGTACGACCACCCACCACCTGCTCCCACGGCTTCACGTGACCCAGATTGGGGGTGGGGGGGGAATGGTATGCTAAGTAGGTGCTACACCTTGCCCAAGGGTGGCTTGTTGGCTGGCAGAGAGAAGATTGTGCCTGACACCTCCTTTGATAGGGACTTGTCTCCACCCCACCGCCCACTATTATTATCGGCCAAAAAGATTATCCGGGAATTGTCACGCCTATTCTTCAGTGTGTAGAGTCAGCCACTGGCTGTTTCCTATATTAGAACAGTCACTGCATCTAATTGGCCATTTGATGTTGAATACTGAGTGTCGATGGAAGTTGGTTAACCTTATGTCTTGATCCAACCCTCCCCCCCCACCCCCATTCTTGAGTGCTGAGTATATACGCTGATGTTTTGGTGTTGGTGAGCTTGGAATTAACCCACACTCCTTTAGTTAGCCAACTGTAGCAAGTGGCAACAGAGAGTCGCCATTTGGGGTTCTTCCAAGTCAAGTTGAGTTTACTGTCATAGCTATAGCTGCATGTATGCCCAAATGCAGCGAAAGACGTCTTGCAGCATTGCATGCACTTCATATTAAAGACACCTTAACAGGACACGAATACAAATTACTGCAGAACTATTCAAGAGAGATCTCAATTGGAACAGCAAAGTCCCTTGTTGGGAAAAGTGCTTGTAGTGTTGCTATACTGAGATGGCGATTCAGGTTGTGCAGGTCGGCTCAGGAACCAGAAGGTTGAAGGGAAGTAGCTGTTCTTGAACTTGGTGGTGTGAGCGTCCGGGCTTCTGCACCTCCTGCCCAATGTGCGGCAATGGCAAGGCAAAAAGGGCAAACTTACTGCGCACGGGATATCGATCCAGTGACGACTGCATTGTTTTGGCCACCTGGACAGGTGGCAGGTTGTGAGCCCGATGACATCCTCTGCCAGGCACTACGGCATTGTACAAGATTAATAGAGTTGAAAGGGAAAGTAGATCAGCCATATGGAATGGTGAAGCACTAGATGGGCTGAATGGCCTGCTTCTGCTCTAATGTCCTGTGGCCTTATTTCAAAGAGCACAGAATATAATGATGAGCGATAGGCGTGATTGGAATAAGTGGCGTTGTCACCTCTAGCAGGCGATTAAGGAACACCACAGGAATTGTCGCCAACAGCTCAGCCCACGAGGAGCCTGTAGCTTCTGAACTTGCCAATTACAATGTATCCACTGGTGTAGATCATGCTGGGGTTACAGTGCATTATTTGAGAATTGCATACCGACTACACTCTGTACTGCAACATCCAGCATCTCCCTGGAGTGGAACAGTGTTAACGAGACTTGGCTCTGCTGGATGCTTTGGACATCTGAAGATAATGGGAGTTTGCCCTTTTAAAAGATGTTTGTCTTTCGCTCTGTTTCTCCCCGGATCAGGTGAAGTTGTTACCAAGCAGCCGTTGATCAAAAGCATGAGGACGGTGAAGAGGGAGACGTTGAAACTGATTTCGGGGTGGGTGAGCCGGTCTTCGGACCCGCAGCTGGTAAGTGCACGCGGTTCATCCTAACCACCTGGACTGATCCGTAGCTCCAGTTCCAATTGCAGTGCTTCTCTCAAAGGTTTCGTCCACTGCTGTAAATGAAATTCATTTAGGGCACTGATGGTTTTTATTGTGGTTTTTCTGTTCTCCAGTTTATGTGAGCTGACATCCTGTTGCCTTTTATCACCTAACACACTTTATCAAAGTTGCTGGTGAACGCAGCAGGCCAGGCAGCATCTCTAGGAAGAGGTACAGTTGACGTTTCAGGCTGAGACCTTTCGTCAGGACTAACTGAAGGAAGAGCTAGTAAGAGATTTGAAAGTGGGAGGGGGGGAGATCCAAAATGATAGGAGAAGACAGGAGGGGGAGGGATGGAGCCAAGAGCTGGACAGGTGATCGGCAAAAGGGATATGAGAGGATCATGGGACAGGAGGCCCAGGGAGAAGGAAAAGGGGGACGGGGGGAAAACCCAGAGGATGGGCAAGGGGTCTAGTCAGAGGGACAGAGGGAGAAAAAGGAGAGAGAAAGAGAAAGAATGTGTATATGAATAAATAAGTAACGGATGGGGTACGAGGGGGAAGTGGGCATTAGCGGAAGTTTGAGAATTCAATGTTCATGCCATCCCACTTTCAAACCTCTTACTAGCTCTTCTTTCAGTTAGTCCTGACGAAGGGTCTCGGCCCGAAACGTCGACTGTACCTCTTCCTAGAGATGCTGCCTGGCCTGCTGCGTTCACCAGCAACTTTTATGTGTATTGCTTGAAATTCCAGTGTCTGCAGATTTCCTGGTGTTTGCCTTTTACCACCTTCTGCTTCTGGGGAGGCACACTGCATAACTTTTTGGGGAGAATGTGCATGCTGGGCCAAACCACCCTGTCCCTGATGGAGTGCAGTGTAGGGAAGTGTATGGTTATGTACTTCGGAGGTTCCTCCTGAGTGCATGTTTCTGGACTTCTGTAGCTCATCTAATTCAAGGTCTGACGTGTTGTGCATTCAGCGATGCTCTGCTGCACATCACTGTTATAATACGTGGTTATTTTAAGTTACCGTTGCCCTTCTTTAAGCTTGACCCAGTTTGGCCATTCTCCTCCGACCTCCCTCAGTAACAAGGTGTTTCCGTCCACAGAATTGCACTCACTGGATGCTTTTGGTTTCTCACGCCATTCTCTGTGAACTCTAGAGACGGTTGTCGGTGAAAATCCCAGAAGTTCAACCATTTCTGAGATACTCAGACCACCCCATCTGGCACCAGCAGTCATTCCACGGTCAGAGTCAGTTAGATCACATTTGTTCCCCATCCTGATGTTTGGGCTGAACAACTGAACCTCTTGACCATGTCTGCGTGCTTTTATGCATTGAGTTGCTACCACATAATTGGCTGATTAAATATTTGCATTAATGAGCAGGTGTACCTAATATAGCGGTTACTGAGTGTACGCTGCACATTGCTGCCTTCCTATATTAATATCCAAGACTGGAACGTGAATAGATACAGTCCTCTGGAGCAGGAGTCTCTCCTGGTATACAGTACTGTGCAGAGGGCTCAGGCTCATGTATATAGCTGGGGTGCCCAAGGCTTTTGCACAGTACTGTATTTGTCAACGTGGAGTGGAGAGAGAGTTTGTAAATCTGGTGGGAGCAAAGAAAGTTGGGAAAGGTGAGGGTAGAGCACTGCGGGATTGGGTGTGGGACAGGGGGCAGAGGAGAGCCGGCGTGGGGGCTGTCGCAGGTGCAGACACACCCAACCCTGAGACACCAGGCAAGGAAATTTGATTCCAAACACTTACTTTGATCATTACAGAATGCTTCTCTAGTGCTTCCCGCTCCCTCCCCTCTCCCTGCCCCTTTTCCCAACCATGATTCCCCTCTTCCTGCCCCTTTCCACTCTCAGTCTACAATAGAGACCCAGATCAGAATCAGGTTTATCATCACTCGTGTGTTATGAAATTTGTTTAATTTTGTTGCAGCGGTGCAATACATAAAATTATAACAGTAATGTGCAAAAATCTTGTCAGAATTAATCTGTTTAAGCAGCTTGCACGGCCCTTTTAGTCTCATGTGAAAACTGGCCGGCCTCGCTCTGCTTTAGACCCTTCACAGGCTTCACTCTCCCTGTCCTCAGGTTGCGGAAAACTTTGTGCCCCCGCTGCTCGATGCCGTGTTGATCGACTACCAGAGGAACGTCCCCGCAGCCCGCGAGCCCGAGGTGCTGAGTACCATGGCCACCATAGTGAACAAGCTGGAGAACCACATCACGGCAGAGGTCCCGCAGATCTTTGACGCCCTGTTTGAGTGCACGCTGGAAATGATCAACAAGGTAGTTGGTGGTCTGATCAGCGGAAATGTGACTTCTAACTTTTATTTCATTTAGAGACAGCGCGGTAACAGGTCTTCGCAGAGCCCGTGCCTCCCAGTTAAACCCATGTGACAAATTAACCTGCTAACCCTGACTACGTTGGAATGTGGGAGGAAACTGGAGCACCCAGGCTGTCACAGGGAGAGCATACAAACTCCTTGCAGTCAGCAGCAGAGTTAAACATGGAGTTAACCGTAAGACCAAACGATATAGGAGCAGAATTAGGCCATTTGTCCCGTCGAGTCTGCTCTGCCATTTCATCATGGCTGATCCATCTTCCTTCCCAGTCGCAATCTCCTGCCGCCTTCCCATATCCTTTCATACCCTGACTAATCAAGAGTCTTATCAAACTCTGCGTTAAATATGCCCAATGACTTGGCCTCCTCAACCGCCTGTGACAACAAATTCCACAGATTTACCGCTCTGCGAACCTGTGGAATTCTCCTAATCTGTGTTCTAAAGGTTGTCCTTGTATTCTGAGTCGGTACCCTCTGGTCCTAGACCCTCCCACTACTGGAACGTCCACTCTGTCTAACCCTTTCAACATCCTGTCTGAGATGTAAGCCTGTGTGTCCCTTTGCTCAGTTTTCTAGAAGGGGCCACGGGCCCCCAGCGTTCTGAGTTCATGGCCTGTGTTGTCAACTCAACCACAGCTACAGCTAGTTTGATGGTAAAGTATGCCGGGCACAGCTGTACGTCTGGTTTCTGATCCATTTGCCCCACTCCTGCGACGCCTATGTTTTGGACAATTGGGTACGTGCAGGCGTACCTGCTCCGAGCAGCCCAGTCTAAGGTCTATCCTGATGGTGTGAAATGGCTGTGTAGGTGTGGTATGGATTATTCTCTGAGGCAGTAACATTATCTCTGTTCTGTTTTTCCAGCCAGGAGATTACTTGTTTCAAAAATGTCACAATAAAAGAAAGAGTGGAACCTGTCAAATCTAATTTTATTGGATGTATTGCATATTCGTGAGTTCAGACTCACTAATGTTAGTCTTCATTTCCCACCCACGTTTGCCCATGAACTGTTTCAGAGGGCAATACAGAGATTGCTCCATCTAGACTCCCATATCGAGCAGACCAGGTAGGATGGCAGTTAGTCTTCCCTGAAGGGACTCAGTGGACATTCGGTACAATATTTTTATTCCAGGTCTGATGCTGAATTTGTATTCATTAGCTTCGCGATGAGCTTGAGTACAGATTCATGTTCTGTTTTCTTCAACTAGTTCAGACATTTAAACCTTTCTCCAGCATCTTCAGACTCTTGTGTATTTAGGACTTATTTTGTTATTCTATGAACTTTGAGTACTGACATATCCATTCCCCAAGTTGCAAACGTAACGTTCTTTGATGTTTGCTCTCAATGCTGCCACGGGTGCTGACCTAACTCTAAATTCTATTACAACCAATTGTCATGACAAATCTCTCTTCTAAATGGGTGGTGTAAGTACATGGTGGGAGATTGTTTGATATGCCGTAGTGAGTGTCCTGTGTTCTAATTTTATTGCCTTGTGAACAGCACTGGATTAAAAAAAAAAGCAGGAGTGTTTCTGATTTGGAACACACCATTTTTGGGAGTTGAACTGAATGCTGTTTTGCCCTCCTTGGGTACAAGTTATTCTGATTGCTACCACTGACCCTCCTATAGGCATCTAATACGGAGACAAGATGTGAATGAAGGCATGACAGAGTCACAAGGCTAGAAAAACATAATACTCCACACTCTTCCCCTCTGTTCGTGTGAAAGATTTATCCAGATCCCCCTTGGATTTGGACTGTGTGTAATTGCCATATATTCTCCACCCTTCCTGCGTTCCTCTGATTCAACAAAACACATCAGTTGATCATTAAACCTCAAACACGTGCTTCAAAACAAGAAAGAAGTGCTGCAAATGTGCTTGGCAGAGTACAAATGGCATTTTAAAATGCGCAAGTTGTATTGTTCTTCAGTGAATTTGGATTAGGATTAATGGGCATAGACTCTTTAACATTGTGTGCTTATGAAAACACAGGGCAGACAATACAAAGGTTCAAAATGTTGTATTTTCAAGTATTTAATTTTTCTTTCTTCCCCTCTAGGATTTTGAGGAGTATCCCGAGCACAGGACTAACTTCTTTCTGCTTCTTCAAGCAGTCAATAGTCACTGTTTCCCTGCCTTCCTGAACATACCTCCAGCCCAGTTCAAATTGGTTCTTGACTCCATTATCTGGGCTTTCAAACACACCATGAGGAACGTGGCTGACACAGGTACGAGGTGCTGCGGGCTTTGTATTCTCAGACTTCATGCATCACTGGGACAGTGTGGATTTGGGTCAAGTTTGTAATCATGTGCTCAAGTTCGGTGAGCCACAGTACAATGGAAGCTTGATGTAGATGAGGTTAAGGTTTCAGATTAGCTTTATTTGTCACGTAGACGATGAAAGGTAGTGAAATGAGTCGTTGAGGCAAGGACTTGATGGGCCAGAATGGCCCCATTCTATTCCTGTGCCTTGTGGTTTGCAGCAATGACCAACAGAGTCTGAAGGTGGGCTGGGGGCAGCCTGCAGATGTCGCCACGCTTCCTGTGCCAACGTGGCATGCCCACTACCTACTAACCCGTATGTCTTTGGAATGGTTGCTTCAGTTCAGTGATGTTTAACACAGAAACATTGGAAAGGAAACTCCTTTTAGGTTGCGGGGAGAGGGTAACGATGCAGTGAACCAGAGGGAGTTTCTGAAAAGATTAGAGTGATCTGATGGCGATTACTGCTGGAGAGAGGGTACTATCGGGTCTGGAGATATTTCCCACTGCATGCTGCACAAGTCAAGAACGAGGCAGAAATTGTGTGGTTACAGCCATTTTATTAGATATTCTTAAAGAAATAACAGTAAAGCACATAACTAGAGGGGATGGGTTCAGCGTGAAAGGTGAAATGTTTAAGGGGAACGTGTGGGGGGGTGGTCTCCCTCACTCAGGGCGGTGAGAATGTAGAATGAGCTGCCAGTGCAAGTGGTAGATGTGGGTTTGATATCAATGTGGATGGGAGGGGTACGGAGGGCTAAGATCTGGGTGCAAGTTGATGGGACTAGACAGAATAGTTTGGTACGGACTAAATGGGCTGAAGGGCTTGTTTCTGTGCTGTAGGGTTCTATAATTTTATGACTCTAACACAGCAACAGATAACTAAGTTTAACTAATTCACTCCAGCAAGGAATCTGTTCCTCATCTCCCTAATACGAAAAACTGGTTTAAGCCAGGCAGATAGGGGAATCTTCTGATCGGAGCAGCCTGTGAGGCAAGGACAGTCCTGTCAACCCAGACTCACAGGCAAAGACTCGAGAAAAGAACCAGCTATACTGCGAATGACTAGAAACTCACCGAACATTTACACACAAATAAGTATAAGCAAGTATAAAGAAAGTTAAACTTACCAGAAAAAGAAAATATCCATGTAGGCCCTAATCCAACAGCAGAAGGAAATGGCAAAGGATTCCCCTAGATTTTTAATCGATGATTGTCTGCCTTGCGTTGTGAGTGGCGTGACTATTTTAACTCTGTTCTCTCCGGGTGTCTCTCTACAGGTTTGTCCATACTCTATACCTTGCTGCAGAATGTCGCACAAGAGGAAGCAGCTGCTCAGAGCTTTTACCAAACCTACTTCTGTGATGTTCTCCAACATATATTCTCCGTAGTGACAGACACATCTCACACTGCTGGTGAGTTGCATTTTACTTTCAGTCTGGTCCCTTCCCATGCAACGTTATGGGTGTAGAGTACGACGGAAGGCTCCTTCAGCAAGGTGCTGGGTTAACGTTGGAGCACTAGGCAAGGAGAAGGGAGGTGGGATGTGGTACAAGTCTCAGCAATGCTGTTTAGATCTGACTCTGTCGCTCGTAGAATGTTACAGCACAGCTACAGGCCTTTTGGCCCGTGATGTTGTACTGACCCTTTGTCCTACAATCTAACCCAACATAGCCCTCCATTTTCTATCATCCAGTGGTTCTATTTACCATCAGAGAACGTATTCCATATACAACATGAAATTCTTACTCTCCGCAGACATCCTTGAAATGGAAAAAACCCAAAGAATGAATGAAAGAAAAAACGTAAGATCCCCAAGTCCCCTGCCCCCTTCCACGCATAAGCAGCATCAATCCTAACCCCGCCCCGCACTTACTCTAGCATAAAGCATCAGCATTCCCTCCACCCACCATACTAGCAACAGCAAAGCCCCCAAAGAGAGACCATGGTCTACAGTACGTCAAAAACTAACTGTTCGTTCCAACAATTTGACGTCCCTCAGGCTCCCTATGATGTGACCTGAACTGAGCACAATATTCCAAGTGTGGTCTATCCAGGTATTTATAGATCTGCAATGTTACATTGCAGCCCTTGAGCTCAGTGCTTTGATTAATGAAGGCCAATACACCGTATGCCTTCTTAATCCTAACAACTCTACAGCAACTCTGAGGAGTCTATGGACATGGACCCCAAGATCCCTTTGTTGCTCCACACTTGATGTAGAACTGAAAGGTGCGTAGCTCTCTGACGGAGGAGTTTTCTGTACTGTCCCGAGGGGTCTCGGCCTGAAACGTCGTCTGTTTGTCCATCTTCATAGATGCTGCCTGACCTGCTGAGTTGCTCCAGCGTTTTGTGGGTGTGTGTGTTTTACATGCTAGCCTTCATTGGTCAGTAGGTTGAGGACAGGAGTTGGGATGCCACCAGATGCTGGTGAGATCGTGCTTGGAGAATTGTGCACAGTTCTGATCGCCCATCTATGGGCAGGATGTCAGTAATCTGGAAAGGGTGCAGGAAAGATTCGTGAGGTTTGTTACCGGGACTGGATGGTTTTGAGTTCCAAGGAAAAGCTGGAGGTGCTGGGATATTTTCCCTGGAGCATAGAGGCCTGAAGGGTGACCAAGGAGGCATAAAAAATCATGAGGGGCATGGATAAGGTGGATGATCCCAGTGCAGGGAAATCTTGAACAATAAGGACATAGACACGGTGAGAGGGGAAATATTCAGAGAAGACATGAAAGGCAGGCTTTTCACACAGACGGTGGTGGGTCTGTGGAGGGGGCTGCCAGAGGGAGTGGTGGAGGCAGATGCAGTTAAAATCCTCTAAAGACATTCGAGCAGGTATGTGGATAGGAAAGGCTTTGAGGAATATTGGTCAAATACAGGCAAGTGGGACCAGCTCAGGTGGACATCTTAGTCAGCATGGATGAGATGGGCTCTTTCAGTGCTGTGTAACTCTTTGACTCCCACCACCCTCGTTCTAAACTTCATGTTTAATGGATTCCTCTCTCCACCAGGGTTGACGATGCACGCTACCATCTTGGCTTACATGTTCAGCTTGGTGGAGGATGGCCGAATCACTTTGTCTCTGAGCCCATCGACTCCCAACGTGAATAATCAGATCTTCGTGCAGGAGTTTGTGGCCAACCTGCTGAAAACTGCCTTCCCTCACCTCCAGGAGTAAGTGCTGATAGATGAAAACGTAACGTGGTGAAATTGATGCCCTGTTCCCTGAGCCGTGCTAGTGGGTGGGGTGGTGAAGATGTTGGAAAGTGTGCCCTTCCTGAAGAAGGGTCTTGGCCAGAAACGTTGACTGTTTACTCTTTTCCATAGATGCTGCCTGGCCTGCTGAACTCCTCCAGCTTTTTATGTGTGTGTGTTGCAGTATCTTTACAAGATGGCTGACCCCAGCCATTATCAATACTCCTCAGGGATTGTCTGCCTGGTGTCAGTAGTCATATAATCAGGACTTGTGATTTGCACCGGCTGCTCGTACGACCATCCACCACCTTCATGTGACCCTGATCAGGGTCCGGGGCGGGGTGGGGGGAGGGTTGCTAAGCAGGTGCTATACCTGGGAAGGAGCACCTTACATCTCCTTTGATAGAGACGTATCTCCACCCCATCACCACTACTACGTCCACTCGGACCTAGGGGCCGGTGTCGGGCATGATGAAGGACTCTCCACTTCTCCCTCTCCCTCATCAGTGTGTTCAGTTCATCTACATTAGCCACGCCGCTGTCTTCTAGGAGCGTGTTGACCATTGTTTTGGTGCCCAGGGTTCATCCTCCCGTGCTTGGGCTCCCATATGATGACTAGGCTGGCAGGTAGCTTGGGGTGGCGTAGACAGTGCCCCGCTAGTTGCAGTCTTCTCATCTTCACCCCACCACCAGTTTTATTTAATTTATTTATTGGCCCCTCCCCCCATTATATGCTCATTTTTTTTTGGTTTTGTGCTTCGTGAAGCATTTAGTTTGGTGCTTCAAGAGGGTTGCATCCATCCTGAAGGACACTCCCTGTCAGGATTGTGCCTTCTCCCCATTACGTACCGGATGCCCACTCACAGAGCTTTCCCCTCCGCCCTCAGGCTTCTGAATAGTCCGTGAACACCACCTCACTTTTCACACATTCCTTACTGGAATTTATAGTAACTTTTTCATGTTTTGCTCTGTAGTGCTGTCACAACACAAATCTGGTATAAAACCTGATCCTGATTCGCAGGTACAAAACACAAATTGGCCCTCCAGCCCATCGAGTTTGCACTGATCGTTAACCACCCACTTTATACCAACACTTCATTTAATCCCCATCCCTCCCCAGCCGATCCTACTGCTCAGCCGCACAATCGGGGCCATCCTCTATTGGACAGGTGATCTGCCAACCCACACGGTTTTCAATGTGGGAGGAAATGAGTACCCAGATGAAACCCATATAAGACATAGGGGCATAATTAGGCCATTCTGCCCGTCAAGTCTCCGCCATTCCATTATGGCTGATTTATTATCCCCCTCTACCCCATTGTCCTGCCTTCTCCCTGTGATCTTTGATCCCTGACTAATCACAAATCTATCAACCTCTACTTTAAATATACCCAAATGACTTGGCCTCCATGTCTTTCAGTGGCAGTGAATGTCACAGATTCACCACCCTCTGGCTAAAGAAATTCCTCCTCATCGCTGTTTTAAAGATGCCCTTATATTCTGATTCTGTGTCCTTGGGTCCTAGGCTCCCCAGTATAGGAAACATCCTCTGCATGTGTACTTGAAGCCAGGGGCTCCCAGCCTGGGGTGTTGGTCCAGAGCAGAAAAAAGGTTGGGAACCCCTCATCTAAGCCTTTCAATATTTGAAAAGTTTCAGTGGGGTTCCCCCCCACCCCCACCTCGTCCTTTAAACTCTGGTGATTACAGGACCAGAGCTATCAAGTTCTCCTCGTATGTTAGCCCTTTCATTCCGGGAACCTCCTCTGGACTTTCCCAATCCCAGCACATCCTTTCTTAGATAAGAGGCCCAAGACTGTCCACAGTACTCAAGGTGAGACCTCACCAGTGCCTTTATAAAGCCTCAACATTACATTCTTGCTTTTATATCCTTGTCCTCTTGAAATGAATGCTAACATTGCATTTGCCTTCCTCACCACCGACTCAATCTGGTCGGAGGGAGGATGTGCAGACACCACTCGGACAGTACCTGAAGTCAGGATTGTGCCTGGGTCTCTGGAGCCACAGAACAGTGGCTCTGCTAATTATAACTCTGTGCTGCCCCTTTTCCTTGTTCTTCTAATTTGCGATCCTGTCATACTTGGGCGAGTTGGAAACCAGTTTCCTGGTAACAGCTGTTTAAACATTTTGGTGATGTGTTAGCCCAGCAAAGCAACAGAAGGACTAGGAGGACAGGAGAACCGAGTAGAGATTAGCAGTGATACTAAAGGGTGGAGGGACAGGAGCAGCTGATCACCCACTATTCTGATGAGTAGAACAGTTATAGCGCTGGACAGGCATTTGGCCCACAATGCTGTGCTGATCTTGATGCCAACTTGTACTAAATGTTCTCCTGTGTATTGTCCATATCCCTCCATTCCCCTCTTAATCATGCATTTCTGTGACAGTGCCATGGGAGCATAGCAGTTAGTGCATCACTCTACAGTGCCAGCTGAAATATCCTCTGGTTCCTGTTAGCTTTATTGAAGAAATTAATGTTTTGAGTTCAGGATTTAACCTTCGAAACATTTCATTTACTTAAATAGAAATACAGTGTGGAACAGATCCATCCAGCCCAACGAACCACACCAACTAGCAACCCACCTATTTAACCCTAACCTACACACAGGACAATTTACAATAACCAGTTAACTTACTAACTAGTAGGTCTTCGGACTGTGGGAGGAAACCAGAGCACCCGGAGGAAACCCACACATTCACGGGAAGGAAAGTACAAACTCCTTTACATATGTCGTCAGAATTGAGATGCTCTGAGCTGTAATAGTGTCGCGCTAACCGCTACACTACTGTGTTGCCCCGAATGGTGATTTTAATCATTGTTATTAATCACTGTTTTTAAATTTTCATTTGTAGTGCACAGATCAAAATTTTTGTGACTGGCTTGTTCAGCTTAAACCAAGACATTCCATCCTTCAAAGAGCATTTGAGAGATTTCCTTGTACAGATAAAGGTACGAGTTCAAAGCTACAAATTTTAGTGTTACAGAAACATTATGCTCATCTCTCCGAACACTTCGGTCTTGTAGCTAAGCAACATGAATTTGTAAATGAGAATGTCTGTTCTACTGCTGTTCTTAACACCATGAGATTCAGTGCCAGATGTTACACTTTATTCTCTGAGATCTGGGTATCACTGGCAAGGTTGCATTTACTGCTCATTCCTTATTCCATTGGAGAAGATGGTTAAAAGAAAAAAAAACTGCAGATGTTGGAAATCTAAAATGAAAATGCTGGAACCACTTCTGACAAGGAGTCTTGAACCTGAGACATTGACTAGTGTTTCTCTCCTGAAGATAACGACCTGACCTGCTGACTGTATTCAGCATTTTAGTTTTATTTTTCAAATCTCTATATAATGCCCTCTGCAAATGTAGAAGTGTTATAACAGTACTAAATCCAAATTCAGTAGTGGTTCCAGTTTTTCACATCTCTTTATCTAAACTCTTCTTGAATATGTTTAATGACTTGACCCTGACTGCCCACTGTGGTATCCCTCAGCTTCACAATTCCCTGAATAGAAAACCTCTCTTCATTTAAGAACTAAGTGGTCTACCCCATATCCTTAACCCAAGGCCCCACATACTGGACTTCATATGTTTCATGTGTTCAGTTCTGGTCGCCTCATTGTAGGAAGCTTTAGAGAGTGCAGAGATTTACCAGGGTGCTGCCTGGATTAGAGAGCATATTTTGAGGGAAGTTTGAGTGAGCTTTTCTCTTTGGAGAGAAGAAGGGAGACAGGTGACTTGGTAGAGGTGTATAAGACAAATCAAATTCAAGTTTAATTATCATACATGAATACAGCTGAACAAAACACCATTTCTTTGGGGCCAAGGTGCAAAACATGCAGAGCACATTCAAGATTGCGAGCAAAGAAACGTAGTCACAGGGAAAAAAACACATATATAGTCCAAAATCCCGAGCGACATGTCCCACAAATTGTACATGTTCCCGGCCGTGCACAGCCACTGCAGTCCAATCTGTGATTCCACCGATCGAACTGTGGAAGGCAGCACTGGGGAGGCCAGCCCCCAACCGAGCATGGACCATCTCTGACATCCCTCTCCTGAATGTTGCTCCACCAAACGAGGGAAGCAGGCCAAGCGGCACCTTACATTATCAATGTCCAACAGGGTCTTGCAAATGCAAGAGATGTTAAGAGGCAGTGATTTAAATGCTGCCTGGGCCTTTTTCTCAAAGGAAGAAATGTTTAATATGACGGGGGGCACAATTTTGAGGTGTTTGGAGGAAAGTGTAGGGGTGATGTCAGAGGTGGTGCAAGTTTTTTTTACATTAAGGTGGTGGGTGTGTGGACTGTGCTGCTGGGGTTAGTGGCAGAGGCAGATATGTTAGGAAGATTTAAGGGACTTAGGCACATGGATGAAAGAAAAATTGAGAACTATGAGGTAGGGTTAGTTTGATTTTGTTGGAGTAGGTTAAAAGTTTGGCACAACATCCTAGGCTGAAGGACCTGTACTGTGCTGTGCTGGTCCATGTTCTTTATATTTGGGGGTGTGTACCTTGTAAGCCAGAGTCATGAGCCACATGTTAGTCGGTCCAGTTGTACCCTTTCCCCTGATCAATAGAGCTGGCCAAGGCTGGCATGGTAACACACGCTCAGCACTAGTCAGCAGCAAGCCTAGCCTGAGTAGCTAAAGCACGCAGAGAGGTTCCAGTGTGACGTGGTCAAACTGAGAGACCATGCAAGCGTTCAGCAGAACAGTAGGATGTGGACACGCGTACCACAGGCAGTTCTGGCCTCACTGAGGAAGGATAGAGTAAATGGCAGGGCTAGTGTATGAGGAGATGGGTGCCTGCATTCGTATTGACTTTCAGTACGCTGGATGAACTCAGCAGGTCGGGCAGTATCAGTTAGAAACGATGAGTCGACGTTTTGGGCCGGAACCCTTTGTCAGGACTGAAGAATGAAAGATGGGGACGGGTTTGAAGAATGCTTGTAGCTTCAGTTGAAAGATCACTAATTTTAAAGCCAAAGGGGTGGGGGAGTGGAAGCATTGATGTCATAGCCCTGAAAACAATGGGTGGTAGAAGAAGCAGGCGGAACCATGAGGGAGCTGGGGGAGGGGGTCGAGTGACATAGGGACAGGGGAAGGGAGGGGCAAGGAATTACCAGAAGTTGGAGAATTCTATGTTCATACCAAGGGGCTGGAGACTACCTAGACGGTATATGAGGTGTTGCTCCTCCAACCTGAGTTTAGCCTCATTGTGGCAGTAGAGGAGGCCATGTATAGACATATCTGAATGGGAGTGGGAAGCAGAGTTGAAGTGGGTGGCTACTGGGAGATCCTGTCTGTTGTGGCGGACGGAGTGGAGGTGCTCGACGAAGCGGTCCTCCAATCTGCGTCGGGTTTCACCGATGTAGAGGAGGCCGCACCGGGAGCACCGGGTGCAATAAATGACCCCAACAGACTCACAAGTGAAGTGTTGTCTCACCTGGAAGAACTGTTTTAGGCCCTGAATGGTGGTGACAGAGGAGGTGTAGGGACAGGTGTAGCACTTACGCTTACAGGGATAAGTGCCGGGTGGGAGATCAGTGGGGATGGACGTGTGGATAAGGGAGTCACGGAGGGATTGATCCCTGCGTAAAGTGGAGAGGGGTGGAGAGGGAAAGATGTGCTTAGTGGTGGGGTCCTGTTGAAGGTGGCGGAAGTTGCGGAGGATAATGTGCTGGATCCGGAGGCTGGTGGGGTGGTCGGTGAGGACAAGGGGAACTCTGTCCCTGTTGTGGTTGTGGGAGAATGGGGTGAGGGCCGAAGTGCGGGAAATGGAGGAGATGTGGGTGTGGGCATCGTATTGACTGAAGTTTAAAAGAATGAGAGGAGACCTCATTGGACTGGGCAGTCTGGATGTTCCTGATGGTGTTGAGGTCCGGAACCAGGGTCCTCGGGTTAAGGATACGGGATGTAGGCTGTCAATGAGTAGAAATGTCCTCATTAAGGAACCTGAGTGATGAGACAGCGCCGTTGGGCCAAATCAAGAGCTGTTAGATGAAGGGATATGAAGAGAAAGCTGGAACAAGTTATTGAATTTGGATGATTAGCCATGTTGATATTCAATGGCAGAACTGGCCTGAATAATCTGTTCTTGCTCATTGATGCAACACACATCAAAGTTGCTGGTGAATGCAGCAGGCCAAGCAGCATCTGTAGGAAGAGGTGCAGTCGACGTTTCAGGCCGAGACCCTTCGTCAGGACTAACTGAAGGAAGAGTGAGTAAGGGATTTGAAAGTTGGAGGGGGAGGGGGAGATCCAAAATGATAAGAGAAGACAGGAGGGGGAGGGATGGAGCCAAGAGCTGGACAGGTGATAGGCAAAAGGGGATACGAGAGGATCATGGGACAGGAGGTCCGGGAAGAAAGACAAGGGGGAGGGACCCAGAGGATGGGCAAGAGGTATATTCAGAGGGACAGAGGGAGAAAAAGGAGAGTGAGAGAAAGAATGTGTGCATAAAAATGAGTAACAGATGGGGTACGAGGGGGAGGTGGGGCCTTAGCGGAAGTTAGAGAAGTCGATGTTCATGCCATCAGGTTGGAGGCTACCCAGACGGAATATAAGGTGTTGTTCCTCCAACCTGAGTGTGGCTTCATCTTTACAGTAGAGGAGACCGTGGATAGACATTCTTCCCGGGCCTCCTGTCCCATGATCCTCTCGTATCCCCTTTTGCCTATCACCTGTCCAGCTCTTGGCTCTATCCCTCCCCGTCCTGTCTTCTCCTATCATTTTGGATCTCCTCCTCCCCCTCCAACTTTCAAATTCCTTTCTCACTCTTCCTTCAGTTAGTCCTGACGAAGGGTCTTGGCCTGAAACGTCGACTGCACCTCTTCCTACAGATGCTGCTTGGCCTGCTGCGTTCACCAGCAACTTTGATGTGTGTTGCTTGAATTTCCAGCATCTGCAGAATTCCTGTTGCTTGCTCATTGATAGTTTCTTAGTGAGGACACCAAAGCTTATGGGGAGAAGGCAGGAGAATGGGGTTAAGAGGGATAATAAATTAACCATGATGGAATGGCAGAAATGACTTGATGGGTCAGACGTCTTATGGTTTTGTAATTCCTTTGTTTAAAGGTGTCAGTGGGAGGAAAATGTTTTTGTAGGTTTTTAAACCCCCTGTGGTTAATGATTTGGAATTCATTGGCCTGGAATAGTGGAAGCCCCAGAAACCTGAACAGGAGTTTGGAAAGGCAATTGTGGGAAGTAGTTTGCAGATGTGAAGAAAGTGGGCACTGGGGTAGAGGTGATTGCTGTATTAGGAGCTGGTATTGGCTCAGTGGACTTGACAGGCTCATTATATGCTGTAACAATTCTTTAGGGCGTTCGAAGTTTCCGCAGCCTCAATAGCTGTCAAAATTGGGTTTAAGAAGGGAACCTTTATCCCTCACATTTATGTGCCTCCAGAAATATTTGTAGAGAGGAACTGGGGCAGAAGAGAGCAGGTGTGCTTTTAAAATTTTTTATTTAGCTAAAATAAAAGCATAACAGGCCTTTCCGGACAACAAGCCCATGTGACCAGCATCTTTGGAATGTAGGAGAAAACCAGAATGGTCACAGCGAGAACATTCTAACTGCTTACAGAGGCAGTTTTGAACCTGGATCGTTGACCTGTAATTGTGTTATACTAACGTCTAAGGGCCACTCTGAGTGTTCCCGTTACTCTCAGTGTTACACTGATGGCTACGGGCTTTCCCGACTGTACCTATCGTTCTTGGTGGAAAGCGAAAATTAAACAGGTGCAAAGCAGGAAGCAGAAAATGTTTCATGTTGGAGACCATTTGTTCAGACCTGAAACATTGCCACTTTCTCTTCCCATAGCCCTGCTGAGTATTTTCAGTATTTTCTGATTTTCTTCTTGGTCTCGGTGGAGAATAACCAGGCTGACTTTCCATCTTCTATCATTTGTCAGGAATTTGGTGGAGAAGATACTTCAGACTTGTTCCTGGAAGAAAGAGAATCTGCCTTGCGCCAGGCTCAGGAAGAGAAGAGGAAGCTTCAGATGACGGTGCCTGGGATTTTAAACCCACACGAAATAGCCGAGGAGATGTGCGACTGAATGGATCCAAAGTGTTAAGAGGGCAGTAGGGGTGGGTGGGGATGAATGAGAGAAGGGCAGTGAAGAATTAGAGAAAAAGACAGTGGGACAAATCTCCATCTATCGTGTGGAAGGTTGTTTTACGATTCCAGTTTCCATATAACTCAGCAGGGGTTGGTCATAAGATTAGAGGTTTTATCCCATACCAGTTCTGTTTTATCTCCCTTTCTGGATAAGAATTATGCTTGCAACTTGTGAACCCAAACGTCTAAATCTGCAGCTGCTCTTCCTCAGTCGGGCAATCAGAGTTCATTTTAAACATTCTGAATTTTTATTGAGGTAAGACTGGTTGGTTGGCTTAGTGGTATCAAATTGTAAAGGGCAAGAGAAATTGAATGAATTAATCCAAGTATTTAAAATGAAAGATGGGTTGTGGGGGGAGGGGGGAGCCCTGGAGGGGAAGTTATTCATTTGCACAAGTACTCAGAATGGTTTGGGGTGGGGATGTGATCTAAAAGAAGATTGGTTAGTGGAGTTGTTCACTGAGGTCTGAGAGGGCTTGAGTTGAGGATAGAGATGGACTTGGTGTAGTTTATAACCTGCTCATGCTAACCACGTAAACATGCTGTGAAGTTTTCAACATGTGCCTAGCCACAGACCCTTCTTCGCCAGCCTCCCCCAACCTCATTCAGAGAACATGCCGGGCTGTGCCTCCTAGTTAACAGGGTGTTGTGTTGTCTGGGGACTATGTGGAAGAAAGGTAGGTTCTGTGGAGAGGATTGAGTGTGTCTGAAAGGATTCTGCTCAGTGAGGACAGAAGGTTGGGGTAAGGATTTGGATATTTTAAAACGTATCAGCACTTCAGTTTTCTTAACAAGTAACCGTTCTCTTGACGCCAAATGTGCCAGTTTTTGTGCAACACTTGGTTCTGTGTGTGCGTGTGTAAGCAGTGTTAGGAGACGTTCCTTCCGCTGAGAAATGGTACTGGGGCTCAGCTGTGTGGGTGGAGCTGGTTTCTGTCTCACAAGAGGCATGGTATTTCATTTATTCCGTTGCACACCATCCTGGACCTTGTTTCTTCTTGTCTGTTTTGGCATTTGCCTGGCTTCGTCTCTGTGCCCTTGATATGTTCACCTCCTGCCCTGCTTCTGTCTGTGTCTTCCTCTCACCCCTAAGCATCCCAATCCCCCCCCCCATCTCTTTTGTGTTCCTTGCCCTGCTTCCTGCCTCTTGTTTTCAGCATTTCTGCTCTGAATGATTCCCCACCCTTTCCTCCCCACTCTCCTCCCTACCTTGCATGGTTGAAATCCAGATCACTGTCTTGTGTGTGACATCTGCACACATTGAATTGTAAGGAATCGGTGGATCATCAATATGCTGTAGCCTGTACTTTGTGCTGCACAGTTTTTTTTTCTCTATCCTCTTCTTGAACCACTTGGACTTCACTTTGGAAAAGATTAGACATCTTGCACTGCATTCAAAATAGTTTATAATTCCAATTCACACGTGTTATTTCTTTTTCGGGTGGTGACAGCAACGGGAATATTTCTGACAGAAACCCTGCTATTTGTAGCCGGGAGAAAGGGATGACTAAAGAAAGAATACTTACCTGGATTTGAAAAATGGGAATACTCAAGTTGCTTACCAATTCATTCCTCTACCTTACAGTATTAAATCATCTGATTAAAGGATTAATTGAGCTACAGAAGGAAATGATAGGGTAATTTTGATTAAAGAAGAGGGGTTGCTTTGAAGAACCAAGCCAGTATAAACTCTTGTTTCACTCAGTTCCACATGCAATATTCCATTCAGCATTGGTGGCGTGTTTCCTTCCAGCTCTGACAAAAGAGGGAGCCCAGTGTTGTGCATTGTTAGTACAGTATTTCTGATGTTTACTTATGAATTATTGGAGCATGTCTTGTGTACTTCCATTTTGAAGGATCCTTTACAGCTTGAGTTATTCCTGTGGTAATTCCTGCTCCTTCCCCTGCACATAGTTAGCTGTGAATTCACTGAGAGTTGCGATATTATTATTGTTCTCATTTCCATTAAAAGGAGAGGCCTGCTATTTCTCCTTTGATATGGATTTATGCACGCAACGAATCCATAAAGTTTATCTTTGCACAACATTCTGTGGCACTGCTGCACATGTAGTAATGTACAGGTATTTCTATCAAATCTCTATCCTGTTCAAAAAAAAATTCTAACCGCTTGTTAGTATCTAGTCCAAGAGCATCTTTTATTCAGACATTCTAAATCTCTTTGCAAACAAGCTGGACTGACATTAAATGGATTTTCATGCAGTTATTTTCATTTTAGCACCTCATCTTTTTGAATTAGCCCTGATAGGTCTACAGGTGAATTGGTCAACACAACAAATGGAATATTTTTGTCTCTTAGTGCCTTTTCTTGTGAAAAATTTTAAGTCTTCATTAATTGGATAATCAACTAAGCTTTTTTTTTGTCTCATACAGCCCTGTCCAAGAGAAGCAAAGTTGGTAATTACTGATTTTAAAACATTGGATCTCCTCCCCTACCTCCGACTCATTTTCTGTACCTTGTCTCAGTCAAGATGTGCTATTAAGAAGGGTGATAGCATAACCTGGGGTTAATTTTGTGCTTGTGGCAGTCTCTGGAAATAATCTGCCTTGGTCTCACTAATATTGGGTTATACACGCATATACAGTACTAGTGTTCTATTCACAGTGTGTGCGCCTGTGCAAATTGGGTTCTCTTACGTGCATTTTTTGATTCTGTTTATTGCTTTGGGAAGTTGACTATGAACTGTCTTGTCTTTCAATACTTGTACAGAAAGTCTTGTTTAAAAATCTGTGTAATTTAACTGTGTTACACTGTATTAGAAATGCTTTTTTTGGCAGGATATTGCAAGTAAACATAAACTTGCAACCTCCTGCTATTCAGAGTACCTCCCTTTTTTTTTAAAGCAAACTTGTACAGGTTGTAATTAAGAAGATTAGAATAGAAATGTTGACTTTTTTTAATAAATAAGATTCGATAAATTAGTCAGTAGTTGCATTTTAATGATGAGCTTGTTGTGACATTATCACGTTTTGTACTTACGTGTTTAACTTGCGTGTGCTGACCCATAAAATATTTACTGCCATTTCTATCAATTTTCAACAATTCAATTTTCCTCTGTGAGGAGTGATTTTAAATATAGTAGGACCTTAAATTTTTTTGTTATAAGTGCCACTCTGGTCCATGTGTGTACTAAATAATAAGCATTTTTTTTGAAAGAGTAACACCAAATCATATCATTAGCAACAAGATAGCTGGTTTTCATTGCTAGGTAACTACTTGCGGTAGTGCACTCAATTTGCACAAGTTTTGACCATTTCCTTCCCCTCCTCCATCCCCCAACCACACTGGATTGGTTGATGTCTGGTCGCTGAGACCCCTTTTTCTCTGCTTATTTCTGACAAATTGGTTGAAGGACGAAGGTGTAGGGTGAGGCAGTGAACAGAAAATTTTGCCCCCAGTTTGTTCGAGTTTAATAGAGGAAATTACAGCCACCGAGATGGTCATTCTAAGCCACTGTCCACTTTGATTGGAAGCAGAGAAGGACCACAGAGGTTGGAGACATCTTGTGCTGTAGAATTCCAGTGTTATTCCAAATGTCCTTTATCACAGACTTTTCACAGAAACAGTACAGAACATGTCTGGCATGAGAGATTACCAGTTGAATTTTATACAATGAAATGACCACTTTTCTGGAACTCTGGCAGCTGCGGCATCCTTCAGAATAATGCCTATAAATTCTAGAGTCCCATTCAAACTAAGATAATATTTTTTAAAAAGTGATATTTTATTTTCAAAAACAAAAATCCAGATGGAAAAATGATATTCAGCTAGTCAAGCAGCATCCATGAAAGAGAACAGCTAACATGATAGTATCCCTCTTGTATTCCACAGCATGTTGTAATACAAAGTTTAACTTGACAAAAGTTGCATACTGATCTATACTCCGCATACATACCTAGAAAAAGCTTTGCTTTTAAGTGAGAATTCACACTTGATTGGTTCATCTTTATCAGATTTCAGCATTTGCTTTGTATTGCTGAGCTTCATCAACCTACTATCCACCTACCACCAACTCAATCCCTTCTGTCCCCTACCATCTTTCATTCTCATCTTCAACCACTGGGCCATCTTTTACCTCCAGCTCTTTCTACTACTTCCTTCACCACTCTTGATCCTGATGTAAGGTCTCAACCCCAAACATCAACAATTCCTTTCCCTTTGAAACTGCTTGACCCATTGAGTTCAGTTTTTTTGACTTGATCTCGACTGTTCAATTCTAGTTTCTATTGACTAGAATGTTTTACATTTCGGCAAGAAAATAATTTTGGCTTTTGACATTTTAGTGTGTTGTAATATCCAAAGCATGCTTTCTTATTCTGAAGGGAAGGAACTGCAAGTGGAAAATCTTGCTCAATTTTAATTGTTTTATTTTAAAGCTGGTGAGTGCTGTGGCAGTGAACAGGGTTACCTATTATCCAGTAATGTTTTGGGGAGTTGTAAGATGAACCTTGTTGCAATCTTTTCATTAAATATCCCCTTGCATAGCATTGGTATGAACAATTGACACTTCTACCACTTGTCCTTCTGATAGGTGTTAGTATGAGTTGTGATGATTCTTCACTGCCTCTGTATTTATGAGTTTGGCAAAATTGTACAAGGTTTCCACTTCTGCATCAGTACATACATTAAGGTAGGTAAATTTCACCAGTTTACATCATTTATTGCTTTAATATAACATGGTTTTAATGGAAACATGAAAAAAGCAATACATTTGGTATTTCTGTTCTCCCATACAAAACAAGAAAAAACACAAATTTGCATTTTGTTCTATTTTGTCATTTACTTATTACCTTAAAGTATAGCATCAAGCATGATTCTGTTTAGATCTAAAGGTGCTAAGTCTGATATTGTCTGATCCACACTCCTTTGTTTCATTTCACTGGTATAAAAATATACAGAGGGCGATAGTATGATTCCATTCTAATAGGTGGTTGAGAAATTTGTTAACAACAGCTATGTGCTTCTGCCTCTTGGCCATTCTGGGTAAATAAGAGCCAATAAACTCCATGCTGTTACAGATTTGAGGATTTTCAAAATTAACTCCATACTAATGTTATCATGGATTGAATTTCATTCATATTTTTTACTTTGAGGCAAGTTCATATCAAAACACCTGCAGAAGGACTGGATGATATGAGTGATAAATGATTTTGAATTTAACAGGCAGCATTAGAATTTTTAAAAAATGTTCAGGTTTACTGATTTTTAAAAGGAGGCATTGAGGTACCAACAGCAACACAATGCTGGGGGAACTCAACAGGCCAGGCAATAGCTATGGAGGCAAATAACAGTTGATGTTTAGGGTCAAGACCCTTCAGCAGGATTGGGAAGAAATGAAACCCCGTGAACTGTGACTCAATTTCCCTCCATAGATGCTATCTGCTAAGTTCCTCCATTTTTGTGGTGCTCCAGATTTCCAGCATCTGCATTCTTTGTGAATGTAGGTACTAGCAGCAACTGCAGTAAATTACATCTATAAGTAAATAGTAAAAAAAAATTGGATCTATTGTTTCCCATACTAAGTGTGCATTAGAAAGATTTCTATTGGGTTTCATTAAAATATTTAGAAACAGTAAAGTATTGACAATTATAGAAAATCTGTGTTACGTTGGTGTTTTGAAACAAAGTAAAACTAGCAATGTAAACTAACTGAACTTGCTTAAACAACTAGTTCCGTATGTCAATTTGTGAAAACATCTAAATTTCTTTGAAGTTGGTACTCTCAAATTTAACTGCCTTAAATTGCTCCATTTGTCTTTATTTGGCATACTTATGCTTGAAGTTGAATTGCTGACTATACTACAACCACTTGCTATCAAAAACAATGGCTTGAGGCAGTCCTATTTTAAAGAAATCATGCAACATCTTTTGTAACTCAATATGCCAAAGTTAATCTTGAATGTCAAGTCTAAGTGGAGCAGCCTATTTTGCATAATTAAATGTCCCTGTAATTCATTTATTTGCCTTTTCCCCATAACTCAATTCCCTTACTCTTCAAAAAAAATCTTTAATTGTCTAAAATATATTAAATAAGGCTCCACTGATTTACTACTTCCTGGGAAGAGTTCTCATCTGACTTAAATCTATTCCCCTGAACCTTGAGGCTATCACCTAATTTAGGGGTTCCCAGCCTGCTGTCCACAGACCCCTTGCTTAATGGTATCAACTTGCTTCTATCATTTTAAATGTATCTGTAAGATCTCCTCATTTTCTGAATTCATGCATGTAGTCCCAGGTGACTCTCGCACACTGCAGGTTAACCCTCATCTTCAGAATTAACTTAGTAAACCTCTGCACCATCTCTAAAGCCAGGATTTTGAAGTAGAAAGCAGAACTGCATACAGTACTCCAGGTGCTGCCTCACCAATACCCTGTATAGTTGTTACGTAACTCTGCTTTTAAAATCAATCCCTCTAGCAATGAAGGCCAACATTCTATTTGCCGCCTTGATAACCTGTGGTACCTGCAAATAAACCTCATGCAATTCATGCACAAACACTGAAGTAAGGGAATGTAAAATTCCAAGCTTTGAAAAGATGTTAGAATTAACTGTGTTTGAAATGTATGTCACCTTGAAGGCTTGCCTAGTGTTAGCACTTTCTATTGCAATAACATTACACATATGCTTGCTTTGGTCACTGTCCAGTTCTACTAGTTTAGGCAACCCCTCAGCACTTAAGATATTTGTCTCCATTCTGATTTTTGTAGGTTCCAGTGATGGCTAAGATTGGAACTGCAGCCACTATTATGGGTGAGGTGGCCTTCTCCCCCATAAACCTTTGATGCTGTGTCTAATCAAGAACTCACCAATCTCTGCCTTAAATACACCCAATGACCTGGCCTCCATAGTTGCTTGTGGTAACAAATTCACCACCCTCTGCCTAATGGATGCCCTCTATCCTGAGACTGTGCCCTCTTGTCCTAGACTCTCCCACCATAGGTAACATCCTTTCCATATCGACTCTGTCTGGGTCTTTCAATATTTGAAACATTTCAACGTTTCAATGAGATCCTTCCCTCCCCACCCCATCACCCTAAATTCCAGCACATAAAGACCCAGAGTTTTCAAACATTCCTCTTATGATGAATCTTTTATTCCTGGACTCATTCTTGTGTCAGCTTGAAAGATGGTTCAGAGGAGGTTCACATCTTTTCTTAGATAGGAGCCCAAAACTGTCCACAATACTCAAGGTAAGGCCTCACCAGTGCCTTATAAAGCCTCAGCATCACACCCCTGCTCTTGTATTCTGAACCTCTTGAAATGAATACTAACATTGCATTTACCTTTATTGCCACTGACTTACCTGCAAGTTAACCTTTAGGGTGTTCTGCACAAAAACTCCTAACTTTCTTTGTATCTCAGATTTTTGGATTTTCTCCCTGTTTAGAAAATAGTCTGCACATATATTTCAATGATCAAAGGTCATGACCATGCATTTACCAACACTATTTCATTTGCCACTCTTGTCCATTCTCCTAATCTGTTTCAAGTCCTTCTGCAGCCTACCTGGTTTCTCAACCCTACCTGCCCCTCCACCAATTTTTGTATCATCTGCAAACTTCGCAACAAAGTCATCTATTCCATCATTTAAATCATTGATATACAGCACAAAAAGCAGTCCCAACACCGACCCTGTGAAACACCACTAGTCACTAACAATCTATTCCTAATTGCTGTCCCCTACCACTGCTCTAACCATACCAGTAACTTTCCTGTAATGCCATGGGCTCTTAACTTGGTAAGCAGCCTTCTCTGTGGCACCTTGTCAAAGGCCATCTGAAAGACCAAATATACAACAGCCACTGCATCCCCTTTATCTATCCCAGTTGTAATGTTCTCAAAGAATTCCGACAGGTGTCAAGGCAAGATTTCCCCTTAGGACAAACTCAGAATCGTTTCCTCATCTTGTGTCACCAAGTACTCCATAACCCCATCCTCAACAATGACTCCAACATCTTCCCAACCACTGAGGTCAGACTAACTGGTCTACCATTTCCTTTCTGCTGCCTTCCTCTTTTCTTAAGAGTGAAAAGCATACTAGACTGCCACTCACAAAAGTGGTCATGGATGAAATTTCAAAGAGAAAGGGGAAGTATAGCATTCCCCCCCAGCAGCTTTGAGCATATCCTTAAGTAATTTAAAATTGTAGCAGATGGTGTATTTAAAATGTCCAGATTACTGAGAATTGAATTAATTAATTCAATATTAGCAATTTGGCATAAATAACAACACCAGTAATCCTCACTTCACTTTTTTTTTAAAAAATATACAAACAGAAACTTAAGCATTTGCATTAAGAATCATTCAGTTAACATTGCCTGGGTGCCTACATTTCATCAATTAAAGACATTCATCGAAACAAAAGTACACAAAGGTTAAGTAGAAATTGTATTTAATAAAGCAACTTGTGACAGTGTAATGTACATGGGAATAGACAACCAGCCTGCAGCACCTGTTCTGATAGAAATATAGTCACTGGGTACAATGTTTAACTCGTATGCCAGTCCAGTGTCCCAAACTACAAAACAGATCAAGCTTAAAATGTAGTTGCACAAAGGCAGGATACACAAGATGCCTACCATGCAGTTTAATCAGCTCAGCTGTTTATTTGCAATGGTACTAAGTGAAATGTTCTGACAAAGCAAATGTTAGATATTGAGAACTTGATCCAGATGACAGTAAATAGGATCATGAGCTGGAAATTGTCACAAGTGACTGGACAATTCTCAAAATAGGGCTGCCCAACTGAACTATTACCAACATTTGCTCCTTACAAAAGTCCCATTCTTTATTTCCCTCAGTTTTAATACTTTAAATGCCATGGCTTCACCACTAGAAAATTATAAATCTCATCTCCTATGCACTGGTCTTGAACAAGTTTTAGGACAGCTTTAAATAGTTGCTCATTTTGTTCAAATTAGATTCCACTTGAACTAAGGCAAGATTTTAGGAGATAACAATTACAAGCTGACTGTAATGTGCCAGAACAATTTAAATAGTGAGATCTCAATCCCATGTTTTTTTAAAAAAAATACCCACTTGTCCTTCAGTGTGCATTTGTTCCTACCAGATAAAATTGTAAATCTCATTTCCACTCTAATGCTGTTAAAGTAAACTTGATCTTGCCAAAGATATAGGGCTAAAGTCCAGTAATTTTGTGCAAAATAGATTAAAGAAAATGGCACGCATCCAGTTCTGGAGCCTTTCCAATGCCATCAGAATTTGCAAAGGAAAATTCCATTCTTCTCCTATGATCACTAATGCAAGTTTTACTTGTCCTTTAGGACAATGCAATTTTTGTGTTATGGTCATTTTTAGTTGAAGACAGCAACCTGTTTTGTACAATTTCTTAGCAGTGGTCTCACCAAAATGCTACACCATACAAATGCAACAGAAAACAAACTTGGAACTATTATTTTGGTTTCTCCTTTTATTTGCTCCATTCATTGGCATATTGCATATTCAGTTAAATCAGAATAGCATTTCTTATTTCCTCTGCACAGATACAAAAATGAAATATTTCAGGGAATGAAAGTGTAATTGGGGAAATTTCTTGCTCTAAAAATCTGGTTCAAGAATAGTCATTTCCTCATGGACCTAAAATTTTACAGCAAAATACTGTTACCATTCAAGACTCAGAACTGGCATTTCATACTAGTGTGCAAGGGGGAGTTTAAATACAATTTGAAATTTCACAGCACAGGGCCAGTTTCCAAATTATTCCAAGACTTTTACTGAATGAGAATTTAGCAGCTGAAAAACATACCACTGTGTGATGGATGCTTAAAAGCCTCAGTTGCAGGCTGGCTTGACCATAAACAAGGATGACAGAGAAGTGAAATGAACAAAGGTCTAAAGCTTTTCTGTAGTCATAAGTTAGATATGGGTTTGAGAAACTATCCCATTAGAACAGTCGTACATTGTATCCAAAAGTCTGCTTAATTCCGTTAAAGTAATAACGCTGCCATCCTGCTTTTGTCTGATCTTCCTCACCTAATGGAACACCTCTACATTCCACTTGAAGTTCTGTTCCATCGTTCTTGCCCAAAAACGTCAACTTGATAGTCGCATAGTGTTCTGAAAGCAATCCAGTGGCAATTAAATTATTCAAGATAAAATAGTAGCTGCATTTTAGTCAACTAAGACACGAAATATGAACTCATTCATGTTGATGCACAAATCAGTGGAAAAAGTAGTAAAATGTTTTGTGTCAAATATTAAAACTAAACATGTATTGCAGACAAAACTGATTTAATGCGCATATTTTCCCAGCATCAGATGGTGCTTAGGTATCTGACAGGTCTGGTTCCTTCACTTCTGACGTTGATGTTGCTGAATTAATCACATGAATCCCAAGCTCAAGTGTTCTAGTATACAACAATCCCCCAGCAACACACAATGCTGGAAGAACTCAGCAAGCCAGGCAGCATCCATGGAAAAGAATAAACAGTCAACATTTTGGACCAAGGCACTTCATCAAGACTGAAAAGGACGAGGGGAAGTAGTACTAGTTGGGAGGTGAAATTGGAAGAGGGGTGAAGAGCTAGGAAGTTCATTGGTGAAAGGGCTGAGGGAGAATACCTTTGATAAAGCATTAGAAAAATTAAAAAGGCAATCTAATAAGTGATTTTTTTTCCTTTTAATATCCAATGGAATTGCAACTTTATATGGCTGCAGATAGTGTAGCAAAGAGCAAATAAAGCTTGGTTTTTAATTTTTTAGAACGTACATTCTCTACACTTGTTTACATTCAACACAATGTAAAGAGAGACCTACCTGCTGGCCATGACTTGTACCTCCATTTCATAACAATCCGTTGGTCAGAAACCTAGCAAGCAAAATTAAACTCATAGGTTAAATATTTTTAACTACCCCTCTTCCAACCCCACACTGTTCAAAATGTGTTTGCTATTGATATAGAATTATATAGTGTAGAAATAAGACCTTTGGTCCACCATATTCTTAACCTGTTTTCTTATCTACACGAATCCCATATGCCCAAGTTAGGTCAGTTTTTGTCCACATCTTGTCTACTTAAGGTCTAAATGCATCTTAGACCACCACCTCCTTCACCAGCAAAGTATAGATGTCAAAATAAATTTCTCCTCAAATTCCTTTTAAAGCTCTCTCCTCCCATCTTAAACCTATCCTTGTTTTGATAAGCCAGATGTGGGCATCCGTCCTATTCATACAAGTTTGTCACTCATCAGCTGCCTTCACTCTAGGCAAAACAAACCCAACCTATCTACTTTCTTCCATAATTAAAACCCTCCTATCTGGGCAACACCCCAATTAATCACTTTTACATCCTCTCCTTTAGCAGGTTGCAGAATGCAAAAGGTTGGTTCTACTGGTGGATACAACACTAGTCAGATCCCAGCTCGAGGACTGCATGCTGTTCAGATAAATACAAAATAAGCAGACGGATGAGATTTATGGCATGTTGCCAGGACTGTAAAATTATAACTGAGAAAAGTATTAGAATGATCTTTGGTTAAAAGGTCATCACAACAGTGGGCCAAAGGACCTGTATTGTGATGTATAGGTTCTCTGCAGAACTGAATGAGTCAAGGATTTTCTTTGGAAGATAATCCCCTGAAGGTAGACAAGTGTTTTAAAATGGGAAATAGATAGGAATTGTGAAGTAAATAGAAAGGTCTAGTTGCATATTTAAAGTAATGCATATGGAAGAGTCCCCTCCAGAGCTACGATCTGCGCAACGTCATCAAGGCAGCGAAACAATACAGGGTCAAAATCCAGACAATTCTCTACCAACATCACCTGCAGCTTACATCGCAGACTTCAAAGCTAAATGCAGTGGTGCTGCCAACATCGCTGCCTCTCTCCCAGATGAGCTAAATCCTTTTTACACCCTGTTTGATGTCACCAGCACTGAGCCTCCGAGGAGAACTGGCGATGCAACCTACACCTTGGTCATCTGAGGCTGAGGTACGCAAGTGTTTCCAACGAGTGAACATCTCGGGGCATGTACTCAAGCGTGTGAGTGGCACAACTGGCAGGTGTGTTTGCAGACATTTTTAATCTCTCCCTCTCCCAGTGTAGGGTGCCCTCCTGCTTCAAAACATTCATCATTGTCCCTGCACGTAAAAAGATCAAGGTAACATATCTGAACAATGCGCTCACCTCAATAATATGCAAATGCTTTGAGAGGCTGGTCAAGGACTACATCTGAAGCATGCCACCACCTACATTGGACCCCCTACAATTTGCCTACTGATACAACTGAATGACAGATGCCACAATAGACACAGCTCTACGCACCTGGTGAGGAGGAATACTTATAGGAGAATGCTGTTCTTGGGCTAGTTCAGCATTCAACACCATAATTCCCCCCAGGCTTGACAAGAAGCACAGAGACCTCGGCCTTCACCCTGCTTGTGCAGCTGGATCATGGACTTCCTGTCAGATTACCGGCAGGTGGTAACAGTGGGCACCCTTACCTCTGCCCCTCAACAGAGGAGCCCCCAGGGCTGGGTCCTGAGCCCCACCCACAGCCCCAATCTGCTCATTAAATTTGCTGATGATACATTAATTGGCCTCCTCTCAACTAATAAGGCAGCCGACAGAGAAGTCATCATCACCCTGACATAATGGTACCAAGAAAATAACCTCGCTTCAATGTCGCAAAAACAAAGGAGCTGGTTGTGGACTATAGGAGGAACGGAGACAGGCTCACCCTTATTGACATCAATGGATCTGGGGTTGAGCGGGTATACATACCACTGAGGATGTCACTTGGTCTGTACACACCAGCTGTGTGGTGGGAAAAAAAGCATAACAGCACCTCTTTCACCTCTGACAGTTGAAGTTTGGCATGAGTCCCCAAATCTTAAGGACTTTCTACAGGGGGACAATTGAGAGCATCCTTCCTGGTATGGGAACTGTACTTCCCTCACTCATAGGACTCTGCAAAGAGTGGTGCAGACAGCCCAGCGCATCTACGACAGGTGCGTAAAAAGGGCCCGAAGATTCATTAGGGACCCGAGTCCCTCCAGCCACAAACTGTTCCAACTGCTACCATCCTAGAAACTGTACCACAGTGTTAAAGCCAGGATCAACAAGCTCCAGGATAGCTTCTTCCACCAGGCCATCAGATTGATTAATTCACACTGACAATTGTACTTCTAACCTATATTGTCTGTTCTGTTGTACAACTTGCAGTACATACTATTTATTACAAATTATAATTTGCACATTCTACATTCAGATGAAGACAGTGGAAAATTTTTTAGTCCTAACTTATGTGAAGAATGTATAAAATAAAGTCAATTCAATTAAACTGCACTTGGGTCTATATTTGAAGAGCAACAAGCTTAAGGGCAATGAATGAAGTGCCAAAAGAAAGATTTGGTGGAAAGTACATGGACCAAGTGGCCTCCCAAGTTTTAAAGGTCAACTCATCTTTGAAGTCTGGAAGTATACTGAACAGCTGGCTGGCAAATTAAGCAAATTGGAAAAAACATTTATATGGGGTAATTTTTTGAAAGTGCCAATGAAAAAAGCTTAAATTTACTACATAACTATTGTAATCTTTGTGCTTGTTAAATGTCTCAACACAGTGGCCCTGAATACAACAGAACTAGCTGCAGGAGCTTTGATTACACTGTGGGAATATAGCATGGGAACATGGAAGTTAAATGAATTTAGAGGTGGGACCTGTTAAGTGTGGCGATAAGTAATAATTGGTTCTGGTTCAGTGCTTCAAGCTGATGCTTCATTTACTTACGCATTTCATATCAGTGCAATGGCTTTTAAAGTAGAGCGCTTGGGGATTTGAGTGTCATTCTTGGAGGCCTCATCAACAGTGAGCAGTGCTATGGGTCAGCAGGACGGAAGAAAGTATTTCACCATGAGAGGGGCCCCTACACACTTAGGTCAGTATTTTAGTGTTTATTCTGTTCTATAGATTTGTAGATCTAGATAGAGTTTGTCTTTTGGTTTATTCAAGCCACTTCTGCAAACCTTTTGATGCAACATGACCTTGGAAAATATTCAGTAATTCTTTATGCTTTCCCCTTACAAAATACATAGTACTATCTTTACCAAACTGCTTATGTGATTTGGGCAAGACTAAGGATGCACAAGTGGTTCAGATTCTGATCTCAGCAGCATTGTTGGAAAATTGCAACTTGTAAAAGCAATATAAAATTCATATTCACCAGTTCCAAAAATTCTCCGCTGACACTCCCATCAAGCAATCGAAATTTTCCTCCCTTGGTAGCCTCGACAGCAGCTGATGCATGTGTGAAAGCCTGGACAAGCTGAAAATTAGAAGACAGTCAATATAGTTCCGAGAATAAACCAATTCTTTTGTTTGAGGCAAATCTCTTTTCTCAAATGACAATTAGAAACTATATTACTTTCATGCAAATAACCAAGCCAGCCTTCAGCAAGAGAAAAAACCTCCCTTAATGTTCTAATCCAGAGGATCCTTAAAAGATTATTTTTTTAAAATTAACTGTTGATCATAAATTAACCTTAATTTCTAACTCAAGAACCAATTCCAATCAAGACCAAATTATTACACTATGAAGATAGCCTTATAGATCTATTATGAGGATTACTCTTCACCTCCAGATTGCAATTTTGAGGACAAATTATTCAGACAGTCCAAATTAGCAAGCATGCCAGAGGAAGAATAATTTTCATAAAGAATCCCCCCCCCCCCAACCAAATTAGTTTATTCTCAGATGACTGGAGCTAAATTCTTTGTCACCTTATTTCAATTCAATTGTCATATCCATCCAACATCAAGGCAGCATTTGACTGAAGGTGGTATCAAGAAATCTTGTAGGAAATTAAGTAAATGAAAACCCAAAGAAAAATGCCTTCAAGGCTCCTACACTTACAAAATACAATTGTTCTACATATTCTAGAGCATTTAATATAGATGGGAAAGCAGCCAATGTAATCCCAGTACTTAGAGAGAAACTGGAAACTATAGATCATTCAGCATGCCAATTCTGGATGGTAGAAGTTTTGGGATCAGGACAAATGGAAATAAGATTGGGCAGATAATCAGTGAAAGCGAGAACTTTGATAAATCTGTTGGAATGTTGAGGCAGACAACAGAGTAGTGTATTTGGATTTTCAGATAATGTGCTACATAATTCTAAGCACATATTAGAGCAAGGATAGCAGGAATAAGTAGGCCATTTCAGATAAAATATGATCATTGAGCAGTTAGGGCCTTATGCCAACCTATGCCTCTGATTTGTATATAGAGGGGATCCAGTATTACTTATTCAAGCTTGAGAGTACAAAGCTGGTGTCATTGTATTAAAAACATTAATTAGGAAAGTGGTGTGTAACTCAGTGCCCCACCCCCATTTGCCATTTAATAAGATCATGGCCAATCTGACTGCAAGCTCAACTCCATACTCCAGTGTACTCCTAGCAACCCTTCAACTTAATCTACCTCTAAAATACTATCACCACAATTTTGGTTGGGTGGGAGGGAAGTAGTTCCAAGACTCATGAATCAAAAAAAGTCACTAACAGTCTTAAAGTTGAGAATCCCTTATTCTTAAATGATCCCTAGTCTTGCAGGAAACATTCTCCACTTCCACCCTGTCAAGACCCTTCAAGATCTTGTTTCAATTGCCTTACTTCTAAACTCCAGCAGACAGGTGTAATTTGTTCCATTTGAAGGCCTTACCATTTATTCCAGATACCAGGCTAAAAAAAAACCTCAGATCTGCTCCCAATGCATTTATAGCCTTAAAGATCAGTATTGTATACAGTAGTTAGAATGTGGCCTCACCAACATTATATATAACTGACCCAACACTGCTGAACCTAGCTCGAAGTCCAAGCATCAGCCCTGAACTCCAAAGATGGAACTAACTTTCAGTACTAATGTGGTGACTAGGTGTTTCCCACAAGGACAAAAAGATCCCAACCCTAATAACCCAGCTGCAGTATGTAGACAACGCTCAGCGCTATAGTTGGAACCAGAGTGCCAAGCCACCATTGACTCATTTAGTGAAGCAGGAGGATTGGACTTGCAGTCAAAACTCTGCAAGCCAAAATGTCTTCCACCAACCTACCACTGTTAAACAACACTATTCTCCAACAAAAGATGTTTATGGTGAGACCATGGAATAAAGTAACCAAGCTTGCCTTCCTTACACCAACATACCTTTTGCCTGAATCGACCACAAGCTATGTTTGAAGATAAAGTCCTCAAACCTGACACAAAAAACTGTCTACAAAGCAGTGATTCCACCTTCCCCAGCCCCCTTTATGCTTTTGATGCCCTACAGTAGAGACCTTCAAGAACTGCATGGATACCACAACTCATTCTCTGCAAAATAATGCAAATTCAGTGGAAGGATCAACAAACTAACTTCAGCTTCTTCCCAGCACAGGCTTAATTACACTCCACCAACTCCACTGGGCATACTGCATTGTCCTATAAAAATAGTTCAGTGACAGGAAGACAGTGGCAGAAAGGGTAGAGATTCAAGCGAGTACTCAATAGTTCTTGGCAAAACAGCAAGCAGACCTTACTGTCACTCAGATTTTTCATGTGACATTCCCTGGTGGCACACAAGGGCAAACTATGTCATTTGTTTCCACCCAGTTAAATTGCTAGCTGACTGTTACGGATACGAAGGTTTTTGACCAAAGAAGAAAGTCGCTTAGCACTTTCGTGCAAGGCTGTTTATTTGGTGCGTCAAAGTCAAACTTACAAAAATTAGCTAAAATAAAACTGCTAATATTACAAAATGTTACCTGCCAGGAAACACAATGGATAGCTCTGCAATATTTTGTCGAGTGTCAACTCCTAACAACTCACTCTTTCCCACCTAGAGCAATCTGCCCCGTTTTTTTTTAAGGCACCAGATCATTCCATTTTTAATTACCCACAAGGTTAACCCAAGACTAAACATGAATCAGAATATGATGCACTCCAATGCAGTTACAATCATATTAAAAATCATGTTTAATTATTAGAATAAACAGGGGTGGAAGACATTGAAGTACGCAGACTCAGCACAATAGCAAGGCAGTGCAGTGTGCGTCCATGCGTAAATATGTTTAAATACGTTTAAAGAGCACGCTCCACACTGACACTTACCTCTTCTGTAATAAATATCTTGTAAAGCTCTTCTGGTGATGTCATAAATTCATCTTTTAAGTTAATTTTGCAGGTTGGAATCTTCACCCCAACAGATTTAGTCTGGGAAGGTAACTGAGATGTAGCAATCTGAAAAATTAGAACAGTATGGTGTGGAGGGAAAAAGAACTCCAGGTTTCAAACTACACAAAGCAGCAGACTGGACAGCCCTACCCCAGTTAGTAAATAATATAATGAACATAATAAATGCACAAAGTAAACTTTTGACTAAAAGGTTTGGTTGCTGAACAATTACAACCTGTGAATCAAGCACAAGTTGAGCAGTATATCCTGTTTAAAATCTTAGATTTAGTTACACCGGGCAACTAGTACTATTTTACAGCTAACTTTCTCCCAAAACCCTGCTATAATTAGCCACAAGATTCTGGGACTATCTGGCATCACAGCTTCCATAAGAGAAAGCAGAATTTAAAAAACACACTTACAGAAATGAAATGTTCATTTAACTGGAAATATCACTCACTGCCCTGTGTTTCCTTTCCACCAGACCAATTAAACAATGTGTAAAATGTATCATTTTCTAGTTAAATGAATCAATGCAAATAAAATCAGTAGTAGAGCATGAAATTATTTATAGTTCAGTAAAGCTTCAATTATCCAGCAACTCTAGGCCTTTGGCAATGCCAGACTTGCAAATTTCCCGGATTTGGACACAACCCCTAATTTCACCTTTCAATAAATATTATACATAGTATAGAACTTAAAAAAAAAACAAGAGCAGAATCTATTAATGCACTTCAGATTCTGGCTGCAAACCCACCCACATTCCTAACCCCAATCCAACTTTGTCTATACACCCTGTTTGCAAACTGAACACTTCATGCTTCAGACTAGAATGAGCCAGATGCTGGATGAGTAAGATTTCCAAAAAGTTGGGATGCTGGATGATCAGTTTTACTCTGCAGAACTGTACCAGAAAAAATATCAACTGCAAAAGTCATAACTGTTCCCATTCCCACAACCATCACTAGCACATTCTGAAGTAGTTTGGGTCAAAATGACGATTAGTAACTTTCACTAAGGAAAACCATTCAGTTATGCCAGCTGTGGCAGTAGTGTCAGTTTAAAAAATTGTTGCCACTGTTCATAACAGTGCAAATTTTACAGCTTTTCTTGTGTTGGGGTTGGAGTTGGGAAGGTGATACAGATACGAAAAATGGGAGAATTATTCAATTCCAAATACATAATTTAAACACAATTACACAATTTATGGTTGCAGCTTCATTAGTTGATATTTGTGCTGTGCAATGCCAGAAGTGTTTGTGCACAAAGTCCCAAATTACTTCATCTATTTCCAAATTGGACTTCATTCAATTCAGTTTGCTGAGATTCCCAAATCTTTGTGCTGGGGAACCTATTCTCTGATCCTGCAATAGATTATACCTGTACACCATCTGTAGATCCATTATTTCAATGGTAGGGAGAACAAAAGATAGTGTCTATAAAAAGTATTCACCCACCTTGGAAGTTCTCATGTTTTACAACATTTAATCGCAGTGGATAATTTGGCTTTTTTGACACTGATCAACAGAAAAAAGACTTTTTCATGTCAAAGTGAAAAGAGATCTCTATAAAGTGATTAAAATTAATTACAAAAATAAAACAGTAATTGATTGCACAAGTATTCACCCCCTTTAAAATGATAGACCAAATCATCACTGGTGCAGCCAATTGGTTTCAGAAGTCATGATTAGTTAAATGGAGATCAGCATGTACAGACATGGTGTTTCAATTGATTGCAGTAAAAATACACCTGCATCTGGAATGTCCAACTGCTGGTGAGACTGTGTCGGGGCAAAAGCTACACAGGCAAGGCTTAAAAACAAAGTTAATGTCCTGGAGTGGCCAAGTCAAGAGTCTGGACCTCAATTCAATTGAGAATTTGTGGCTGGACTTGAAAAGGGCTGTTCACCCAATATCCCCATATAATCTGACAGAGCTTGAGCAGTTTTGTAAAGAATGGGGAAAAATTGCAGTGTCTAGATGTGCAAATCTGGTAGAGACCTATCCACACAGACTCAAGGCTGTAATTGCCGTCAAAGTGCATCTACTAAATACATGAAAACTTCCAAGGAGAGTGAATACTTCTTATAGGCACTGTATTTATCTTAGCAAACAGAAAACTTTAGTAGTTGCTCTATCTCCCTCCCCTCTACCCACTTATCAGCCTTTTAAGGAAAACCAGTTTCAGAAAAAGCATGATAGTTACTAGAAAGACCAGGAGCATTGATGATTTTGCTTAATGAATATCATTCAAAAGTTCTGCTGCTCTGAGACCTCATTCATTTCCTGTCCACCTGGCCAGGACTGACAAGTTCAGGCATGTAGTGATAGTGGTTGGTGAGCTCGTAGCATACCTGCTTATTACTACATCATGCTCCAGGGAGAGCAAAAATCACCACTTAAAATACAATAAAAGCAGTTAATAGGGGAGGAAGAGGAACCCATTCTAGGGGCCATTACAGATTAATAATTCTAAATGTTGGATAAATTAAGATTTAAGGAGCATAGCCATGGATAGGCTTGAGGAGTCCTTCAGTCTCTAATCAACTTGGGCCGAAATACCTTATAGCTCAAAGGCATCCAAGACTGATCCTGCCATCAGAATTGATTCAATAAAGAACTTCACCCTCAGTGAAGAATCTTGACACCATAGGCGTATCTGGCAGAAAGTATTACAATGCATCAGAAATAAAACATTGCTTTGGCTAACTATTAAAACCAACCACAAGGCATTCAGCTTAAATCTCAATAATATCATCAAGTGGGAGCTCTAGAGTTAGGAAGTTTATTATGGACCAGGTCAGCTTTTGTATTGTACACAATGCCATTCAATTTCAACATGTGGTGTTTTAATAAGACTCAATTCTAGCCACCTGTTCAAGCAAACTGCACTCCTGTGGCACAGCAAGTATGGTACATCAAAACTTGAAATTGGAGCTGATAAATAACAGTTAATGTTTCCTTACCTTGGTCTGGAGATCAATCTTGGGTTTAGACTGTGTCTGTTCCTTCTGAACTCCATTTACTGTTGGCAATATCATTCCTTGAGTAAATTCTGAAATATGAAAGTAACATCAAATTTGTGCACAAACCTTATTAACTACTGTGGTACTGAGAACACAGAAGCAGAGTATTTTACAGGAATTACTTCAACTCCAAACTCCAAGATTGTATGACAAGCCATACAAGATGACATATCAAAGTGTGGATGAAAGCAGCTCTACATAACTTAAGACCAAAACCATGACAAAAGCAACTAATGAATACATCTCCTCCCTCTTGAAAAAGGATTTACACACTGGGTACATGAGCCTGAAGACCAGTGTATTAGACAGTTTCTTTCCCATTGCCAGATCTCTGAACAGTCCAGGAAGACTACCTCATTATCCCTCTTTTGCACTATTTTTAAAAAAAACATGATATTTTCATGTTTTGCAATGTACTGCTGCCACAAAACAAGTTTCATGACATACATCAGTGATAATAAACCTCATTCTGATTCTGTCACTCCTTCTGATCTAGTGTTTGGCGCTCAAAGTATAACATCTTCATTGGAGAAATCAAATCAGGTTGGGCATCAACTTTGCAGGATATTCTTCTTTAATCAATAAGGGCAAATTATCTTAAATTATCCCGTCATGAAGCCATTCAGTTAGACTTGAGATTCTCAATGCCATTCCTCCCTACTTATTTACATACAAACTACTGAAATATACCAGTCAGCTAACGATCTACTCAAAATCATCTGCCATTTACCGAGACAGGAGGGAGATTACAGTAGTCTACCAAGCATGCCTTTAGAATGTTAAGAAAGCAGATCATCTGGGGAACACCCATGTGTCAGAGAGTGAATGTACAAACTTCACACAGATAACAGCCAAGGTCAGGTTCAAACCACAATGTCTATGCCAAGCATGATGCCAAATTAAAGCACCGTAAATTCTGATGTATAAACTGAGAATTTGGCCCTAAATTTTGGTCCTAAAATTTTGGGGGGGGGGGGGTCGGCTTATACAGAGGGTGCCAACACTTTGGAAAAATGAATACACAGAAGACAGGTTGTATTTATGTCCTGACGAAGGGTCTCGGCCTGAAACGTCGACTGTACCTCTTCCTAGAGATGCTGCCTGACCTGCTGCGTTCACCAGCAACTTTGATGTGTGTTGCTTGAATTTCCAGCATCTGCAGAATTCCTGTTGTTTGTATTTAGTGGCTGTTTTTGAGTCAAATACAAAAGAAAATACAAATGCTTATGAAATCTACACAAAAGACCTACAAAACACATTCTGTTTCTCAATTTACTTGTACACACTGCTGTCGTCAAACGTTCAGAGCTTGAAACTCTCTCATTATCTGACTCTGAAAATTGTGTCCCATTCTTCGGCAGTCACCATATCATCATAAGGATTATCAATTTCTGCTTTGACGTCATCATTTGCGGCTTACTGGCTGCCAAATCACCATCTTCTTCCCAAAGCAAATGATCTTCAGTGCTATCCAAAGCATTGCTGATGCTGCACTTCTTGAAGGCCTTCACAATGCACTCGGCCTTCATTTCCTCCCACGACTGCACTACCCCCTCGCAAACTGTAGCTAGAGATGCGGCCCTCATATTTCCCACTGAAGTGAATGACTGATTTCCAGACATCATCCATTCGTTCCACTGTCGACACATGAATCCTTTGAATGGTTTGTTTAAACTCACACCTAGTGGCTGGAGCACAGGTGTCAAACCACCGGGAACGACTGCAATGTCTGTATTTTCAGCTTTCAATGCTGCTTTTGTCTCACCTGACAAGTGCGCTTTGAACATGTCCCAGACAAGTAGCCACTTTTCCTTCCTGAAACCTTCGGGACGTCGACGCTACACCTCTTTGACCAACTTCAAGCAACCCACTTCGTCCATCCAGCCGCGTTCTTGAACGTAAACAACATCACGCGGGAATTTTTCTTTCTTTGGGAATGTTTTCCTCTTAAAAATCACCATCGGTGGTAGTTTGGTCCCATCAGCCATACACGTTAACACGACAGTAAAAAGTTGCTTCTCGTGTCCAGTTGTTTTGACAAGGACTGTTTTCTCCCCCTTCTGATTGATTTTGATGGCAACCACACTGTCAAAGAGCACTGGTGTCTTGTACATGTTACCAATCAGTGACAGCGGGTAAGAAAGTGCCTTTCGATGCTGGATTACAAACGATTGGAAGGCCGTAATCTTATTCTCAAGGTCGCTCAGCAACTTCTTAACAATTTCTGTTTTTTGTCTCAACACAAGATCACGTCTATTCATAAATCGGGTGTACCAACTTCGCGTAGCTTTGAAATTTTTGCTGACCTCATGGAGTTTTTCGGCCCATTTCAACGCTTGAACTCGAATCATTCCTCTGGTAATAATGTATCCAGACGATCACTGGTGATTCACCCACTTTAAAACTTTTTCTTCCAGTTCTAGCCATTGGCATGTTTTCCCGCGGTTTGCACATTTCGTCTTTGGCATTTCCCTCAGCGTGTCCTCTGCCTTTCTCCACTCTCTCACTTGTTTCTCGTTTACACTAAGCTTCTTAGCAGCTGCAGAATTATTCATTCCTTTAGCAAAATCAACAAGCTTCAGCTTGAAGCCAGCATCATAATCGCATTCATTTTAATCTTTTGTACATGGTGGTCACAAACTCAATACTGAGTACACATACTAATCCTGCCACCCCCTATTATGTTTTAACGAGATTACGATGGGTGCTAAATGGTTTCACAGGGGTTACATTTCAGAGGATTCTTTACCATTGGGAACTTAATCCAAAATTTCCCTCTCTTATTTATTTATTAAGAATTCGCTTATAATGCTCTATAATGTGTAGGCCTATTTTCTTAGCAGGTACTGGTTCACAAAATTTCCAGGTTCCGGATCAGGCAAAGCTGAGTACCGGCATGTGAGATCGTGATCTTTTCTGGTTAAATCAAAAACCCCTATGAAAGGGGGTCGGCATATACAAAGGTAACAAGAAAAGTCACTTTTTAAAAAAAGATTGTGTGTGTGTGTGGGGGGGGTGGTTCCGGCTCATACACCAGAATTTACGGTAATGCCATTTGCCTGCACATAGTCTATATCCTCCCATTCCATATAACAATTACAGCATGGAAACATGCCATCTTGGCCGTTCTAGTCTGTGCCGAACTCTTACTCTCACCTAATCTCACTGAGCTGCACTCAGCCCATAACCCTCCATTCCTTTCCTGTCCATATATCTATCCAATTTAACTTTAAATTACAACATCAAACCTGCCTCAACCACTTCTGCTGGAAGCTCAATCCACACAGCTACCACTCTCTGAGTAAAGAAGTTCCCCCTCATGTTACCCCTAAATTTTTGCCCTTTAACTCCCAACTCATTCCCTGCTTGTTCAGGCATCAGTTTAAGTTTAAGTGCCTCTTAAACTTCGTTATCATACCCGTTTCCTTCAGCTCCTTGGCAGCATGTTTTAAGCACTCACCACTGTATTAAAAAAAACAAACTTGCCTAGTAAATTTTATTTAAAACTTTCCCACCTTAGAACTATGCCTTCTAACAGTTGACATTTCCACCCTGAGAAAGACAGACTATCTACCTAATTTTATGTACGTCTATCAGATCATCTCACAGTTCCTGATGCTTCAGATAAAACATTCTAAGTTTGTCCAACCCTATAGTTAACATTCCCTAACCAAGGTAACATCCCGGTGAACGCCTCAGCATCCTGGCACCCAAATCCGCACACAATACTCCTGAATGTGGCCTAATCAAAGTTTCATACAGCTGCAAAGGGCTTCCTGACTTTTATGCTTAATGCAGAAAAGGCAAGTATGCTCTATGCCTTCTATCCATGTTGCCACTTTCAGGGAGTGTTTGTTTTGCATCCAAAGATAGTCCTGTAGATCAATGCTCCTAAGGTCCTAACATTTACTACATACTTTCCTCTTACATTTGACCTCCTAAAGTGCAGAACACCACTTGTCCAGATTGGAGAAATGACAGACAAACCCATCTGTCACTTATTTCCCCATTCATTTTTCTAACTTATTATATCCTGATGTATCCTTTGCTAACCTTCCTCTCGATGCATAAATGTGCCAATGTTCATATTTGTAAAATTACTAGTCAGCCACCTACATATCAGTCAGGATCATTTATCTATAAGAGGCCCAAACACCACTGGTCACAGATCTCCCAGTCAGAGTAAGGCACCTTTACCACTACCCCAAATTCTATCTGCCAATTAAATAAGGGCTGCAAAAAAGCTGGATGGATCCACAGTAAAGTTAAAGAACAGTTGTGTTACTTATGCTGCCCAAATAATCTCCTCAGTTCTTTCATAAATCAGATTGGACCATACAAGTTTATGTTTGGAGCTTCAAATTGGAAAGAATTATTTTCCTAGTATATTATATGCACATGGCCTCAATCTTTTAAACCAATTGAAGTACCATCTTCAGCACAGACCATTATCAATGATTATAAATTTCAAACTGGTTGGGTGCCTGAGTGGTCATTCAAGGAGCAAAAAACCCAGTGACTGGAAATTGTACCTGGCAACCGGTTTATTTGAAGAACAGTGAACACAGCCCAGTCCATCAAACCAGTCTCCCCTCCATTGACTGTTTACACTTCCTATTTTCTTGAGAATGGAGCCAACATTAGGAGCCCTGCTATGCCAGTTCTCTCCTTTCCCTCCTGGCAGAAGTAAAAAAGCTTGAAAGCACAGGGACAGCTTGAATCCCATTGTTATCAAACTCTTGAACGGACCTCTTGCACACTAAAAGATGAACATTTGATCTCCCAATCTACCTTGAATCTATCTGCAGAGACTATAATGTACTTTCATTTTTACTACCTTGTATGGAATGATCTGCCTGCAAGGCATGCAAAGCAAGGCTTTTCGCCTTTCTCAGTACATGTGACAATAACAAACTAGTATATTTCAACGCGAGTTGAAATATTTCAAATGAACTTAGAACAATTACTACTTATAGAAACCAAAGCAACAAGTCCCAATTTTAAGTGCCAAAAAGCAAACATTCTGAATTATCAACAGCAATCTATCCTCGCTGACCATTACTCTACAACTGCATGCACAATCCACTTCAGAACTTGCGTTGGAAGTGCTAAGTTTAAAAGTGCCCTGCAATCTGTGTTAGGAAACCTGAGATTTGGCAGTCAGACCAATTATAATCTACCACCTTAAACAATTACTTCACATAAAAAGTACAATAAATTGCATATATCAGCAGTTATAAACCAATAAATGTTCCAAACATTTTGGTAAAAATATCCAGAATATTGATAGCCAAATAATGCAATTTGAGGCAGAATGCTTAGATCTGTCAGTATAGCCATGTCAGATCTGTCAGTATTCATTTACTGGTTATCCTTTCACTTGAAAAGATTTTCATTATCAAATGCTTAACCCTACTCACCTAATTTCAGTGTGTCAACATAGTTGGCAAGTGCCTTCCTGATCTGATCTGCACCATCGGTTTTCATTAGATCCAACAGTTTTGTCTCAGGTTCATCCTTTACCAGGGCAACAATAACCTGGAAGAAGTGCCGTAGTTACATTCCATATATTATCAAGTTACAAAAAGGCCAAAACCTTCCAATAATTTAAGCACACATACTTACTGATATCACTTTTCAAACACTTTTTCTGCTCTTATAATAGAATCAACAGATTAATTTGAGGTTATGCAGTATTAATCTCCTAGTTATAAGACTTAATATTACCAAGTGAGGAAAGAACTATGGCATAGAATCATGGGATTAGTGTGACAGAAGGACATTAAGTTCACTATTATGGGCATACACATAGTGGCCACTTTATTAGGTACACCTGCTCATTAATGCAAACATCTAATCAGCCAGTCACCTTGCAGCAACTCAATGCATAAAAGCATGCAGACATGGTCAAGAGGATCAGTTGTTCAGACCAAACATCAGAATGGGGGAGAGAAATTCATTCTGACTTTCAAAGTGACTTTGGCCATGGAATGATTGATGTTGCCAGACAATGTGGTTTGAGCATCTCAGAAACTCTTGAAATCCTGGGACTTTCATCACATATGCCTCTAGAGTTTACAGAGATCGATGAGAAAAACAAAGAAACATCCAGTCAGTGGCAGTTCTATGGGCGAAAAGCCTTGTTAACGAGAGGCAAAAGGAGAATAGCCAGACTGGTTGAGTTACTCAAATAACCACACATTACAACAGTGGTTTCCAGATGAGGAGCTCTGCACAGTCGAACCTTGAAGTGGATGAGCTACAGCAGCAGAAGACCACACCATGTTTATTTGGTACCTAATAAAGTGGCCCCTCAGTGTATATACCAACTGCGTAAATACCATGGAAAGCACAGAGGAAATGTGGAGTACGTAACTTTACCAGGCAACCTGGAAATACTGGCAGCTGCAGATTTCAAAATGAATTACAAAATAGTTAAATACCAATCCTGTGTTTTATCAAAATAAATTTTAAACTGCAAGTTGAGAGGTGGGTTTAGACTTTCTTTACAAATTGGTTGAAAATGGAGTGCAAAATTAGTTAGTATTCAGATTTCATAAACCTGACTGTTGCATCATTTAGTATTTCTATTGCTGGTAAAGGCTCAAACTGCTATTTTAAAAACAAAGGTTTAATGCAGTTTAGTTTTCAAAATCAGTTAACTGCAGTTAGGAGACACCAAGGTAATGATGTATTGAAATTTCAGAGAACCTGCAGCTGTATATTAGACAATAGAAATTAAAAACACGGATAGATGGACAGACATCTTCAATTCCCCACAGCAATGGATATAATCCTACAATTCCAATTAGAATCCAGAATAGCTAAAGAAACCTACTCAGTCCAGTTGAAATCTTACGGGGAATTTAAGATTAAATGCATCTCATTACACTCCTAAACCACCAGTTATTGTGCAGTGCTTCAGATTCAACACTCAGTTAGAAAATGAAATCAGTACCAACATTTCTTGCTGAATTAAGAAAACTGACTGAATTTTGTGATTTTAGCACTGTTCGAGAAGACATGGTGTGATTGCTTGATCATCGGCGTATGTGATATTCAAATTCAACATTGCATATTGACAGAATCAGAACTCACACTTAAGTCGGCCTTGATAATGCAAATGGCATGAAAGTGGCAGATAAGATTGCAGTTTTGTTGTCACATGCAAAGTTCAGAGGCGATGTCCTTCTCACCTACAACTGCTGCAGATTATACTGACATTAGTGTCCCTAACTAAGAAAAAAAATTATACTCCAAGTTTCTGACATTACTGTTGCAGTTAATTTCACCAGAAGCCTACTGTCAACACCGAGACTCTGCCATACTTGCCAAAAGAAAGGACACTTGGTAAGATTTTGCTGATCTTGGCCCCCATTCAAACCAAAACATTCCACAGCAGCACAATACGCGGTTATGGAGCCGGAGGCATTTGTAATAAACTCAAATGGTCTGTGGTGGTTCCCCTATATGGATGGTTTTAAAGATTAACACCAGTCTCATTCCCTTTGAACTTGTCACTGGCTGTACTATTACTCCACAGTGAAAAGACAGGCCCCAACTCATTGAAGACATTTACGCCACTGCATTACAGACTGAAGACTTGCACAGGGAAGCAGTTACAGCTACTTGGTTGTGGCAGGGTTCTTCTTGAGCATGAAAATCAATTGCACCAACTACCAGTGCATATCACTAAGGAATAAGGAGCGAACTTACTCAGGTGCGATTGGCTACAGCAAGTGCCTAGCGTAGGTGAGTATTAGATGAAAATTGACACATCAGTCAAGAGCTTACTCAAATGGTATGAACTTATTTTCAGCAACCCTGATGAAGGCAAGCTCAACAGTACCAAAGTACGTACATCAGAATCAGGCACAACCAAACCCAAGCTCTTCAAGGCACGTTCCCTGCCATACATGCTTCACCCCAAAGTCAACAGCTTATGCGATTACAAGAAAACCTGTGAGATTTTCACACCAGGCAATCCCTATTGTGCCAGTAGTCAAGAGTAAGAATATGTTGAGATTACATGATCACAGTGAACTCATGCCAACATTTAGAGACATTCCCAATTCCAAAGATAGGAGACATCTATATAACACTAGGAGGCAAAAATTATTCACTAAACTTGACTTTGCACTTGCATACCAACAGCTCGAGCTAGAAGAGCAGTCCAAGAGTCTACTATTGCAATCCAGAAAGACTTGTTCCAGTATATGAGGCTCCCATTCAAGATATATTAATCTCCAGCAATATTCCAACATACCATCAAATCTGATTACCAAGTCAACCCTAGAAGAGCACCTGAATAACCCTGATAAAACCTTCTCCCAACTAAAGAGTGAGAAATGCATCTTTCTGGCAGTTCATGTAGCATACCAAGGTTTTCGCTTGGATTCCAAAGGTATATATCCAGTCAAAGAAAAGCTTCATCCCATTTATGAAGCCCCAGCACCAAGGAATATAGATAAAGTTCACTCCTTTTTGGGCATGTTTAATTATCATGCCAGATTTTGTCTGCTTAATGATCTATTGAAGAAAGGTACGAGGTGGCTTTGGGAACAGGCAAAGGAAGCTGGTTTTCAGAGAGCCAAACAAATGCTGATTTAATTCCAAGCATTAATGCACTTCAGACCCAGGGTGCCAATAGTTTTGTACTGTGATGCCTTCCCGTATGGTGTTAGTGCAGTGCTAACCCAGAAGAATACAAATGATAACGAAAAGCCTGTTGCTTTTGCAGCACGCACTCGTAACTCAGCCGAACAAAATTATGCACAGTTGGGCGAGGAAGCATTGGTGGTTGTTTTTGGCATCATGCATACACACCATCAACTGTATGACCGATGTTTCAAGATTCATACGGACCACAAGCCATTGGTGGGATTGCTTGGTGACAGCAAGGCCATGCCGCAGATGCCTTCACCAAGGATGCAACAGTGGGCCCTATACCCGTCTGCTCAATAGTACACACTACCTTCTCTTCCCGGTAGAAACAACTGCATCACAGACGCCTTAAACCCTTTTCCGCTATGTGAATATCCTTGAGTCAGAACTTCCAGGCGACTTCCTGTTGGTGGTGGATGGATTAACAGCATTTTACAGCCGCTCCTAGTTTACTTTACTTTACTTTTCTTTTCCTACTTTCCAACCTGAACTGACACTATGACTACGAGAACTGCTAAAGGGAAAAAAGAATATTCTTCTAAATCTTTGGATTTTATTATTGAATTGATGCAAAAGCACAGAAAGGAAGCATCCAAGGAATTGCAGCGATTCAGAAAAGAATTCTTTGAGGAATCTCAGCAATTCAGAAAGGAATCCTCCGAAGAGTTTCAACAACTTGGCTCTGAAATTAAGCAATTAAGCACAAAACTGGATTCTATTCAAGAAACCCTGAGTATGATAAATGAATAGAAGAGAATGAAGAAATCTTGTCGATTCTGGATGAGAAAATGGACGACCTGCAAAAGCGTTATGAAAAAAAGGTTAACGACGAACTAAGACAGAAGATTATTAATTTAGAAAACAGAAGTAGAAGGAATATCGTACGAATTCTTGGTCTTGAAGAGGCGATTGTCCTACGAAATTTTTTTGCAAACTTTCTGGTTCAGTTATTTCCTGACATTTTAAAATCAACACCAATGATCGACTGAATGCACAGAATACCTGGGAACAGAATGTTTACAAGCAAGCCTCATGAGTTTCAAACAAAGGACCTTATAATTCATGAATCTCGTCAGAAAGGTATGATTGATTTTAATGGAAAAAAGAATAGAAATGTTGAAGATTTCTCAGTAGAGATTATGAGGGAACGTGCTAAGTTCAAAAGCATCATGTCAGAGTTCTACAAAAAAGATTTTAAACCTTCTTTACAGTACCTGGCAAAGCTCAGAATTACATTGCAGAATGGATCGCAAAAATGTTTCCGTTCGAGTCTCCAGGCTCAGGATTATTTAGTCAGTAAAGTGACTGCTTATTATTTGTTACATGAATAACTGCTTATTTTACCTTTGCTAAACTTTGTACTTAACTCTTTCTTTTTGAACTTTTTAAGGATTTATTTTGAGAATAAGACTTTAATGTGCTATTACTTTGTCTGTTAAGTTTAAAAGTGTCATGTTAGAGCTGTTTAACAAATGCTTGCATGAATAATTGTGTATTTTGCCTCTGGTGAATCTTGTAGTCAATTTTCTTTCAGAACCCCTTAAGGTTTTACTTTGAGATTAAGATTTTAATGAGCCAATATTCTGTGTGTCCATATTATTTTATATTATACTTACTTTTCTAGAGTTTTTTTTTGGATACCAGAATTAACTGTCTCTTTATTATCTGTTGTCTAGACTAGGTTGGAATATTCTAACCTTGTAATTTATTTGGAGCTAAGCCAGCAGAATTTTTGGGGGGATGTCATCATTAGTCGTAGGCATCCACTTTCTCTCTTTGGGAAGGGGGAGGGTGTTTGGTTTTTTTTCTTGGAAGCTGTTTGGGATTTTTAGTCAAACCTGTTGTTTAGTTTTCTTATCTCATAGGTCATTGTTTAGTTTTATTAATCTTCTTGAGGATTATCCTTTCAATTTCTTTTTTTAAATAATAATAAAATGGATTTATAATACTAAATTACTTAGTCTTAACATGAAAGGATTAAATCATCCTTTGAAAAGAAATAAGATATTTGCCTATATTAAAAAAAATTTAAGGTCCCAATTATTTTTTTTTTAAAAACAAGAAACACACGTACGTAATTCTGATAACTCACACCTTTTTAGCCGATGGAAAGGCTCACACTTTCATTCAAGTTTTCAGGCCAAAGCTAGAGGTGTTTCGATTCTTATAGAAAATATAGTTCCTTTTGTTCAACACAAGGTTGTTTCTGATACTAATGGACGATTTGTTATAGTATCAGGGAAGTTAGAGAATAAATTGTTGGTATTTGCCAATGTTTATGCCCCAAATATAGATGATCCAGGATTCTTTAAGCTATTTTTTTCGTTTTTGCCTTATCTGAGTGTGTATTCATTGGTGATGGCAGGAGATTTTAATTGCAGGTTAGATGCAGTTTTAGATCGGTCCTCTTCTAAACCAGCGACACTTATTAAATCAGTTTCTTTTATTCATTCATTTTTAACGAAATGTGGTATTGTTCATATATGGCATTTCTTACATCCAACAAGTAGAGAATAGAACCAGAGAATATTACAGCACAGAAACAGGCCTTTTGGTCCTTGTTGGCTGTGCCAAACCATTTTTCTGCCTAGTCACACTGACCTGCACCTGGACCATATCCTTCCATACACCTCTCATTCATGTACCTGTCCAAGTTTTTCTTAAATGTTAAAAGTGAGCCTGCATTTACCACTTCATCTGGCAGCTCATTCCACACTCCCACCACTCTGTGTGAAGAAGCCTCCCCCCCCCCCGCTAATGTTCCCTTTAAACTTTTCCCCCTTCACCCTCAACCCACGTACTCTGGTTTTTTTCTCCTCTAGTCTCAGTGGAAAAAGCCTGCTTGCATTCACTCTATCTATACCCATCATAATTTTATATACCTCTATCAAATCTCCCCTCATTCTTCTACACTCCAGGAAATAAAGTCCTAACCAATTCAACCTTTCTGTGTAACCCAGTTTCTCAAGTCCCAGCAACATCTTTGTAAACCTTCTCTGCACTCTTTCCACCAATACTCTTTTTTTCTCTCATGTTCATCATACGTATTCCAGAATTGACTATTTTTTTAATTGATAACCAAATGATTCCATTCGTTCGATCTTGTGAATATAAAGAGATTGCTATCTCTGACCATGCTCCTGTGCTTTTATCCATAAATCTTCCTGGTTTTCCTCAGATTCTAGCGTTTTAATTTAACTGTTATCTGATAAGGATTTCTTAAAGTTCTTGGAGAGGCAAATCACTTTTTGGAAGAGAATATGGTAGAGGCGACCTCTAGCCTTGTCACATGGGATGCCTTTAAAGCATATATTAGAGGACAAATCATTTCTTATACTGCAAGTGTTAAGAAAAAAGCTAATAAAGAGAGAATTAATTTAACCAAAGAGCTGAAACAATTAGATGAAGAATATGCTTTGACTTTAGATCACGTTGTATATAAAAGACTGGCTGAAATTAAAGCTAAATTGTTTTATTAACATACCCTATTGAAACTCAACTCCTAAAGGATAAAAGTCAATTTTATATTCATGGAGATAAAACAGGTAAATTATTGGCTAACCAAATTAAAACTTCTAGTGCTAAACGACAGACTGAAGAAATTTATAAAGCTAATCATATTAGGACAACTGATCATTTAGAAATATTATTCCAAACTTTATAGTTCTGATCTTAAGGATAATACTGTAATGGACAACTTTTAAGACCAAATAAATATCCCTACGCTTTCTGATGACCGAAAACAGTTGGATCAATGTATTTCTCACGAAGAAATAGCCGAGGCTGTACGTTCACTGCATTCGGGGAAAGCTCCGGACCGATTTTCTGGAGAATTTTATAAGGCTTTTTCTTCTTTGCTCATACCCCATTTATGTTCAGTTTTTTCAGAATCTTTTAAGTCAGGTAGGTTGCCGCAATCTTTTTACGAAGCTTCTATTTCGCTTATCCTTAAAAAAAATAAGAACCCAACTGAATGTTCTTCCTTACTTACTTTCCTTACTTAATGTTGATGCTAAAATTTTATCTAAAGTTCTGGCCCGTAGGATGGAAAATATCTTACCATCTATCATTTCTGACTATCAGGCTGGTTTCTATTAAAAATCGATATTCTCATTTTAATATTCGTCGATTATTAAATGTTATTTATTCTCCTTCTAAGGAGATATCGGAGTGTGTGATATCCTTAGACGCTGAGAAGGCTTTTGATCGAGTTGAATGGCATTATTTATTTAAAATCTTAGAAAAATTTAATTTTGGGTCCAACTTTATTCAATGGATTAAATTACTGTATTTATCCCCTTTTGCTCGGGTTCTTACTAATTCTCAGAATTCTAAACCATTTAAACTTCAACGTGGAACCAGACAAGGTTGCCCTTTGAGTTCTTTGCTTTTTGACCTAGCTTTAGAACCTTTAGCTATTGCTTTTCGAGAATCTAACGATATCACTGGTATTTTACGGAAGGGTACTATCCACAAAGTTTCATTTTATGCAGATGATTTATTGCTTTACATTTCTAATGTAAAAACTTCATTACCTTCTGTGCTTTCTTTACTATCTTGTTTTAGTCAGTTTTCTGGATATAAACTGAACCTACACAAGAGTGAACTTTTTCCTTTGAATATTTTGCCATTAACTGATATTAACCATCCTTTTAAAATTGTAAGAAACGAATTCACTTATTTGGGTGTAACAATTACTAAGAATTATAAATACTTATTTAAAGAAAATTTTCTTACTTTTTTAAATCATATAAAAAGAACATTATCAAATTGGTCGCCCCTTTCGTTATCACTGATTGGCCAAATTAATTCTATCAAAATGAATATTTTACCTAAATTTATATACCTCTTTCAGGTATTACCCACTTTTATTCCCAAATCTTTTTTTGACTCTGTACTCTATTTTATCCTCCTACATATGAAAAAATAAACATCCTTGATTGAATAAAGTCCATCTCCACAAAGTTAAAAAGAATGGAGGTTTGGGGTCATCAAGGGAGTGGCGGCGCAAGGAAAAGGTCTCTCGACAAAAAAGAAGGTAAACTGCCCCAAAATCGAATTTAGACAAATACTTAATATTGCATAACTATATTAATAAAAGGGGCAAGGATGATGTCTAAGAACAAGAATAAAAAGTCCGCTTCGAAGGCTGATAAACATAAAGAGACGCAGCAAGGCGACGAGCCTAGCTCCCCCACGGCAAGCCAGGACGGAGATAATGAGGGGGAAATCGGTGACTCTGTCTTTGATTCTCGGAGAGATTCGCGAGTTCCGACAAGATAACAGCAAACAGCTGGAAGATATTAAAGGAGAAATAGTAAAAACTAACTCGCGGATAGATGAAGCCGAAGTGAGGATTGTTGGAATTGAAGAGAAGCTACAAAATGCCGAGGAAGTGATAGCAGAAATGCTGAAGCTACAAGACCAACTCCAGTGGAAATTAATAGATCAAGAAGGCCGCTCGAGAAGGGAAAATGTGAGGATCTATGGAGTTCCCGAAGGAACCGAAGGTAAACCTGGATTGATGATTCCCTTCGTGGAGAAGCTGCTTAGAGAGAACCTTGATATACCGGCCGCAAAAGACCTACAGATAGAAAGGGCTCACCGTACGTTGGCACCACAGCCTCCAGCAGGCACCCAGCCCAGATCGATTCTGATCAGATTTCTCAGTTACAGAACGAAGGAAGAGGTGCTTAAAAGAGCATGGCAAAAGAAAGGTTTCATGTGGAACAACTGTAAAATCAGTTTAGACCACGACTACGCACCGGGGATTCTTGCCAGACGGAAGGAATATACGGAAACACGGAGAGTCCTGAAGGAAAACAACAACAGATTCCAGACCCTGTATCCAGCTCGGCTGAGAGTCTTTTACGACGAAGGGACAAAAACTTACGCTACGGTGGAGGAGGCAACGTCGGACCTGGTGGACCGGGAACTACCTATTAAAGTTATCGCCCAACCGGAGTCGCTACTGGAGAGGATTCGGCAGAAGTCGTGGCAGTTAGTGGGGCGAGGACGCTCCACTCGAACCAGAGTGTCAAACTACAAGGAAAAGCTGCAAATATTCAGATGCGAATGTACAGAGAATACAGATTAATTAAGAGAAATGACTGAAAAGAGTAAATCGGACTTAAAAGTAAAATGAAAACTGGTAACTGAAAATAATCTAGGCGGAATAACTTGAATGATAGCAATATGGTCGAGACATAAATAGGAGAAAATTCTCTGATTATTCAAACTGCTGAGGGCCCTCTAACACAGGGTGAAGATAGAGGTTAGCCCTCTGAACTGAGGCGGGTCGGTGCTCAGGCCTCACTGTGGGAAGTCGGGGAAAATTTTCAAATGTTATACGTTCAGAAATGTCTAGGGTGTGGTTATATGTCTTGGTTTACTGTTGAGAAGGGATTGCTTACTGTTTGGTTAGAAAAGGAGAGTGCTTTTTTTCTACTAGAGAAAAATGCAAACTGAATTGGTAAAAGTAATTTCCTATAATGTTAATGGGGTTTTGAATCCAATTAAAAGAAATAAGATTATGTCTAAATTGAAAAAAGAGAGGGCACAAATAGCTTTCCTCCAGGAAACACATATGAGCCAATCTGAACATGGAAAATTAAAAAGAATGGGCTTTAAGCATGTATTTTATTCATCATATAAATTGAGTCACAAAAGAGGGGTAGCTACTTTAATATCAAGTACTCTTAATTATGAACATATTTCAGAGACTAGAGACAAAGAAGGACGGTTTGTAAAAATCACAGGAAGAATAGAAGGTACAGAAATAACATTGCTGAATGTTTATGCTCCTCCAGGTAGTGAATGGTCATTTTATAGACACATTTTTGACCTAATGGTCAGTTCTCGAGGGGTAGTAATTTGTGGAGGGGATTTTAATATTAGATTAAATCCTATATTAGATTCTTCAAGAATAGTTAATCAGAATAAACCTCTGACTCGGAAAGTGAATTCATTGATGGAGGAGTTGGGAATTATAGATGTCTGGAGGGAATTACACCCTACTAGTAAAGATTATACATATTACTCTTTCCCTCATTCAGCCTATTCAAGGATAGACTATTTCTTTATCTTTAATACAGATAGACTCAGGATAAAAAACTGTAATATTGCAACAATTGATCTGTCGGATCATAGCCCAGTCTCTATGTCTCTAATGCTGGAAAGGAAAATGAGGAAAACACTATGGAGGCTAAACTCACATATACTTAATTACCCAAAAGTAATGGAGAGATTAAGGGGAGAAATCAAAGAATATCTAGACCTTAATGACACGGGAGAAACATCACCAGTGATTTTATGGGATACATTGAAAGCTGTACTGAGAGGGAAAATTATTTCCATTACTACTCACATGAAAAAAATCAATGCACAAAAACTAGCAGACCTTCAAGGAAAATTAAAACAACTTCAAGTTGGAGATAGCAACAAAAGTAATTCAAATCGAAAACAGGAAATTAGGAAATTGCAAAGTGAAATTGATGATATTTATACGTTGGAAACTCAAAGAAATTTTCTTTACCTGAGACAAAAGAATTATGAAGTAGGAGGTAAATCAGCTAGATTATTAGCATATAAATTACGAAAACAACAAGCAGACAATACAATTCATAAAATAAAGAATCCAAAGACAAAGCTTGTGGAGAGTACAATAGGGAAAATTCAAGAGAGTTTTGAAACGTATTATCGAGAGCTGTACTCCCAACCCCGGGCCCCCAATGAGCCCTATATAGACAGTGTATTGAATTTTTTAAATCTACCTAAACTTACAGATTTACAAAATGAAAGTTTATTAGAACCAGTAACTGTCAAAGAACTGAACGTGGCCATCTCTAGGTTAAAGGCTGGAAGGTCCCCGGGTTCTGATGGGTTTACCTCAGAGTGGTACAAGTCCCTGAAGACACAGTTAGCCCCATTACTACTTAACACCTTTAATTGGATCTTGCAGAGAGGAGAAACTCCACCTTCCTGGAGAGAAGCGATTATTTCAGTTATTCCTAAAGAGGGTAAAGATAAACTAGAATGTGGCAATTATCGGCCAATTAGTGTTCTTAATTTAGATTACAAACTATTTACATCTATATTAGCGCGCAGATTGGAAAAGCTTTTACCTGGCCTAATCCATTTAGACCAGACTGGATTTATTCAACAAAGATAAACACAGGACAACATAAGGAGAACTCTGCACATATTAGAACAGGTTAATAAGAACTAGACAGAGACAATGGTAGTAGGATTGGACGCTGAGAAAGCTTTTGATTCGGTTAGTTGGGCATTCCTATACAGAGTGTTAGGAAGATTCGGCTTTCAAGAAAGGTTTATTAAAGTAATTCAGACTCTGTATGACAGCCCAACAGCCCGAATTAAGATAAATGGGGACCTCTCTGACTCCTTCATTTTAGAGAGAGGCACTAGACAGGGATGCCCAATTTCTCCTCTCCTTTTTGCGCTATATATTGAACCACTTGCCCAACTAATAAGACAAAGCGAAATCGTAAAAGGTATCAAGGTGGCAGGGATTGAACAGAAAGTGGCGTTATTCGCAGATGATGTTTTGGTTTATCTGAGTGAACCAGAAAAATCATTTATAGGATTGTTTACACTGTTGGATGACTTTGGGAAAATATCAGGTTATAAAATAAATGTAAAGAAAACGCAGGTTATGTCCCTAAATTATACACCATCCAAAAAATTGCAGGATACATACGATCTTAAGTGGGAAGCTAAATCATTAAAATATTTAGGAATAACCCTGCCAAAAGATCTTTCAACACTGTCACGGGTAAATTATGGGCCATTAATCTCAGAGATAAAAGCAGATATGCATAGATGGAATCTTATCCCCTTTTTAAGTTTAAATTCAAGGATAAATACTATAAAAATGAATATTCTTCCTCGGTTATTATATCTTTTCCGTACTTTACCAGTGGAGGTGGATGATAATCAATTCAGGGAATGGGACAAATGGATTTCCCGCTTCATTTGGCAAGGAAGGAAACCTAGAATTCGATATAACACCTTACAGTTAGGGAAGGAAAGAGGAGGTATGGTTCTTCCTTGCCTGAGAAATTATTTTTATGCCTCACAGATAACCCCTCTGTTATATTGGTGTAATAGGGAATACAAGGCTAGATGGAAGGAAATAGAATTTGGATTAGTTGACAGTTTTCCTCTTCAGGCCTCAATAGCTGACAAAGGATTGATGGCCCAGTTGGAAAAATTTAATAATGCTTGGATAAATCTTACATTAAAAGTATGGCAGAAGGTGGTTAATTCATGTGGAATTAATAACATGTTAAAACTCTTTAGATGGTGTGCATATGATACCGAATTCCTTCCCAACAGAGGAGATAAAAGATTTGAGCTATGGATAAAGAAAGGTCTTACAACCTACCTCTCATTTATAGATAAAAGAGTATTACAAAGTTTCCAAATCCTGCAGGACAAACATGGCCTAGAACATAATGACTTTTTTAGGTACCTTCAAATACGAAACTATGTTAACCAGAGTTGTAGATATACAGACCTATCAACAGTAGAATTAGAATTTTTCAAGATTCTGAATTCGGCTTGCAGTTCAATACCTAGTAAATCAGTTTCTCGCCTATATAATGCACTCTCCCATGCTAAAAATGTAAATACACTGTATATTAAAGAGAAGTGGGAGAAAGAAGCGGGGTTGGTACTTTCAGAGGAGGCTTGGGGGAAAATCTGCAGCTTTCAATGGTCCTCGACTAATTCTTTGACTTGGAGAGAACATTGTTGGAAAAACATTATAAGATACTTCAAGACCCCATATCAGGAAAAATATAAAGATACAAATGTGATGTGTTGGAGAAGGTGCGGCTCCAAGGAGGCAAATCATTTTCATATTTTCTGGGATTGCCCTAAATTAAGTCTATTTTGGGAAGGTATTCATAGAACATTAGTTAAGGTACTTAGGTCCCAGATACCTCTGAACTTTGAGACGCTCTATTTGGGGCATGTATTGTTCCTTGAACAGAAGGAAGATATAAAGTTGCTGCAGGCCCTCTTAGCGGCAAGTAAGAAATCAATCACTAGAAAATGGCTAAATCCAATACCACCTACATTAGAAGATTGGTACGAAATTATCTTGGAAATATTTAAAATGGAAAAGTTGACCTACTCCCTGAGAACTCAAAAAGAAACATTTTATCAAATCTGGAATAAATGGATTGAATATATAACCCCAATGCGAGCAGACTTTAGATGACTCTCCTAATGATTTATATTGCTCTTCTCATCAACACAGTAATATTGCTAACGTAAGCACCCCTAGTCTAAATGTTTGTTGTTTTTTTTTGGAAAATGGAGAATTAACACAAGTAAAGGGAAAGATTTGGGAAAGGGATAAAAAAAATGAAAAAATTAAGTACATAGGGATTGGATTATTATGTCTGTGGGCAGGAACAAGCACGAACAAATTGGGATATAAACACCTACAATGGTTGGTATATAGGCTTGTATGCAACATTTTGGACCAGTGCAAATGGTCCAGAAGGGTTGTATGGAAACTATTATTACCATTTTTCTTAACAACTAATTTCATTACTTAGCCTAATAGGTTAGATTTACCACAGTACATAATTATCTATTTAAATGTTTATTTTGCTTTTATATCATCTCAATGTGTACTTAAGAATGTATAAATAATTGTAGTTTTATACATATAAAAAAATGGAAAAGGTTATATGTGTGAAAAAAGTACATGATAATTGTGAACTCCTTATCCAAATAAAAATAAAATTAAAAAAAAAGAATGGAGGTTTAGCTTTACCAAATTTTAGGTTTTATTACTGGGCAGCTAATATACAGAATCTCACGTTTTGGTTATACTATATAAATCACAAGGACTGTCCCAGGTGGGTTTCTTTCGAAGCTAACTCGGTTAATAAATTTTCTCTCATCTTCCTACTGGGATCTTCATTTCCTTTATCCTTAAGTAAGATAACTGAAAATGTAGTAGTCAAACATACTTTGAGGATTTGGATACTATTTAGAAAACACTTTGGTTTATTGAGATTCTCCCTTTCTAGTCCCTTTTTTTAAAAAATTATTTTTTTAAGCCTCTATGACTGATGTAGTCTTTAAACAAAGGGAAAGATTGGGCATTACATGCTTCCGGGATCTGTTTGTGGGAGGAAGTCTTTCTTCATTTGAACAATTGTCAACTAAATATAGTTTACCAAAAACCCTTTTTTTCCAGTACTTACAAATTAGAGATGTTCTACAATCTCAATTATATACACTTCCTAATAGACTTGATAAGAACGTATTACATGAAATTCTTAATATGAAACCATTTTATAATGGTTCAATATCCAATATTTATGATATGTTGTTGGGAATGAGAAATGATTCTTTAGACAAGATTAAAAATCTTTGGGAACAAGATATTACAGACTAATTTCTGAAGAAACTTGGAATGAGATTTTTAAATTGGTTAATACTTCATCGCTATGTGCTCGTCATTCCCTCCTACAATCTGAAGTGGTTCATAGGGCTTATACGACCAAGGATAGGTTATTTCGTTTTTATAGGGATATATCTTCCTGCTGTGATAGGTGTAACAATGGAGAATCTTCACTTATTCATATGTTTTGGATGTGCCCAAGTCATGGAAAATATTGGAAGGAAGTATTCCAAACTTTTTCTGCACTCTTTAAAGTGAATTTTAAGCCTAATCCTTTGACTGCCCTATTTGGTATTGTTGGAAGGAAAGATATCATTTTGAAGACATCTGATCTGCACATTCTGACTTTTATCTCGCTTACGGCTAGGAGGGTGCTTTTGTTTAAATGGAAGGATGATATTCCGCCTAATCATGCTCAGTGGTTACGGGATGTTATGGCATGCCTAAATTTAGAAAAGATTCATTGTTCAATTTCTGAATCTAACCAAGATTTTCGAAATTTGTGGGGGCTGTTTTTAAACTATTTTCTTAATCTTTGACTCTTTGTTAAAGTACAGAAGTTGGTTAATAGTATATTTTATTATCTGATAAGTTTTTTTTTCTCTCCTCCCCCCCCCCCACAAACAGCTTTGACTTTGGTAGTGGGTGTAGATCCTTTTTTTAAAAAATAAAATTGCTTACATTCTAATATATGAATTAATCTAATCCATTTGAATATAGAGTAAGGAGTTCGTTAATGTGATTCAAACTGTATCTGGTATTATTATATTTTTTGTTTTATAATATGTATTCTCTTGAACTCTTGTATTCTTCTATATAGAAATCAATAAAAAATATTGGAAGAGAACTTCCAGGAAAACTGGTACAACTGATGGATTGGGTCAACACATCTCTGATTACCACTTCTCAGGTAGAAGAAACTGAACTGACACAAGTTAAAAGGCACGTAGAAGATGGGTGACCAAATAGTGTGCATGAAACTGTGCCACCCCATGCCAGACGTTAAACAAGCTTAGTATCTACAACAGTTGTCTACTGTGGGGAAGTTGTATTGCTAATTCCTACACGATTACAGTCCCCTATCCTGGAATTTACATTGTGCACATCCAGGAATACCACAAATGAAAGCGCTAGCCCAGATTGTGTTTGGTGGCTGAAAACTGATGAAGACATTGAGCACATTGTTCGTGCATGTAACCCATGCCAGCAGTTTCAACCTTTAAATACTCCCATACCTATGGCTCCATGACAATGGCCCACCAAAGTGTGGAGATATTTACATGTAGACTATGCAGGTCCATCTGACAGTCACATGCTGCTGGTAGTCGATGTGCATTCTAAATAGATCAAGGCCGGTGAAGACTTCGACTAGCCAAACGACAAACACTTTATGCACATTATTTTGTACACATGGAATCCCCAATACTGTGGTCTGAGATAATGGTCACTAAACTACTATTACAAGACAACAGAGTTCATGTTGCAGCATAACCCCCTTATCACCGATCATCAAACGGTATGGCTGAAAGAATTGTTCAGACTGTCAAGTGGGGATACAAATGTTCAATGGTGACCTACACACCAGGATAAACCAGTTTTCGTTTGGGTACTGAATAACCCCACAAACTACCACAGCTGAGCTACTGATGGGCTGCAGGTTGCGTTCCCGATTGAATTTACGCACCCAGAGATTGGAACCTTGCAGTGGGAGATCCAGTTTATGTTTGCCCAAACCCTGAGAGCCGAAGGTGGATGGAAGGAGAAGTTGTGGTGAAAGAGGACCGACAAGGTACTTCAGCACTTGAAGATGGTAGTGTATGCTGCTGACATCTAGACTACATCAGGAGAGGGCCAAGTGAATCTCTCATTCCAGAACGAGCTAGTGAACAAGACAGGTTAGCCCTGCAAACTATTGAAGCAGAATCCCCAGTTGAAAGCACAGAATCCAGACCAACACTTGATCCTGGGGCTTCTGGACTGCGTCAATCAGAACAGACCAGAAAACCAGTGGAATACTATCAAGCTGGTTTCACTTAAAAACTTGCAGGTGGAGAGAGGTCCTATCCACCATGTGACTGTAATTGGTCTCACGTGACATCATGTGATCAGTTGATTTTGTGGGCTTGTCCATCTGTCAATTAAAGTTTGACCTACTAATCCTGTGTGTGAGAAAGAGTTCATTGTTTCCAGGTGACTAGGAGTCAAGCAGACTATTTGGCTACACTGTACACAATAAATGTTCTGTTCCAACCTCCAGGTTCTTTCTGAATTGCAACAGAAACCACAACTTAACAATTGACTCCAACATCTTCCCAACCACTGAGGTCAGACTAACTGACCTATAACTTCCTTTCTCCTGCATCTCTCCTTTCTTGAAGAATGAAGTGGTATTTGCAATTTACCAGTCCTTCAGAACCATGCCAGAATCAATTGATTCTTGAAAGATCATTACTAATGCCTGCACAATCTCTTCATCCACCTCTTTCAGAATACTGGGGTATACTCCATCTGGTCCAGGTGACTTATCTACCTCCACACTTTTCAGTTTCACCAAGCACCTTCTCCTTAGTAATGGCAACTTCGCTCACTTCTGCCTCGACACTCTTGAACATCCACCATACTGCTAGTGTCTTCCACAGTAAAGACTGAAGCAAAACATTTATTCAGTTCGCCCGCCATTTCCTTCTCCATTACTACTTCTCCAGGCATCATTTTCCAGTGGTCCAAATCTACTCTGCCCTCTTTTACACAACATACTTGAAGAACTTTTTTTTGGTATCTTAACTATTGACTGGTTTAGCTTCTTATTCCATCTTTTCCTTCTTTACGACTTCAGTTATTTTTCTGTTGGTTTTGAAAGGCTTCCCAATTCTCAATTTTCCACTAATTTTTGTTCTATTATATGCCGTCTCCTATGGCTTTTATGTTGGCCTTGACTAATCTTGTTATCCATGGTTGCGTCAACCTGCCTTTAGAATATTACTTCTTTGGGATGTACAGGTGTCCCCTGCTTTTTGACCGTTCGCTTTACCAAACCTCACTATTACGAAAAAAGGCAGCGCGCGCCCCAAGCAGCCAAGCTCCTCCCCCTGAACTGCATTCTAGCCGGCATGGCTTAAACACGTGCCTGTGAGCAGCTGTTTGCAAGATGAGTTCTAAGGTATCGGAAAAGCCTAAAAGAGCTCGTAAGGGTGTTACACTTAGCATAAAACTAGACATAATTAAGCATTTCGATCGTGGTGAACGAAGCAAGGACAAAGTGAGTTTGGCTTGTGGAAGTTGACGAAGATGATGTTGAAGGGGTTCTGGCATCCCATGACCAAGAACTGATAGATGAAGAGCTGATTCAATTGGAAGAGGAAAGGATAACAATCAAAACCGAATGCAGTAGCAAATGGACTGAAAGCGAAGTTGTCCAGGAAATGAACGTGAAGCAACTGCGTGAGATTTTCGCTGCAATGATAAAGTACGGCTTTAATTTTGAAAGGGTACGTCCGTTTAGGGCATATTTGCAAGATGGTTTGAGTGCTTACAAAGAACTGTATGATAGAAAAATGCACGAGGCTAAGCAGTCAAGCAAGCCTTCGACATCAGCCACAGCAGACGACGAACCTTGACCTTCAACATCGAGGCAGGCAGACATAGAAGATGACCTGCCTGCCCTGATGGAAACAGATGTCGATGAGATGACGCCCCAGTGACCCACCACGCCAACCCCTGGGTTGCAGACCGATACATTGAGGAGAATGCAGCGGTAGCCGGGACGCACCCAGCACATCTTTAAGAAAAAAGCCAAAATAAACAAGCTAATTAATTAGGTGCTGCCTGGCATGTAATTAATTAGCTTGTTTATTTCGGCCTTTTTCTTAAAGATGTGCTGGGTGCGTCCCGGCTACTGCAGCACTCTTCGTGGATCTGTATCGGTTGCTGCCTGGAGGTTGGGGGCCACTGCACCACCCCATCCTCCGACGATTCAGTCTAACACACCAGCATCAGTGTGGTCGGTGCTGTCTTCCCAATTCTGGTAAGTGAAACTACACTCTACATACCTTATTTCTACTTTATATAGGCTGTGGACTTTTATGTGTTATTTGGTATGATTTGGCAGCTTCATAGCTTAAAGGTTACTGGAGAGTGTGCTTCTGCCGAGAGCACCTGCGTGAGATTTTCGCTATGGAGAACAGTGTGGCAATGATTGTAGAGAAATATTTCTACTTTATATAGGCTGTGTATTTATCATATCATTCCTGCTTTTACTATATGTTACTGTTATTTTAGGTTTTACGTGTTATTTGGCATGATTTGGTAGGTTATTTTTGGGTCTGCGAACGCTCACAAATTTTCCCCATATAAATAAATGGTAATTGCTTCTTCGTTTTACGACATTCCGGCTTACGAACTGTTTCATAGAAACACTCTACCTTCGGATGGCGGGGAAAACCTGTATCTAACATGCACCTTCTAACTGCTCCCAGAAACTCCAGCTATTGCTGTGCTGCCGTCAGTCCAGTTAACTGTTCCCTTCCAATCAACTTCAGACAGCTCCTCTGTCTCCCAATGGTTCCTTTACCTTAAGCTCCCAAGTCAAATCTGGTTCATTACCTGACACCTAATCCAGAATCGCTTTTCTCGTGGTAGGTTCAACCCTAAGCTGCTTTAAAAAGCCATCCTGTAGACACTCTACAAATTCCCTCTTGGGATCCAGCACCAAACTGATTTTCCCAATCTATCTGCATATTGAAATCCCCATGATCATCATAACATTGCCCTTTTGACATTATCTAAACATTCCTCATTCCTGCAACTAAGGTAAGAAAAATAAAATCAATGATCCAAAGCAAATTAAAAACAACATATTTCCAGAGTAAGTGACCATTTGACTTGCATTAAAAAAAAACTAGCACAGGCACAGCATTACCCCTTTTACTCCAAAAATAAGGAACTTACGTCCACTTCATCAATGTCATTTTCATCTGAGAGATTTGGTATCTCCACAGTTCCATTATACTTAACTCCAGTTTTTGAAGTTCCTACAACAGATGAATACAGGATAGAAAGTTATACAGTAAAACTAATCTGCTGACTTCAAAAACCCCTAATGGTTCCAAAGGACCTCATACCCTTCCAGCTCACTGGGTTTGCTGTAAAATTATATTAATATGTAACATCCAAAAAGGTGAATTAAAAATATAGTGAATAATGCAAATAACATGCAATTGTCCAGAAAATATCCAGCCAGGCATGAAAGTTCTGGAACATGATAGGTTATATTTATTGCATGCATCAATTAGTACTAATTTCAAGCATGGAGTTAATAGAAGGCAAGTGGGCTAGATTTCTTAGATTTACTGATTTTCCATTTAATTAGTGAACAATCAGACCAGCTCTTTCATACTCCACTTTGGATTTAATAATCCCCTTTTTCAAAGCATAGTAACAAGGATTCAGTCTTTCAGATGAATTAAGCAAAAACTGACAACATGCTTGCCTTGGATGACAACTAGTTTTACATTAAAGTGCCTTTAAAAAGTTTTCATCCCCCCCCCCAAGAAGTTTTCATGTTTTATTGCTTTACAACATTGAATCAGTGGATTTAATTTGGCTTTTATTGATTCTGATCAACAGAAAAAAAAAACTCGCATGAAATCTCAGCTAGAGTTTGCCAGAAAGCATGTGGGAGCTTCTGAAGTCAGCTGGAAGAAGTTGCTATGGTGTGATGAAGCCAAAATTTAGCATTTGGTGTAAGCCAAACACTGCACATCAAGAACACATCATCCCTACCGTGAAGCATGGTGGTGGCAGCAGGCCCTGGAAGGCTTGTGAAGGTGGAGGGTAAAATTGATGCAGCAAATCCTGGAGGAAAACCTGATGCAGTCTGCAAGAGAAATGCAACTTGGGAGAAGATTTCTCTTCCAGCAAGACCATGACCCTAAGCACAAAGCCAAAGCTAACCAGGAATGGCTTAAAAATAAGTTAATGTCCTGGTGTGGCCAAGTCAAAAGTTCAGACCTCAATCCAACTGAGAATTTGTGGCTGGACTTGGAAAGGGCTATTCACTCACGATCCCCATGCAATCTGGCAGAGCTTGAGCAGCTTTATAAAGAATGGGGGAAAAAAAATTGTGTCCAGATACGCAAAACTGATAGAAACCTATCCACGCAGACTCAAGGCTGCAATTGCTGCCAAAGGTACAACTACTAAATTCTGACTTGAAGGGGGTGAGTAATTTGTAAACAATTATTTTGCGTTATAACTGCAATAAATTTAGACCAATTTGTAGAAATTTGCTTTCACTTTGACACAAAAGTATCTTTGTTGATCAGTGTCAAAAAAGCCAAATTAAATCCACTGCAATTCAATGCTGTAAAACAATAAAACATGAAAACTTGAGGCGAATACTTTTTATAGGCACTGTGCCTAGATTACTTAATCATTCCTTTTTTTTTGTTCTTCAGCAAAATCAAAAACATTTTTTTAGCAAACCAGATTTTCTAATTGTGTACCCTGTTCACTTACAAAATCTTCTGTTAACCCCGCCATTTCCACCCCCCCCTCAATTCCCCACTAGAAAACACTTGGCATTTACTCATCTCCAATTGATCTGGGGGAGTTGCCTATTTTCATGCCAAAACACTTGACTCTTCATCTATAATTTGTGAAAGCTAAATTAAACAAATTCATGCCCATACTGCTTGGTACTGAAGGCACAGGCTGACATACCAAGCATGGTTGCAATCAAGCTTGCTTATTCAGTTGACACCCAAAGAACCATTCCCCAGTCTAAAATTAAGATTGCTTAAAGGAGTGCGTCTTAAAGGTGCTACATTGGCTTAGGGTACTTCCTGGTTTTGTACCAAAAAAAAGTAAAAACCTTGGAACTGGGAACAGAATTGTTTTTTTAGGATGCAAGTGGGAAAACAGGACATTCAAGGACAAGAGGCATGTTAAATCAGTTTCAGTTACACATGTTTGAAATAAATGAACTAATGTGGCTGAAATGCGCATCTCCTTAATTAAAAAAAAATGCTGGTGAATGCAGCAGGCCAGGCAGCATCTATAGGAAGAGGTACAGTCGACGTTTCGGGCCGAGACCCTTCGTCAGGACTAACTGAAAGAAGAGATGGTAAGAGATTTGAAAGTGGGAGGGGGAGGCAGGCTCCCCCTCCCACTTTCAATTCTCTTACCGTCTCTTCTTTCAGTTAGTCCTGACGAAGGGTCTCGGCCCGAAACGTCGACTGTACCTCTTCCTATAGATGCTGCCTGACCTGCTGCGTTCACCAGCATGTTTTGTGTGTGTTGCTTGAAATTCCAGCATCTGCAGATTTCATTGTGTTCATTCCTTAATTTCTTCGATATTACATCACAGATTTGAGTCATCAAATATTCAGAAGGCATACAATATCAGTTATGTAATTAAATAATTGACCAATTTGATACCTACATTCTTGCACAATAGAGAATATGAATTCAAGACAACTTCTCTCAAAGGTGGACTGGCATCAATTCAGAGGTCATGACTGAATTTTTCTATGCCGCAATAGGCTTGCCACTCAAAAACTCAAGGACCTTAGGTGAAATGTATCAATTTTTGGTTTTGCATACTCACCTCTCCATGATAAGTGAATATTCCATTCAAAGAAGAAAATCAATTTTCCTTTTCTGTTGTTGATTGAGGCTTCTCCATCACTCTTGGTCACCTCTGTGACTTTGCACACTCCCTCGTCATTCTCTACACTGACTGCCAGCAACAGTGATTTAAGTTTATCTACTGACCAATTTGAGGCATCTCTCTCTGTCCTGCAGAAGAAGATTTATTATACTTAATTGATTTTATTACCTCTATGAGATCACCCACTCAGTTTCTTATGGTCCAAAGAATAAATGCCCTCTTCTTTTTAAAAAAAACACCTTACTCTTAACATTTCTCTTATCTCAATCCCTCAAGTCCTGGCAACACTTGTAACTCTTCCTTTTCACCCTCCATCATTTAATCACATCCTTCCTAAAAGCACTGACCAAAACAGAACACAATACTCCAAGTGTGGCCTTACAGATGCTTGTACAATTGCAAGATAGCACCTGACTTCTATTCAATGCCCTTACTGAAGGCCAGATTGCCAGAAGTCGTCTTCATTGGCTGGTCTACCTGTGACCCCACTACAAGGGAACTATGCACCAGTACAACAGTACATTCTATAAAAGCACCCAGGGTCTTTCCATTCAATGTGGAAGTCCTACCTTTATCAGTTCTTCCAAACTACATTTTACACTTAATCAAATTCAATTTGCTGTTCCTTAGCCCACTTAACAGTGAATTATGATCCCGCTACACTAGAAATGTTGATCACAAACACTCAAGGACTCGAACACTTTGGTCATGGGGAATGAATAAGCTGGTCATAGTTGAGAATAAGGGGAGACAAGGGGTGATCCATGATAAAAGTTTATAAAATTATGAGAAAAGGACAGGTTAAATGATTGAAAACATTCTCATAATGAGGATATAAAAAACAAAGGGCACAGTTTTAAATTACATACCTCTCATCTTGAAAGGGGACTTGAAGGGAAATGGATAGGAAACATTTAAAGGAATATGGGCCAAATGGAAATCAGGGAAGCAGCTAGGTTGGCATGAATACTTTGCCAAAGAGTCCATGTTATATAACCATGACAATTTAAAAAAATTAAATATTGATACCTAGAATGCACTTCCAAAGGTGGTGGTGGAAATAAAATCAGTACATTTAAAGACTATGTATTAAGATATTCAACTAGGCAATGCACAGAATACAGTACTATTGAATCAAATGCAATTAGTGTAAATGGACAAAAGACATGGGCATCATAGGTCAAAGCACAATGCTTCACAAGATATTACAGTGCATCATTTATCACATAACCTATGGTGTTGCTATTGACAATTAACAAGATCAACACCAAAGCAGCAGCAATGTTCAGGACCTAAAGTTTCAGCAACTAATGTTTTATAACAAATCAAAGCCCAGATACATTACCTTTCCAAACCCAGGCACAACAAAACTTCATGCAATTCTGTTACTGACATTTTTCCCAACAACACTAATCTCTTTTTAAGGCACAAGCAGGGAACACTGCCAGACCCCTTAGTGCCATGTATTGCTGATTTCTAACAATCAGGTAGCCATCTCCAAAATATTACCAAAAAGCAACAGTCACTTTCACAAAGAGAATAGTCATTAGAAAGATGCAACTTTCAATTCCCTCTTCACGAATTCTTGAATACTCAAAAGCTAATGGGAGCAAGGGAAACTATTCTACATTTTCTTCTTAAAAAAACACTTCCAATAATACATTTTCATCTTCTGCCATCCACCTGGGGGAGAATTTCAACTACCAGGGACAGCACATATTCAGTCCCAGATTTACTCCCCTCTCCCACTCCATCTACTGGCCTAAATTTAAAGCAAATGAGCTTTAATACTTCCATAAACTAATAAATACTACAAAGAATGGGGAGACCTGGTAATAGAGTTCCCAAACATGCAACAAATCTGAAACTAGACCCTCACAAACCACTGAGGAATGGAGGGATGAGAGAATGGGAAGTACGGTTAGGTTAATGAACTTGCCTCTAACTTCAGCCATCCTATTGTTTTATTTACATATTGCTTATTTGTGGCAGGGAGCCCAGAAGTTTTATAAATATAGAAATAACTATTATTAAACAGCAATCTTTTCAGACCAGTATTCCCACCCCGAACCAAAGTCATCCTTTTTGGCTTTAGCAGGACTTTAAAACAAGGAGAACAAGAGAAACACAGTGTAAAAGACAAATATAAAAACTATGAATGAGGTGGATATGAGATAGAGAACATGAAAGGGAAAGATAAAGAGGGAAAACAAAGTAAGGGGAAAGGGTTTGATAGAGAAGCAGATGATACACAGCATAAAGTAATTTGCTTCAAGCAATACATGCCAGTTATCATCTCCATGCTAGTGCCTTCCCACCTTTCCTTACCGTGGCACATCAGCACAGCTGTCAATTTTTTTTACTCCCTCAATATTGCTCAGTTCCTGACAACTCATTCCACATGTTCACCGGAGTCAGTCACAGAAAAGTACAGCAAAGAAACAGGCCCTTCGACCCATCTGGTACATGCCAAATTATTTAAACAGCCTACTCCCATTGACCTGCACTGATACCATAGCCCTTCATACCCCTACCACCCCCATACAACATCCAAACTACCCTCAAATGGTGAAATTGAGCTCGCATGCACCAGTTACACATGCAGCTCATTCGACACTCTCATGACCCTCTGAGTGAAGAAATTTCCCCTCGTGTTCCCTTTAAACCTTTCATCCTGAACACATGACCTCTAGTTATAGTTGCACCCTACCTCAGAGGAAAAAGCCCGCTTGCATCTATATCCTCCATTTTTCTTCTTTTTAAAAATCTCTATCAAATCTACACTCAATCTTAGTCCTAACCTATTCAGTCTTTCCTTCTAACTCAGGTCCTCCAATCCCAGCAACATCTTTGTAAATTTTCTCCACACTTTCAACCTTATTGACATTTTTGCTGAAGGTAGGTGACCCAAACTGCACACAATACTCCAAATTAGGCTTGCCAACGTTTTACACAGCTTCAATGTAACATTCCATCTCCTGAACTCAATACTTTGATTATTGAAGGCCAACTTGCCAAAAACTATCTAAGCTTTACCACCTTAGATAAAGTTTATTCTAAATTCCTTCATGGAATTGTGTTAGCTATTTACCTTTGATGCACAAGTGGGGACATTTTCTTTTTACTGACACCACCAAAACCTTTCAGAACTTTAAAGCCCTCATTAGATCACCCCTCAGTGTTTTCAAGGGAAAAATAGAGCCAGCCTGTTTATCCTTACTTGATAATATACACTCGCACAACTTTGATATCAAAGCAAGGTTTCCTTTCAAGCCGATATTTCTTAAAATGTGACCCAGAGAACAGCAGAAAAGATCAGAAAAAAAGTACTGATGCTGGAGATGTCAAATAAAGACAGAAAGTGCTGGAAATACTCTGTACTCAAGTGACTGGAAATGTCATTCACTTTCTCCTCCTTCAGATGCTACCCGACCTTCTGGGTACTTCCACTTTTTAAATTGCAATGTATGGAAAGTTCAACACAGATTTAGCCCTTCCCTAATTTTCAACACCAGAAATAAACCCCAATACTTTGAATTGCTAAATGGTGGCAGAGTTTTTGCATTCCAGGGACCTTTTCTTCTCCCACCCTACTTAGTGACCTTTTAGTCTTCCTTCCGATACACGCAACCTCACATTTACCAATAATTAATCTTCATTTGCCTATTCCCCACGGTTGCTAAGTGTCCCACTGAAATATATCACAATTCCCCGTCTTCCCCCATCTCTGCCACCCATCTGATACCAACAAATTCTGGAAATGTGTACATTATGCGATCTGTTCACAGCAACGTGGAAACACGACGGGACCGGACCAGCCCACCCCCTCCTCTTTATCTCCACATACGTAAATTAAAAAGACAATAGAAACGAAGTATAAAGGTTGAATGCGGGGAAGGTAGGCAGATGAAGTTAGGGAGAACTGGACACAGTGCCTCACCAATGCCAGTTATTGACGTTAGTGGCGTCGGCCCGCTCCTCCACGATCCAGCGCGGGTCGCCCTGTCCCCACTTGGCCATCGTGACAGCAGCCGAGGACCGAGGGGCCGGTGATAATGCAAACCGAACAAAATAAAATTAAAAAGAACTATTTGTGTATGAATATATTATAAACCTAATTGGCCTTCTACTGGCCGAGACTGCCAAGGGAAGAGCCAGAATGCAGGTGAACACCAGCTCCGTGCCCAGGCCGGCTACTCTCCAACAAAAAACGTCCCACGGCCGCTCTCCTCGAGCCTTTATCCGGTCGCCGTCAGAATATGCTAGAAACCCGTGACGTCAGCGCCGCGGCAGCCGGCCCCGATCCTTTATCCGCAACACACGCGCGCTGGAGAGGCATCTCCGCCCGTCCAACACGCCTGACGTAGGGGCACTTCCGCCCCTGTTCCCACTCGGGCAGCCGATACTGGAGATGTACTACAACTTCCGCCCCGCTTCTCGGTCCCAACTTGTGACGACATCAGGGCTCTTCGCCTCCGCACCCAACTGACGTAGTGTCACTTCCGCCCCACCTCCTTTTATTCCCACCACTTCACAAATTCTGATGCAGGTTTTGTTCTGAAACGTTGAAGGTTTCTAAACCCACCCCCAACACACACACAAAAAAAGTGTCGATTCGACACGCCGAGTTCCTCCAGCAGAACGCTTGCCGCTCGCCAGCACTTCACACCGCAACCGCCGGTAGTTGTGACGCAACAGAGCCTTCGCCCTTCGCAATCCCTGATTGGAGGACACAAGCCCCGCCCCTTCCACTGCCGCCTTTCTGGTGCCGAAATCAAATTGTTCACTACAAATTTTATCTGTTTTTGTTCCTTAGCTCGATAGCTACTGGATTTAAGTCTTCATTTTAACTTAGTTGGTATCGGCTAGTCTGTGATAGACGGGACAGGTAAACTTTCCTTCCGTTCCTAAAGGCTTCGTCCTTTTAGAAAGTTCCAGAAAGACGGCGCCGGTTGCTTAGAAATTTCCGAACGCTAAATTTCCGAGTGTAATTACGACAGAGTTTCCCCGGCGATAAGACCTGCAACGAGGGTTCCCCTTCATAGTTTCCTCTGGAATTGCAATGAAATCTGAGAAAAATATTTTCGAAATGATGTTTTAACAGAACAAGCAACACACATCAAAGTTGCTGGTGAACGCAACAACTTTTTTGAAAAGTTAAGAATCAAGCAACTCCTAAATTATAGATGACGAAAGGGGTAGAGAAAATTAAAGAGGATGTTTGTGCTCAAGTGGAGGCCAAGGGACACAATGCTTGTGGGTGCCTGACACTAAGTACACGCTTGTCCATGTATAAGTGCACATATCCTTTAAAGTAAAATTTATTTCTTCAGGAACCTGAAAATGAAGGTGGAAAAGAAAATACATGAACTAATATAGAGTGGAAAGTGGAGTAGCAGCACATGATAATGATGTGTTGTCAGAATCATTGTGATGCAAACACTCAATGACTTGGCTCACTTAAGGCTGAGAACTGGGACAAATAGTTCAATACTTCCATTTAATATCAGAGAAATGTATGCAATATACATCCTGAAATTCTTCTTCAGCAGACATCCATGAAAACAGAAGAGTGCCCCAAAGAATGAGTGACAGTTAAAATGTTAAAACCCAAAAGCCCCCCCACTCCCTCTCCCACGTACAAGCAGCAGCAAAGCAATGAACCTCCCTCCACCCACTTCCTCAAAAAAGCATCAGCACCCTCCACCCTCCAAGCATGCAATAGCAAAGCCCCAAATAAAGACCACAATCTGTAGTACAACAAAAACTAATTATTCAACCAACAATTCGACATGCCACAGGCTTTCTCCCTCCCTGATAAAGGGAAAAAGAGATGTCCCCGTTTCACAGCGAGAGGGAACACATAACAAAACAACTGGCTGATTTATGATGTTAAAAGTCCGTTGCACTGCCTTTTCTCCCCCGCCCCCCCCGAGTTCTGTGACCCGAAAATCGGCAACAATCTCTCATCCACCAATGAGAGAGACAGAGAGAACACAACTCGCTGACTACAATGCCTCCAACAGCTGATCTGCTGTCGCCGATCTCCATTCTCTCCCGTGACACTTCAGTCAGTGGTACCGGCTTAGAGTCGGCCTGTCCACAGGGCTGCGAGACCTCAGATCCCCGAAGGCACACTCGTCTTCTAGGCCACATCTTTGAGATATTGAAAACTGGCTGGTCGGGAATGGGTCCCATCACCGCAAAGAACCGAAGTCTGAGCGTAACTCCAGGTCAGGGTCTTCAACAGAACCCCATCCACCCTGAAAAGTAAAAGGAGAGACGTCAAAGGTAGAAATTAAGTTATTTTCATAGATTAACATGGAGTCACAATTTAGCGCCATCATGACTCTACCTCTGTCTACGTAGAGGCAGATAGTGCATATTGAAAAGAGAACTTCAGGAAAAATTTATAAACCTTAACTGTTCTTGATATGAATGCCTTTTACTCAGCCTTGCTGTCACCCGAGTCACAGATTCATAAGACATCAGAGCAGAATTAGGCCACTCAGCCCATCAAGTCTGCTCCATCATTCCAACATGGCTGATTTGTTAGCCCTCTTGCCTGAGCCCATGACCTTTGACGCCATGACTAACCAAAAACCTATCAACCGCTGCTTTCAATATACTCGGTGGCTTGGCCTCCACAGCCGTCCCTGGCAATGACTTCTGCATGTGCACAAGAAATTAATTCCTTCTCATTTCTGTTCTAAATGGATATCCCTCTATTCTGAGACTGTGCCCTCTGGTCCTAGACTCACCCACTACAGGAAATAACCACTCCACATCCACTCTTGTCTAGGCTTTAAATGTTAGATAGGTTTCAATGAGATGTCCTCTCATTCTTCTGAACTCCAGCGGGTACAAGCCCTGAGCCATCAAATGCTCCTCATACGTTGACCCTGTCATTCCCAGGATCAGTCTCGTGAACCTACTCTGGATCCTCTCCAATGCCAGCACATCTTTATTAGATAAGTGGCCCAAAACTGCTCACAATAGTCCAAGTGTGGTCTGATAATGCCTTATAAAGGGGATGCAGTGGATGTTGTATATTTGGACTTTCAGAAGGCCTTTGACAAGGTGCTACACATGAGGCTGCTTACCAAGTAAAGAGCCCATGGTATGACAGGGAAGGGTTAGAGCATTGGCTGATTGGTAGGAGGCAGTGAGTGGGAATAAAAGGATCCTTTTCTGGTTGGCTGCCAGTGACTACTGGCGTTCCGCAGGGGTTGGTGTTGTAACCACTTCTTTTTATGCTGTATATCAATGACTTAGATGATGGAATAGATGGCTTTGTTGCCAAGGTTGCAGATGATACGAAGATTGGTGGAGGCGCAGGTAGTGTTGAGGAAACAGGTAGGATGCAGGCGGACTTAGACAGATTAGGAGAATGGGCAAGAAAGTGACAAATGAAATACAGTGTTGGAAAGTGAATGGTCATGCAGTTTGGTAGTAGAAATAAATTGCGGACTATTTTCTAAACGGGAAGAAAATCCAGGAATCTGAGATGCAGAGGGACTTGGGAGTCCTTGTGCAGAACACCCTGAAGGTTAACTTGCAGGTTGAGTCAGTGGTGAGGAAGGCAAATGTCATGTTAGCATTCATTTCAAGAGGTCTAAAATACAAGAGCAAGGATGTGATGCCGAGGTTTTATAACACACTGGTGAGGCCCCACCTTGAGTATTGTGAACAGTTTTGGGCCCCTCATCTTAGAGAAGATGTGCTGGTATTGGAGAGGGTCCTGAGGAGATTCCCAAGGATGATTCCAGGAATGAAAGGCTTTACTTTACGAGAAACGTTTGATGGCTCTGGGTCTGTACTCACTGGAATTCATAAGTATGAGGGGGGATCTCAATGAAACCTTTCAAATGTTGAAAGGCCTAGACAGAGTAGATGTGGAAAGGATGTTTCCCATGGTGGGAGGGTCTAGGACAAGAGGGCACAGCCTCAGGACAGAGATGTGGAGGATTTCTTTAGCCAAAGGGTGGTGAATTTGTTGCCACTGCCGCAGTGGAGACCAGGTCGTTTGGTGTATTTAAGGCGGAGATTGATAGGTTCTTGATTGGACATGACATCAAAAGTTACAGGGAGAAGGCCAGGAACTGAGGTTGAGGGGGGAAAAAAAGGACCAGCCATGAATGGCAAAGCAGACTCGATGGGCCAGATGGCCTAATTCTGCTCCTATTTCATTTGTTCTTATAAAACCTCAACATCTTGGCCTTATATTCACGTCCTCTCAAAATGAATGCTAACACTGCATTTGCCTTCCTTACTACCAACTCACCTGCAAGTTAACCTTTTGTGTATGGGGACTCGCAAGTTCCCTTTGCACCTCTGATTTTTGAGTTTTCTCCCTTTTTAGAAAATAGTCTACACCTTTATTCCTTCTACCAAAGTACATGACCGTCCTCTCCCCAACACTACATTCCATCTGCCCCTATTTTGCCCATTTTCCCAATCGGACCAAGTCCTTCTGCAGACTCCCTGCTTCCTCAACACTACCCACCCCTGCAGAACACCACTTGTCACTGGCAGCCAACAGGAATAGGCCCGCTTTATTCCGATTCTTTGTCTCCTGCCAATCAGCCAATTTTCTATCCATGCTAGATTCTTTCCTACAATACCAGGGCTCTTATCTTGTGAAGCAACCTCATGTGCGGCACCTTGTCAAAGGTCTTCTGAAAATCCAAGTAAACAACATCCCTGGCTCTTCTTTGTCTATTCTGCCTGTTATTTCCTCAAAGAATTCCAACAGATTTGTCAGGCTGGACTTCACCTTGAAGAAACCATGCTGACTTTGGCCTATTTTACCAACTACCCCAAAACCTCATCCTTAATAATGGACACCAACATCTTCCCAACCACTGAAGTCAGGCTAACTGACCTATAATTTCCTTTCTTCTGCCTTCCTCCCTCCTTAAAGAATGGAGTGACATTTGCAATTTTCCAGTCCTCTGGAACCATTCCAGAATCTAATGATTCTTAAAAGATCATTACTAATGCCTCCACAATCTCTTCAGCTACCTCTTCAGAATGCTGGGGTGTAGTCCATCTGGTCCAGATGACTTATCTACCTTTGGACTTTTCAGCTTCCCAAGCACCTTCTTCTTAGTAATAGCAACTTCACTAAACATCTGCCCCCAACACACTCAAATTTCTGACATACTACTAGTGTGTTCCACAGTACAATACAAAATACTTATTAAGTCCATCTGTCATGTCCTCATCCCCATTGCTACCTCTCCAGTATCATTTTCCAGTGATATCCACTCTTGCCTCACTTTTACTCTTTATATCTGAAAAAACTTGGTATCCTGTCTGATATCTTTGACTAGCTTATCTTCATATTTCTCTCCTTGTTTTTTTTGTTCAGTTGTCTTCTATTTGTTTTTAAAAGCTTCCCAATTCTCTAACTTCCCACTATTTTTTGCTTTATTGTATGCCCTCTTTGTTGCTTTTATGCTGTCTTTGACTTACCTTGCCAGCCACAATTGTCTCATTCTCCCTTTAGAATATTTCATCTTTCAATAGGTTTCAATAGATACATTTTATGTCAGAGAAATGTATACAATATACATCCCGAAATTCTTTTTCTTCACAAACATCCACAAAAACAGAGGAGTGCCCCAAAGAATGAATGACAGTTAAATGTTAGAACCCCAAAGCTCCCCCCAGCTGCTCTCCCTCCCACGCACAAGCAGCAGCAAGGCAACGACCCCCCTTCCCCAACAGCAAAAAAGATCTACACCTCCGACCGAGCACTCAAGTGTGTAGCAAAGCATCAATAAAGACACAGACACAGTACCCCAAAGACTACTCGTTTAGCCAGTATTCCATACCAGAGGGTCTCTCTCTCCCTAATAAGGGGAAAAGAGATGTCCCCATTTCACAGCGAGAGAGGAGAGATAACAAAACAACTCGCTGGTTTACGGTGTTAAAAGTCTGTACGTCGCTTTTTCCAATCTCAGATCTCTGGGCACACAGCCAGCAGCCAGCTCTCTGCTTCCGATCTTCCATGCACACCCATGACATAACAAGCGGCGGCACCGACCTCGAATCCACCCGCCTCCAGATCCATGAAAATCCGGCATCCTGAAGGCACACTAGTCTCCCAGGTTAATCCTTGGCATATTGAAATGCGGCCGGTTGTGATGCCCTGACAGCAGGTTCCATTTTCGTAAAGAACTGAAGTCAGCATGTAACTCCAGGTCAGGGTCTTTAAAAGAACCCTGAAAAGGGAAAAAAAAGAGATATTAAAGATAAAAATAGAGCTGTTTTCGAAGATGCAAGCAAAGGAGATGCCATTAGGCGCCATCATCCTAAGCTCTGCCCTCCTGTCTTTGTGATTTATGTATCCTCCAACTTCTGAATTACCCCCAGAAACTCTAGCCATTACTGTTCTGCCATCATCCCTGCTAGTGTCCCCTACCATTCAACTTTGGCCACTCTCTCTCATGCCTCTGTAATACTCTTTACTCCATTGTAACACTGATACATCTGAGTTTATCTTCTCCCTCGCAAACTGCAGGGTGAATTCTATGATATTATGATAACTGTCTCCCAAGTGTTCGTTAATCTTAAGCTCCCTAATCAAACCCAATAGCCATTTTCAAATTGCCTTTCCCCTATTGGGCTGAACCACAAGATGCTCGAAAAAGCCATCTCAAAGACATTTTACAAATTCCCCCTCTTGGGATCCAGAACCAACCTAATTTTCACAATCTTCCTCCACAGTGAACGCCCCCCTCCCCCATGAGTATCGTAACATTACCCTTATTACATGTCTTTTCTATTAACTGTTGTGACTCGTACCCCACATCCTGGCTACTGTTTGGGTGCCTGTATCTAACTCCCATCCTCGAAGTTTCTTAACTGTACCCACAAGGTTTCTATATCAACCGATTCTAAGTCAGTTCTTTCTAAGGCATTGATTTCACTTTTTACCAACAGAGCCAACCCAACCCCTCTGCCTCCCATCCTGACTGTCCTTTCAATACAAAGTGTATCTTGGATGTTAAGCTCCCAACCATGTCTCAGCCATGTGTCAGTGATGCCCAAAACATCATACTTGCCAATCTTTTAACTGCGCAACAAGGTTATCTACCTTATTTCATATACTGCGTGCATTCAAAATTAACACCTTCAGTTCTGTATTCATCACTCATTTTCAATTTTGCCCCACATGTTACACTTCAACTCTTCCCTCTGCTATTTTGTCGTATCATCCTGCCAGTGCATTCTCAGTGTCTCACTGTATTGACTTGTATACCAACTCCCCATCCTCAGCTCTATCACTCCGGTTCCCATTGCCCCTGCCAACTTACTTTAAACCCTCCCCAACAGCTCTAGCAAAACTGCTGACAAGGATGTTGGGTCCCCTTGGGTTCAGATGTAGCCCATCCCGTTTGTACCTTACCCAGGGGAGATCTCAGTGATCCAGAAATCTGGAATCCTGCTCCCTGTACCACTTCCTCAGTCACTCATTACTATCATCCTATTCCTGCCTTGACTACCACATGGTACTCTGAGTAATCCAGTGATTACTCCCTGGGAGGATGAGTGGCTTTCCCTAACTCCCTATACTCATCGTGCAGGACCTCTTCTCCCTTTCTGTCTATGTCATTTGTCCAATGTGCACCATGACCTCTGGCTGCTCACCCTCCCTCTTGAGAATCTTCTGCAGCTGCTCCGAGAAATCCTTGAGCCTGGTAACTAGGAGGCAAAATACAACATCCTGGCCCAAACTATCAAATCTCCATCACTAACGCTCTGCTCTGCCTGACTTTACCCTTCCCTGCTGAGCCTCAGAGTGAGCCACAGTGCCACTAGCCTGGCTGCTGCTGCTGTGCCCTGATAGGTCATCTCCACAGCTGTATCCAAAGGGGTACATTTGTTGCTGAGTGCAGTGGGCGTAGGGAAACCCTGCACTGTTTAGAGTTCTATGGCATGGAAACAGCCCAACTTGTCCTTACCGACCATCATGCTCATCTATGCTAATCCCATTTGCCTGTTTTGCCCTTGTCTTTCTAAACTTTTCCTATCTATGTACCTCTCAAAATATCTTTTAAACTTTGTAGTTCTATCTGCTCTGTCACTTTCTCCGACTCCACAACCCCATCACCCTGTGTGTGAAAGATTTACTCCTGATCTCCTTAAATCTCCATCACCCTAAACTTATTGACTCTGATTCGAGGCAACCCCACCATGGGTAACAGACTCTGACATAATCTATGCCTCTCATAATTTTGTATCCCTCTATCAGTTCAACTCTCAACCTCTTTCAGTCCAGGAAAAATAAGTACAGCCTCGGCCTCTCCAATTACTCCTTATAAATAACCCCCTTCCTGTTTAATATAGCTTCTGTAGGAGCCATGCATCTGTTCTCTATCTGCATTGCATTCTGTGTTGTGTGTTTATTATGGTAACTAATCACGAGTGGGGGAGAAAGAAGTATGTTACGTTTACACAGCTTGGGACTGGTGGATGTTGTATCTTTTGCTGACCGCTCAATAATGCTTGTTTACGCTTTCACAGGTACTTTTAAGTTTCTTTGGTTTCAAGGTTGTATGTTTGCTAATTGCTAATAAAGAATTGAATAAAGGGTTTGACTTTTGGAGCAATCGTTGGAGCTGGGGGCGCTTCAAGCAAGAATAACAAGTCCGTGAGGTTGCAGGCAGAGGCAATTTTTTGGTTTTGGTTTGGTTTTGCCACTACAGCCTCTTTGAATGTAGGACCAGGGCACAGCCCTAGAAAATATTGTCCATTAACCATATCTGAGAAACAAGCTTTCAGCAAAGGGAGACATGGATGATTTAGCAGTCCAAATGACAGGAGGTTTGCAGATCAAGACCATTTATTGGGAAGATCAGTGATTGCATGTTCCATGCTGCATCATACTTGCCAAGCATTGATTTAAAATGTTTCTTGTGAAGTTTCTAAACCTCCTACATTTATTTTTAGACACACAACATAATCTGGAGATTGTGGGTGAAATCTTGATGTTTAATCATATACAGTATTGTAGACTGAAATTTACACAGATTGAATCAGATTTATTATCACTCACATTTTACTTACTGACTGCCCGTTGTGCTGCTGGTGTTTCGGGCAGCAGTGAAGGTCCTCCATCTCCAGTGGTGTTCAGAGCTTCCTTCCTTATGTCAGTAGCTTCCTCTTGGTTTTCACTACTGTCAGTCATTCAAGTCCTGGAAGGAGATTCAGGAATACCATTGCACTCAGATGTAGAAGGATACTTCATTGCTGTTTCCATAACAATTTTTTGACCAGTCAGGGTTGTTAACCCTGAGCTGAACCCCCAAACCTGGAGGACCAGTGGACCACTCTTCGTCTGGCCTCTACCCTTTGACCTGTTTGGCTTGGGTGACTGACCAAGAGCCAAAGCACAAGGCCCTGATTAGAGCCAACATAGCTCTCCAGGTCATTGAGGCACGCAAGCCTCCAAACCCTACAGTAAGCTTATGGTCCTCCTGGAGGTTTATCACTCATAGATGACATTAAATTTGTTGTTTTGCAGCAGCAGCTCTGGTTGCATTTCTGCCTGGAATGGAGTCTCCAATGTGCAGGATTGCAAGAGGCTGCAGAGGGCTGTAGACTCAGCCAGCTAATCACAAGCACTCCCCACCCCACCATCAAGGACGTCATCAAGAGGCGATCATCCCTCACGAAGCCACATCGACAGCAAGGACATGCCCTCTTCTCATTACTACCATCAGGGAGGAGGTACGGGAGCCTGAAGCCTACAGTCAGTGATTCATAAACAATTTCTTTGCTCCTCCATCAATGGTCCATTAACACTCCCATTTTATTTTGCACTATTTATTTGTCATTTATAGTAACTTTATGCCTTTGCACAATACAGCTGCTGCAAAATAACACATTTCATTTTACATATGTCACTGATTTAAAAAATTGATTTTGTCACTCTGATTCTGACCAGAAAATTTATGTTCCTCTGATACTCAGGATATTTATTTATTTATTGAGACACAGCATGGTGTGGGCCCTTCCTGCCCTTCGAGCCACACTGCCCAGCAATCCCCTGATTTAATCCTAACCTAATCATGGGACAATTTACACTGACCAATTAACCTATCAACCGGTACGTCTTTAGACTGTGGGAGGAAACCGGAGCACCCAGAGGAAACCCACGTTGTCACAGGGAGAACTTACAAACTCCCTAAAGGTAGCATTGGGAATTGAACCCAGATTGGCTGTACTGTAGAGCATTGTGCTAACCACTATGCTACCGTGCTGCCTTATTCCAAACAGCTTCATGGCCAATTAATTTTATATTAATTATATTTCAAGCAAAAAGGAAAGAATTATATTTTGAATCTTTAGTGTCCTCAGGAAACACCAAAATATTTTATCTCTTTGAACTGCAGTCAGCTAATTTCTATGCAGCAAGACCCAGAAAAGTAAATGTCATAAATAACCAGATAATAATACTAAGCACGCAAACACGAGGAAATCTGCAGATGCTGGAATTTCAAGCAACAGACATTAAAATTGCTGGTGAATGCAGCAGGCCAGGCAGCGTCTATAGGAAGAGATACAGTCGATGTTTCGGGCCGAGACCCTTCGTCAGTAATACTAAGTACAAGTTAGTACAAGGAAATTATTTCCTTTGGATCCACGAAATTAGATAACCGCTTTCTACCACTCCTGCTTGATTGACTGATATCTTCCAGAATTTTATATTTTTGTTTGTGGAGATTGTAAAAGGAACAGAGACCAAACACAGCACTGAAAAGGACTCATCAGCCCACGATGTCCCTGCCAAGCAAGATGCCAGTCTAATTTCAAAGTTCAAAGTACATATATGAGGGGTGATTGATAAGTTCATAGCCTAAGGTAGAAGGGGGATGAGTTATACAGCTCTCGTTACATGCACGTGCAGTTCAACTCTTTGAGTGAAAATGCAGAAAGTTTGAAGTTTCTCCTCATCGCCTACTTTAGGCCACGAACTTATCAATCTGGAGGTCCAAGTCGCCGACTTCTACAAAGAAGTAATCCGTATGCTCCACGACTACTAGACTAAGTGTGTAAATGTAGGAAAAATAAATGTGCTAGGTTTTCTAAAATTGACTCCTTCTACCTGAGGCCACGAACTTATCCATCACCCCTCGTATGTCACCATAAATTACCCTGAGATTCATTTTCTTGTGGGCATACTCAGCAAATCTATAGAATACCTGTAAGGAGTTTGTATGTTCTCCCCATGACCGTGTGGGTGCTCCCAGTTTCTTCCCACCGTCCAAAGACATACTGTTTGGTAGGTTAACTGGTCATAGTAAATTGTCCCATGATTCGGCTAGGATTAATGATCTTTCAGCCGGAGTCTTGAAAGATCATTACTAATAACTCTACAATCTCTCTATTTACCTCTTTCAGAACCCTGGGGTGTAGTCCATATGGTTCCAGGTGACTTATCTACCTTCAAAGTTCAAAGTACAGAGTATATATATATTATTACTTGTCTCCTTACAGGCAGCCACAAAAGAAGAAACTCAAAAGAACCCATTAAAAAAAGACCATCAAACACCCAATGCAAAAAAAACCACAAGTTGTGCAAACAATAAAAGCAAGATTCCCAAGCACTTTCTCCTTAGTAATAGCAATGACACTCACTTCCGCCCCCTTTCACTCTTGCATTTCTGGCATACTGTTAATATCTTCTGCAGTGAAGACTGACACAAAAATACTTATTAGGTTCATGCACCATTTCTTTGTCTCCCAATATTACCTCCCTAACATCATTTTGCAGCAGTCCAATAATCACTCTTGCCTGTCTTTCACTCTTTATATATCTGAAAAAACTTTCATTATTCTCTTTTATATTATTGGGTAGCTTACCTTCATATTTCATCTTTTCTCTCCTTATAGCATTTTTAGTTGACTTCTTTTGTTTTTTAATAGCTTCCCAATCCTCTAATTTCCCACTAATTTCTGCAATATCATATGCCCTCTGTTTTACTTCTATGCTATCTTTGACTTCCCTTGTCAGCCACAGTTGCCTCATCTTCTGTTTAGAATACTTATTTATCTTTGCAAAATATCTTTCCTGTGCCTTCCAAATTTCCCCAGAAACACCAGCCATTCTTGTTCTGCCATCCCTGCTAGTCACCCCTTCTGATTAACTTTGGCCAGCTTCGCTCTCATGCCTCTGTAATACCCTTTACTCCATTGTAATACTGAAAAACCGATTTAGCTTCTCTTTCTCAAACTTCAGGTTGCTGACGAAATATATCAACTCCTTCCTGAGACGTGACTTTGATCTGCTTCAATTTGCCTAACATCACAGCAGATGCACTGGCTCTTCACTTAACCCTGGAACATCTGGACAGCAAAAATGCATACATTAGGATGCTCTTTGTCCATTACAGCTCGGCATTCAATACCATCATCCCCTCAGAACTAATTAATAAGCTTCAAGATCTTGGTCTCATTCCTTCCTTGTGCAATTGTATCCTCGATTTCCTCACTTGCGGACCTCAGTCAGTTTGGATTTACAACATCCACTCCACAATTTCAAAGGGCTGATCTTGTGAACTAAACCAGCTATTGAGCTAAACCAGCGGTCCCCAACCACCAGGCCGCAGAGCATGTGCTACCGGGCCGCGAGGAAACAATATGAGTAAGCTGCACCTTTCCTCACTCCCTGTCACGCACTGTTGAACTTGAACATAGGGTTGCCAACTGTCCCGTACATGCCGGGACGTCCCGTATATTGGGCTAAATTGGTTTGTCCCGTATTTCCCCTGCTAAGGTAGAGCGTTCCTATGAAACCTTTTGTGCCGAAATGGTGTGAAGCGAAGAAGCAATTACTATTAATTTATATGGGAAAAATTTGTGAGCGTTCTGAGACCCAAAAAATAACCTAACAATTCATACCAAATAACACATAAAACCGAAAATAAGTAACGCTAACATATAGTAAAAGCAGGAATGATATGATAAATACACAGCCTATATAAAGTAGAAATAATGTATGTACAGTATAGTTGGGAAGATGAACGCAAAACCGATTTGTGGGGGAAAAAATCAGCATGTACGCGCATGCGCATACAGGTGCCCACGCAAGTCTTCATGGTCATGGTAGTCTTTCCTGGGGTAAAGTGTCCCGGGATTTGACTGCTACTTTTGTCCCTAATTTGGGAGTGAGAAAGTTGGCAACCCTAACTGTAAAAGACATGTTGAGGTGAGTTTAATCCTACTTGAACACGCCCCCCCCCCCAAGTCGGCTGGTCTGCAATACTGTCAATATTAAACCGGTCCGCGGTGCAAAAAAGGTTGGGGACCCCTGAGATAAATAGTTACCCAAGCTGAATTTAGTTTCTTTGATACTGAGACCACATTTTGAACACCATACAAAACTTAATAAATTGGAAGAACTGTAAATGAATTGCTCCTTCACCTGGAAGAACTGTTTGGCTTTTTGGAACAAGCTTTTCTTTTTCTCTAACTGCATACAAGATGACAAGAAGTGGTAGAGTGTAAAACTCTGGTTAGGCCACAACTGGAGTATTGCGTACTCTTCTGGTCACCCCACTATGGGAAGGATGTTGAGGCTCTGGAAAGGGTGCAGAAGAGGTTTACCAGGATGCTGCCTGGTTTAGAGGGCGTGTGCTATTGTGACAGGCTTGATAAACTTGGGTTGTTTTCTCTGGACAGGTGGAGGCTGAGGGGAGATCTGACAGACATTTATAAGATTATGAGAGGCATATAGTAGATACAGTAGACAGGGAGTATCTGTTTCACAGTATTGAAATGTCTAATACCAAAGGGCATGCATTGAAGGTGAGAGGGGTAGGTTCAAAGGGGATGCAAGGGGTAGATTCAAAGGAGATGTGAGGGGTAAGTTTTTTTTTTACTCAGAGAGCCGTGGATGCCTGCTTGGTATGGTGGTAGAGGCAAAGACATTAAAGGCTTTGAAGGGACATTTCAATAGGCACATGGATGTTGGGAAGAGAGGGATGTGGACATTGTGTAGGTTCGTGGGATTAGTGTTTGGGTATTTTTGATTTGCTTTTTAGCTGGTTCGGTGCAACATTGTGGGCCGAATGGTCTGTTTCATTCCATACTGTTCTATGTTCTAGAAAGTTGTGTAAGAAACTATCCCTTTGGAATAATGAAGTGGGAGCAGGGGAGGGGAAGACGAGTCCAGTGGCTGGTGGGGCAGAACCTTATACTTGTATGGGTTGGGGAGACAGAGGTGTGTGCAGCAATGCAGGAAATAAAAAGGTCAAATAGTGAGAGCCCTTGTTATGTTTTATAACTCCAACACTTTAAACTAATTGCAAGAAAAACACAAAGCTGGGAGATACTTCATGTACATTCCATTTTATTTTAAGCAAGGTGTGCACTCTGATATGGTGGTGTACAGACATTTGCCATTCACGAGCTTTTACATATAATCCTCAATACATTATGTAAACAGCAACGAATGCTTAATCAAACAATATATTTACAATATTACCCAATTATTACTGATATATTAAATACGCAACCGCTCTGTCAACTGTTGAAGCCAGGTCAGAAAAAAAAGGAAGACATTTTTAAAACACCAGAAAGTCTCATCATCAGAGCGGATTATGTCTGAGAGAAAGTAGAGTTTCATGACGAAGAACATTGTAGGAGATGTAGTGAGATAACTAGAGAGTTCATTGTTCAAAGTAATTTTATTATCAGACTACATGAATGTCACTACATACAACCACCAGATTCATTTTCTTGCAGGCATACTCAATAAATCCATAATAGATCTTATAAAATCTATAAAACTCCACGTGGCCTTGAATCACCTGGACAATACACATACCTATGTCAGTGTTTAGCAACACCATTCATATAGCCCTGATTGAAAAGCTAAAGAACTTGGGCCTCTGTTCCTCCCTCTGCAATTGGATCCTCAATTTCCGAACTGGAAGACCACAATCTGTGCAGATTTATGATAACATCGCCACCTCACTGACAATCAACACTAGTGCACTTCAAGGATATGTTCTTAGCCCACTGCTCTACTCTACACCCATGACTGTACGGCTAGGAACAGCAGAAATGCCATCTATAAATTTGCTGACAATACAATCATTGTTGGCACAATCTCAGCTGGAGCCAAGAGGGTGTACAGGAGCGAGATATACCAGCTAGTGGAGTGGTGTCGCAGCAACTACCTTGCACTCAATGTCAGTAAGACCAAAGAGCAGATTGTGGACTTCAGAAAGGGTAAGATGAGGAAACACGTACCATTCCTCATCAAGTGGAGGGAGTGAGCAATTTTGAGTTCCTGAGTGTTAATATCTCTGAGGACTGAATCCAGTCCCAACATATTGATGCAGCTATAAAAGAGGCAAGACAGCAGCTATATTTCATTAGGAGTTTGAGGAGATTTGGTTTGTCACCCAAAACACTTGAAAATTAATGCAGATGTACTGTGGAGAGCATTCTGACTGGCTGCATCATCATCTGGTGTGGTGGTGGTGGGGGGCACAGATCGTAGTAAGCTGCAGAGTTGTAAAATGAATCAGCTTCATCATGGGTACCAGCCTCTGTAGTATCCAGGACATCTTCAAGGAGTGGTGCTTCAAAAGGGTGGCGTCCATTATTAAGGACCCCCATCACCCAGGGCATCCCCCTTCTCATTGTTACCATCAGGGAGGAGGTACAGAAGCCTGAAGGCACACACTCAGTGATTCAGGAACAGCTTCCTCCCTTTTGCCATCTGATTCCTAAATGGACATTGAACCCTTGGACATTACCTCACTACTTTATTATTTATATTTTTGCACTACTTATTTAATTTAACTATATGATATACATATACATTTATATACTTACTGTAATTCACAGTTTTTGTTCTAAATATTTATGTATTGCATTTTATTTCTGCAACGAATGGACATGTTGGTGATATTAAACCTGAATAGAATTATAACCATAATAGACTCAGTGAAACATTGCACCTAATTGGGCATTCGACCAGTGTGCAAAAGACAGCAAGCTGTGTAAATACAAAAAGAAATAATAATAATAAATAAATAAGCAATAAATATCAAGAACGTGAGATGAAGAGTCCTTGGAAGTGAGTCCATAGGTTGTGGGAACATTTCAATGATGGGCGAAGTTAAACTGAGCTTACATATCCCCTTTGGTTCAAGAGCCTGATGGTTGAGGGGTAATACGAGGGGTGATTGTTAAGTTTGTGGCCTAAGGTAGACGGAGTCAATTTTAGAAAACCTAGCACATTTATTTTTCAACATAGTCCCTCTCCTACATTTACACCTTAGTCCAGCAGTCGTGGTGCATACGGATCTTGGACCTCCAGAAAGTGTCCACAGCAGGGGTGAAGGATAAGTTCATGGGAGATGAGTTATACGGCTCTCTTTACATGCACATGCAGTTCAACTCTTTGAGTGATTATGCAGAAAGTTTGAAGTTAATAATTTAAAACTTACTGTATAATCACTAAGCAATTACCATCAACAGATCACTTGCAATACCAGATGAAACAACACACTGGACCATTGATACACCACCATCAAGAATGCCTACTGTGCTATTCCACAGCCTCACTTCGGGAAGTCTGATCACCTGGCTGTACTTTTACTCCCTGAGTATAGGCAGAGACTGAAGACTGCAGCACCAGTAGTGAGGACCAAGAAGGTTTGGACAGGTGAAGCACAGGAGCGCCTACAGGACTGCTTTGAATCAGTGGACTGGACTGTTTTCAGGGATTCATCTTTGAACCTGGATGAGTATGCTGCAGTTGTTACCGACTTCATTAAAACCTGTGTGGATGAGTGTGTGCCCACAAAGACTTACTGTACATTCCCAAACCAAAAGCCGTGGATGAACCAGGAGGTACATCATCTGCTGAAGGCTAGATCTGTGGCATTCAAGTCTGGCAACTCAGGCATGATCTGCAGAGGGATATTTCAAGGGCTGAAGAGACAATTTTGAACGAGGTTGGAGGTGACATTAGATGTACAACTCTGGCAGGGCTTGCTACTTCCTACAAAGTGAAACCCAACAGCATGAATGGCAGCAATGCTTCACTACCAGATGAACTCAATGCCTTCTATGCCCACTTTGAAAGGGAGAATACAACTACAGCTGTGAAGATCCCTGCTGCACCTGTTGACCCTGTGATCTCTGTCTCAGAGGCCAATGTTAGGCTGTCTTTAAAGAAAGTGAACCCTCGCAAGGCGGAAGGTCCCAATGGAGTACCTGGTAAGGCTCTAAAAACCTGTGCCAACCAACTAGCAGGAGTACTCAAGGACATTTTCAACCTCTCACTGCTACGGACAGAAGTTCCCACTTGCTTCAAAAAGGTAACAATTATACCAGTGCCTAAGAAGAATAATGCGAGCTGCCTTAATGACTATTGCCCGGTAGCACTCACATCTGCAGTGATGAAATGCTTTGAGAGGTTGGTCATGACTAGACTGAACTCCTGCCTCAGCAAGGATCTGGACCCATTGCAATTTGCCTATCACCACAATAGATCAATGGCAGATGCAATCTCAATGGCTATTCACATGGTTTTAGACCACCTGGACAACACAAATATCTATGTCAGGATGCTGTTCATCAACTATAGCTCAGCATTTAATACCATCATTCCCACAATTCTGATTGAGAAGTTGCAGAACCTGGGCCTCTGTACCACCATCTGCAATCCTCGACTTCCTAACCAGAAGACCACAATCTGTGTGGATTGGTAATAACATATCCTCCTCACTGACAATTAACACTGGTGCACCTCAGGGATGAGCGCTTAGCCCACTGCTCTACTCTCTATATCCCAAGACTGCATGGCTAGGCATAGCTCAAATACCATCTATAAATTGCTGCTGATACAACTATTGTTGGTGAAATCTCAGATGGAGAAAAGGAGTAAGATATGCTATCTAGTGGAGTGGTGCCACAGCAAGAACCTGGCACTCAACGGCAGTAAGATGAAAGAGCTGATTGTGGACTTCAGGAAGGGTAAGACGAAGGAACACATACCAATCCTCAAATGAGGGATCAGAAGTGGAGAGAGTGAGCAGTTTCAGTTCCTGGGTGTCAAGATCTTTGAGGATCTAACCTGGTTTCAACATATCAATGTAGTTATAAAGAAGGCAAGTCAGCGGCATTAACTTCATTAGGAGTTTGAAGAGATTTGGTATGTCAACAAATACACTCAAAAACTTCTATAGATGTACTGCGGAGAGCATTCTGACAGGCTGCATCACTGTCTGGTATGGGGGTGGGGGTGGGTGGGCTACTGCACAGGACCGAAAGAAGCTACAGAGGGTCGTAAATCTAGTCAGCTCCATCTTGGGCACTAGCCTACAAAGTACCCAGGACATCTTCAGGGAGTGGTGTCTCAGAAAGGCAGCATCCATTATTAAAGACCTCCAGCACCCAGGGCATGCTTTTTTCTCACTGTTACCATCAGGTAGCAGGGGAACATCAACTCTGACCATGAGAGGCCTGCGTCGGGCATTTTCATGCCTTACAAGGCGCAGATTGGAAATCTGTGGGGCACCACTCCTCGCACAGACTAGAGCAATGTGTGATTCATCAAGTAGGAGATACAGAAGCCTGAAGGCACACACTCAGCAATTCAGGAACAGCTTCTTCCCCTCTGTCATCCAATTCCTAAATGGACATTGAACCCTTGGACACCACCTCACTTTTTAAAAAATATATAGTATTTGTTTTTTTTGCATAATTTTAATCGATTCAATATACGTATACTGTATAAAGTATACTTAATAAGATTATTATTTATTACTATTATTTTGTCTTCTATATTATGTATTGCATTGCACTGCTGCTGCTAAGTTAACAAATTTCAGGTCACATGCCGGTGATAACAAACCTGATTCTGATCTTCGCAAACTCATTAGACCAGTAGAGACGCTGCCGTGCTTATTTTCATAATTACATTTAGTTGCCGGGCCCAGGACAGGTCCTCCGAAATAATAACACTGAGGAACTTAAAGTTGCTGACCTCTCTGCTTCTGATCCTCCGATTGGGGTTATAAATTCCTTACCCCTTCCTTACCTGAAAGTCATTTTGAACCATTCTGCAGGTTTTTTTTGTTCTATTTGTCTGACTTTTAGGCTTTCGTAAGCGAAGAAAATGCATTTAGCGTACATCTTTTAGTACGACGGAAGTAATACAGGGCTGATACTGGAAAATCCGATCTGTTTCCAAGAGCATTGATTTTCCGCTTTGATTGAAATTCAAAGTGAACAATTGTGGAGAACCAGGTCCATACCAACAAGTGATCGGATGTCTCACGGCACTATTTTATGGGTGCACGCAGTGTGCCGCTGTAATACGCGTACCGAAATATGAGATCACGAGTCTGGCGATAGAAGAAAAACATTTAAAATCATTTAAAATATGTTTCGTTGATGGGGTAGTTTAACTACGGCTTCATTTTGAGCTCCTATAGTGTAACAGTGGCGATCCGTCCACGTGCCGGCAGTCTGCGGCCGAAGGTACCACTGGGATTTGTAGTCTAAATCGCCTAATTGACTACAAACCCGACAGGCCTTGCGTTCCGCGCATGCGTGGACCCAGCCTGTTACCTGATCCTGAGAGGCTGGTGCAGGGTTGATGCATGAGTTCAGGGGTGAGTGAGTGGTTGGGGCCAGGGAGCCGACGTCAGTAACTAACTATATGTAAACACAAAATTAGATAAGCAAACACTCAGTTATATTGGAGGTTTTATTGTATTTTCACCATGTTTAGAAGATTGTCAGTAGTCGTGGGTGTGTGACTTCCTGTTAGCTCTCAGATGTGGTCAGATGCTTACAATTTCTGCCGGAGTGGGCATTGTGGGCTCAAGACTAAAGCTAGAGCTCGGCAATCGAAGATCACTCATTCCACAGCGAGTGGGGCATTGTCTGAGGTGTCATCAATCAGATGATATTCAAACCGAGCTGCCTCACAAACTACCACGTGACCTTGCATTTTATTGTCTACCTGCGCTCACTTACTTTGAAACAATTACACTTTAATCTGCACTCTGTTATTATTTTACCTTGTACTACCTCAATGCACCGTGTAATGAATTGATCAGTATTAACATTTATGCGAGACAAGCTATTCACTGCCCCTTGTTACATGTGACAATAATAAACTAATTCTGATTCCAATTCAAAGGATGTGTAAGATCTTTATATACTTGTGGAAGGGATGGCCTGAGATGTTTATTTAGATGTTATCATTTTCCCTGTATGTGAGTTTGTTGTGCAGAAATCGACTGTCACTTTTCTCACATCACAATGATGATTAAATTCAAAAAGTTGATTCGTTCTGAATACTTTAGAATGATTTGAAAGTCTGTTTCTCTGAGATTTTCTTTGCATCAATCAGCTGAACATTCTGATGTTAAAGTCACAATGTCCATGTCAACAAGTGCCTTTAGTTGCTATCTTTATTAGCTGATGAAATTGGATGAATGCCCATAGCCCTTTTTCCCCATGGCACTGGCATATCCAGTTTCACTCACAAGTGGGCTAGATATGCTGATGTACTGAGTACCGAGTTAGTCAAAGCATCCAGGATCATTACGTTACTTACTTGTGGAGGGCCTCTTATCAAAGAAAGGATGTGCCAGCGTTGGAGAGGATCCAGAGGAGGCTCACGAGAGTTATCCCAGGAACGAAAAGGTTAACGTATGAGGAGTGTTTGATGGCTCTAGGCCTGTGCTCGCTGGAGGCTAAAAGAATGGGGGGGGGGTGGGATCTCATTAAATATTGAAAGTCCCAGAGTGGAAGTGGAGAGGATGTTTCCTATAGTGAGGTGTCTAGGAGCAGATGACACAGCCTCAGCATACAATGGAATTCATTGCCATAAACAGCTGTGGAGGCAAGTCATTGGGTATAACTGAAGTGGAGTTTGATAGGTTCTTGATTAGTAAGGGTGTCAAAGGATATAGAGAGAAAGCAGGAGAATGGGGTTGAGAGGGGTAACAAATCAGTCATGATGAAATGGTGGAGCAGTCTCGATGGGCCAAATGGCCTAATTCTACTCCTATGTCTTATGCTAGCAAATGTGCATCTTTTGCAGCTGCAGATTTATAGTGGCACTCAATAAAATAGAATCGTATAAATTCATGGCAGGGGAGAATATCTTCAGCCCTTTGTGTCCTTGCCAGACAAAAGACTAATGTACTATGTTCTTTCTCAGTCCTCTGTTGTCAGTCTATAATCTTTAGCCTTTTTTAATGCCGTGAGTTCTAATCCCCACCATTCCATGAGTAAATATAAATTAGTTGACTCTCTTTACACAAACAGTTACTTACTATGATCCTATTCTGTTTCACTCTTTTATGAAAGACGCTGAGAGTAATTTTGTGCCTCTTCTGTTAGCTAATTTTTTTTTAAAGTCAGTGACTGAACTACATCTTCTTTGATTTTCTTTTTGGATCAGCATTACTCCATCTCAGGCATTGATCCTCTGAGCCATGAATGAATCAATCAATGAACTTCAAATGATGTCTGGTGGAGAGTATATTGACTGGTTGCATCAAAAGAACACAGCAGCGTACACTCGATGAATTCCTCTGTTGATAACTAATAGGAATTAATACACAGTTTTATAGTACTGTAGTAGTGTTGGTAATGTTCTAATTTGTTCTGTGTTTTATTTAAATACATAATTTGTTACTCAGTTAAATGGCATTTTTATACCCTTTGAACTATTTCCGTAAAATTTTGGCTAATTGGGGCAGTCACATAGAAGAGAAGATGAAAAACTCTGAGTGGAGTCATCGGGATGCCTTCATGACGGCGTTTTTTTAGCAGGCTTTCTTATTTTTATGAGGCCGAGTTGCTAGCTGGACACTCAACCCAGCACGGATGGAAAGCGTACAAGGGAGCCGGCTGGATTCGAACTCGGGAGCCTTCGCTCCAACGTCCGGCACCGATGCCACTACGCCTCCAGCCGGCTGGGGCAGTCGCATAATTGGGCCAAAATGTGTCCTATTTAACTGGAACCTCTGAATGTAATTTGATAATAAAATTGCTTTGACATTGACTATGATGGGAAACTCAAAACTTGTTAATGTTTAAGGAATGGACTTGCGGTTTATAAATGTGATCATTTAAAATGGTGTTCACTGTGTCTTTTATGTTTGCAGATGAGCAGAAATAAAAATGAAGATGACGAATATTGGAACAGCACATGGAACAAAGGCTTCATGTTTGAAAATGATGACGATGATTTTGCAGAGGCAAGTAAATTGCCTGTATTTAAATTTCCTGTTGATAGTTTCCCCTTTTTTCAGTCTTTGGATTTGTTGTAAATTGTACATAATGATCCTTTTTGGTGGTGGTGGGGAGGGGGAGAAAGGAGTGTCATTATTTTTCAGAGATAAAGTGCAGAGTAGTCCCTTCCAGCCCTTTGAGCCCTGTTGCCCCAGCCCCCACCAACATCTCCACTTTCAACCCTACCCTAATCATGGGACAACTTACAAGGACCAGTTAACCTACCTGATACATCTTTGGGCTGTGTGAGGAAACTGGAGAACCCGTGCATTCCACGGGGAGGGATATCTTATCTGAGGCACCACAAACTGCTGGCAGCCATTAGAATGTTATTTTGGACACTTGCACGGTAGTCTTATGCGCAGCAAGCTCTCAGCATCAGGAGCTCAATGTTTGGACAATTAAGGCTGATTTATACTTCTGTGTCAAATGGACGCCATAACCTACGCAAGTGGCCTACACGCATTGTGAGCATTTATACTTGTGCGTTGGTGTGTCTGCGTCGCTCTGCAATTCGGGCATGTCACGCATGTGCGCACATCTGCCCGTGCAAGGCTGCATGGTCATGGTAGTCTTTCTTGGGTAAACAAGTTTAAAGTGAACATCTTTTTTTGTAAAAGCGAAATGTGTCCTCCGTAATTTCGGAGGTCTGTAAAGCTTTATGGAAAGCATTGCAGCCAGAGTTCCTTCCCTGCCCTTCAGTCGCCCAATAGGAAGCTATTGCAGCATAGGAGGAAATGCGATGCTACCAAGCGGACCAATCACAGTTGTTACAGTCTGCGTTGCGGCGATGGATAGTTACATTTTGGGAGAGGTGCGCATCAGGCTACGGCGTAGGGATCCGCGTAGGCACTGCGTAGGGTTCGCAGCTACGCCGTACCTACAGCGTTGATTTGACGCAGAGGTATAAATCAGCCTTTAATCTTGTTGCTTGAGAATTTGTTCAGATAAGAATGTAGGCCATCAGAGAATTTTCTATCCTCAGTGGAAGAGGCAGAGGTGATTTGAGTGAAAAGACTTTTGAGGAAGGGATTTGAAGGGAATGTTTAATGTTTATATGTTCTCTTTTGTTGCATCCTGAGATCTCCCTTTTCCACACCCACATTTCTGGCAATCCATCTTCTGTCTTCTTGGAATTAATCAGAAACAGATTTAATCACTGGCAGATCTCGTGGAATTTGTTAACTTTGCAGCAGCAGTGCAACGAAAAACATAAAAAAATAGAAAAAACCATGAATTTCAATATGTATATATGTATGTATGTACATCGAATAGTTAAATTAAATAACGAAAACAGAAATAAAAAAATAGTTTTAATGTCCATTCAGAGATTGGTTGGCAGATGGGGAAAAAGCTGTACTGAATTGTTGAGTTCCTGTACCTCCTAGGGCATGTCCTAGGTGGTGGGGGTCCTTAATGAGATGTCCTGGATACTACAGAGACTAGTGTCTGTGATGGAGCTGACTAAATGGACACCTTTCTTCTGCTTACTTTGATCCTGTGCAGTAGCCGCCCCCACCCCCACCATACCTGATGGTGATGCAGCCAGAAATCAGTAAAAAACACTCATTGACCCCACCCTCACCCCTCCTTATTACTCCCTGGCCTTTCTGTCACCTGTGTGAATCTTCCTTTTTTTCACAACAGCAGATTAGGATCAGTGATCATTTACTGATCAATGTCCTGACGTGGGGTCTCAGCCCGAAATATCAACTATTTATTTCCCTCCATAGATGCAGCCTGATCTGCCGAGTTCCTCCAGCATTTTGTGTTTGTTGATCATTTACTTTTCCTTGGATCTGACGTAGAAACAGAAGCAGGCAACTTAGCCAGTTAGGCCTGCCCAATCCTGAGTCTGTTGACGTTATCCTATTTGGGCGGTGTGTTTCAGACATGGAGGGAAAAAAATAACCCTACCTCAGAACTGTAGTCGACAAATCTCAGGCTGGAAACTGCAGAGTGATTAAAGGTTCAAAGTACATTTATTATCAAAGTATGTACACAGAATACAGATTCGTCTTGCTGTAGGCAGCCACGAAGCACAGAAACACCATGGAGCCTGTTCAAATAAAACATCAAACCCCAAAAAAAGACCAAATTGCACAAATGACAAAAAGCGAGCAAATAACACAAAGAATGTCAAACGTCAAACCAGGAGTATTCACTTTAGTTCATATCAGTTCAGTTCAGCGCCACAGTGCTAGCTGATGACAGACCAGAGTCACTCTTCACCAAAGCGCCCCGATTAAACCACTCAGCAGCATCCAGAATTACTGACAAAAGCAAAATTATTCTTCTATTGAAGTGGTTTGAGAATAATTACATATTGCAAATTCTGTGCGTAAAATCAATCCCAGTCACTTGCAATGGTGTGTGATTGATGGAAGTATCTCAACATAGATATGTTGGCTACGAAATGATATATGAGTAGTTCTTATAAATGATACATAAATTACATAAGTAGTTCTGTCTACTGCCTCATTGGGTGGACGTTAGTGGTAAAATACATTGAGAGATTAGGTTAAGTGAGTAGCACAATATAGAGACCATAAGAGCAGAATTAGGCCATTTGGCCCATCGAGTCTGCTCCACCATTCAATCATGGCTGATCCTTTTTTTTAATCTCCTCCTCAACCCCAGTTCCCGGCCTTCTCCCCATAACCTTTGATGCCATGTCCAATCAAGAACCTATCAATCTCTGCCTTAAATACACCCGACAACCTGGCCTCCACAGCTGCATGCGGCAACAAATTCCACAAATTCACCAGCCTTTGGCTGAAGAAATTTTTCTACAGCTCCATTTTGAAAGGGCGCCCCTCTATCCTGAGGCTGTGTCCTCTTGTTCTAGACTCTCCCACTATGGGAAACTTCCTTTCTACATCTACATCTCTGTCTAAGCTTTTCAACATTCGAAAGGTTTCAATGAGATCCCCCCTCATCCTTCTGAATTCAAACGAGTACAGACCCAGAGCCATCAAATGTTCCTCATATAATAACCCTTTAGTTCCTGGAATCATCCTTGTGAACCTCCTCTGGACCCTCTCCAATGCCTTTTCTAAGATGAGGGGCCCAAAACCGTTAACAGTACTCGAGGTGAGGCCTCACCAGTGCCTTATAAAGCCTCAGCATCACATCCTTGCTCTTGTATTCTAGACCTCTTGAAATGAATGCTAACATGGCATTTGCCTTCTTCACCACCGACTCAACCTTCAGGGTGTTCTGCACAAGGACTCCCAAGTCCCTCTGCATCTCAGATTCCTGGATTTTCTCCCCATTTAGAAAATAGTCTTTTCATTTATTTCTACTACCAAAGTACATGACCATGCATTTTCCAACATTGTATTTCATTTGCCACTTTCTTGCCCATTCTCCTAATCTGTCTGTCCTTCTGCATCCTACCTGTTTCCTCAACACTACCTGCCACTCCACCAATCTTTTTATCATCTGCAAACTTGGCAACAAAGCCATTTATTCCATTATCTAAATCACATATACAGTATAAAAAGAAGTGGTCCCAACACCAACCCCTGCAGAACACCATTAGTTACTGGCAGCCAACCAGAAAGGGATCCTTTTATTCCCACTCACTGCCTCCTACCAATCAGCCAATGCTCTAACCATGTTAGTAACTTTCCTGTAATATAATGGGCTCTTAACTTGGTAAGCAGCCTCCTGTGTGGCTCCTTGTCAAATGCCTTCTGAAAGTCCAGATTTACAACATCTACTGCATCCCCTTTATCTATCCTACTTGTAATCTCCTCAAAGAATTCCAACAGGTTCATCAGGCTGGATTTTCCCTGAAGAAAACCATGCTAACTTTGTACTATCTTGTCCTGTGTCACCAAGTACTCTTATCATCTCATCCTTAACAATTGACTCTTAACATCTTCCCAACCACTGAAGTCAGGCTAACTGGTCTATAATTTCCTTTCTGCTGCCTTCCTCCTTTCTTAAAGAGTGGAGTAACATTTGCAACTTTCCAGTCCCCGGAGCAGACTCGATGGGCTGAATGGCCTAATTCTGCTCCCATGTATTATGGTCTTATTATGGTCTCTGGCACCATGACAGAGTCCAATGATTTTTGGAAGATTTCTAATGCCACCACAATCTCTAACGCTACCTCTTTCAGAACCCTAGGGTGCAGTTCCTCTGGTCTGGGTGATTTACGTACCTTTAGGTCTTTCAGCTTTTTGAGCACCTTCTCTCTTGTAATAGTAACTGCACTCACTTCTGTTCCTTCACACATTATAACATCAGGCGCACTGCTAGTGTCTTCCACAGTGAAGGCTGATGCAAAATATTCATGTAGTTTATCTGCCATCTCCTCCTCCCCATTATTATTTCTTCTAGCAGTCCTATATCCACTCTTATTTCTCTTTTATTTTTAACATGAAATTTATTTTTAACTTGAAAAATCTTTTACTATCCACTTTGATATTATTAGATATCATTATCTAATATCTAATTATGTTAGTACATAATTATGATATGATTAGATAATTAGAATCCATTCATGCAAAGGTAGTAAATCAAAATGCAGAGAATAATCCGGTGGAATCCAATGGGGCGGTACGGTAGTGTAGCAGTTAGCGCAATCGCTTTACAGCACCAGTGATCACCGATCATGGTTCAATTCCTGCTGCTGTCTATAAGGAGTTTGTACGTTCTTCCCATGACTACATGGGTTCCCTCCAGATGCTCCAGTTTCATCCCACATTCCAAAGACATACAGAATAGGGTTAGTGAGTTGTGGACGTGCTACGCTGGTGCAGGAATATGGTGACACTTGCTGGCTCCCCCCAGCACAAGCCTCAGACTGTTGGTTATTGACACAAAATGATGCTTTTCACTGTGTGTATCGATGTACATTTGACAATTAAAGCTAATTTCAGAATAGGGGTTCCATCCATTTTCCAGTTTGTTACTTTAAGTAAACATTTAGCCTTTATTAATAAGTGTTTTAATTGGAAGTGTGTATCATCACTGATGTGAGACTAATTGTGTTGCAGTGCTCTGATAGGAATAGGGCTATAAACATAACTACAGAAATGGCATCAGAGCCATCAGCCCAACCCCTAATTTCTACCTTACCATACAACCAAGGGATCGTTGCAAACCAGCGATCCCTGCTGATGTGCGTGTGGCTCTTGCATGATCAGTTGATTGTAGGTTTGAGATGCCTATTTCTACGAAGTTCTATTAGAGTGTTTTAGGAAATGGAACATAGAACTGTACATCTCGGTACAGGTCCCTCGGCCCATGTTGTTGTGCTGACCAGGTGGTAAGAGTGGGCTCCCTCACCTCTGCCCCCCTGACCCTCAACACAGGTGCCCCTCAGGGCTGTGTCCTAAGCCCCCTGCTTTACTTACTGTATACCCATGACTGTGTTGCTACACCCAGCTCCAATCTGCTAATTAAATTTGCCGACAACACAATACTGCTTGGCCTAATCTCAAAATAATAATGAGGCAGCTTACAGAGAGGAAGTCACCAACCTGACACAGTGGTGTCAAGAAAACAACCTCTCCCTCAATGTCGCAAAAACAAAGGAGATGGTTGTGGACTACAGGAGGAATGGAGACAGGCTAACCCTATTGACATCAATGGATCTGGGGTTGAGAGGGTGAACAACTTTAAGTTCCTTGGCATAAACATCACCGAGGATCTTGTGTGGTCTCTATAGACCGGCTGTGTGGTGAAAAAGGCACAACAGCGCCTCTTTCACCTCAGATAGTTGAAGAAGTTTGGTACGGGTCACCAAATCCCAAGAACTTTCTATAGAGGTACAATTGAGAGCATCCTGACTGCCTGATATGGGAACTGTACTTCCTTCAATTGCAGGATACTGCAGAGAGTGGTGCAGACAGCCTGGCGCATCTGTAGATGTGAACTTCCCACTATTCAGGGCATTTACAGAGACAGATGTGTAAAAAAGGCCTGAAAGATCATTGGGGACCCAAGTCATCCCAACCACAAACTGTTCCAGCTGGTACCATCCAGGAAATGGTATTGCAGCATTAAAGCCAGGACCAACAGTCTCCAGGACAGCTTCTTCCACCAGGCCATCAGACTGATTAATTCATGCTGACACAATTGTATTTCTATGTTATATTGACTGTCCTGTTGTACATATTATTTTTTACAAATTACTATAAATTGCACATTGTACATATAGACAGAGATGTAATGTGAAGGTTTTTACCTGTGAAAAGACATAACCTGTAAGTCTTTGAAATGTGGGAGGAATCCAGAGCACTGGAAGAAACCCACATAGTCACGGGGAGAATGTACAAACTCCTTGATAGAACTGCAACATTTCCGTGTGACTCTTGAGCTCATTTCCCCGACCAGTGAAGGCCAATACACCATACGCCTTCTTAACAAACCTATCAACCTGCGTGTGTACGTGCCTTTGCTGTCTGGTGCGATGATATTTCACTGCGTTGTTCCTTCAGCTGAAAGAGTCCAAGCGAGCAGTGAATAGCCTCCATGACATCGTGACTGATGATGATGACGATGTGGAGAAGGTCAGCTGGAGCGGAGAGCCTGTTGGAAGTAAGGATTGTGGCTATCAATGACTCCTGCCTCTCTCTCACCTGACCCCACACTTTGAGCTCTACCGCCAGTCTCTCTCCCTCTTCCTGACCTACTCTTTCTCTGCACTCCTTTTGCCATGCATGCTTGCCCATACTCTCCCCAGGCAGGATCTACAACCACCTGTCACTCGCAACTACTTGCCTACTGCACAGCTCAATTGCTCACAAACCTCCCTCACGCTCCTCTCCACACAGTAGCGCATCCCCCTCACTTACTCTGCCTCGCTCTACCCCTTTGCTCTTTCAACCCCTTTGCTCACACCCCCTCGCCTATTCTTCCTCACTCAACCCCCTTATTCCCCCCCCCACCCCGCTTTCACCTACCTCCCCCACTCACCCACACAGACACTCCTTCCATCCTCGGTTCTCTCCTCTCCCACAGAGTGATGAGGTAATTTCTCTTCAGTATCTGTTTCTTTGCCTGATTCTGAGTCCCTTTATGGAAAAATTTATGTGGGAACGAATCATCGCAGCCCTGCACTGTTTCAAAGCACCTCATAAGTAGGTTAAGACTTATTGAATAGTAGCTGCTTTTGGGCCCCATACCTAAGAAAGGATGTGCTGGCTCTTGAGAGAGTCCAGAGGATGTTCACGAGAATGATCCTGAGAATGAAAGGGTAAATGTATGAGGAATATTTGATGGCTCTGGGCCTGTGCTTGCTGGAGTTTAGAAGAATGGTGGGGGTGGGGTGGGGGTGTGGAATCTCATTGAAACCTACTGTCTATTAAAAGGCCTAGATAGAGTGGACATGGAGAGGGTGTTTCCAATGGTGGGAGATTCTAAGACCAGAGGGCAGAGCCGCAGAATAGAAGGACATCCCTTTAGAACGGAGATGAGGGGGACTCTCTTTAACCATAAGGTGTTAAACTTGTGGAATTCATTGCCACAGACAGCTGTGGATGTATTTTGTTGATTAGTAAGGCTGTCAAAAGTTATGGGAAGAAGGTAGGAGAATGAGATTGAGAGGGATAATAAATCAAACATGATTGAATGGTGGAGTAGACTTGATGGGCCAAATAGCCTAATTCTGCTGCAATGTCTTATGATCTTGGAACCTAGGTAGTACAATAAAAGCACAATTGTAGGTGCTCTTCACCCCTTCTCACTGTGGAGTGTTTAGGAAGTAACATCTGAGCAGACTTGGCAGCAAGAATGTTGAAAGGATCTGTGTTGTAAATCCAAGGAAGGGCTCTGCTTGTATCTAAGGAGCTTCCAGATTGTGTATTTCTTTCCTCAGGTATTTCCTGGTCAATCAAAGAAAATGCAACAGGGGGCCGATCGGGAGATCTCAGGGAGTTGTCTGCCTCAAGGTCTAGCTCGGACACAGTGCATCAGACTTCTTCCAAGCCTGCCTCCTCTTATTCTCTAAGCAGCTTTTTCAAAGGTAAACGACTTTGGTTTGAGGTCTTGTGTGAATGCTGGTAGGAAAAAAATCAGTTAGTCCTCTAGGTTCTCCCTTATTTGTGGTGGCCAGAGCTTTGTAACTGGGGACAATTTGTTCCACTCTTAAGTTACCTTCTGGAAGAGAAGGACACAAGAATGATTGGTGGAGTAGTCGATAAGGTGGAAGGTTGTGAAAAGATACTGAGGGACATGGATCATTTGGAAAGTTGGGAGGAGCAGTGGCAGATGGAGTTTAATTCAGACAAGTGTGAGGTAATGCACTTTGAGACGATAAATGCAAAAGATGGAACATACCTCTGGAATGTTGTAAATAGAAATAAGGTCAGATAAAGATTTATTTGTCACATGTACATCAAAACATATAGAGAAATGTTTGTGTCAAATCAAATCAATGAAGATTGTGCTGGGAAGCCCACAAATGTTGTCATGCTTCCAAGGCCAATATACCATGTTCATAGCTTATTACTTGTAACCATATGTCTTTGGAGTGCAGGAAGAAACTGGGACACCCTTAAGTAATGCACAGGTCATGGGGAGAACGTATAAACTCTTTTCAGACAGTAGTGGAAATTGAACTCTGATCTCACAGATGGCACTGTAAAGCAATTGCACTGACTGACTTGCTACTATGCTGTCAATGTGCTTGATGTACAGAGGGACATTCCAGTTCTATTTCATAAAATCACAATCAAGTTTATTACCTCTGATATATATTGTGAGTTATAATAAGAAATACATACAAAATAAATAAATAGTACAATAAAGTGCAAAATGGCAAGACTGAGTTCATGGGCTGTTCGGAAACCTGATGGCAACAGGGAAGAAGCTGTCTCTAAAACATTGAGTGTCCATTCACAGGCTCCTGTACCTCCTCCCTGATGGTAGTAATAAGAAGAGAGCATCTCCTGGATAGTGAGGGTGTTTAACAGGGAATGATACCTTCTTGAGGTGCCATCTTTTGAAGATGTCTTTGATGGTGGGGAGGCTAGTGCCCATGATGGAGCTGTCTGAGTTTACAACCCTTTGCAGCTGTTTCCCATACTGTGCCTTGGTGTCTCCATACCAGGCAGTGATGCAAGCAGTCAGAATAGTCTCCTCGGGACATTTGTAGCTGTTTTCTAATCTTTGGTGACATATCAAATCTCCAAAACTCTTAATGAAGTTCAGACACTGGCACACTTTCTTCATGATTGCATCAATGTGTTAGGCCCAGGATAGATCCTCTGAGATGCTGACTCCCAGAGTTTGAAGCTGTTCACTTTTCTGCTGCTGGCCCCTCACTGAGGACTGGTATGTGTTTTCCTGACTTCCCCTTCCAGAAGGCCACAATCAATTCCTTGGTCATACTGACATCGACTGCAAGGTGGTTGTAATTGTCCTCGGCACATGTAAAAAATTCTGTAAAGCAAAGATGCATTCAAAATAATGAATTGAAAAGTTTCTAGTATTAAAAAACTTACAATAAAGAGCTAAATGAAGTAAAAAACTAAAATGAAATTAATATTTGATGTGACCAGCCCTTGCCTTTAACACTGCATCAATTCTCTAAGTTATGTTGTCATCCAATTTCGTAAGAAAATTGGCTGATAGTGAAGCATCTTGGAGAACATTTCCTTCAACTTCCCTCAGATTCTACCTCTCACCAACATACTAGGGGCAACTTACATTGACCAAGTGACTTCCCAACCCTCGTATCTTTGGGACATGGGAGGAAACTGGAGTATACAGAAGTTGTCATAGGGAGAATGTGTAAGTCTCCTCGTAGACAGCACCCATTGGGCAGAAGGTACAAAAGCCCGAAAGCATCAGGCTCTAGGACAGCTTCTATAGAATGTTCCCTCGTATGTTACGATGGACTTTTGACTTCATTATCTATCTCATTGTGATCTTAAAATATACTGCACTTTATTCTGCACTCTTATCTACTTCACTACACAATTGTAGTGCATTGACCTGTATCAGTGGTTCCCAAACTTTTTCGGGTTACCTACCCTTTGGCTCCCAGACCACATTCCCGGTGACCCCTTTCCTTTTTCGGTCATTACATAAAAATTATAAAGAATTTTGATTCATGATGCACAGTGAAAGAAGATAGGAACTTCAAGTTCAAAAGAGTGACAAATAATTGCAAAAATTATTCAAATATATTTAAAACTACAAATAAAGGTTTTTTTTAGTTAATACTTTAGTCAGATCCTCACGTTCAGTAATTTGCAGTCTGTTTTGTTGTTTTGAAAGAAGTTGGGTGATTGCACTGAAACCATGCTCCACTAAATATGATATTGGAAAGGCAATAAAGAATATTTTCACCTTTTCCCACAGTGCAGGATAGCGTTCAGAGATTTCTTTCTGCAATCGCATTTGTTAATGTGAATTTTTGAACCTCAGCTTCAGCTCAAGGTCATTTTGTAGCAAGATCAGTTCTTTCTCCATCCTTGCTGTTAATTCCATAATACAAGTGTTATTACCCAATCTGGAATTTGGATAGAGAGAAGATCCTGAAATCTCTCCGACATATCTTTATGCAACTCACCCAGGTTTGCACAGTATACTTGAAAATTATCATCTGGTGTTCTTTCTTTCTCTTTCAACTCAAGAGAGGCTTGGAAATTGGAAAAGGTGGTGATGACCAGTGTTGCACTTACGTAGGGTTAACTTAGAACAGAAATGTGGAGGCGACTGATTTGACTTTGATAAAATTCACATTATTTCCTTGCAATTGAAGATTGATTTAATTAAACTTCGCAATAGTTTCTGACAAATAGGCAATATCCCGCCTAATATTCTTGAGTTGATTACCGAATGAAGCATTGGAAGTCTTCAAAGAATTTTATCACAGTTTCAAAATATGCGTAAAAGTGTCTCAGGCAGTTTTCTTCTGAGGGTACGTCCACACTAAACCAGATAAATCTGTAACCGAAGCTTTTTCTCTTCGTTTTGACCCTTCTTCCACACTGGAACGGCATTTTCCTCCCCCGAAAACGGAGCTTTTCTAAAACACTCTCCAGAGTGTGTAAATTTGAAAACGCCGATTGTGCAGAGCAGTGTGGACAGGGTAACCAGAGATTTCTAAAAACACTGTCATGACGTGCCGGAATAGGTGGCGGTGACAGCGCGGCATTTCATTGTTTTCTTGAACGCAACTCCCCACACAACCTAACAATTTCAGAACAGACGGCAACGAGACTGAAGCCAGAAGAGTTAGAAATGTACTCTCCAGATACTTTGACCCATAATTTACTGAATAAATAAGTGTACTCACTTTGCCCTGTTTTCTGTCCTTGCTTGTATGAAGGTGGTTTACCTATTTATGAAAGTACTTCTCTGACAATAGATGTGTAACAGCCTCATGTAACATTGTATGGAAATACTGATGCAGACATGTTTTATACATTTAACAAGGTGCTTTGTTAATGCAACAGAATTAGTCAGTTTTTCAATATTTGTCGTCAGCCAGGTCATACTATCTGTGAACTCCCTGTCGGTTGCCTCCATACACTCCAGTATTTTTTTTTTAGTTTTAAGTCCTCCTGCGCGAGACCAACAGCTGCCCCTTGTTTGGCAATTTCCTTTTAAATTTTTCTAGTCTGTAGCTGCACAAACGCGCATTTTCACAGCGAGATTCGACACCAAACATGTCGCTGGTAGATGTGTCCTGCACATGCCCAGTAAGAGGAGATTCGCCCAAATACCCATTTTAATGTGGACAGAGGTATTTTCAAAAACTCTTGGTGTGGACGCCTATCGTTTTTACGCAAAACCAGCATTTTCAAAATTATCTGGTCTAGTGTGGACGTAGCCTGAGAGACGTCTGACTTCTGTGTGCAGCAGCAAGCATTCAGGCTGTTCATCATTCTCAATACAAAGCTCTCAAAATAGTTGAGATTTGAGAGCATCAAACTGGATTTTTTTTACCACTGTGATAACAGTATTTAATGATTTTTGTGGCTGATTACAGTTTTTTTGTGACCAGATCTTGTCTGAATTACACAGTAAATCTGTTAGGTTCAGCTTTTTTCAAGAAAGTAATAATATATGCCGGCATCCTGTCATTAATAGTGCCCCTTCTGTTGCACAAGCAAGAATATTGCACTGCTTTAAGTGACTGGGACTGAGTTTACATGCATGTGTGCAGCATTAGTGAGTAGAATGTCCTTCTCTTTGAAAAACTGATCAACAACCCAAAATATTGACTCTCCATTCATATCTGTTTCTAGTCCTTTTGCAAATAACAACTCGTGAACCATGCTTTCATCTTTTATGAAGCGGACATAATCAAGAAGTAAAGATTTGTTGCCTGGCAAAGTTGACTCATTCAACTGCAAAGCAAGTTATTTAGTCCTAAGTGTGTTGCACAGTGTGTCCTCCAACTTCTGAGGCACTTCGTCTATTTACCTTTGAACAGAGTTGTCGCTGAGTGGAATCGATTTAATTATTTGGTCTGGTGACTTATGCAAAACCATACTCAGAACCTCCCTTACCCAGCATCAGAATCAGAGGGTGAGAGGTGACATGATAGAGGTATATAAGATGATGAAATGCATTGATCGTGTGGATAGTCAGAGGCTTTTTCCCAGGGCTGGAATGGCTAGCACTAGAGGTCACTTGGAAGTTGGTACAGAGGAGATGTCAGGGGTAAGTTTTTTATGCAGAGATGGTGAGTGTGTGGAATGGGCTGCCGCTGACAGTGGTGGAGGCAGATATGGTAGGGTCTTTTAAGAGACCTCTGAACAGGTACGTGGAGCTCAGAAAAATAGTGGGCTATGGGTAACCCTAGGTAATTTCTAAGTTAAGGACTTGTTCAGCACAGCCTTGTGGGCCGAAGGGCCTGTATTGTGCTGTAGGTTTTCTATGTTTCTATCAGGTTTATTATCACCAGCATGTGTTGTAAAATTTGTTAACTTAGCAACAATAGTTCAATACAGTTGTTACATACCTCATGGAGATCTTGTGACTTTCTTGTGAGAATGATGTAATGGTCTTTTGGAGGTCACCTGATGTAATTTTCCCGCCGATGTGAGGTCACGTGATGACATGTTCACCACGGGTATAAAAGGGAAGACCCCTGGTGACGCAGTTAGTTTTCCAGTTAGAATGTCAATGAGATACTCTGCTCCGCTGCGTATTTGCATTATGACGCAGTTTTGATTTTTAAATGGAGTTTTATGTTCTATTGTAAGGTACAGAAATACTGGGCCGGCAGTTTGACCAATTGCTGCCAGGTTTGTTAATGTATCTTTTCAGTAACATTGGAGAGTGAAGACGGGACCCTGAAGGAGACGTTGACGGGTTTGGAAAGGATCGACCATTATTGAATTTGTTCAAGAGAGAGTGATCTGCATGAGATAGCCTCTGCTAAAAGTGGTAGAAAAGGCTGTGCAGGATCTAGTCTATGGAGGAGGAAGGTCAGTGCCTTTAAAACCATTTTATTTCCGTCGTTGTGAATCCTGCGGACAAGGAAGGATCCGGCTGGGAGTGGCAGCGACATCGTGTCTTCGAGGAATTCGTTACTTTATGAAAGTCTCTCCTAATTGACTATATAAATCTCTTGGACTTTAACATTTACCATTCGAAGAACTGTGTTTGAATTTATCGCTTTAAGAACTGGTTTCGCATTTATCGCTTTAAGAGCTAGTACTGAGTAGCGGTTTAATGAATGGCTGCATAGCAGTTTACTTCCGGTTAGGGTTTTTGTTTTTTGTTCATTGTTTATCAGGGTTTAATAAATGCTTGTTTGTTTCTAAATCCTGACTTGATATATTCATTGTTGCCGATCACGTGACACTGTACATAATATAGAAAAAACTAAAATAATAATAATAATAAAGAAATAAGTGGTAAGTACTGCTGACACAGTCAGTTCTTCTCCAACTGTATTGGGCTTTCCAGATTTAGCAATAAGCAATGAAATTTGTATGAAACACTCAAATCATCACTGTTTGGTTGCAGAGTGCTGGCAAACATGTTTTGAAGTGTTTTATGTTTCTGAAAGTTTTCACAAAATGACTGAAAATAAGCCAAGTTCTTGTTTCCTTTATCAGAGTGTATTCTTTCAATGATGAAGGAGCCTGGATGGTTTCATTGTCTCATTTGAAAAAAGCTTTTCACACATCAGATATACCGGCTGCTGTTGTTCGCTTGTTACTAGTATAAATCCGTATTTATCGTCTACACTTCATTTTCATTTGGTCTGCATCTTCCATTTTCGTTACGGTTTAATGACCATGATCAATCAACTGAAGGTTTAAAGTGGGGCAGTGATATCTCGGTTGAGCCATGTGCTAGGGAAATGCAGTCAAGCCAATTCAAAAGGGTAGTTTTGAACTTTACCCTGTTGAACGCCATATCCTAATTCACAGGAATTGTGTCACTGCATGGTTAGAGCATGGGAATTATACTACAGTAGAGAATGGCAATAATGCACAGGCTGACCCAAGGAATACAATTTCTTCAATATCTTATGTTATGCTAAATACAGAAGCGTTACATTGCTTTTCGACCACTATAATGTGCTTCGAGCAAAATCTAAGAGAACGGTGAGTTAGCAAGGAATAGGGTGCTGATTATCGTAATTAACTAAGCCTATAAACCCTCAGCTGCCCCCCCCTTGCTATTGACCGTTCCCCCCACTGCTCCCTTATCTTTTTTGTCCTCTTTGAAACTCCCAGTATCCCAGACAGGTAGTATCACCCACTTTGGGAATCAATGATCTATAAGGACGGTATATAAGACAGGGTTTTCACTGTGCCCTTGTACATGTGAGAATAATAAACCAATTTACTAACTTTTACAGATATGGTGCAGGCAGACAATAAATTGCAAGAGCCATGACATTGTAGGTTGTGAAGTCAAGAAAGCATCTTTAAGAGTTCTCTTCCCACAACTGCTGTCTGGCCTGCTGAGTGTTTTTCTGTTTTTTATCTCAGATTTTCAATAGCTGCAGGTATTCTGATTTTATTTTCCTTTGACAAGGAGCTGGAGTGACTCTGGCCCATGGCCTCTTTCTGTGCTGTAACTATTGTGTGTTTACAGCCTATGCTTCTCCAGTTCTCACCTACACTGAAACACCCTTCCTGTCTTCATATCATATGTTATAACTGGACATTATAACAGAAGTGGGCCGAGCAATGGCAGTTGGAGTTCAATTTGGAAAAGTGTGAAGTGATTCACTTTGGAAGGTTGAACTAGAAGGCAGGCTACAGAATTAATGACAGGATTGTTAGCAGTGTAGAGCAACAGAGGGATCTTGGGGTCCACATCCATAGGTCCTTCAAAGTTGCTGTGCAAGTTGATAGTGTGGTTAAGAAGGCCTTCATTAGCTCCATGATGTACGAGTTAAAGTCCCAGATGTAACTCACCAGATCTATTCTCAACATGCGTCCAAATAGTTTCCCCAGGTGGGTATTTAAAGGCAAGTGTCTCCATGAAGTACTGGGACTCATGTTCATAACTGTAACTGTGGGTCCAGTTAAATATGAGATGGGAAATACTCAGGATCAGGTTTAATATCATTGGCATATGTTGTGAAATTTGTTGTTATGCAATAGCAGTACGTAATAGTAAATTAGAGTGAGAACTATGTATAAAAAGAGTTCAATATGTAGTGCAAAAAGAGAAAAAGAAAGTAGTGAGGCTCAATGTCCATTCAGAAACCAGATAGCAGAGGGTAAGAAGCTATTCCTGAATCTTTGAGTCTGTGCTTTCAGGCTCCTGATGGTAGTAATGAGAAGAGGGCTGTGGTAAAGTCAGTGTATTCTGAAACTGGGTAAATACAGTTATGGTAAAGGGAAACACCACTTTTCAGTCTCTTCTCTGTACTTGCCTAACCTTTGGATTGTTTTGTCCTGCAGGTAAAAGGGATTCTTCAAGTGGTTTATTTGGGATCAGCCGGCCTGGGAGTTTCCAGACACTTTCTGATTGTAAGTACTTTTTTTTGGCTTTACAGTTATTTGGGCCATCGGTTACTCGGGGCAGCCACTCATTTGGGATAACACAAAGAACAAAAACAATTCGAAGAAATAGCGTTAGTCACATGCATGTCATGTGGCTTAGAGCAAATAGTTGTTAAATAGCGTTACTTGCGTATTTGTGTTAATAAAAACAGTGATTTTTGTCACTGATGGTTGGCAAGTAATACAGAGTAAGACAATTCAGAACTGTTTTGCTCACTGTGGTTTCAAGCATTCTGGCTTGAAGATATCAGATATGGCTGGGAGTGAAAATGAAACAATTTCACTACTTCAGCAAGTTAGGGGGATCTGTCAGGTTGCATGGGGATTGTGAGTGAACAGCCCTTTTCAAGTCCAGCCACAAATTCTCAGTTGGTTTGAAGTCTGGACTCTGACTTGGCCACTCCAGGACATTAACTTGTTGTTTTTAAGCCATTCCTGTGTAGCTTTGGCTTAATGCTTGGGGTCATGGTCTTGCTGGAAAACACATCTCCCAAGTCGCAGTTCTCTTGCAGACTGCATCAGGTTTTCCTCCAGGATTTCCCCGTATTTTGCTGCGTTCATTTTACTCTCTTCCTTCACAAGCCTTCCAGGGCCTGCTGCAGTGAAGCATCCCCACAGCATGATGCAGTCACCACCATGCTTCACAGTAGGGATGGTGTGTTTTTGATGACGTGCGGTATTCGGCTTACGGCAGACGTAGCATTTAGTCTGATAGCCAGAAAGCTCAATTTTGGTTTTATCAGACCATAGAATCTTTTTCCAGCTGATTTCAGAGTCTCCCACATGCCTTCTGGCAAACTCTAGCCGAGATTTCATGTCAGTTTTTATTCAGCAATGGTTTTCTCTTTGCCACTCTCTCATAAAGCTGCAACTGGTGAACCATCTGGGCAACAGTTGCTGATTGCACAGTCTCTCTCATCTCAGCCACTAAAGCTTGTAACTCCTCCAGAGTTGTCATAGGTCTCTTGGTGGCCTCCCTCACGAGTCCCCTTCTTGCACAGCCAGATTTACAGCTGTGCTATATTCTTTCCATTTCTTGATGATTGACTTACCTGCACTCCAAGGGATTTTCAGTGACTTGGAAATTTTCTTGTATCCATCTCCTGACGTGCTTTTCAATAACCCTTTCATGGAGTTGCTTGGAGTGTTCTTTTGTCTTCATGGTGTAGTTTTTGCCAGGATTCTGACTCACCAACATTTGGACATTCCATATTTGGGTGTATTTTTACTACAACAGTTGAAACACCTTGACTGCACATTGGTCTCCAAAAACAGATCTCAATTATGAGACTTCTAAAACCAGTTGGCTGCGCCAGTGATGATTTGGTGTGACATATTAAAGGGGGTGAATACTTATACAATCAACTATTTATGCTTTCTGTCATTCCATCATGGCTGTTCATTATACTTCTCAACTCCATTCTCCCCGTTAACTTTGATGCTCTTATTAATCAAGAGCCTATCAACCTCCACTTTTTATACAGGTGTCCCCGTTTTTCAAACGTTCGCTTTAGGAAACCTCACTGTTATGAAAGACCTACATTAGTACCCTATTTTCACTTTCAGAAGGTGTTTTCACTGTTACGAAAAAAAAATTCAGCGCACGATAAAAGGCAGCACGCCCCGAGCAGCAACTCGCCCCCAGATTCAGAACTGCTTTGCTTTAACACGTTGCAGTGAGCAGCCGTTTGCAAGATGAGTTCTATGGTATTGGAAAAGCCTGAAAGAGCTCGTAAGGGTGTTACACTTACGGTAAAACTAGACATAATTAAGCGTTTTGATATGGTGAACCAAGTAAGGACAATGCGAGTTTGGCTTGTGGAAGCTGACGAACATGATGTTGAAGAGGTTTTGGCATCCCATCACCAAGAACTGACAGGTGAAGAGCTGATGCAATTGGAAGAAAAAAGGACAACAATCGAAACCGAATGAGTAACGATAAAGTACGACTTTAATTTTGAAAGGGTACATCGGTTTAGGGGATATTTGCAGGGTGGTTTGAGTCCTTATTAAAGAACTGTGTGATAGAATAATGTGCGAGGCTCAACAGTCAAGCAAGCCTTCCACATCAGCCACAGCAGACGACGAACCTCGACCTTCGACATTGAGGTGGGCAGTCATAGGAGAAGATGAGCTGCCTGCTCTAATGGAAACAGGCGACGAGATGACACCCCAGTGTCCCACCACCCCAACCCCCAGGCCACAGACAGATACCGATCCGCGGAGAATGCAAAGGTAGCCGGGAGGCACACAGCACGTCTTTAAGAAAAAAGCCAAAATAAACATGCTAATTAATTAGGTGCTGCCGACACGTAATTGTCGGCCCAGATAAGAGACGACGCAATCGGAAATCAGCACTGATCTGGGCAAACAATTACGCGCGGCACCTAATTAATTAGCATGTTTGTTTTGGCTTTTTTCTTAAAGATGTGCTGTGTACCTCCCAGCTACCGCTGGACCCCTGCGTTCTTCGCGGCAATGTATCGCTCAGCAGCCTGGAGGGTGGGGGGGCCACTGCACCACCCCAGCCTCCGACGACTATCATCAGTGTGCTCGCTGTCTTCCCGATTCCCGTAAGTGATACTACACTGTACATACATTATTTCTACTTTATATAGGCTGTGTATTCTTACGTGTTATTTAGTATGATTTGGCAGCTTCATAGTTTAAAGATTACTGGAGAGCGCTTGCGCAGTGTTTTTGCCAACAGCGCTTGGGTGAGATTTTCTGCCGACGGCGCTTGTGTGAGATTTTCGCTACGGAAATCTGTGCTGGCAATGATTGTGGAAAAGTATTTCTACTTTATATAGGCTATGAATTTATCATATCATTCCTGCTTTTACTATATGTTACTGTTATTTTAGGTTTTATGTGTCATTTGGGATGATTTGGTAGGTTTAGGTCTGTGAACGCTCACAAAATTTTCCCATATAAATAAATGGTAATTGCTTCTTCTCTTTACGATATTTCGGCTTACAAACCGTTTCATAGGAACGCTTTACCTTCGGATGGCGGGGGAAACCTGTATATCCAATGACTTGGCTTTCACTGTCGTCTTTGGTAAGAATTCCACAGATTCACCAGCTTCTGACTGGAGAAATTCGTCCTCTTCTCAGTTCTAAAGGATAGTCCCTCTGTTCTGATGCTGTGCCCTCTGCTCTTCAACTCACCAACTATAGGAAACATCCTCTCCATATCCACTCTCTCTAGGCATTTCAATATAGGGAGGGTTGCTGCACATTTAGTCAGTAAGTGGCTGGAGGAAGCTCTCTATTGGGTCCTTCACAAGAAGCTGTATGTTCTTGTCCAGTGGAGGAAACGTGGAGCTGATCACTTTCATGATTAACAGAGCAAAAGGTGAAAGGGATTTAACAAAAAAAAATTTTGCTTCATTGTATGCAAAGTTTTGGTCACTCTCCAATATTTCTCTGCCCAGCTGCCACAGGCATACCCACCAGATATGCACCTGATCTACGTAAATCAAAGACAGATTATAAGGTAGGTACATTTAATCTGTCCACTACTCAAGTTACAAACTAGTCCTGTTTTATGGTTTTAGTACTTATAAACTTGAGAATTGGAAACAGGAGCCGTCTATCTAGTCCTTTGAGTCTGATTCACTATTCCATGGATCACATCAAACCCATTTTCCTACCCAGTTGCTCTGTCCCACAGTTTCCTGGCTGTCCAATAATCTATCCCTATCCTTCTCATATATTCTTAACAATTTGGCTGTCCAGGTTTGAGAATTTTGAAGAATCTGTGAAAATGCTTTTCTTTATTTCACTCCCAAGTGTTCAACCCTTTTATTTGTGACTCACTTCTTCTCTTTACTCAGGACAAAAAGGGAGAGGGTAGAGCAAGACGGAGGGAAGGGAGGGGGAAGAGCTCGGGGAAGCAAGCTTTTTCCACTGAGCTTGGGTGTGATCAGAACTAGAGGTCATAGGTTAAGGGTGAAAAGTGAAACATTTAAGGGAAATCTGAGGGGGAATTTCTTCACTAAGGGGGTGATATGAGTGTGGAATGAGCTGGCAGCAAAAGTGGGATGAAGGTTCAACTGCAACATTTAAGTGAAGTTTGGATAAGTACGTGGATGGTGATGGAGGACTATGTCCTGGTGCAGTTTGATGGGACTGGGCAGAATAAAGGGCCTGCTTCTGTTCTGTAGTGATGTGTTAGTCTATAGCTCCCACGGTACAGTGATCAGAACAGTATGCATTGCTCCAAATGCGGCCTTACCAATATCTTGTATATCTGTAACCTGACATCCCAATCCTGTACTCAGTATCCTGAACAATGAAGACAAGCGTGCCACACAGCCTCTTCACCACCTGTGCCACGACTTTCCTCACCCCTGGAAAGGTCTAACGCATGAGGTTTTTCTATTCATTTCATTGTAATTAGAAAACAGATTCAGACATTAAAAGTAATAACATTTGGATATATGCTTATCGTTTTTGATTATTGAAAATACTGTCTAATAATAATAGACAATTGGTTCCTTATTTCACATTTCTTCTCCTTTAAGATCCTGATAATTTAAACAAAAATTACGCTGCCATTTAATACTAATGGGTTGGTTGTGTGAAAATTATTGTGGAGCTTGTACGATTATGATTGTGGAGATTCACTGTGCATTTCCCGTTGCCTTTCCACAGGACTTTTCGACGGACTGGAGTCCAGAGCAGACAGTTAGACAGATGCAGAAAGGACGAGTATGGTGAAATTATTGTAGATATTCTTCTCTTCCCCCATCAGATGTTTCTTTTTCTCCCTCTCTTTTCCTGAAGGCCCCTCCTTTCCAAAGGCACCGGACACTTGCCTTCTCCTTGGTCCAGCAACCATTATGTCTGAGTATTAAACCAAGGGTATAGTTGGAGTCAAATCAAATGGGATTCTGATCCTTGCTTGTTATACATCTATGATTGCTTTCTGGGATTGTTAGATCACAAGTTTAGTCTCTCTCTTCAGTTCCAGAGGCTGTCACCAGTTGTAGAGGCCAAAAGCCATCCTAAAGAGAGTAACATGACATCCATGAAAATACCAGTCTTTGCCCGATTTCGGCAAGGTGTCGAAGTAATTTGTAATAAGCCCCTTGCTGAGAACCAGTAGCCATGGCCAGTTACAATGAACCAGAGGTCGGGGCTAGTTGCAGGGGTCCATTGGCCATATCCCATGGTGTTAATCTAGTAGCCAAGGTCCATTGGGCATGGTCAGCTGCAGTGAGTCAGTGCCCAAGGTCCAGTGGTGATGAGCCAGTGGCCGTGGTTGACTCAGCCCTTGCTGTAAGCTGTTTCTGGAGTGGAAGTGGAAAGACAGCTTCAAACTGAAAGTATTTTCAGAACAGACACATGAACTCTGCACCTTGTCCTACCTGACTCCTGTACTGATTTTGTTTTCAGATGTACTCCTTAGAGAGGTTTCGTTCTCTGAAAGACAAACTGCTTCTTGTAGATGAAGCTGTGCAAACACATGATGGAAATGTCATCACTGCTGTAAGTGTTCGCCAGGAACTTCATTTGAAGTTTATTGCTCTTTGTCGACGTGTGAAAGAAATCGTGAACAGTCCATGTGTAATATACCATAAATTTTATGGGCACTTTTCTGGGAATGAATATTATTCTTTTGGAGAAGCTGAACAGGATTACTGCACACATACTTATATAATATCCAAAGCATGATTCTGTTCGTGTTTCTTCAGGCAGGGTCTTAGATTCCATTTGATCTGTTTAGAAAGCAGATGAGCAATTGGCCATTAAACTAACAAGAAGAGAAACTTCTTTATGAGCCTTCAGAATTCTCTCTACATAGAGGGATGTTGATACTCAGTTTTGGTATATTGTTAAAGCTAGAAGTACAGTACTGTAGATATTTACAAATCTCAGTTTATAATTGTTGTGTTGACAAATTTCTCGAGAGTTTGTGTCTCTATTCATGGTTAGCTTAGCCTCCCAAGTAGTCTAAAATCCAGCAGAGTGAGTGGAGCTGGACTGGAGGATAGAAGTGTCGTGTTGAATTATCGGTTTCTGTGCTGTTATATACATCCCAGTGAAGGTGCAGTGGAGAGGCAACATCATCTGGCTTAGAGTAGGAAAAGCAGAACAACAAAAAAAATGAGCTGCTGGAGGAACGATGTTGGAATGGGTAAGGGGAATAGAGGAGTTGATGTTGTGAGAGCAGTTGGAAATGAAAAGGGTTCAAAGGTTCATTTTATTCTATGCACGCATAATACACTCTGGCATTCATCTTTTCCAGATAGTCACGAAATGCCGAAAGACCATGGGAGTTGTTGTAAAAAAAGACATCAACTCCCCCGCACCCCCCCGGCATAAAAACGGAAAAGAAACAAAACTTGTAGACCCAAAATCCCCCACCCCTCCCCGCAGCAGAAAAACAGTGAGAGTAGCTTCAAATCACCCTTCCCAGAGAAAAAACAGTGACAATAACAATCCCTGTCCTGGTCACTCACAGAAAAGAACATCGACAATAGCATCAAAGTCCCCAGCCCTCCCTCCTCACACAAAAAATTAAAAGATCACCCACCTGTGAATCAGCCACTAGAAAGAAAACACGGAGAAACTGAAGGAGACCAATATAAAGTACAGTTCAATAATCACATAACTCTCAGACTATTGAAAATGTCTGTCCGTCAGCATATGAGGAGAGCGGCCGTACGAACTCATTCCTTCCATGAAGAGTGACCGCCATGCCAGGTCCAAACACTGCCAATCTGGCTGCTGACCATCGTCGCCGTGGTGGCCTCTGTTGGGAGCGATAGCTGATCCCCTCCGCATTCACCTTGATGCTTCAATCTTCCTTGCCGCATCAAGAGAGAGTCATTCCTGACCCCGCGCTCTGTCTCTGGTCTTTCCCACGAGTCAGCTTGTGTTCTCGGTCCTTGTCAGGGTCCCCTTCTCTGATCTTCTCCTTAAAGCAGCTCTCCGGACACAGCAGAGCACTAGGTTATTTGATCGAGTTCCAAACCGCACGTCACAGGCTTCAACAGTTTCCGTAACAGAAACAAGACAAAAAGAATGAGCAGAAGGCATAGAAAAAGTGAAATAATTGAAGAGATTAGCTATCTGAAAGATGTCGCCTGAGGACTTATTCACTGACGTCATCGTGACTGGAAGACAAAGATCGAGAGAGGGGAACAAATCAGAAGGGGTTATCCAAGAGCTAGAAGAGTGTTGAAGATGTGAGAAAGGATCATCACTGTGAAAAGCTGGAGGTGGTTAGAACTTGTTGCAACATTATGTACCAGGAGATTTTATCTCAATGCCTCACTTCTCCACACACGTATGAGAAAGGGGTTTATGTGCAGAGACCTGTATCCCCTTGAGCTTAGAGATGTTTTCATCAAAATATACAAAACTCTTCAGGTCTCTGCAATGTACCTGTGGGGATGATTTTTCCATTGGTTGGTATTTAAAATGCTTTATAACTTGCAACATACTTGATCCTCCCAGCTGAACGTATGGCATGGTGAAGGAGTAGTCATTTTCTGACTTAACATACTTCTGTCAGTGGCTTACCTCTGGATTATAACTATGTTTGAACTACTTATGTTAATTAAGAAGGGCAAATTACCTGTCTAATACTTGTATTTGTGGAGGCCAGGTCGTTGGGTGTATTTAAGGCAGAGATTGATAGATTCTTGATTGGACATAGCAGCAAAGGTTACGGGAAGAAAGCCGACAAATGAGGTTGAGGAGGGGTAAAAAGGACCAGCCATGATTGAATGGCGGAGCAGACTCGATGGGCCAAATGGCTTAATTCTGCTCCTATATCTTATGGTATTGGAGTCAATGTGTGCAAAAACTTTTTTTTCCTTGCAGATTTTGATCTTCCTGAAGAAAACATTAAGCAAAGGTAATTTGGTCTTCACCCATTTGTGTTTGTGATGTTTAGACATCAGCGTTGAGATGAATATGAAGGCTTATCTATGAGTTAGCTTGTTCTCCAAATGGGTAAGATGAATTTACTGATACCAGTTGTTTTACTGAGTAATTCAGTCTCAGCCTGAGAACTGTTGGGGTGATATTGGTGGATTTAAGTTTCTGCATGCATCAGGGAAGGAGGTAGATCGAGGATCAACTTTATTCACCATATACTTTTACATGTATTAGGAAAATGCTGTGCTATGTTAGCGCCACATGCAAAAAAAATCAGCGTTCAACAGTTATAAAGAATTTTAAAAAATAATGTTAGAGGTTAAAACGCAAACAACAGTTAGTCCTGACGAAGGGTCTCGGCCTGAAACGTCGACTGTACCTCTTCCTAGAGATGCTGCCCGGCCTGCTGCGTTCACCAGCAACTTTGATGTGTGTTGCTTAGAGGTTAAAGTATGGATATGGATTGAAACATGCATAAATACCAGCATGTATATATTTACAATGTACACAGCTCTATAAAAAGTGGTTGGAAGTGTTTACAGTGCAGTACAGTGACTGAGGCATTATATAGACAGGGGAGAGGGGGCTAACTAGAATGGTTGATCAGATTAACTATTAAGATGGCATGAAGTTTGTTTTTTGTCTTACTAGTCTATAGTGCTTTCCAGTAGGGAGCTTTTGGAAAAGGCAGTTTCCAGGGTGTTTAGTGTACACAGTGATTTTGTTTTCTTGCCCACTTCTTTGTCCTGGACACATGCATGACTTGCAGTCATGGTAGACTGGAGCCAATCACAGTTTTCTGCAGTTTTCAATATTCTGAGATGATGCTGCATCAAACCAGACAGGAATGGATGATGTCAGAATGCTCTCCATGATGGCAGTGTAGAATTGCAATAGTACATTCTGGGAAAGATGATTTATACCAGCTGCCGCAAGAAGTACATCTCTGCCGAGCCTTTTTGCTAATGAAGGAGATTTGTTCTCCCACAAAGTCTTGTGAAATAATAATGTCGAGAAGCCTGAATGTTGAAATTATGCTATCTCCCCACCATTGAGCACATCTGTCGTAAGAAAGCAGCATCCATCATTAGGGACCCCCACCATCCTTGCCAGGATCTCTCCTCACTGTTGCCATCATGTAGGAACGTCATTTCACTCAAATTCACTTGCCCCATCATTAAAATGTTCCCTCAACCTATGGACTCACTTTCAAGGTCTCTTTGTCTCATGTTCTCGATATTTATTGCTTATTTATTGATTATTATTATTTATTTCTTTTTGTATTTGCACAGTTTATTGTTTCTTGCACATTGGTTGTTGGTCCACCCTGTAGGGTGCAGTCTTTCATTGATTCTATTGTGTTTCTGGTATCTACTGTGATTGTCCGCAAGAAAATGAATCTCAGGTTTTTATATGGTGACATTTATATACCCTGACAATAAATTTCCTTGGAACTGTAGAGTTGTTGATGGTAAGTGTTTGGAGAGGAGGCATATTTCTCCTGAACTCAATATGCATCTCTGCCATTTTGAGGGCATTCAGCTCCAAGCTCCAGGTAGCTAATACCTGGAACATGGTGTTAAGAATGGAAGTGGAAGCAGATACGATGAGTAGCATTTTGATCAGCACATGAACAGGCTGAGAAGGGGGGATATAGACTCTGTGCAGGCAGATGGGATGAGTTCTGATGGGATGGGATGAGTACTGATGAAGGGTCTCGGTCCGAAACATCGACTGTTTATTCGTTTCCATTGAAGCCGTCTGACCTGCTGAGTTCTTCCAGCATTTTGTGTGTGTTACTCTTGATTTACAGCATTTGCAGAATCTCTTGTGTTTGGGATTAGTCTAGATTGGTATCATTGTAGACATAGACTGAAGACCAGCATTGTAATGTGTGGTGATTTGAGTTACTGTCACTTTCTTGTCAGTTTGAGCCAGTTTGGCCATTCTCCTCTAACCTCTCTTATTAACAAGGTGCTTTTGCCCACAGAACAGCTGCTTGCTAGATATTTATAGTTTTTCATACCATTCTCTGTAAACCCTAGAAACCGTTGCGCATGAAAATCTCAGGAGATTAGCAGTTCTGAGATACCTGAGAAAAGGATTAATGGTATACTATATGAAGACAATTTCTCACCAGCTTTCTCTTGCAGAATTACCTTTTGAGGGCAGTAACCTTGTCCTGGTTTTGAATAAGTCAGACAGTAATGATGAAGCTTGATACTCTTGTGTGGCCACAGAACAGCGCTGTTGCATGCTGTGGAGTTAATGAAGCCTGTGCACTCTCAAAATGTTAATGGAGCAGTGGAGAACCTTTTGTACAGGGGAGGGTTGGGTTACTCAGGGTGACACGGTAGTGTAGTAGTTAGCACAATGATTCACAGTCCCCAGCGGCCCGTGTTCAATTCCTACCACTGCCTGGAAGGAGTTTGTACTTTCTCCCTGAGACCACGCTGATTTCCTCTGGGTGCTCTGGTTTCCACCCACAGTCCAATGGTGTGTGAGTTAATTGGTCATTGTAAATTGTCCCGTGATTAGGCTAGTGTTAAGTTGGAGAGGTTGGACAACATGGCTCAAAGGGCCTGCGCTGTGCTGTATCTCAATGAATAAATATGCTTCCCTTTAACCTCATGTCACTAAATACTGATGTAAGATCACAAGCCTAGAACATTACCTCTGCTCCTCTCTCAGCAGATGAAAATAAGGATGTAAGAGACAGAGGCAGAGGTGGGGCCATTCAAATGCTTCTACTTGCTCCATCATGGCTGAACTCTTATCACGGGGCCTCTTTCCTGTTCTAACCACAAAATCCTTAATTCATCTGAAAGTCTACTGACCACAGTATTCAGTGCCTAAGTCTGAACAGTTCTCTTATGTAGATAATTCCAATTATCAATCATTAGCCATATCTCAGAAAGCATATGTTGTCATTGGAGAGAGTCCAGAAGAGGTTCACGAGGATGATTCTGGGAATGAAGGGGTTAATGTATGAGGAACGTTTGGCAGCTTTGGATCTGTGCTCACTGGAATTTAGAAGAATGCGGTGGGGGGTGGAATCTCATTGAAACCTACTGACGTGTTGAAAGGACTAGATAGGGTGGATGTGGAGAGAATGTTTCCCATGGTGGGGGTATCCAGAACCAGAGGGCGCAGCCTCAAAATTGAGGGGTGACCATTTAGAACAGAGGTAAGGAGGAGTTTTTTTAGCCAGAGAGTAGTGAATCTGTGAAATGCTCTGCCACAGACTGAAGTGGAGGCCGAGTCCGTGGGTATGTTTAAAGCGGAAGTTGATCCTTTCTTGATCGGTCGGGGCGTCAAAGGATATGGCGAGAAGGCAGGTGTGTGGGGTTGAGTGGGATCTGGGATCACCCATGATGGGATGGCAGAGCAGACACGATGGGCTGAGTGGCCTAATTCTGCTCCTATGTCTTATGGACAATCTTAGTCATACCCTGGGTGAAGAAATATTTTCTTGTCTCTCTGTGGAAAACCCGACATCTTATTTTGAGATGTCCAAGCTGGGGAAGAGTCATTGCCAGTCGAGTCCCTTGACTGCTTAGCTCACCTCTCCGCGCACGGACCTTTGGTTGCTCCCTTTCGTCTTGCCAAATATTTGCTTACCAGCTCTATCTATTACCCCCCTCTACTACCTCACTCACTGCACTGCACTGTAAACTCTTTAAACCACTTCTTATAATGCTGCTTACATTGTAGATACATGCTGGTATTTATTCTAAATCCGTACTTTAACCTCTAAATTATTTTTGGGTGATTCTTTGTCCTTTGTAATTGTTTGGTGTTGCTGTTTTGTGTTGCATGTCATGCCAACACACGAGACCATGGGAAAAACGTTCAGGCTCCTTATAGACTGAGTTGGGAATTGAATCCTCACTCTTCTGATTGCTGGTGCTGTAAAGTGTTACGCTAACCACTACGCTATGAGAAGTTTGCATGTTTTTCCTGCAATCGTGCTTTTTTCCCCCAGTGTCCTCCCATGCACCAAAGATGTGCTGGTAGGATATTGTCCCCTGTAACTTACTTCTTAGTGCGGGTAAGGGGTGATAGAAATTAAGCAGAGTTGAAGGGCAGTGCATGAGAAGGAATAATTTGTTGGGAAATAAGGAGAGGAGTAATGGTACTGACAGGATTGTTATGCTGGTATTCTATGGGATAAAATGTCCTCCTCCTACATACAGTAAGTAAATGTAAAATAATAGCCAGTGTCAATAATTACAACCATGACCCTATTTGTTTCACTATTTAAAACCCAATTGGTGGACTGATGTCCTCTAAAGGAATTCTGTTATCCTCTCTGGATCATCTGTGACTCCAGACCCACAGTGCAGTTGACTTGTAGAAGTGGCCTAGCAAGCAACACACGTCAGGCAACTGGGATTGGCTACAAGAGTTAACATTGTCGGCGTCATCCACCGAAAATAAGTAATTAAGTAAAGGAGAGTGGATTAACTATAGGGTGACACAGTAGTGTAGCGGTTGGTGCAGTTGGTTTGCAGCAGAGTTTGATTCCTGCCGCTGTCAGTACAGAGTTTGAACGTTCTGCCCATGACTGTGTAGGGTTCGTCCAGGTGCTCTGGTTTCCTTCCAAAAATGTATAGGTTAGGGTTAGTGAGTTGGTGGCAACATTTGCACAAACCTTGCTAATTTGCTTTGAACATACTTGTGACAAGTAAAGCTAACCTTATCTTACATAATTTTATAAAATGGAGCTGAATAAATGTCTAAAGAGTTTGGAAATAGAAATGGCAAAATAGCCACCTTCTGGAACATTTCATGGTTCTGACTATTGCAATAGAGAATGATAGACTGCTTTTTAAAAGTCTCTCGTTTGTCGAAGTCCTTGATGCCTACGTAGCAGTTGACTTGACTTGCAGGTATCATTCCGATTCTGTCCCACTGATTGCACATGCATGTTTGTGTTTTACAGAGGTTCTGTTTCAAGAGCTGCAGTACAAGCAGGTTGCTCTGCAGCAATTTGTCCACTATCTGAAGGAGACGGGAGAACAGAAACTACTGATGGAGATGCTCAGGTAAGACGGCTGATCTTGTATTCCATACTTCCTGTTGGCTTTTTGTTTGGATTTTGGAGTGCAGGACGAGGAAGCAGTTGGCAGTCCCTGGGTTGCGTAAGGGCTCCATTTCTAATAATTGTCCATAGGCCGATTTTTCTGTAAATCTGAATTGTCGGTTTCCATATCGTATCGTCGGACACACACTATAATTATTTAATTTCATTGAACAATCATCCTAACTCTACCCATGATAAACTAATGGGAAAAATATATATATATATACTCAGTGGCCATTTTATTAAGTACACCTGTTCACCAGCTAGTTAATGCAAATATCTATTCAGCCAATCATGTGGGGGGGGGGGCAACACAATACATAACAGCATTCAGATATGGTCAAGAGATTCAGTTGTTCAGACCAAACATCAGAATGGGGGAAGAAATCTGATCTAAGTGACTTTGACCATGGAACAATTGTCGGTGCCAGTTAGGGTGGTTTGAGCATCTCAGAACCTGCTGATCTCCTGGGATTTTCATGCATAGCAGTCTTCTAGAGTTTACAGGGAATTGTGCATAAAACAAAAAAAAAAATCCAGCGAGTGGCAATTTTGTATGTGAAAATGCCTTGTTAATGAGAGAGGAGACTGGTTCAAATTGACAGGAAGGCAGCTGTTACCCTCAAATAACCACAAATTACAACGGTAGTGTGAAAAGGAGCATCTCTGAACAGTGATGTGCAAAAGGACACATTGAATCTTGAAGTGGATGGGCTACGGAAGCAGAAGACCACAAAAAATACACTCAATTGCCACTTTATTAGGTACAGGAGTTACAAGGCCACTGAGTGTATAGACATAATTATACATGAATATCATGAAATATTATTATTAGTAATAGTATTATTGCTACCTTGAGAAGTGCTTTCCTAATGTATGGGAGAATTTGCAAAGGGTGGATTTCCTTAGGTCAGGACAGGTTAGGTCATTCATAACTAGTAAATTAACTAATTAAATTCACACAGGAGTGTTGAAACATGAAGTGAATGCCCTGGTTATCCAAGCAAATATTGATGTTATATCCTGCTTGTGCTGACATTTTCCCTAGCCCCACAGTCCCCCACCCGTCACCTCTGGAATTTTCAGTCAACTTGGAATTTCTGAGTGAATTTGGCGGTGACTAATTACCATTGTAACAGGAGTGTGGAATTAGATTTTAACATGAAGCATCTGTAGCATCAAATCCAGCAGAGGGCAGCTTCAAAGAGATAAAGTTATACCAGATATGGATGACTTGGGCTTTAGTCATAGTTATTCCAAAAATCAATATGTATCCTATGAATTTAGCATGCATAGTGACATTATCCTTTATTTCTTTCAATACAGAGCCCTGGGGAGGACAGAAGAGTTTGCAGTAAGTATCCCCTGGCTGGGTACAGAACCCATCTAAATCCTATACAGTTGTCAACACACAGGTTGAATTCCATAATTATTAGCATCAGAATCATGGTACAGAACTTTTTAATCCAGGTGCTTGGACAGAGCCTGTACCACAACAGAATGGGTCCTAAGTTCAGTTAATTAACAAGATATTTTAAAATTCTCAGTTCAGTAGTCAAGTCAAATTTATTGTCACGTGCACCAGTACGGTAAGCAGGTACAATGAAAAATCAGGATCAGTTTTATTATCATTCACATCAGTGGAAAATTTGTGGCAGTATAGCAGAGCAGGATATGAAAATTACCAGAATGCAAAAGAGGAATCGTGAGGTAGTGTTCATGGTTTCATGGACTGTTCAGGTATCTGATAGAAGACTGGAAGAAGCCATTCCTAAAAGTTGGAGTGTGGGTCTTCAGTCTCCTGTATCATTTCCCTGCTTGCAGCAGGTTCACAGGCACGCACATAAATAGTCATACTCATACTTTATTGATCCCGGGGGAAATTGGATTTCGTTACAGTTGCACCGTAGATAATAAATAGTAATAAAACCATAAATAGTTAAATAGTAATATGTAAATGCCAGGAAATAAGTCCAGGGCCAGCCTATTGGCTCAGGGTGTCTGACCCTCCAAGGGAGGAGTTGTAAAGTTTGATGGCCACAAGCAGGAATGACTTCCTATGACGCTCTGTGTTGCATCTCGGTGCAATGAGTCTCTGGCTGAATGTACTCCTGTGAAAAGGACTGTGCAAGGCAGGACGTTAGTCTAAAAAATAAACAATGACAAGCCCATGGAAATGGAGGAGGTGGGCCGTAGTCTTCCATTGCTGAGGTTGGGTTGGAGCTGTGCAGGTCGGTTCAAGATCCTGATGGTTGTAGCAAAGTAGTTGTTCTTGAACCTGGTGGTGTGGGGATTCAGGCTTCTGTACTTTCTGCCGAACCTCGATGGTGAGGGTCAGTGATGATAGATGCCGCCTTGAAGCGGCACCCTGCAGATGTTTGAGGGTGGGGAGGGCTATGTCCACTACCCTCTGCACCCTCTTGCGGCCCTGTGCCTCCTAGTTTTGGACTCACCTGTCCTGGGGAAAAGTTCATACAGGCAATCGCATCTTTTCTACAATCTCCATTAGCACTGATGAACCACAAGGCTCTGTACTTAGACCCCGTGCTCTTCTTGCTTTATACTTATGACTGTGTGGCTAAGCCCAGCTCCAATGCCAGATTAAAGCTTGCTGACGACACAACTGTCATTGGCCGAATCAAAGGTGGTGACAAATTGGCAGATAGGAGGAGAGATTGAAAATCTGACTGAGTGGTGCCACAACAACAACCTCTCACTCAACGTCAGCAAGACCAAGGAGCTGATTATTGACTTCAAGAGGAGGAAACCGGAGGTCTTTGAGCCAGTCCTCGTTGGGGGATCAGAGGTGGAGTGGGTCAGCAAATTTGAATTCCCAGGCGTTATCATTTCAGAGGATTGACACTTGGCCCAGCACATAAGTGCCATTACAAAGAAAGCATTGCAGCACCTCTACTTTCTTAAAAGTTTGTGAAGTTTCAGCATGTCATCTAAAACCTTTCACAAACTTCTACAGATGTGTGGTGAAGAGTATATTGACTGGATGCATCACGGCCTCGCATGGAAACACCAATTCCTTTGAATGGAAGAGCCTCCAAAAAGTAGTGGATATGGCCCAATCCTTGATGGGTAAAGCCCTCCCCACCATTAAGCACATCTACACTGAACGAAGACACTGGAAGGCAGCATCCACCATTAAGGATCCCCACCATCCGGGCCATGCTTTCTTCTCATTGCTTCCATAGGAGCCTCAGGATGCACACCACCAAGTTCAGGAACAGTTATTACCCTACAATCATGGGACTCTTGAAGTGGAGGGGATAACTTCACTCACTCCATCCTATGGACTGACTTTCAAGGATTCTTCATTTCATGTTCTCGATACTTATTGCTTATCTATTTATTTATTATTAATTTTCTCTTGTCTTTTTGTATTCGCACACTTTGTTAGAGGCAGTCTTTCATTGATTCTATTATTTTTTTGCATTTATAAGACCGTAAGACATAGGAGCAGAATTAGGCCCTCTGGCCCATGGAGTCTGCTCCACCATTCAATCATGGCTGATCCTTTTTTCCCCTCCTCAGCCCCACATCCCAGCCTTCTCCCCGTAACCTCTGATGTTGTGTCCAATCAAGCTCTGCCTTAAATCTACTGAACGACCTGGCCTCCACAGCTGCCTGTAGTAACAAATTCCACAAATTCACCACCCTCTGGCTAAAGAAATTTCTCCACATCTCTGTTTTAAATGGTTGCCCCTCTATCCTGAGGCTGTGCCCTCTTGTCCTAGACTCCCCCACCATGAGAAACATCCTTTCCACATCTACTCTGTTGATGCCTTTCAACATTTAAAAGGTTTCAATGAGATCCCCCTCATCCTTCTAAATTCCAGAAAGTACAGGCCCAGAGCCATGAAGTGTTCCTCATATGGTAACCCTTTCATTCCTGAGTTGTATATGGTGACATATATATACTTCAAACTTTTAACTTTGTTACCTTCCATCCTATGTATGGCTCTCATAATTATAAACACCTTTATAAGGTTGCCCCTCCCATTTCCAGTTTAGCTGCATCTTACCTATAACAGGGTGACATAAATATAATTGAGATCATGGCTGATCCAACCTTGATCTCATTTATATATGTATGTTATAGGAAAGGCCTCAATGCTTCTTTTCCTCCTCTCTCATCTTATGGTTCATGAGTCTGGCAATCTCTGTTTTGAATATATTAGATGACACTGCCTCTGCAGCTCTCTGGAGGAGAATACCCCTATGAAAAGAGAAATTCCTATATATGTATTCCCATGCATTATCTTGGGACATAGGAGACCATTTGGCTCAGTGACTCTTATGTTAGCTCTCAGAAGCATGCCTATCAGTGATACCATGCCACCATTTGACTCCCTGTAAGGTCTTCTCTCTTACCCATCAACTCCTCCAGTTCCCCTGGCATCTGCCTGCACTGCGGCCAATTTACAGTGCTCAATTAACCTCCCCTGCAGAATATGGGAGGAAATCAGGGACCCTGGGGTAAGTCTGTGTGGACATAGAGAACATGCAGACTGCACACGGTCAGTAACAGACATCAGTCTGTAGCCTGGGTTCCTGGAACTGTGAAGCAACAGCACTATCTATTTGCATCACTGTTCCTCCTCATTTGTCTTAAGTCGGCAATGCCTTATTCTGAATCTATACCCACTCGTTTAAGGTAACCCTATTAAGGGAAACATTCCCTTGCCTTCCTCCCTCCGATCCCCTTCAATGTCCATCAAAATCTTAAAACATTTTAATAAGGCATTTTGTCATTTTCCTATACTGTGTTGTGTACAGGCCCAATGTACTCAGCCATTCAATGCCTTCATCCCATCCTGAATCCCTCCCGTACAATTGTTACCTGGATGCCATTCATTAAGGTCCTGATACCTGGCACCTGGCACCACAAAGTTGTGCGCATCTGAAAAGCCGTGAGGTAAGGACAAAATCTTTTGGGGACACAATAGATCCATCACTGCAAAAGAGGGGGAATCTCAGTTAATGTCTGTTTCTATCTATGAGAGGACTTTAATTTATCTCTCTTCTGCTGCCTATCAAATTTTATAGGATTTTCTGATTTTATCTCAGAATTCTGCAACTTGTAATTGCTTCATTACTGCACCTTGAGTTCAAAATAAATTTATTATCGAAGTACATGGAGTTCTGCATAGGTATGTTCCATTGAGGCAGGGAAAGGATGGTAGGGTAAAAGAACCATGGTGTACAAAGGATATAGAAAATCCAGTTAAGAAAAAAAGAAAAGCTTATGGAAGGTTCAAGAAACTAGGTACTGTTAGAGCTCTAGAAAATTACAATGGTGTCAGGAAGGAGCTCAAGAATGAAGTTAGGAGAGTTAGAAGGGGCCTTGAGAAGACCTTGGCGACCAGGATTAAGGAAAACCCCAAGGCATTTTACAAGTACGTGAAGCACAAGAGGATGTGCCACGTGAGAATGGGACCAATCAGGAGTGAGATTGGAAACCTGGGTATGGAGCTGGACGAGGTAGCGGAGGTACTTAATGAATACTTTGCTTCAGCATTCACCAGTGAAAAGGACCTTGGCAATTGTGGGGATGACTTACAGCAGACTTGAGTGTATAGACATTAAGAAAGAGGATGTCCTGGAGCTTTTGAAAGGTATTAAATTAGATAAGTTGCCGGGACCGGATGAGATATACCCCAGGCTCCTGTGGGAAGTGAGGGAGGAGATTGCTGAGCCTTAGGTGGTGATCTTTGCCAAGGAAGATTGGAAGGTTGAAAACATTGTTCCCTTGTTCAAGAAAAGGAGTAAAGATAGCCCAGGAAATTATAGACCAGTGAGTCTTACTTCTGGGGAGGGCAATTTGTTGGAGAACTTCCTGAGAGGTAGGATTTATGAGCATTTAAACAGATTTAATCTGATTAGTCATAGTCATAGTCATACTTTATTGATCCCGAGGGAGATTGGTTTTCGTTACAGTTGCACCATAAATAATTAAATAGTAATAAAACCGTAAATAATTAAATAGTAATATGTAAATTATGCCAGGAAATAAGTCCACGACCAGCCTATTTGCTCAGAGTGTCTGACCCTCCAAGGGAGGAGGTGTAAAGTTTGATGGCCACAGGCAGGAATGACTTCCTATGACGCTCAGTGTTGCATCTCAGTGGAATGAGTCTCTGGCTGAATGTACGCCTGTGCCCAACCAGTCCATTATGTAGTGGATGGGAGACATTGTCCAAGATAGCATGCAACTTAGACAGCATCCTCTTTCCAGACACCACCATCAGAGAGTCCAGTTCCATCCCCACAACATCACTGGCCTTACCAATGAGTTTGTTGACTCTGTTGGTGTCTGTTATCCTCCGCCTGCTGCCCCAGCACACAACAGCAAACATGATAGCACTGGCCACCACAGACACGTAGAACATCCTCAGCATCGTCTGACAGATGTTAAAGGACCTCAGTCTCCTCAGGAAATAGAGACGGCTCTGACCCTTCTTGTAGACAGCTTCAGTGTTCTTTGACCAGTCCAGTTTATTGTCAATTCGTATCCCCAAGTATTTGTAATCCTCCACCATGTCCACATAGTCAGCATGGCTTTGTCAAGGGCAGGTCATGTCTTACGAGCCTGATTGAATTCTTTAAGGATGTAATAAAACACATTGATGAAGATAGAGCAGTGGATGTACTGTATATGGATTTTAGTAAGACATATGATAAGGTTCCCCATGTGAGGCTCAATCAGAAAGAAATGAGGCATGGGATCCTTGCTTTGTGGATCCAGAATTGACTTGCCCACAGAAGGCAAAGGGTAGTTGTAGATGATTTGTATTCTGTATGGAGGACGGTGGCCAGTGGTATTCTGCAGGGATCTGTTCTGGGACCCCTTCTCTTTGTGATTTTTATAAATGACCTGGATAAGGAAGTAGAAGGATGGGTTAGTAAGTTTTCTGTTGACACAAGAGTTGAAGGGTGTTGTGGATAGTCTGGAGGGTTGTCAGAGGTTACAGCGTGACAACGATAGGATGCAGAACTGGGCTGAGAAGTGGCAGATTGGGTTCAATCCAGATAAGTGTGAAATGGGTCAGTTCAGTAGGTCAAATTTGGAGACAGAATATAATACTAATGGTAAGCCTCTTGGCATTTTGGAGGATCAGCAAGATCTTGGGATCCACATCCATAGGACACTTAAAGTTGCTGCGCAGGTTGACAGTGTTGTTAAGAAGGCGTATGGTGTGTTGGCCTTCAACCATGGGATTGTGTTCAGGAGCCGTGAGGTAATGTTACAGCTATATAAGACCTTTGTTAGACCCCAGTTGGAGTACTGTTTTCAGTTCTGGTCACCTCACTAAGGAAGGATGTGGATAATATAGAGAGAGTGCAGAGGAAATTTACAAGGACGTTACCTGGATTGGAGAGCGTACCTTTTGAGACTAGGTTGAGTGAACTTGGCCTTTTCTCCTTGGCACGGCAGAGAATGAGAGGTGACCTGACAGAGGTGTATAAGATGATGAGAGGCATTGATCGTGTGGCTAACACAAGGGGGCATAGTTTTAAGGTGCTTGGAAGTAGGTACAGGGGGATGTCAGAGGTAAGTTTTTCACACAGAGAGTGGTGGGTGTGTGGAATGCACTGCCAGCGAAGGTGGTGGAGTCGGATACAATAGGGTCTTTTAAGAGCCTGTTAGGTACGTGGAGCTTAGAAAAATAGAGGGCTATGCGATAGGGAAATTCTGGGAAGTTTCTAGAGTAGGTTCCATGTTTGTCACAACATTGCGGGCCAAAGGGCCTGTAATGTGCTGTAAATTTCTATGTTTCTATGTTTAGATAGGTCACTGTATAATACCTAGAGATTCATTTTCTTGTAGACATTCACTGTAAAAGCGAAGAAATACAATAGAATCAATGAAAAACTACACACAAAATGTTGACAGCCAATGTGCAAAGGAAGACAAACTGTGTAAATAAATAAATAGTACTGAGAACATGAGTTGTAGAGTCCTTGAAAGTGAGTCCGTAGGTTGTGGCATCAGTTCAGAGCAGAGATGAATGAAATTATCCATGATAGTTTTAGGAGCCATGATGGTTGACTATTCCTGAACCTGGTGGTCTTATAGCTCCTTCCCAATAGCAGCAGCGAGAAGTGAGCATGGTCTGGATGGTGGAGATCCTTAATGATGGATGCTTGAGAATGGTCGGTTCCCAAGCTTCCAGTTTCTAAATTGTTGTTAAGGATTTTCTGTTGATGTCTGAAGCAAATTTGCAGGAGATATTAACTCGTTTTCAAATTCAATAAATGCCATTGCAGTCAGGTTAATTTGTTTTAATATTTTAATTTCTTATTTCAGCTCTTGCGCTACAAGGAACATTTAAATATCAGAAGCCATAGTGAGAGGAAGGAATATTTGAAAAGCTGTATTGGGTAAGTATTGAGTAGAGATACTGTGTAAGCAAGCAGCTGAGAGAAGGCAAGCTAACAGGGTTGATAATTTTGTTTATTTCCACCCAAGGGCTCTAAGTTTCTAATTTCTCTCCTCCTTTCCCACTTGATGCGCTCCCCTTGTTGGGCCACAGTGCTGTGGGTACAGGGCATTCAAATGTTCATCCAGGTACTATGTTAGTTGAAGCAGTGAATGTTGAAATCCCTGCACACTGTGATCATGTCCAAACACAATCCTGCCATCCCTCACTTTGTATTAGAAACAGAGGGCTATACAGTACAGAAACAGGCCCTTCAGCCCAGTAAGTCTATGTCAGAATCAAAATCAGATTTATTTTCACCAGCATGTGTCGTGAAATTTGTTAACTTAGCAGCAGCAGTTCAATGCAATACATAATATAGAAGAGAAAAAACAAAACAAAATAACAAACAAATAAATATATTGAATAGATTAAAATAGTGCAAAAACAGAAATACTATATAGATTAAAAAAGTGAGGTAGTGTCCAAGGTTCAATGTCCATTTAGGAATCTGATGGCAGAGAGGAAGAAGCTGTTGCTGAATTGCTGAGTGTGTGCCTTCAGGCTTCTGTATCTCCTACCTGATGGTAACGGTGAGAAACGGGCATGCCCTGGGTGCTGGAGGTCCTTAATAATGGATGCTGCCTTTCTGGGACACCGCTCCCTGAAGATGTCCTGGGTACTTTGCAGCCTAGTACCCAAGATGGAGCTGACTAGATTTACAACCCTCTGCAGCTTCTTTCGGTCCTGTGCAGTAGCCACCCCCCACCCCACATACCAGACGGTGATGCAGCCTGTCAGAATGCTCTCCACAGTACACCTATAGAAGTTTTTGAGTGTATTTGTTGACATACCGAATCTCTTCACACTCCTAATGAAGTATAGTCACTGTCTTGCCACCATACTAATCCCACAGAGGGGAAGGTGGGTGGTGGGGAAGCAGAAATGAACTAAGAAACTGGGAAGCGACAGGCGGAAGAGACAGCTTCCCCTTCACCTGGTCTCACCTATCACTTCCCATCTTGTATCTTTCCCCTCCCCTCACCTTCTTGTTCTGGCTTCTACTCCTTCCTTTCAGTCCTGAGGAAGGGTCATGACCCGAAACGTCGACTGTTCATTCCCCTCCATGGGTGCTGCGTGACCTGCTGAGTTCCTCCAATGTTTTTTGTGTGATACCTGAGATTTCCAGTACCTGCTGAGTCTCTTGTGTTTATGATTTTCTCTGTCTCTGTTTTTGTCTTTAGGCTCCCGTTTGCGACTGATGATAGTGCCTTTGTTGAAGATCACTATACACTGCTGGAGAGACAGATTATTATCGATGTGAGGAACAACTTGGTGTATAGTTTACCTTTCCATTATCATTGGTCCACCTCAGAACCCACCATCAGCTCGTTCCTTCGACACCCACTAATGGTCTTCTCCCCTTCCAACTGCAAGTTTATCCCATATCTACCTTGATTTCCAGCCAGATTTCCACATTGGAAAGAACTGCTTTGTTTTTGCTCAAATTCAAAAAGACATAGTCAGCACTTTTTTTTCCCCCACGGGTACACAATAGAAAGCCTACTGTCTGCATGCAGCTTGTTGTGGATGCAGCTTAATCTATTATTTGAACCAGCTTGCCCTCCACTAACTGTCATATCACATCCAAGGACCCCTCTCCTGCTGAGAATTCTCTCTTCTCCCCTCTCCCTTTGGGCAGAAGGGGCAAAAGCATGAGAACATTTACCAGCAGACTCAAGGGCAGCTTCTGTCCCGCTATTATAGAATCTTGTATGGACCTAATATATACTAAAACTGAAATCTTTCTATCTTAATCTGTCTTGTTGTGACCCTTGCGCTTTATTTGTCCACTATACTGTTTCCTCCCACAGCCCAAAGACGTATGAGTTAGTAGGTTAATTGGTCATTGTAAATTGCCCTGTGCAGAGGCGAGGGTTAAATAGTTGTGTTGCTGGATGGTGTGGCTAACTAGCCCGGAAGGGCCTGTTCCGTGCTGTATTTCTAAGTAACTAAATCAATGTGCTGCATTTTCTCGGTATCTGCAACACAATATATTCTGCATTCATTATTTTTACTTTGGTACTACTGATGTATTTATGTCTGGTGTGATCTAGTTGGAGGCCATGTAATCAAAAGCCTTTCACTGCACCTTAGAACATGGATCAATAATATGCCAATTACTAATTCCCAGCATTTTGTGTTAGTATCACACTCTGTACATTATAGCCAGTTTTGTATGAGACATAGTGTCATACAGCATGGAAGCAGGTCCTTTGCCCCAACTCATCCATGCCAACTGTGTTGCCCGTGTTTGGCCCACAGCCTTCTCAACCTCCCTTATCCATGTACTTATCTAAATGGCTCAATGTGCCCACCTCAACTATTATTTTTGGTAGCTCATTTTAAGTACACATCACCCTTTTGTGAAGCAGCTGCCCCTGATGTCCCTTTTAAATCTCTCACCTCTGATCTTAAACCTATGCCCTCTTGTTTTTTTATGGACCACCTCCCTGGGATAAATACTCTGTGCTTTCACCCTGTCTGTGCCCTGCCTGATCTTACTCACCGCTCCTGATCACTGATCTCCCTCCTGGTACTTAGCCTTGCAACCGGAACAAGTGCCACACCTGCCCCTAAACACCCCAGGGCCCCAAACAGTCCTTCCACTGGAGGTGACTCTTCATTTGTGAGTCCATTGGGCTCATCTACTATATCCGGTGCTCCTGGAGTGGCGTCCTGTATATTGGCGAGACCCGACGCAGATTGGTAGACTGCTGAGCACCTTCGCTCCATCTGCCAGAAAAGCAAGATCTCCTGGTGGCCATCCATTTCAGTTCTGCTTCCCATTCCCATTCCCATTCCCATTCTGGCATAACAGTCCATGGCCTCCTCTACTGTCGTGATGAGGCCACGCTCAGTTTGGAGGAGCAACACCTAATATTCCGTCTGGGTAGCCTCCAACCTGATGCAATGATCATCGATCTCTCGAACCTCTGGTAGTTGTCCCCCCCCCCCCGCCCCACTTCACCATTCCCCAATCCCATTTCCGTCTCTCACCTTATCTCCTTACCTGCCCATCACCTTCCTCTGGTTCTCCTCCCCCTTCCCTTTCTTCCACGGCCTTCCGTCCTCTCTTATCAGATTCCCCTTTCTCCAGCCCTTTATCTCTTTCTCCTATCAACTTTCCAGCTCTTTACTTCACCCCACTCCCGTTTTTTCTTATCATCTGCTACCTTTTACTTCTTCCTCCCCTTCCTCCACCTCCTTACTCTGACTTCTCATTTCCTTTTCCAGTCCTGATGAAGGGCTTCAGCTGAAACGTAGATTGTTGAATTTTTTTCCATAGATGCTGCTTGGCCTGCTGAGATCCTTCAGCATTTTGTGTGTATTGTTTATTCACCACTGTCAGGTCCTCCCCCTAATAAGGTAAAAAGGTTCTAGTAAATGCAACTTTCCTCATAACTAAGGCCCCTAAGTCCAAGCAATATCCTGATAAATCTTTTATGCATTATTTCTAGTTTAAAGTCTTTCCTATAACAGGGTAACCAGAACGATACACCATAGTCCAAATGAGGCTTTATCCACTCCAAGTTGTTCTTGTTTTACTGCATATTTTATGTCCTTCTGAGAGTGCCCAGTGAACTTATGTGGTATCTTTAACTAAGTAAGAAACTGTAAAGAGAGACAAATTTAGGGTTTACTGGGAATGAACTCTGGGTGGTACTTGTGAAAAGGACTGTCCATTTCACTGAGATTGCCCTGGCTTCAGAGGTGACCATTGTTGTTTCTGGGTTTTCAGGAGAACGATAAACGTGTTGAGGCATCCAAACAGATGAAAGTGTTCATTGAGCACCCCAGGAAGGCTTCCATCCTGTGCATGCCACTCGTGACAACACTTTACTACTCCTGCTTTTATCATTACGGAGAAACGGAGGTGAGTCACTGTTTCTGATTGCAGTCCCGCACATGCGTTAGCTGCATCAGGGCTGAGAGTGGAGCACAACTGCTTTAGAACATAGAACGGTACAGCACAGTACAGGCCCTTTGGTCCATGGTGTTGTGCCAACCTTCTAACCTGTTCTAAGATCTATTTGACCCGTCCCTCTCCTATAGCCTTCCATTTTTCTATCATGCATATGGCTATCCGAAGACTTCCGGGTCATCAAGGGAATGGCGGCGTAAGGAAAAGGTCTCTCGACAAAAAAGAAGGTAAACTGCCCCAAAATCGAATTTAGACAAATACTTAATATTGCATAACTATATTAATAAAAGGGGCAAGGATGATGTCTAAGAACAAGATTAAAAAGTCCGCTCCGAAGGCTGATAAACATAAAGAGACGCAGCAAGGCGACGGGCCTAGCTCCCCCACGGCAAGCCAGGACGGAGATAATGAGGGGGAATCGGTGACTCTGTCTTTGATTCTCGGAGAGATTCGTGAGTTCCGACAAGATAACAGCAAACAGCTGGAAGATATTAATGGAGAAATAGTAAAAACTAACTCGCGGATAGATGAAGCCGAAGCGAGGATCGTTGGAATTGAAGAGAAGCTACAAAACGCCGAGGAAGTGATAGCAGAAATGCTGAAGCTGCAAGACCAACTCCAGTGGAAACTAATAGATCAAGAAGGCCGCTCGAGAAGGGAAAATGTGAGGATCTACGGAGTTCCTGAAGGAACCGAAGGTAAACCCGGATTGATGATTCCCTTCATAGAGAAGCTGCTTAGAGAGAGCCTTGATATACCGGCCGCAAAAGACCTACAGATAGAAAGAGCTCACCGCGCGTTGGCACCACAGCCTCCGGCAGGTGCCCAGCCCAGATCAATTCTGATCAGATTTCTCAGTTACAGAACGAAGGAAGAGGTGCTTAAACGGGCATGGCAAAAGAAAGGTTTCATGTGGAGCAACTGTAAAATCAGTTTAGACCACGACTACGCACGGGGGATTCTTGCCAGACGGAAGGAATATACGGAAACACGGAGAGTCCTGAAGGAAAACAACATCAGATTCCAGACCCTGTATCCAGCTCGGCTGAGAGTCTTTTACGACGAAGGGACAAAAACTTACGCTACGGTGGAGGAGGTAACGTCGGACCTGGCGGACCGGGGACTACCTATTAAAGTTATCGCCCAACTGGAGTCGCTACTGGAGAGGATTCGGCAGAAGTCGTGGCAGTTAGTGGGGCGAGGACGCTCCACTCGAACCAGAGTGTCAAACTACAAGGAAAAGCTGCAAATATTCAGACGCGAATGTACAGAGAATACAGATTAATTAAGAGAAATGACTGAAAAGAGTAAATCGGACTTAAAGGTAAAATGAAAACTGGTAACTGAAAATAAACTAGGCGGAATAACTTGAATGATAGCAATTTGGTCGAGACATAAACAGGAGAAAATTCTCTATGATTATTCAAACTGCTGAGGGCCCTCTAACACAGGGTGAAGATAGAGGTTATCCCTCTGAACTGAGGCGGGTTGGTGCTCAAGCCTCACTGGGAAGTCGGGAAAAATTTTCAAATGTTACACGTTCAAAAATGTCTAGGGTGTGGTTATATGGTTTACTGTTGAGAAGGGATTGCTTACTGTTTGGTTAGAAAAGGAGAGTGTTTTTTTTCTACTAGAGAAAAATGCAAACTGAATTGGTAAAAATAATTTCCTATAATGTTAATGGGGTTTTGAATCCAATTTAAAAAAATAAGATTACGTCTAAATTGAAAAAAGAGAGGGCACAAATAGCTTTCCTCCAGGAAATACATATGAGCCAATCTGAACATGGAAAATTAAAAAGAATGGGCTTTAAGCATGTATTTTATTCATCATATAAATTGAGTCACAAAAGAGGGGTAGCTACTTTAATATCAAGTACTCTTAATTATGAACATATTTCAGAGACTAAAGACAAAGAAGGACGGTTTGTAAAAATCACAGGAAGAATAGAAGGTACAGAAATAACATTGCTGAATGTTTATGCTCCTCCAGGTTGTGAATGGTCATTTTATAGACACATTTTTGACCTAATGGTCAGTTCTCAAGGGGTAGTAATTTGTGGAGGGGATTTTAATATTAGAGTAAATCCTGTATTAGATTCTTCAAGAATAGTTCCTCAGAATAAACCTGTGACTCGGAAAATGAATTCATTGATGGAGGAGTTGGGAATTATAGATGTCTGGAGGGAATTACACCCTACTAGTAAAGATTATACACATTCCTCTTTCCCTCATTCAGCCTATTCAAGGATAGACTATTTCTTTATCTTTAATACAGATAGACTCAGGATAAAAAACTGTAATATTGCAACAATTGATCTGTCGGATCATAGCCCAGTCTCTATGTCTCTAATCCTGGAAAGGAAAATGAGGAAAACACTATGGAGGCTAAACTCACATATACTCAATAACTCGAAAGTAATGGAGAGATTAAGGGGAGAAATCAAAGAATATCTAGACCTTAATGACAGGGGAGAAACATCACCAGTGATCTTATGGGATACATTGAAAGCTGTACTGAGAGGGAAAATTATTTCCATTACTGCTCACATGAAAAAAATCAATGCACAAAAATTAGCAGACCTTCAAGGAAAATTAAAACAACTTCAAGTTGTAGATAGCAACAAAAGTAATTCAAATCGAAAACAGGAAATTGCAAAGTGAAATTGACGATATTTATACGTTGGAAACTCAAAGAAATTTTCTTTACCTGAGACAAAAGAATTATGAAGTAGCAGGTAAATCAGCTAGATTATTAGCATATAAATTATGAAAACAACAAACAGACAATACAATTCATAAAATAAAGAATCCAAAGACAAAGCTTGTGGAGAGTGCAATAGGGAAAATTCAAGAGAGTTTTGAAACATATTATTGAGAGCTGTACTCCCAGCCCCGGGCCCCCAATGAGCCCTATATAGACAGTGTATTGAATTTTTTAGATCTACCTAAACTTACAGATTTACAAAATGAAAGTTTATTAGAACCAGTAACCGTCAAAGAACTGAACGTGGCCATCTCTAGGTTAAAGGCTGGAAAGTCCCCGGGTTCTGATGGGTTTACCTCAGAGTGGTACAAGTCCCTGAAGACGCAGTTAGCCCCATTACTACTTAACACCTTTAATTGGATCTTGCAGAGAGGAGAAACTCCACCTTCCTGGAGAGAAGCGATTATTTCAGTTATTCCTAAAGAGGGTAAAGATAAACTAGAATGTGGCAATTAGCGGCCAGTTAGTGTTCTTAATTTAGATTACAAACTATTTACATCTATATTAGCGTGCAGATTGGAAAAGCTTTTACCTGGCCTAATCCACTTAGACCAGACTGGATTTATTCAACAAAGACAAACACAGGACAACATAAGGAGAACTCTGCACATATTAGAACAGGTTAATAAGAACAAGACAGAGACAATGGTAGTAGGATTGGACGCTGAGAAAGCTTTTGATTCGGTTAGTTGGGCATTCCTATACAGAGTGTTAGGAAGATTCGGCTTTCAAGAAAAGTTTATTAAAGTAATTCAGACTCTATATGACAGCCCTGCAGCCCGAATTAAGATAAATGGGGACCTCTCTGACTCCTTCATCTTAGAGAGAGGCACTAGACAGGGATGCCCAATTTCTCCTCTCCTTTTTGCGCTATATATTGAACCGCTTGCCCAACTAATAAGACAGAGCGAAATCGTAAAAGGTATCAAGGTGGCAGGGATTGAACAGAAAGTGGCGTTATTCGCAGATGATGTTTTGGTCTATCTGAGTGAACCAGAAAAATCATTTATAGGATTGTTTACACTGTTGGATGACTTTGGGAAAATATCAGGTTATAAAATAAATGTCAAGAAAACGCAGGTTATGTCCCTAAATTATACACCATCCAAAAAATTGCAGGATACATACGATCTTAAGTGGGAAGCTAAATCATTAAAATATTTAGGAATAACCCTGCCGAAGGATCTTTCAACACTGTCACAGGTAAATTATGGGCCATTAATCTCAGAGATAAAAGCAGATATGCATAGATGGAATCTTATCCCCTTTTTAAGTTTAAATTCAAGGATAAATACTATAAAAATGAATATTCTTCCTCGGTTATTGTATCTTTTCCGTACTTTACTGGTGGAGGTGGATGATAATCAATTCACGGAATGGGACAAATGGATTTCCCGTTTCATTTGGCAAGGAAAGAAACCTAGAATTCGATATAACACCTTACAGTTAGGGAAGGAAGGAGGAGGTATGGTTCTTCCTTGCCTGAGAAATTATTTTTATGCCTCACAGATAACCCCTCTGTTATATTGGTGTAATAGGGAATATAAGGCTAGATGGAAGGAAATAGAATTTGGATTAGTTGACAGTTTTCCTCTACAGGCCTCAATAGCTGACAAAGGTTTGATGGCCCAGTTGGAAAAATTTAAAAACAGTTGGATAAATCTTACATTAAAAGTATGGCAGAAGGTGGTTAATTCATGTGGAATTAATAACATGTTAAAACTCTTTAGATGGTGTGCATATGATACCGAATTCCTTCCCAACAGAGGAGATAAAAGATTTGAGCTATGGATAAAGAAAGGTCTTACAACCTACCTCTCATTTATAGATAAAAGAGTATTACAAAGTTTCCAAATCCTGCAGGACAAAGATGGCCTAGAACATAATGACTTTTTTAGGTACCTTCAAGTATGAAACTATGTTAACCAGAGTTGTAGATATACAGACCTATCAACAGTAGAATTAGAATTTTTCAAGATTCTGAATTCGGCTTGCAGTTCAATACCTAGTAAATCAGTTTCTCGCCTATATAATGCACTCTCCCATGCTAAAAATGTAAATACACTGTATATTAAAGAGAAGTGGGAGAAAGAAGCGGGGTTGATACTTTCAGAGGAGGCTTGGGGGAAAATCTGCAGCTTTCAATGGTCCTCGACTAATTCTTTGACTTGGAGAGAACATTGTTGGAAAAACATTATAAGATACTTGAAGACCCCATATCAGGAAAAATATAAAGATACAAACGTGACGTGTTGGAGAAGTTGCGGCTCCAAGGAGGCAAATCATTTTCATATTTTCTGGGATTGCCCTAAATTAAGTCTATATTGGGAAGGTATTCATAGAACATTAGTTAAGGTACTTAGGTCCCAGATACCTCTGAACTTTGAGACGCTCTATTTGGGGCATGTATTGTTTCTTGAACAGAAGGAAGATATAAAGTTGCTGCAGGCCCTCTTAGCGGCAAGTAAGAAATCAATCACTAGAAAGTGGCTAAATCCAATACCACCTACATTAGAAGATTGGCACGAAATTATCTTGGAAATATTTAAAATGGAAAAGTTGACTTATTCCCTGAGAATTCAAAAAGAAAAATTTTATCAAATCTGGAATAAATGGATTGAATATATAACCCCTATGCGAGCAGACTTTAGATGACTCTCCTAATGATTTATACTGCTCTTCTCATCAACACAGTAATATTGCTAACGTAAGCACCCCTAGTCTAAATGTCTTTTTTTTTTGTTTTCTTTTGGAAAATAGAGAATTAACACAAGTAAAGGGAAAGATTTGGGAAAGAGATAAAAAATGAAAAAATTAAATAAGTACATAGGGATTGGATAATTATGTCTGCGGGCAGGAGCAAGCATGAACAAATTAGGATATAAACACCTACAATGGTTGTTACATAGCCTTATATACAACATTTTGGTCCAGTGGAAATGGTCCAGAAGAGTTATATGGAAACTATTATTACCATTTTTCTTAACAACTAATACCATTACTTAGCCTAATAGATTAGAATTACCACAGTACATAATTATCTATTTAAGTGTCTAATTTCCTTTTATATCATCTGAATGTGTACTTAAGAATGTATAAATAATTATAGTTTTATACATATAAAAAATGGAAAAGGTTATATGTGTGAAAAAGTACATAATATTTGTGAATTCCTTATCCAAATAAAAATAAAATTTTAAAAAAAGCATATGGCTATCCAAGAGTCTCTTAAATGTTCCAAGTGTATCTGCCTCTCCCACTACCCCCGGCATCTACCGCTCTCTGTTTAAGTAAGACCTACCTCCACTCACCTAAATGGATTTTGCTATGTGGTTTTATTAGTGAGATGCCCAATTACCCTAAGGAAGAGCTAATATTTTCGACTCTTATCATGCGTGTGTTGGGGATGACAATGTATTTCTGTCTCCATTGTTGATAGGGCATTCCTTCTGGATGGGAGTATAGCTCAACATACTCATAAACATCCACCCCCCCACCCCCTAAACATATTACACCAGCACACAAGTAGAGTGGGAAATGAGTGGATAATTACCACATCAATATTGCTTGATAACTTCACTGCTATAAATCATGGAGTCATATGGCACAGAAACAGACCCAATAGCCCAACTTCCCATGACGTTGAAGATGTCGGCCTGACCTAGTTCCATTTGCCTGCATTTGGCCCTTATCCCTCCAAACCTTTCCTATCCATCTACCTGTCCAAATATATTTTATACATTGCAATAGTACCCACCTTTACCACTTCTTCTGGCAGCTAATGGGTGATGGGGATGAGAAGGTAGTGTATTTTGAGAAAAGTGTTTATCAATATTGTTTATTGTTATTTTCAGTAAACAAGTATAAAGGAGAACTACATGATTGTTACTCCAGATTCAATACAAGCATAATAAGAATAAAGAGCAGAGTGAATAACAAAATAAATAAAAATGCATAAGATTAGCTCATATACCTAGACTGATTGTGTGTATGTAATGAGATGCTCGATATAGGAGTATCTGTACATAAGGTGACTGACAGGAAATGATAAAGTAGTACTGATGGGGGGTTGTGTGGTGGCATGGGTTAATGTGTGGTGGTGTTGATCAGCCTGATGGCTTGAGGGAAGTAACAGTTTTTGAGTCTGGGAATCTTAGCGTGGATGCTGTGTACCCTCTTTCCTGATGGGAATGAAAGCAACAGTCCATGAGAAGGATGGGAGGGGATCCTTCATAAAATTTCTGGCCTTTTGCTGGCACCTTTCTATGTATATGTCCTTGATGGCAGGTAGGCTGGTGCTGGTGATGCATCGGGCAGTTGAGCATTGTAGAGCCCTTCTGTCTGCCGCAGTGTGGTTACCATACAACGCAGAGGCGCAGCATGTCAGGGCGCTCTCAACTGCACATCTGCAGAGGGTCATGAGTATTGATGTGCTTAGTCCAGCTTTCTTGACTTGGACCTCCTCAGAAGGTCGAGGCATTATCAGGCAATAAGGTTAAATTAAATGTTGACAAGAACTGGTCCTTTTATTTAAAAACAGCAGTGTTGATTGACATTGAATTCCTGGTGATACTTCTTCGCTGTGTCCTGCAGTTGGGCGTTAGAGGTTTGGTCTGAGGCTCCTCTCCACCCCAAACATGACAGAGCTGCCAAGGATTTTCACGGCAATCCTGTGTAAAACAAAGTAAGCTGCATTTGGAGCGAGCTTGAGGGTTACTGAGGGCCAGATCACCCTGCTGGTTTCAGGGAGCTTTAATGTTGTACTGTGGTAAATTCCATAAACGTTACAACTAACCACAAATAAAGTCACAATTCAGATTATGTAAATTAGTATGGTTCAGGTGATGAGAGCAAAATAGGTGAGACATGACTGTCATCAAGGTGGCTGAGGTGGGAAATGTCTAACCTTGCTTTACAGCTGAAATACTTCCAGATGATAACAGCGTTCCCTTTTTGTTTCTTCATAGGGAACGTTCAGTAGCCCAGCAAATTTGAAAAAAACCTTCAAGGTAAGTTCTGCACCTTGATGTTAGCCTCTAAGGTGCAATCACTATTGATCCAGTAGCACTTCAAGATTCAAGATTCTAGTTTATTTATCACATGTTAAAACTTACATTGAAATGCATAGTTCGCGTTAAAAACCATCACACCCAAGACTGTGCTGGGGCAGCCCATAAATGTTAGATTCCTTGCACCAACGTAGCAAACACACAATGCTCAGCAGAACAACGCAGAAGAGAACATGCAACGGCAGCCAATCAGGCCCCATTCCTCCCTCCCACCCTTGCAGATTCACGGTGCTCTAACCAGTATGATAGAGCTGAGGATGAGCCAGCAGCTTTACAAGTAGACAGTGGGTGTAACATGAACGTAAGGATGGATAAACCAATGATTGGGTACAAATGCAGACAGAGCAAAGAGTTAAATTGTGCTACATGGGCAAAATTTAAAAGAGCGAAGAATGCAGGACTAAAGGCAACCTCAAAAGTGGATAAATCACCTGGATCAGATGGACTACATCCCAGAGACCAAGGAGAGGTTGCTGACTAGTTAGCGAATGCAATGGTCATGATCTTTCAAGAATCATTTGATTCTGGCATAGTATGGAGGACTGGAAGATTGCAGATGTCAATCTACTCAGTAGGAAGGGAGGAAGGCAAAAGAAAGGAAATTAAAGGCCAAATATCCCAAGTGGTTGGGAAAGTGTTGGATCTATTATTAAGGATGAGGCTTCGTGGTACTTGGAGACTAATGATAAAATAAGTGAAAGTCATCATGGTTTGTGTCAAGGGGAATCTTGCCTGACAAATCTGTTAGAGTTCTTCACAGAAGTAACAAGTAGAATGGACAAAGGATGGGCAGTGGATGCCATTTACTTGGATTTCAGAAAGCATTTGATAAGGTGCCTCATATGAGGTTGCTTAACAAGATAAAATCCTTTGTCGTTACAGGAAAGATACTGGCATGGATAGAGGAATGGCTGACAGGCAGGAGGTAGCGAGTGGGAATAAAGGGGGACTTTTCTGGTTGGCTGCCAGTGACTAGTGGTGTTCCTCAGGGGTCAGTATTGGGACCCCTACTTTTCACATTGTTTGTCAGTGATTTGGATAATGGAATTGATGGCTTTGTGGCAAAGTTTGCGGGTGATACGAAGATAGGTGGAGGGGCAGGTCGTGTTGAAGAAGCAATGTAATTGCAGCAGGACTTAGACAAATTGGAAGAATGGGCAAAAAACTGTCAGATGGAGTACAGTGTTGGGAAATTATGATAATGCATTTTGGTAAAAGGAAGAATAGTGCGGAGTATTATCTAAATGGGGAGAAGATTCAAACGTTAGAAGTGCGGAGAGACTTAGGAGTCCTTGTGCAAGACTCCCAGAAGGTTAATTTGCAGTTGAATCTATAGTAAAGAAGGCAAATGCAATGTTTGCATTTATTTCAAGAGGACTAGAATATAAAAGCAAGGAGGTAATGCTGAGGTTTTATAAGACGCTAGTCAGACCACGCTTGAAGTATTGTCAACAGTTTTGGACCCCATAACTCAGAAAGGATGTGTTGTCATTGGAGAGAGTCCAGAGCAGGTACATGAGGAACCTGGTGGTGCGGGTCATGAGGTTCTTGTACCTTCTACCTGATGGCAGCTGCAAGAAAAGAGCATGGCCTGGGTGGTGGTGATCTCTGATGATGGATGCTGCTTTCCTTCGACAGCATTTCATGTAGATGTGCTCAATGGCTGGGTGGGCTTTACCTGTGATGTACTTGGTCAAATCCACTACCTTTTGTTAGATTTTCCATTCAAAGGTATTGCTGTTTCCATATTAGGCTGTGATGCAGCCAGTCAGTACACTCTGCACTACACATTTGTAGAAATTTGTCAAAGTTTTCGAAGTCAAGTGGAATCTTTGCAAGGAAGTAGAGGCGCTGCCGTGCTTTCTTTGCAATTGCACTTACGTGCTGGGTCCAGGACAGATTCTCTGAAGTAGTAACACCCACAGGATTTTAAAGTTGCTAACCCCCTCTCCACCTCTGATCCTCCGATGAGGACTAGCTCATGGACCTCTGGTTTCCCTCCCCTGAAGTCTGCAACCAGTTCCTTGGTCTGCTGTTATGACATCGCTCAGCCAAATTTTCAATCTCCCTCCTGTATGCTGATTCATCACCGCCTTTGATTCAGCCCACAACAGTGGTGTCATTAGCCAACTTGAATATGGTTTGGAGCTGTGCTTAGCCACACAGTCATAAGTTGAAAGTGAGTAGAGCTGGGGGTTAAGCACACAGCCTTGTGGTGCACTTGTGCTGATAGAGATTGTGAAGGAGGTGTTTCCCAGTCTGGACTGACTGGGGTCTACAAGTGAGGAAATCCAGGATCCAATTGCACAAGGATTCTTGGAGCTTATTGATTACGTTTAAGGGGATGATGGTCTTGAATGCTGAGCTGTAGTCAATAAAGAGCATCCTTATGTATGTATCTTTGCTGTTCATGTGTTCCAAGATTGAGTGAAGAGCCAATGATCTGCTGTGGACCTGTTGCTCCGGTAGGCAAATTGGAGTGGGTCCACGTCATCTCTCAGACAGGAGTTGATATCTTTCATCACTAGCCTTTCAAAACACTTAAATCCCTGTGGATGTAGGTACAACTGGGTGATACTCAATGAGGCAGGTCACTGCTCTTTTCTTGGGCACCAGTATAATTGAAGCCTACTTGAAGCAAGTAGGTACCACACAGTGCTGAAGTGAGAGGTTAAAGATCTCAGTGAACGCACCAGCCAGTTGGGCAGCTCTTTAGTACGTGGCCAGGTACTCCATCCAGTCCAGATGCTGTCCATGGATTCATCCTCCTGAAGGCAGTCCACACATCAGCTTCAGAGACTGAGATCAGAGGATCATCAGGAGATGTGGGGGTTTGCAGTGGTTCCTCCATGTTCTGACAGTCACAGCGAATATAGAAGGCATTGAGCTCATCTGGAAGCGAAGCCCTGATGTCTCCCATGTCGCTTGTTTTAGCTTTGTCGGAGGTGGTAGCTTTCAAGCTCGGCCACAGCTGTTGAGCATCCCTTGTTGATTCATTTTGGTCTGGAATCTCCACTTCGCCCGTGAGGTGGCTTCCCAGAGGTCATACCTGCACCTTTTGTAGCTTTCTTGGTCTCCAGACTTGAACGCCTCTGATCTGACCTTCAGCAAATTTCAGATCTCATGGTTCATCCAGAGCTCCTGTTTGGGGAAGATCTGAATGATTTAGTTTGGACACCTTATACTTTATACTTTTATTGTCACCAAACAATTGATACTAGAACGTACAATCATCACAGCGATATTTGATTCTGTGCTTCCCGCTTCCTGGAGTACAAATTGATGGTAAATATTAAAAATTTAAATTATAAATCATAAATAGAAAATAGAAAACGGAAAGTAAGGTAGCGCAAAAAGTCGGAGAGGCAGGTCTGGATACTTGGAGGGTACGGCCCAGATCTGGGTCAGGATCCATTCAGCAGTCTTATCACAATTGGAAAAAAGCTGTTCCCAAATCTGGCCGTACGAGTCTTCAAGCTCCTGAACCTTCTCCTGGAGAGAAGATGGATGAAAAGTGTGTTGGCTGGGTGGGTCGTGTCCTTGACTATCCTGGCAGCACTGCTCCGACAGCGTGCGGTGTAAAGTGAGTCCAAGGACGGAAGATTGGTTTGTGTGATGTGCTGCGCCATGTTCACGATCTTCTGCAGTTTCTTTCGGTCTTGGACAGGACAACTTCCATACCAGGTTGTGATGCACCCTAGAAGAATGCTTTCTATGGTGCATCTATAAAAATTAGTGAGCGTTTTAGGGGACAGGCCAAATTTCTTTAGTTTTCTCAGGAAGTAAAGGCGCTGTTTGGCCTTCTTGGCAGTGAACTCTGCTTGGTGGGACCAAGTCAGGTCATTTGTGATATTGACCCTGGGGAACTTAAAGCTTTTGACCTGTTCCACTTGCGCACCACCGATTTAAATTTAAACTACTCCTTCTGAAGTCAACAACCAATTCCTTCATCTTGCTGACGTTGAGGGATAGGTTATTGTCTTCGCACCATGCCACCAGGTTCTTAATTTCCTCTCTGTGCTCAAACTCAACATTACCCGAGATACGGCCTACAATTGTTGTGTCATCAGCAAACTTATATATTGAGTTCAATGGAAACCTGGTTACACAATCATGGGTGTACAGTGAGTACAGCAGGGTGCTGAGTACACACTCATCTAAAATCCGTTGTAACCATGGAGTACTCATTCAGATCTCTAGATGAGTGCCTGACACAGCTCAATCCACCGACTCAAAGCAATCCCATAATTGTTCCTCTGTCTCCCACAGCCATCTCTTAGTTGTCTAATTTCTGGACCTTTGCTTTTTAGGCAGGAAAGAGGAGGACAGCCAAATGATCCGATTTACCAAAACACCGTCTGGGCAAGGAACAGATGGCATTGCTTAACTTAGTGTAACAGTGGTCTTGTATGTTGGGACCTCTGGTGCTACAGGTTATATGCTGGTGATTATTAGGCAGGGATTCTTCAAACAGGCCTGGTTGAAGTCTCTGAATATAATTTGAAATGCATCGGAATGGTCTATTTCTTATCTGCAGACGACATCATGCAGTGTCGCGAGTGCTTGATTATAGTTGGCCGCTGGCGGTGTATAAGCTGCCGTCAGGATCACGGATGGGAACTCCAGAAGTAAAGAGAATGATCTGCATTTGACCATTAAGTGTTCCAAGTCAGGGGAACATGAGTTCGACAGAGCCGCCACTTCGGCGTACCTACGAGAGTTAACCATAAAACACACACCTCCTCCCTTTGTCTTACCCGAGTCCGCAGTTCAGTCTATTCTGTAAATTGTGAGTCCTTCCGGTCTGACTGCAGCATCCAGTGTGTCTGTAGATAACCAAGTTTTGATGCAGCAAACAATTGAGATGTTTCTCATCTGCCTCTGATTCAGCAGTCTTGCCCTCAGATCTTCAGTTCCACTTAGTCACAGGGGTACATCCAAACTCCACATAGTCGGCACCGGAAGTCAGGATGGAACCTGGGTCTCTGGAACTGTGAAACCACAGGTGTGCTGACTGCCATGTGCATGCTTCAGGTGCCTTCCTAGAAGAGGATACCAATTGCAATCAGTAACGGCGACCTTGCCTGTGTCTTTTAGTTCTTTGCTAGTACTGTACCTGCAACTGATGTATTCCTCCTGTCACCCCAGCATGGAGCGGCTAAAACATGGTCATCTAATAGAAAGGTAATCTGTCCAGAAAGCAACACAACACTTCAAGACTCAGTTAGAATTCATTTTTGAATTTATGAATTCTCAAGTTAGAATTTATTTCATATTACAGATGAAATAAATACAGATAGAACACCTGAGATATACAAAGAAAAACAATGAACATAAACTGCAGATGCTGGAAATCTGAAATAAAAATAGTAAATACTCTGCAGATCAAGCAGCAGCTGTGGAGAGAGAAACAGTTGATATTTCTGGTCATTGACCTTCCATCGGAACTGGAAAATTGAGAAAGCAAATGAAGGATGGTTATTATGTTGAATACAAATAGAAACCATAGAAACTACAGCACAGAAACAGGCCTTTTGGCCCTCCTTGGCTGTGCCGAACCATTTTCTGCCTAGTCCCACTGACCTGCACATGGACCATATCCCTCCATACACCTCCCATCCATGTATCTGTCCAATTTATTCTTAAATGTTACAAAAGAACCGCATTTACCACCTCGTCTGGCAGCTCATTCCACACTCCCAGCACTCTCTGTGTGAAGAAGCCCCCCCTAATGTTCCCTTTAAACTTTTCCCCCCTCACCGTTAACCCATGTCCTCTGGTTTTTTTCTCCCCTTGCCTCAGTGGAAAAAGCCTGCTTGCATTCACTCTATCTATACCCATCATAATTTTATATACCTCTATCAAATCTCCCCTCATTCTTCTACGCTCCGGGGAATAAAGTCCTAACCTATTCAACCTTTCTCTATAACTGAGTTTCTCAAGTCCTGGCAACATCCTTGTAAACCTTCTCTGCACTCTTTCAACCTTATTTATATCCTTCCTGTAATTTGGTGACCAAAACTGAACACAATACTCCAGATTCGGCCTCACCAATGCCTTATACAACCTCATCATAACATTCCAGCTCTTATACTCAATACTTCAATTAATAAAGGCCAATGTACCAAAAGCTCTCTTTACGACCCTATCTACCTGTGACGACACTTTTAGGGAATTTTGTATCTGTATTCCCAGATCCCTCTGTTCCACTGCACTCCTCAGTGCCTTACCATTAACCCTGTATGTTCTACATTGGTATGTCCTTCCAACATGCAATACCTCACACTTATCAGTATTAAACTCCATCTGCCATTTTTCAGCCCATTTTTCCAGCTGGTCCAAGTCCCTCTGCAGGCTCTGAAAACCTTCCTCATTGTCTACTACACCTCCAATCTTTGTATCATCAACAAACTTGCTGATCCAATTTACCACATTATCATCCAGATCATTGATGTAGATGACAAATAACAATGGACCCAGCACTGATCCCTGTGGCACACCACTAGTCATAGGCCTCCACTCAGAGAAGCAATTCTCTACCACCACTCTCTGGCTTCTTCCATCGAGCCAATGTCTAATCCAATTTACCACCTCTCCATGTATACCTAGCGACTGAATTTTCCTAACTAACCTCCCATGCGGGACCTTGTCAAAGGCCTTACTGAAGTCCATGTAGACAATATCCACTGCCTTCCCTTCATCCACTTTCCTGGTAACCTCCTTGAAAAACTCCAACAGATTGGTCAAACATGACCTACCATGCACAAAGCCATGTTGACTCTCCCTAATAAGCCCCTGTCTATCCAAATGCTTGTAGATTCTGTCTCTTAGTACTCCCTCCAATAACTTACCTACTACTGACGTTAAACTCACCGGCCTATAATTTCCCGGATTACTTTTCGATCCTTTTTTAAACAACGGAACAACATGAGCCACTCTCCAATCCTCTGGCACTTCACCCGTAGACAGCGACATTTTAAATACTTCTGCCAGGGCCCCCGCAATTTCAACACTAGTCTCCTTCAAGGTCCGAGGGAACACTCTGTCAGGTCCTGAGGATTTATCCACTTTAATTTTCCTCAAGACAGCAAGCACCTCCTCCTTTTTAATCTGTACACTTTCCATGGTCTCACTACTTGATTCCCTCAATTCCATAGATTTCATGCCAGCTTCCTTAGTAAATGCAGATGCAAAAAATCTACTTAAGATCTCCCCCATTTCCTTTGGTTCCGCACAAAGCCGACCACTCTGATCTTCAAGAGGACCAATTTTATCCCTTACAATCCTTTTGCTCTTAATATACTTGTAAAAGCTCTATGGATTATCCTTCATTTCAACTGCCAAGGCAACCTCATGTCTTCTTTTAGCCCTCCTGATTTCTTTCTTAAGTATTTTCTTGCACTTCTTGTACTCCTCAAGCACCTGATTTACCCCCCATTTCCTATACATTTCATACAACTCCCTCTTCTTCTTTATCAGAGTTGCAATATCCCTTGAGAACCAAGGTTCCTTATTCCTATTCAATTTGCCTTTAATCCTGACAGGAACATACAAACTCTGCACTCTCAAAATTTCCCCTTTGAAGGCTTCCCACCTACCAATCACATCTTGAATGATGAAAGTTTAAAGACTTAATGCTGTTTCTCTCTCCATGGGTGCTGCCTGTTCTGCTGAGTAGTTTTCAGCAGGTTTTGTTTTTATTTCAGAATTCCAACAGCTGCATGATGTAGTTGGGCATGTAAGAATGAAAGGTTGCAGCTGGAATCAGAGAGGACTAAAAACAACTTGTGTTTCTATGAGGACCATTAAAGTAAAAATGTGAGAGAGTCCTGTTCAGTGTAGGCGGTGTCATGACTGTGAACGTAGTTGCTGGAGAGACGCAGCTGGTAGATGTATAAGTCTTTATTTGGGACACACAAAAACTGACAGCCTTTGGAGTCACTCAAGAGAGAGGCTCCCCAATCCAATGTTACAGCACTTTTTTAATGTTAAAGAACAAAAGTAACAGGATAATTTCTATAGTTACAATGACCACAAGATGTTTCTTTTGAGTTGCATGTAATTTTTCAAATGCCTGGATTTTCCCACCAATACACCCAAAATAAGAGTTAATTACTATGTCTTTTCTCCTTGGAGCAATGGGGGATGAGAGGTGACTTGATAGAGGTGTACAAGATAATGAGAGGCATTGATCGTGTGGATAGTCAGAGGCTTTTTCCCAGGGCTGAATTGGCTAGCACAAGAGGGCATAGTTTTAAGGTGCCTGGAAGTAGGTACAGAGGAGATGTCAGGGTTAAGTTTTTCACGCAGGAAGTGGTGAGTGCGTGGAATGGGCTGCTGGCGGCAGTGGTGGAGGCGGAAACGATAGGGTCTTTTAAGAGACTCCTGGATGGCTACATGGAACTAAGAAGAATAGAGGGCTATGGGTAAAGTCGAGGTAGTTCTAAGGTAGGGACATGTTCAGCACAGCTTTGTGGGCTGAAGGGCCTGTATTGTGCTGTATGTTTTCTATGTTTCTATGTATCTGAGTCATATTCATGCAGTGGAGTTTTAATTGCATTCATGCATATGCAGACATATCAAGTCAGTTGGATGTTTCCTGGTCTGCAATTTACTCTAAAATGCGGCTTCAGGAAGACCATTGTTCCAATCTGCATTTTAAGTTCAATCTACAATTGTTATTCAGATCTGAAGACTGGTGGCTTTTGAAATTAATAGGTGCTATATTGCGCCTCCAAAATACACTCTGAAAGGTGGATTATACACTTATGTCATATGTTTAAATTTCTATTTTCATTATGATAATAGGAATACTGTATATTATTTCTGCTTTTGTTTTAGATTTCAGACAAACAGTACTTACTTACTGCACTGGCAGCCCGTGCCAAACTGAAGGCTTGGAAAGACGTTGATAGCCTATTTATTACAAAGGTATCATTTAAATTAATCACAATTTGTAGAATCACAGAACTGTTACAACTCAGAAAAGGAAGCCATTTGGTCCATCATATTCGTAATAGCTCTTTGCACTCTGCATGTAGCTCTGCAAATTATTTCCCCTTGTACCTCTGCAGTTTCCTTTATTAATGCCCCAATTGATTCTGTTTTCAGTACCCCAGAGACAGTAACTGTTAACTCAAAATCACATGAAAACAACCACAAGAAATTCTGCAGACACGAGGAAATCTGCAGATGCTGGAATTTCAAGCAACACACATAAAAGTTGCAGGTGAATGCAGCAGGCCAGGCAGCATCTGCGATGCCGATGGCATGAACATTGACGTCTCTAACTTCCGTTAATGCCCCACCTCTCCCTCGTACCACATCCGTTATTTATTTACATACTTATTATTATATATACATACATATATATTCTTTTTCTCTCCCTCTGTCCCTCTCACTATACTCCTTGCCCATCCTCTGGGCTTCCCCCCTCCCCCTTTTCTTTCTCCCTAGGCCTCCCATCCTATGATCCTCTCATATCTCTTTTGCCAATCACCTGTCCAGTTCTTGGCTCCATCCCTCCCCCTCCTGTCTTCTCCTATCATTTTGGATCTCCCCCCGCCCCCCCCACTTTCAAATCGCTTACTAGCTCTTCTTTCAGTTAGTCCTGACGAAGGGTCTCGGCCCAAAATGTCGACTGTACCTCTTCCTATAGATGCTGCCTGGCCTGCTGTGTTCACCAGCAACTTTTATGTATGCTACAAGAAGTTCTGCAGATGCTGGATATCCAAAGTAACACAAACACAATGTTGGAGTACCTCATCAGGTCAGGCAGCATCTATGGAAAGAAATAGAGTCAATGTTTCAGACCGAGACTCTTCAACGGGACTATGTACTAAAACTTCCTCACCCCTTTAAATGAGGGGCTGAATCATTTGATGTGTTAAATTTGCTCGATTTTATTTACTCTGTATTTTTCCACCTAGCTCACATTCATCTGCTTCTTTCAGATTGTCAGCTTTTGTTTTTGAATGATGGCTGTCTGAAATTGTATGAGCTGAACATTATCGGTTCCATAATCTTTGCTAAGTAAAAGAAAATAGGATTCATAATCACTATTTACTGCATAATATACTAACTATGCAGAACTACAATTATAAAAAAAACAGATAACGTTTCGGTTGATTTAAGTTGCAAACTTGGTGAGGTGGTTTTAGTGATTATATCTGGCTTGGCTCATTCCACTTCTGGGAACATTTGCAAGAACTAGGAAGTATAGCATCAATGTAGTGCCAATGATAACATCAAAATTGCCCTGAGGAAATTCAACATGACATCTAAAAGCGGGGAAGGCAATAGATGCAGCTGGAGGAAGTCTGTTCAAGAGGGAGCTGTGCTACATGAAAGTGACCTTTATTGTGCCACAGAGAACAAGTGGCAGATGTGAAAGGAGAGAATGAACTACCAAAAAACCCAACCACCCAAACCACAGCCATGACTTACTCGTGCCCACACTGCACCAGAATATGTCGATCCTGGGGCTGGCTGATGACGCAGTGACATCAGTGCCGGACTCTGGAACGGAGGTTCCTGGGTTCGAACCCAGCCGGGTCTGCTCTCGAGTACAATTTCCGTCCGTGCCGGGTTGAGTGTCGAGATCGCAACTCGACCTCGTAAAAAATACTGCGAAATGTCTGTGTGAGGAGTGGTGTGTCACACAGTCTCTCTCCCTGGCTCCGCACCTGGTAAAGGCATGAAAAAGACATCGTCCCACCAATATCGCACACGCACGGATGCACGCACACGACAAACAAAAAAAGAATATGTCAATCCTGGATTGGCCTCTACATCCACCCGAGGACCCACCCCATAGGAGAACATCTTACTCAACTCGAGTGATCGCACTTCTACTGGTACCAACTCAGGGTTATTACGACAGCTATATGAGTCATTCAATGAGGGCAATTTGCGTTATGACAATGGAAAAACAGTTCACATTGCAGACGTGTAAGGAGATCACCAATTCTCCACAAAATGTGACAGGGAGAGAGTATTTCTAAAAATAAAGAACAGATGATTACATAACACAACTGGAAGTTAATATTTTAAGCAAAACACAAGATGCCGGAGGAGCTCAGCAGGCCAGGGAGCATCTATGGAAAAGATTAAACTGTTGACATTTCGGGCTGAGACCCTTCATCAGGACTGGAGAAAAAAGATGAGTGGTCAGGGTAAGAAGTGGGGGAGAGTGGAGGGGAGGAAGAAGTGCAAGGTGGTAGGTGATAGGTGAAACCGGGAGGGGGGAGGGGTGAAGTAAAGAGCTCGTTAGTTGATTGATGAAAGAGATAAATGGCTGGAGAAGGGGGAATCTGATAGGAGAGGACAGAAGGCCATGGGAAAAAGGGAAGGGGGAGGAGCATCAGAGGGAGGTGATGGGCAGGTAAGGAGAGAAGATGAGACAGGGAAATGGGATGGGGAATGGTGAAGGAGAGTTGGGGGTCATCACCAGAAGTTTGAGAAATCGATGTTCATGCCATCAGGTTGGAGGCTACCCAGATGGAATATAAGGTGTTGCTACTCCAATCTGAGGGTGGCCTCATCGCGGCAGTAGAGGAAGCCATGGACTGTCTTGTCGGAATGGGAAGTGGAATTAAAATGGCTGGCCACTGGGAGAACCCACTTTTTCTGGTGGACAGAGCATAGCTGCTTGGCGAAGTGGTCTCCCAATCTACGTTGGGTCTCACCGATATACAGGAGGCCACACTGGGAGCACCAGATACAGTAGATGACACCAACAGACTCATAAGTGAAGTGTTGCCTCACCTGGAAGGACTGTTTGAGGCCCTGAATGGCAGTGAGGGAGGAAATATAAGGGCAGATGTAAGACTTGTTCTACTTGCAAGGATAAGTGCCAGGAGGGAGATCAGTGGGGAAGGACGAATGGACAAGAGAGTCACGTTGGGAGCGATCTCTGTGGAAAACAGAAGGGGAGTGGGAGGGAAAGATGTGCTTGGTGATGGGATCCATTGGAGATGGCAGAAGTTATGGAGAATTATGTGCTGGATGCGGAGGCTGGTGGGGTGGTAGATGAAGACTAGGAACCTTATCCTTGATGGGGTGGCAGGAGGATGGGGTGAGGGGTGACATGCGTGAAATGGAAGAGATGTAGGTGAGGGGAGCGTTGATGGTGGAGGAAAGGAAGCCCCTTTCTTTGAATAAGGTGGATATCTCCTTAGTTCTGGAATGAAAAGGCTAATCCTGAAAGCAGATGAGGTGGAGACGAAGGAATTGAGAGAAGGGGATGGCATTTTTACAAGTGACAGGGTGGGAAGAGGTATAGTCTATGTAGCTGTGGGAATCAGTGGGTTTATAATGGATATCAGTACATAAGCTGTCTCCAGAGATAGAGACAGAGAGATCGAGAAAATGGAAGAAGGTGTCAGAAATGGACCAGGTAAATTTGAAGGCGGGTGGAAGTTGGCAGCAAAGTTGATGAAGTCTGTTTTTGTTTCATGTTGTTGTCACATTTGACTTTAATCTTTGCTTCATCCTAATAATAGTCGACATTTTTGTTCTCTCCTTGCATTCCCTCTTTCCTTACATTTTAAACCTTAGTTTACAATTAACCTTTCCCAATTCTGATAAAAGGTCATCAGCCTGAAGCATTAACTGTTTTTCTCTCCACAACTTCTATTGGATCTTTTGAGAATTTCCTGTATTTTCTTTCTTTTTTGCTTTGATGCTTTGATTAGTTTCCAGCCAACACAATTCCATTAAAACCACCTTCCTCCCTATGCAACAGCTGTGTACAACTGTGTCTGTCTTGTTTCAGAACTGGTTAGGATATACCAAGAAGAAAGCACCAATTGGATTTCATCGAGTTGTTGACATCTTGGACAAGAACAATGCCCCAGTTGAGGTAAGACCCCAGCTACCAAAACTACATAGAGAGGTTCATTTTACTCTGTGCTTTCTTGTTGAATACTGAAAATAAAACAGGTCATGATCTCTGAGAGGCAGCAATGAGTCTTCCCTCTTTTGGTGTCTATGTGATGATCTCAGCACCAAATATAAGAGGGTTTCTGCATTCACTGTTTTACAATGACCAGGTGGTGTCGCATTTTACAGTTCCTTTTGTACCAACTTCAAGCATTCTCGTGTTCCTACCTCGCATTGGTACAGAAGGCTTGCATTTAATAATAATAATAATGATAATGATAATACTTTATTGATCCCAAGTGAAAAATTCTTTCATTACAGCAGCAACAATTAAAAACACAACTTAGCAGTGTGAAGACTTTAATAATAAAGTACAGAATAATAATATACACAATAATATTGTACCTATGTGCAATAACATACAGTAATAATGTATGAAATAATAAAACAGAGACTATTGTGCTATGATATGTGTTCTCCTGTTGCACGGAGATGAACTGTTGTTCATGCTTATTGCATTTGGGAGGAAAGATTTTCTGTTACGATCCTTGTGACAGCGAAGCTGAATGAGTTTGTTCGAAAAGGTGCTCCACTGCTTATTCAATAGGTCATGGAGAGGATGTGCCAGATTGTCCATAGCGGATGACAGTTTGTATAGTGACCTCCTCTCTGCCACTAACTGAAAAGAGTCCGGGTTGTAGCCAAGGACGGATCCAGCCTTTTTGATGGGCTTATTTAGTCTTTTTGCATCACCAGCACCGATGCTGCTCCTCCAACATAAAGCTGCGAAGAAGACTGCACTCGCTACAAAGGAATGGTAAAAGATTCCCAACATCCTGCTACACACATTGAAGGATCTCAGCTTTCTTAGAAAATAGATAGTGCCCATTCTTATTGGGCCTTGAGAAGGAGCTGAGATATGGCCTTGAACTCCTGCAGTCCTTCTAGTGAAGCTATTTATTTATACAATATTAGTGGTATGAAGTTCTGGGATTGAGATCCAGTGACAGAATATAGAACACAGAGCAGTGCAGTACAGACCCATTGGCCCACAAACTCCATTTTTTTTTCATCCATGTGCCTCATCTAAGAGTCTCTTACATCTCCCTCTACCACTACCCCTGGCAGTGTGTGCCATACACTTAGTTCTCTCTGTGTTTAAAAAAAACCTACCTCTGAGATCCCCCACTACTTTCTTCCAATCACCTTAAAATTCGCCTAGCGATTTCTGCCCTGGGAGAAAGGTGCTGACTGTCCACTCTTATCTATGCCTCTTATCATCTTATACACCTCTATTTTCTCTCATCCTCCTTCGCTCTGAAGAGAAAAGCAGTAGATCACTCAAACTTTCCTCATAAACTATGCTCTCTAATCCAGACACCATCCTGGTAAATCTTCTCTGTACCCTCTCTAAAGCACCCAAATCTTTCCTATAATGAGATGACCAGAACGGAACACCATACTCTGTGTGGTCAAAACCAGAGTTTTATAAAGCTACAGCATTACCTCATGGCTCTTGAACTCGATTCCCTGACTAATGAAGGGTTATACACCGTACATCTTCTTAACCACCTGATCAACTTAACGCAGCAAGATGATGAGGGACTAGCGATACATATTCAAGTAAGGACACTGTGCAACCTGGAGAGGAACCTGCAGGTGGTGGTGGTGTTATTATGACACGTTAACATGTTGTCCTCCTTCGTGGTAGAAGTTTGGTGTTTGAAAGGTGCTGTTGGAGTAACCTAAGCAAGCAACTGCAGTGAATTTATTTATTGAGATACAGCACAGAAGCCTCCGGCCCTTTGAGCTGTGCTACCTAGCAATCCCTGATTTAATTTGAGCCTAATCACAGGACAATTTACCATGACCAATTAACCTGCTAACCAGTACGCCTTCGGACTGTGGGTGGAACCAGGAGCACCCGGAGGAAACCCATGTGGTCACGGGAGAACATACAAACTCCTTACAGGCAGTGGCAGGAACTGCAGTGAGTCCCTGTACCATGAAGTGTTGTGCTAACCACCACACGACCATGCCACCCTAGTGGGTGGTGCACACTGCAGCTGCTTGCCAGCGAAGCAAGGCCTTGTGCTGAATGGTATTGAATCTTGTTGGAGCCGTGTTCATTGTGAAAAGTGAGGACAGTTCCATCAGTTCTGAATTGTGCCTTGGAGGCAATGGAAAGGGACATGTGTGTAATTGGGTAGTGAGGGCACGTTAGGCCAAGAGATCCTGTTACCCTCCAGTATCAAGCTGAATTGCGTTTGTCTGTGGCTGCACTAATGCATGATTGGGCTGCTGTGGCCTTGTTCTTGCTGACAACAACTTACAGGACACAACTCTCAGAGATTTGGGCTATATTATTATTATTTTTGTGACTGTATGTTTACTGTTTTCAGAATTCTATGTGCCTTGTGCTGTGTATGACAGCTAGTACTGCGTTTTGCATCTTGGCCCCAGAGGAACCGTGTTTCATTTGGCTGTATTCATATGTATGGTTAAATGACAATTAAACTTAAACTTGACGTTGAAGTAAATGTCATGAGGTGAGTTGCTTTCATCAGAATGCCAAGCCCATGGCTTGTCATCTTGGTATTGATGTGGGTGGCCCATTTGGGATTCTGGCCAATGATGGCATCAGGATGCAGATGATAAAGGACTTGGTGATGGCAATCCCATTGATTGTCAAGAGTAAGAGATTGAATTCTCCCTTGTCAGGAATATTCACTGCTTAAAACTTCTGTGACGTGAATGTTAGTTGCTGCTTATTGACCCAGCTCTTCTGCGTGCAGGTGTGGACTGGTGCTTTTGCTGAGGGTTAGGAATGAGATTTATTGTTGTTCACTCATCAAGGAACGTGATCCCACTCGCCACCTTATTGCAACAGCTGTGTGGTGCTCGTCTTATCTCATGTGACTGGTCGTCGCACTCTTTATGAGAAAAATCAAATTACATAGTACTACACTCGGTGCTAGTAGGTCATCAGAAGCTCTAGATATCAGAAGGAGGCAGTGAATAGAAAACACACACTTCTGGATGTTATACAAAATATTTACATGAGTAAGAATAATTCAAAATTCCAACATTCTGTTTAGGTTTCAAATCTCAGATATCAACAAAAAACAAATTCCTTGTTAGTTAGAATCAGTGAGATTCATTAGAATAACCTTTATTACTCCAATTTCTCTAACTCATTAGATCTAGTGTTATTCTAGATCTAATTTGAAGATTTACAGACTAACCTTTCCTTTTTAGTTATCCCTAGTTAGTTGGAAAACTCATTGAACTCCTATTCTTAAGTATTATGGTTAATTTCAGTTTCAGTTCAAGCCAGTATTCCTACTAATTCTAATTCAAATTAAAAAATTAGGTGGGCACGTGGCCAAGTGGTTAAGGCATTGGACTAGGCAACGTGTGTTGTGTCCTTGAGCAAGGCACTTAATCACACATTTCTCTGTAACGACACTGGTGCCAAGCTGTATGGGTCCTAATGCTCTTCCCTTGGACAACATTGGTGTTGTGGAGAGGGGAAACTTGCAGCATGGGCAACTGCTGGTCTTCCATACAACCTTGCCCAGGCCTGTGCCCTGGAGAGTGAAGACTTTCCAGGCGCAGATCCATGGTCTCGCAAGACTAACGGATGCCTTTACTTTTAAAAAATTATATATCTATCCAGCTTAATTCCTTTCACAACAATTCTCCAACATCATAACTTTTAAACAAAGTAAATCTCATTCAGTAACTTATCAGTCTTTACAAAAATCATCAGTTCTTGTAGAAAATCAAGTTCAGATCCATCAAGTGAAATTAAACTTGTACATCCAACTGTATTAAATCTTCTACATCATCAAACATTTCGTTCCCCCACTGGTTCTTTGATCCTGAGTGGTATGCCATCTTGTTTCTTGTTTTGTTGGATGAAATAATTGATCATCCATGGAGTCAATTCACAATAGTTACACAAAAAAAAACCTGACCTGTATACAACAGGATTACAATCTGTAAGTTTTTATACACATTCTATTTTCAATTTCAAAATAACTCAATATCACATTGTCATTTCCAAACATTTCTCCGTTACAACACTACTGAACGTACTTCACACACAAATTTATACACTCGACCAGATCCCTTGGTATGATTTAATAGAACTACTTCCAGGTGCCGATATTGTCTAGTTACAGCTGCTGCTTGTTATAGCCGTAGCTTCAATAGATCTTTTATCACCATCATCTCTCCTCCAGGGGTTTCACCCTGAGGTTTTCAAGTAAGTAGAGATACTCACTGCTAATTCCACATTTAACAATTTATACCTTTAGTTTCTGATTGCTGCATTTCTCTCGCTTTCCTACACTGTGTCAGCCACACCTGGTTCTCGCAAAGCTTTTTTTTCCTCAAGTTCTTTTTTTAAAAAAATTGGTAAACCTCGTTTTCATCCCTCCACAGGTGGAGCTTTCTAACATTACATCTTTGGGTTTAATTATCCTGGGTTACATTATGGTGGAAGAAAATTCATTGATGAAGTGGCTGAAGATTCAGATTCAGATTTATTGATCACGTGCACGGAAACATACAATGAAATGCGTCATTTGCGTTAACAACCAGCACATCTAAGGATGGTGTGGGAGCAGCCCACGAGTGCAGTGCCACCTGACATTCTGGTACCAACATAGCAACCCACAATGTTCAGCAGGACAACACAAGCAGCAGCAACAATAACAGCAAAACAAGCCCCTTTCCCACCTCTCCTCTCCTCTCTCCTCTCTCTCACACCACACCACACCACACATAAAAACGCAAACCCCATGACAAGCCGCCACCAGGCCCTGGATTCTCAGACGTCAGGACTCCAGCCTCCAGTCCCTGGCTGGAATCTCAGACATCGGACCTCTGACGGTTGGCTCTGAGACTGCCCTGGGGAACTCCTGCAGTGATGGTTGAGCTCCGTTGCCACAACCATCCATTTCTGTGCGAGATTTGACATCAATCATTTTCTCCTTGTGTCCACTGAGTTTATTTTTACCAGGTCTCCTTGATGCCACAAAAAAGCCCCCAAAAAATGACATTTTCACATCATGTAAGACAGTGATGATAAACCAATGCCAATAAACCTGATTGTGATCAAATGTGCCTTGAATCAAGGGCAGTCACTCTCACTTCTGGGGTGCATGTCAAGGATAAAGTTATGATATCGTCTAGAGCTGGTCCTGACTACATGATCAACAGTTGCTGCATAACTGGACTGTTGGTGACACCTTCCGTGACCTGATGATTGAGAGGAAGCCCATGAGTGTGATGTGGGTGTTCCTGTAACACATGGGATCCTTAGTAGAAAGGATGCTTCCTTAGAATGGTACAGCACCAAAAGAGGCCAATCACAGACCTGCCTGCTCTTTTGTAAAACTATCCGATTACAGTCATAGAATCACAGAGCACCACAGCACAGAAGCAGGCCCTTCAGCCCATCTAGTTGGTGCCAAACTATTACTCTGCTTAGTCCCCACTGACCTGCAGCTGGACCATGGCTCTCCATACCCCTCCCATCCATGTACTCATCCAAACTTCTCTTAAATGTTGAAATTGAACCTGCATCCACCACTTCCTCTGGAAGCTTATCCACACTCGCATCTCACATCACCCTCCGAGTGAAGGCGTTCCCCCTCAGGCTCCCTTTCACCCTTAACCTATGACCTCTAGTTCTAGTCTCACCCAACTTCAGTGGAAAAAGCCTGCTTTCATTTATCTATCTGTATCCTTCACAATTTTGTGTACCTCTGTCAAACCTCCTAAGCTCCAGGGAATAAAGTACTAACCTATTCGACCTTTCCCTATAACTCAGGACCTCAAGTCCCGGCAACATCCTTGTAAGGTTTCTCTGCACTCTGTCAGTCATATTGATATTTTTCCTTCGTTTCCTCATGGATCTGTAATTTTTTTCCCAGAAATTTATTCAGTTCTTCTGTGATTATTTAATCTACTTCGACTAATCTTGCAGGCATCCCAGATTGGAACAGAATCAGAATTTATTGTTTTGCAGCAGCAAAAAGTACAATGCATTAAAAACACTATAAATCACAATAAGAAATATTTATAAGAGTTAAATTAATTAAGTAATACTAAAAGAAAGCAAAAAGAGTGAGGTTCATTGGTTGATTGTCTATTCAGAAATCTGATGGTGGAGGGGAAGAAGTTGTTCCAAAGACATTGAATTGAATTAACTTCATTTGCATCCTTCACATATGTGAGGAGTAAAAATCTTTATGTTAGGTCTCCTTCTGTATGTGCAATGTGCAATTTATAGTAATTTGTAATAAATTATGTACAACAGGACAGTCAATATAGAATAGAAATAAAATTATATCAGTGTGAATTAATCAGTCTGATGGCCTGGTGGAAGAAGCTGTCCCGGAGCCTGTTGGTCCTGGCTTTTATGCTCAGGTACCATTTCCCAGATGGTAGCAGCTAGAACAGTTTGTGGTTGGGGTGACTTGGGTCCCCAATGATCTGTTGGGCCCTTTTTATGCACCTGTGTTTGTAAATGTTCTGAATAGTGGGAAGTTCACATCTACAGATGCGCTGGGCTGTCCGCACCACCCTCTGCAGAATCCTGTGATTGAGGGAAGTACAGTTCCCATACCAGGCAGTGATGTAACCAGTCAGGATGCTCTCAGTTGTGCCCCTGTAGAAAGGATTTAGGGATCCTTACCAAACTTCTTCAACCGTCTGAGGTGAAAGAAGAGCTGTTTGTGCTTTTTTCACTACACAGCCAGTATGTACAGACCACATGAGATCCTCAGTGATGTTTATGCTGAGGAACTTAAAGCTGTTCACCCTCTCAACCCCAAATCCATTGATGTCAATAGGGGATAGCCTGTCTCCATTCCTCCTGTAGTCCACAACCAGCTCCTTTGTTTTTGTGACTTTGAGGGAGAGGTTGTTTTCTTAACACCACTGTGTCAGGGTGATGACTTCTTCTCTGTCGGCTGCCTTGTTATTATTTGAGATAAGGCCAATCAATGTAATATCGTCAGCAAATTTAATTAGCAAATTTGAGCTGTGGGTAGTGACACAATCATGGGTATACAGAGAGTAAAGGATGGGGCTTAGGACACAGCCCTGAGGGGCACCTGTGTTGAGGGTCAGAGAGGCAGAAGTGAGGGAGCCCACTCTTACCACAGGAAGTCCAGGATCCAGCTGAACAAGACAGGGGAGGCCAAGGTCTCTGAGCTTCTTGTCAAGCCTGGAGGGAATTATGGTGTTGAATGCTGAACTGTAGTCCAAGAACAGCATTCTCACATAAGCATCCTCCTTCTCCAGATGTGTAAGGATGGTGTGTAGAGCAGTGGCTATTGCTTCATCTATTGATCAGTTGTGTCGGTAGTGAATTGTAGAGGGTTCAGTGTGGGTGGTAGCATGCTGCAGATGTGGTCCTTGACCAGCCTCTCAAAGCATTTGCTTATTATTGAGGTGATTGAGTGCAACAGGGCACCAATCGTTTAGTCATGTAACCTTGGTCTTTTTAGTGCAGGGACGATGATGGATGTTTTGAAGCAGGAGGGCACTCTACACTGGGAGAGGGAGAGATTAAAAGTGTCAGTAAACACACCTGCCAGTTGTGCCACGCACATCCTGAGTACCCACCCTGGGACGCTGTCGGTCCTGCAGCCTTGCGACTGTCCACTTGTTGTAAACACCAGCGTACTTCAGCCTCAGAGATGACCAAGGTTCAGGTCACTTCAGGGGCTCAGTGTTTGCGATATCAAACCGAGTGTAGAAAAGATTTGAGTGTGTGTCTTCAAGTCCCCGAACCTCTGCTGTGATGGTGGTAATAAAAAAGAGGGCATATCCTGGGAGATGGGAGTCTTAACCATGGATGAATGATAAATAGCTCTGTTAAAAACTATTCCCTAACAGGTCAACTTTATCTCACCTATAGTATTAAAAATTACAACAATTTTCATCAACACTGTTACATTCTGCTTTAGGTTACTCAGGAATACGTAGCTTTAGTGGACAACACAGAACTGAAGTTAAACCTTGCAACAAAATTAAAGTGTCATAACATTGTGATTGATGTAAGTATGGTATTGAATTTTTATTTATCATTGTATAATATTATAAATATATTATGTATAATATTGAAATTGTTATTTTATCAGAAGGTGAAAAATTCATGTCTCCTTCCAGTTAAAAAAAATTCCCTCTCCCTTCCCTCTTCTTCTATTCCCCACTCTGGCCTCTTACATCTTCTCACCTGCCTATCACCTTCCCCTTGGGTCCCCTCCTCCTTCCCTTTCTCCTATGGGCCACTCTTCTCTCCTATCAGGTTCCTTCCTCTCCAGTCCTTTACCTTTCCTACCCACTGGCTTCATCTATCATCTTCTAGCTATCCTCCTTCCCTTCCCCCCACCATTTTATTCTGGCATCTTCCCCCTTCCTTTCTAGTACTGAAGATGTGTCCCGGCTCGAACGTCGACTGTTTATTCATTTCCATAGATGCTGCCTGACCTGCTGCGTTTCTCCAATCTTTTGTGTGTGTTGCTCTGGACTTCCAGCATCTGCAGAATTTCTTGTGTTTATGAGACAAGCAATATGACTTATACCAGAAGTGAACAACAAATTAATTAAAATGTTACTGGACACTGGATCAGCTTTTCCACAAAATGAGTTTGAACAGCATTTCAAAGATACTGAACTGAAGCCTGCAGATATCCAAATAAGAACTGAAACTGGATAAAAGATCATTCCTGTGGGAATGACTTCATTACAGTGAAATACAACAACCTGCAAGTCACATTGGGCTTGTAAGTGGTAAAAACAGGAGGGGACAGCATTGTGGGGCCATGATTGTCTGGGACATCTACATCTTGGTTGGAGATCTATCCATTTGCATGCCACATCCCCTGCAATGGAGTCAACTGAGAGCAAATTAAGAAAGGCACTGGATGATACCACAGCAGTGTTCAAGGATGGCGTTAGAAAACTCAAACATATCAAGGGTAAAATAGTGTTAAATGGAAGTGCTACACTGGAGTTTTACTAAGCCCATCCAGTTCTTTATACCATCCGTGATAAAGCAGCTCGATCGCATGGAGGCTGAAGGAATTCTTTCCAAGGTTGAGTGGAGCCCATGGCCAATGCCAGTGGTCCGAGTAGCTAAGAAGCATGAATCTGTCAGGATCTGTGGGGATTTTAAGGTTGCCATCAATCCAGTCTGAAAGTATATCAATACCCTCTGCCCAGGGTAGAGGACATCTTTGCAAGCCTTTCTGGAGGGAAACACTTCAGCAAAGTGGACTTGGCTGAGGCCTGTCTACTGATGGGTCCAAAGTGTTTCTCATTATAAGTACTCACAAAGGGCTTTATCGCTGTAATGGGCTTATTTTTGGAGTGGCATCTGCACCTGCACTCTGGTGGAAAGCTATGGATCAGCTACCAGGTTCTCAGTGTTACTCGGATGACATAATCGTTACCAGTAAGGATGACAAGAAACACTTCCAAAATCTCAAGACAGTGTTAAAAAGATTAGAAGATTAGGGGCTTAGAACATGACACGGCAAGTGTGAATTCTTTAAACCAAGCATCACTTAATGAGGTCACACTATTGACACACAGGGATTACACTGGTGTGTTGAGAAAATTCAAGCAGTGGTGGATGTCCCAAGGCTAAAGGACATGTCACAGTTATGGTCACTTTTAGGATTTGTCAGTTACTACAAAAGTTCCTGCCAAATCTGGCTACTGTGCTCCATCCCTTGAACTTATTTCACAGGTTGGGAAAAAATGGCAATGGACAAAGTAGTGTGAGGTGGCTTTCCAAAAGGCAAAGGAAATGGTGAACACAGACATTATGATCCATATCATCTAGTGAAGCTTGCCTGTGCCGCCTTACCTCATGAAGTCACATCACATGTTAAGAGTGATGGAAGTGAGCGCCCTGTAACCTTACTGCTGCAGAGAAAAATGATGCACAGATTGACAGAGAAGCCTTGAGTCTGAATTGGAGTGTAAACCGGGGGAGTTTACCCTCATTACTGATCATCAACCTCTGGTTCCATTTTCAATCCACAGAAGAGTGTTCCACTAGCAGCAGCAGGAATGTGTGCAGAGATGGGCTCTGTTTCTTGAAGAACACAATACAAGATCGAATTCAAGAGGATGGCTAATCATGGAAAAGCAGATGGACTGTCCCGTTTACCTTTGGAAAAGGGAATACCTGAAAATTTTATGAAAGAAGACACTCCTCGTGATGTATTCTCCCTAATGCAAATTGAAGGTCTCCCTTTTACGGCAGAGATGATCCGATGGGAATCCAGAAAATACCCCACACTACCTCAGGTCTCCATGGCAACCTAAAATGGCTGGAATTGCAGCAGAAATTCCAGTTCCCCCATTTTTACTAGCGCCAGGACGAACATGCCTTTGACTGGGGTTGCCTTGTGTGGGGATTGAGAGTTGTTGTACCATCCAAGCTGAGAACTGAAGTGTTGGAGGAACTAAAGGGTGGTCATCTAGGCAAGGCCAAAATGAAAGCATTGGCTCGAAGCTTCGTCTGGTGGACTGGGATAGATCAGCAGATCAAACAGCTTGCCATGCACTTCTCAGGATGCTAAGATGTCCAGGAGACGTCAAGAGCAGCGCCTCTCCATCCCTAGGAATGACCTGCAATGCCTTAGCAGGCGATTCATGTGGATTGTGCCAGACCATTCATGGGCACAAATTTCTTGGTAGCAGTGGATGCAGCTACAAAGCGGTCAGTGACAATGGACCACAGTCTGCTGCGAAACAGTTTCAGTCATTCCTGAAAATGAATGGAATAAGACACATTACACCTGCACTGTACCACCCAGCTCCAAATAGCTTGGATGATTTGTCCATAATCTAAAGAATGTGCTGTGAGCAATATTAGCAGACTGCACTATGAGCAATGTCAGCAGAATACCCTACGCTGACACTGAATCAGAAGCTTGCCAGTTTCCTTCCAACACACTCCACAACCAGCAACTCATCAGCTATGCTGCTCCTGGGTCGTCCTGTGCGCTCACGCTTGGATCTCCTCAAACCCAATCTCAGGAGAAGTAAACAGGACAAACAGCTGGGACAAATTGAGGGGTCCTCAAACAAGGAGGTTCGATGTTTCACTCCTGGACAAGCAATCCTGGCGAGGGACTACAGAGGTGATCAGAAATGGGTATTTGGAAAAATTAAGGACAGAACTGTACCACTGTCCCACACAGTGGAGATTGTATCTGATATCATCTGGAGATGACACTTCAATCAGTTGAGAGCTGAGTCGATTGTTAGGAGAAGAATGGTGTCCAGATCAGTCAGAAACATTTCCCATTGTCGCAGAGTCAACTCTTACAACCACCATGGAGGAGGCCCCAGAACCTGAGATAGTTTCACAGCCACATCTGCCAAACAGAGTGACCCCACCCTCCCCACCACCACCCCTTGTCAAGGTATCATCCCACAAGAGTAAGAAATCCACCACAGCGTTTAAATCTTTAGGCCTGAATGGGACAATTAAAAAAATTACTATGTTATGGATGTCAATATGGTAGTTTTATAACATGCAGTATACACGTATATAAGATGACTAGAGAGCAGCATGTTACATGTTTGAGTTGAGATGCATTCTGTATTGAGTTGGAGTTTATAGCAAAGCAGGGAGGAGTGTTGTATTTAATATTTCAGTAATATTTGAGTAATATTTTTTGATTAGGCATTCTTTATTTAACAATTCGTCATGGGTTATGTGTAAGAAGTACGTGAATGGCATACGTTATTACGCCATCATGTTATATGTGAGCACCTCATTACATAAAGCTAAGTTCACATGTATTCTGGGCTCCTGCTTCTTTCCTTTCATTTGGTTTCTGGGGCTACAAAACATAACGGGGAAATCAAAAGCAGAATGCAGAATGAAGTGTCACAGTTACAGAGAAAGTGCAGTGCAGGCAAGGCAATAATGTGCAAGCCCATAACAAGGTAGATTGTGAGGTCAAGAGTCCATCTTCTCATACCAGAAAACCATTCAATAGTTTTATAACAGTGCAATAGAAGCTGTCCTTAAGGTTGGTGGTATGTGCTTGCAGACTTTTTTGTCTTCTGCCTGATGGTAGGGGAGAGAAGTGGAATGTCCAGGATGGGTAGGGTCTTTGATTATTTTGTCTAGTTTACTGAACAGGTGAGAAGTGTAGATGTTGTGGATATTAGTTGTGCAGATTCATGACTTTGTAGGGTTGACATTCTTTTAAAGTTAGAATACAGTTGGAAAACCTTAATATCAAGTGTACGTAGAGCTTTTTGTGATTGCCACATAGAGGTCAAAAAGTATCATTAGAACTACAAGATGATTTCTTTTTATTCTTTTTTGTCCTGTACAACTTGTTCAAGACAACAAAATCACAGTCTGAAGAATTGAGGTCCAAGCATTCATCAAAATCAAATGGATTTTTGTTTGTTGCTCCAGATGCTAGGAATCTGGAACAAGAAACAAAAAGATGAAGGAACTCAGCAGGAATGGCAACATCTTTGGAGGGAAATGGATAGTTCATGCTTCGGGTCAAGACCCTTCATCAGTACCGTCCATCAAAATAGGTTGGTCAGCTGAGACTGCAAACCTCCTCTGAGCCACCTTCATTGGAGTCCTTGTTAAAGGAGACCTGTGAATGGGTTAGCTGGAAAATGATGGTTGGTGTAGAGGAAAAGGATAGTAGAAACACAGAAGAAAAACGGAACAAAATGGGATGAGCTTACCACAAACGTTTAAAATGTTTAAATTAAAAATGTAAATGATTCACTGATAATACAAAAGTTTTCTTGATTTTCTTTTCCTTGATTCAGACATACAGGGATCTTAAAGATCGCCAGCAGCTGATCTTGTACAGAAACAAAATGGACAAAAACTCCCTAGAGCAGTTGAAGATAGACTGCATCCTGAACAATTCTGTGAGTGAGACATTGATTTTGTCTCTTCTGTGGCACAGGCCTGAAATGTTTTGAGCTGATGAGACAGCCAACTGATATGCTTTAAAACAATGGTCCATTGGAGAATTAGAGACAACCTGTTAAAACACTTGAGTGGTTGGGAGTGAGGGCCAGCAAAAAAAGTGGGAAATGAACAGTGCCGGCAGCATTGTCAAAGACCCCTCCGGTTTGCAGATTTTCTGTTGTTTGTGATTGGACCCCTCCCATCCTTCCCACAATCTCTTTGCCCTCCAGCCGTCAGGTACCACAGCATAAAAACCAGCACTGTAAAGCAGGGTAACAGCTCCTTTCCCCAGGATGTTAGATTTCAGAAAACCCTGCTGCACCTTATCTGGATGTCCTGTTCCCCACCCCCCAGCTCTCCAACTCACAGACACTATCTCATACTGCACTGGTCACTTTTATTGCTGCTGTTTCACATAGCTATACAGCACTTGTTTTATTATAATAGTGACAGTAACGTTATACTGTCTTGCATAATCATTCATTTTCATTCAGCTGTAAACGTTTGTTTGTTTATTTATGGAGATGCAGTGCAGAGCAAGCCCACCTGGCTCTTCGAGCCACACGGCTCAGTAATCACCCAACCTACTCCTGGCCTAATCACGGAACAATTTACAATGACCAATTAACCTACAGACTGGTACATCTTTGGACCAGAGCACCTGGAGAAAACCCGTGCAGTCACAGGGAGAACGTACAAACTCCCTCTCCCTCTGTGTCTCTGTTGATTGACAATAAACTTGAACTTGAGCTTGATGCTAGATCTGAATTTTCTATTTTACAGCAAATCAGATGGAAAAATTGATGGCGACAGGTTCACTGCCGGATTGTCTCCAGTGCTGAAGAGAGCAGGGGTTGGAGAACCTGGTAATGAGGATGGGAAAGCATCATCTTCACCCACTTTCTGAGAACCGCCGGTTTCTTCTCCCTTGTGTTTATAATTGATAATTCTGGGAGCTTACATGTACTATGCATGTATACTTCATGTGTATTCAGTGGTTCCTTTTCAAGGGTTGTGACGTTTAATAATGGGGGGAGGAATATGGGAGATGTCGAAGCAAAGTCAGACTCAAGGAGGAGGTGTAGGTCGCCCAGCCGTAAGTATGAATATATGGAGCACATCACCGTATTGTTTGGGGATACAGCTGTTTGGTTTTAGCCTTTGCAAGTTTCTGGTCAAACTCACTGATAGGACTTTGAAAGATGAACAAAAAAATAGCCTATTTATTGTCTGTGTCTGTGAGTTCTTCAGTACTCCTGAACCTCCCCCCTGCCGTGTAATCTACAAAAGTCTATTTCTCTACCATTATTCCAGCATTAACGAGAGGTACGATACTTGTACAGAAAACAGTAAGAATACATTTTTAATAAAGTGCCAAACTCCAGTACCTTTCTATGTTTGCAGTTGATTTACTTAAAACACATGATGGCTGATTACACAACAGTACAGACCACACAGTGGTGGTCCTACCTACACCAGTGTAGACCACACAGTGGTAGCCCTACCTACACCAGTGTAGACCATACGGTGATAGTCCTACCTACACCAGTGTAGACCACACAGTGGTAGTCCTACCTACACCAATGTAGACCGTACAGTGATGGTCCTACCTACACCAGTGTAGACCACACAGTGGTAGCCCTACCTACACCAGTGTAGACCGTACAGTGGTAGTCCTACCTACACCAATGTAGACCGTACAGTGATAGCCCAACCTACACCAGTGTAGACCGTACAGTGATGGTCCTACCTACACCAGTGTAGACCGTACAGTGGTAGTCCTACCTACACCAGTGTAGACCGTACAGTGATGGTCCTACCTACACCAGTATAGACCACACAGTGGTGGTCCTACCTACACCAGTGTAGACCGTACAGTGATGGTCCTACCTACACCAGTGTAGACCGTACAGTGATGGTCCTACCTACACCAGTGTAGACCACACAGTGGTAGTCCTACCTACACCAATGTAGACCGTACAGTGGTAGTCCTACCTACACCAGTGTAGACTGCACAGTGATGATCCTACCTACACCAGTGTAGACCACACAGTGGTGGTCCTACCTACACCAGTATAGACCACACAGTGGTGGTCTTACCTACACCAGCGCAGACCGTATGGTGATGGTCCTACCTGCACCAGTGTAGACCGCACAGTGATGGTCCTACCTACACAGGTGTAGACTGCACAGTGATGATCCTACCTACACCAGTATAGACCGTACAGTGATGGTCCTACCTACACCAGTGTAGACCGTACAGTGATGGTCCTACCTACACAGGTGTAGACAACACTTCACTTCTCATGGAACATAGACCAGTACAGCACAGTACAGGCCCTTCTTCCCGTGATCTTGTGCTGACCTCTTAACCCACTCCAAGATCAGTCTAAGCATTTCCTCTGACAAAGCCCTCCATTTTTCTTTCATCCATGTGCGTATCTAAGCATCTCTTAGATATCCCTTACATACCTGCCTCTACCACCACCCCGGCAATGAGTTCATGAAGCTATCATTCCCTGTGCAAAAAAAAACCCACCTCTGACATTCCCCCAATACTTCCTTCCAAGCACCTTAATGTTATACCCTCTCATATTACCAATTTCTGCCATGGGAAAGAGTCTTATATTCTATAGTTTGCCAGTGGCAGCATTTGGGTAAGGGTGGAGGGTGGAAATTAGTCTCCCAGGAAGGTTGCTTTGTATATCTCACATTGCAGTTGTAGGTTACCCACTGTGCCATCAGTGGTTCATAAAGGGCACTGATCACCACAAGACCAATCAGGCAAGGACAATTAATGCTGACCCCACCAGAGGAACCTACTGTACATCCCAGAGGCATTGAAACAAAACGTCCACAAGCTAAGTCAATGAACAATGCAGAGCTTTGGATACAGAATGGGATTAAAGCTTCAAAGGAAAAAAGTACTGTCGACGTTTCTGGCTGAGACCCCGCCAAAGGGTCTCGGCCCGAAACGTCAACTGTACTTTTTTCCATAGATGCTGCCTAGCCTGCTGAGTTCCTCCACCATTTTGTGTCTGTTGTTTGGATTTCCAGCATCTGAAGATTTTCTCTTGTTTTTAAAGATTCAGAGATCAAGACTCAAGGTACATTTATTGTCAAAGTATGTATAAACTATACAACTTAGAGATTTGTCTGGTTATAGGCAGCAACAAAGCAAGAAACTTGAAAAAAACCCACTTTAAAAAATAGAGCGGCACCCGATGCGCAGAGAAAGTTATCGCTGACACGAGAAAGTTGATGGTTGCATTTATCAGAAGCTGGGGGTGATTTCTCGTAACTCGTTATTAATTTGAAAAAAAGTTCTGGGGTAGTGATGGGCGCTATGAAAAGATGTTGACTTCCAATTGTGGAAAGCTGAGAACAATTCAAGCCAATATACAAAACCCAGAGGACTAATGACTACAATTCCCACAATACCCCGTGCTACAGGGTGCTAAACAAATGCCTTAATTTCCATTTCGATAGAAGCATCGTTGTCTCAGTTTGGAGAAGGCAAACACCTTGCCAATTACTTCGTTTCATCTTCAACGACGTTGTAGCAAGGCCGAGTCTTTGACTACACTGCTTGTTTCAGTGCTCTGAGGCGTCGAAGGACCCGCCCTTAGCAACGCGTCCCGGCGCCGTGTCTCCAAGGGTCGGTTGGCGCGGTGATGGCGGACGAAGAGGGTACCGGGGCGCCGAAGAAAATCCGGAGCAAGTGGATCTTCCTCAACCACCTGGACTCGTTCGTTGGCCGTTACGTGGGGAAAGTCAGTGATATGTGCCAACAGCCGAGTGTATCTAAGTGTGAGCGTAAAAAGTTGTGTGTGTGGGAAGTAGTTCCAGGGTTAGTGATATGTTCATGTGAGATGTGGGAACTCCGGGAGACCTCCAGTCTCTCTGATAACTACATCTGACCAAGGTGAACCGAGCTGCAGCTCCTGAGAGACCGTGTTAGGGAACTGGAGCTGCAGCTGGATGATTTCGGCTCATATGGTAGATAAGGAGGTGATAGATAGGAGTTACAGAGAGGTGGCCACCCTAGGTTGACGAAGATAGGTACTTGAGTGACTGTCAGGAGAGAGAGAGAGAGAGGAATTCGGCAGTCAATGCAGAGTAACTCCTGTGGTCATTAATAAGCGTACCTCTTTGGCCACTGATGTGAGGGACGAGCTATTGGGGTGTTCTCCAGCACTGAGTCTGGCTCTGTGGCTCAGAAGTGAAGGCGGGGTGGGGGGGGGGGGGAGAGGAGTACTGTAGTGATAGGGGATTCCATAGGGGACCAGACAGGAGATTTTGTGGATGTAAAAGAGACACACAAATGGTATGTTGCCTCCCAGGTGCCAGGGTCAGGGATGTTTCAGATTTGGTCCGCAGCTTTCTAAAGGGGGAGGAGGATGAACAGTGATATATGATGGTACATTTTGGTACCAACGACATAGGCAGGAAAAGGGAGGAAGTCCTGAAGAGAGAATATAGGGAATTGGGTTGAAAGCCGAAAAGCAGGACCTCCAGGTTAGTAATTTCTGCATTACTGTCTGTGCCAGTAAGGGTAAGCTTAGGATGATTTGGCTTATAAATGCATGGTTGAGAAATTGGTGCAAGGGGAATTGGGTTTCAAATTTCTAGATCATTAGGATCTCTTCTGGAGAAGATATGATCTGTACAAAAAGGACGTGTTACACCTGAACTCGAGGGAGGCTAATATCCCTGTGGGCAGGTTTGCTAGAGCTGTTAGGGAGGGTTTAAACTAATTTGACAGGGAGATGTCCACATGAGAATGGGGCAGTTTGCATAGAAGTTGATGTAATGGGACTGTGAGAATGGACAGGTGATAGAGCAATATTGCAGAGAGTGGGATGAATTGAAGTGTAACATGTGGGGCAAAGTTGGAAAGGGTGATGAATACAGGACTGAAGGTGTTATCTTTGAATGCACGTAGTATATGGAATAAGGTAGATGATCTTGTAACACAGTTAGAGATTGGCAGATATGATTTGAGTTGTGGCTGAAAGTAGATCATAGTTGGGAGGTTAACATCCAAGTATACATTTTGTATCGATAGGACAGGCAGGTGGGCAGAGGGTGTGGGATGGAGTAGCTCTGTTAGCAATAAATATGAAATCAAATCCTTAGAAAGAGATAACATAGAGTTGGAAGACATTGAATCTTTGTGGGTAGAGTTAAGAAACTGCAAGGGTAAAAAGACCCTGATGAGAGTTATTGACAGGACTCTGAACAGTAGCCTGGATGTGGGGTACAAATTACAACGGGAGATAGAACAGGCATGTAAAAAGGGCAATGTTACAATAGTCATGGGGGATTTCAGAGAAGAGGAAGTATTCTAAAGGGAAGATGAGGCAACCATGGCTGACAAGGTAAATCAAAGTCAACATAAATCAAGAGAGGGCATAAAATAAAGGAAAATTAATGGGAAGTTAGAGGATTGGGAAGCTTTTAAAACTAACAGAAAGCAACCTAAAAAATCAATCAGGAGAGAAAAGATTAAATATGAAGCTAAGCTAACCAATAATATAAAAGTATATAAGGAGTAAAAGAGAGTCAAGGGTGGTTATTGGACCACTGGAAAGTGACACTGGAGAGATAGTAATGGGGGACAAAGAAATGGCAGATGAACTTATTAAGAATTTTGCATCAGTCTTCAGCATGGAAGACACCAGCAACTTGCCAGAAATTCAAGAGGGTCAGGGGTCAGAAGTGAGTGTAGTTGCTATTACCAAGGAGAAGGTGTTTGGGACTCTGAAAAGTCAGAAAGAAAGTAATTCACTTGGATCAGAAGGACTACATTTCAGGGTTCTGAAAGTGGTAGTTGAAGCGATTGTGGAGGTATTAGTTGTAATCTTCAAAGATTAACTGGATTCTGGAATGGTTCTGGAGGACTGGAAAATGCAAATATCACTCCACCTTTTTAAGAAGTGAGGGAGACAAAAGAAAGGAAATTATAGGCCAGTCAGCCTCACTTCAGTGGTTGGAAAATGTTGAGGTTCATTATTAAGGATAAGGTTTCAGGGGACTTGAGAGCTCATGATAAAATAGGCCAAAGTTAACGTGGTTTCCTTAAGGGGAAATCTGACTTGACAAATCTGTTGGAATTCTTTGAAGAAAGAACCAACAGGATAGATAAAGGAAAGTCAGTGAATGCTGTTTACTAAGATTTTCAGAAAACCTTTGAAAAGCTGCTGCACCTGTGGGTGCTAAACAAGATAAGAGCACGTGGTATTACAGGAAAAATACTACCATGGATAGATGTTTAGCTGATTGGCAGCAGGCAAAGAGTGGGAATAAAGAGTGCCTTTCCAAATTGAAAAGTTTATATGTCAATGATTTCGATGATGGAATTAAGACCATTAAACTTTGGGGCAGAATTTGGCCATTTGGCCCATCGAATTTGCTCTGCCATTTCATCATGGCTGATTTATTTTCCCTCTCAACCCTATTCTCCTGCCCTCTGTCTGTAACCCTTAACACCCTTACTGATCGAGAGCCTATCAACCTGCACTTTACATATACCCAATGACTTGGCCTCCACAACTGACAGTGACAATAAATTTCACAGATTCCCTGCCCTCTAGCTAAGTAAATTCCTCCTCATCTCTGTTCGAAAGGGAACAGTGGAGCAGACTTCATTGGCTGAATGACCTAATTTTGCTCCCATCTCTTATGGTCTAAATGCCTGTGCAAAAAGTGGAAGTACAATTGCACACTTGCATTCCTCCAGCACATCTGTACAGTAGTGCGAGTGAGCATGCATGTGCACATATACTGGCTGAATGTAAGTGCAGGTGTGTCAGTGAGCACGTATGTATGCGTAATTGCACATGCGTACATGCAAGACAACCCAAGAGTTGTGTGCAGTTTGTATTTTCAAGACTACGTATGTGTGACATTTCTGTATAAATTTGTAAATGCACGTGTGTGTGTGTGTAATTTTAATGAGAAAGTAATTTCTCTTACCGGAGAGCTGTGTTGAAAGGAAAGGCTGGTGAAAATGGAGATATTTTATAATGCATAAAGCACAATGGGGAGGTGAAGTATAAGCATGGGAAAAGTGGATCTAGAGCAATAATTTGTTGAATTTGCAAGTATAAAAGGGTTCAAATCAAATTTAGTAAGGATGTTGAATATTTTGCTGACTGCTCGGAGTTCTGATTGATGCCAAAGCTACTAGAGTCGGGTTTGCAAGGAAATAGATGTTATGTTACAATGTTTTTAATGTTTATAATGCATTTCTAAGATGTGGAATTTTCCATAACTATCTTCTGACTTCTTCCTCATTTATTATGAATTAACAGTTCCACCGCTTCGCAAATTTGATCCAACGTTACAGTTGTATGAACATGAACTGCAGAAATTCTTTAAAAATCTGTAAGATGAACAGTCTCCAAACCAGTACTCAGCTAATAGGGGCTTTTTTCACTTTGACCTGACCATACATGAAAGAAATAGATCAAATTCTTAAGCATAGCTTAGGAGTATAATTTCATAGTCTGGAACATAACATAATTCAAGGCATTCAGCAAAACATCAGTTTTTCAGAACTAAAGTTGGCAGTATGACATCAGATAAACATAAGTAAAGGTAACTGGTAGCCAGATCATCTTGCTTTCATCTTTTTCTGAAGTTGAAAAATTTGACTGAAGTGTTTTACTGTCAGAATTCTTCAGAATACATAATGTCTATTTTTTCATCTGTATATCTCTGTCATGAAGCATCTATCATGCTGAATTCTACAAAGATCTTCAGCATGTCATTTATTGATTTCATTGGCGATCTATTGCAAAACATTCAATGTCTTTGCAAAGGTTCCATCTAGGAGATTTAGAGATTAGTACTTCCAAAGGTTAAATTCTGATGCCTGCTTCTTTCTCAGTACTTATCAAACTCTGTGGTTGGATCATCCCTGGAGGAACTGAATGATGATGAAGAGCAAAATGAGGAAGAGACAGAGTCTGCCAAAAGTGTTCCACCACCCCAAGGAACATATCGAGTAGTGGGAACATTGAGCAATCCTGAAGACAAGAAGCCTGATTTTGCGTTTGAAACCTTCTCTGTAAGTCTCTCAATATACTTTTTTGAATCTTACAATTTTCTGAGGTTATAATTTTAAAATGTATTGCTAGGACTATTTCTCACAACATCTCTGTTTTTTTAGTTTGACAGAAGAATATGTGTGTTGACTATTTCCCTATTACTCATTGCCTGGCACATAAGAATATGACACCATGACTAGCAGTAGACCATTGAGCTTATCTGCTATTCAGCAAGATCATGGCTGATCTTCTACATGAGCACCATTTTCCTGCCCTTTGCCCACATCATTTGATTCCCTTAATATTCAAAAAATCTGATCATCTTTGAATTAAATTGATGTACTTACTACCATAGCCCTCCTGGGTAGCAAATTTCAAATTTTCACCACCTTTACAGTGAAGAAGTTTTTCCACCAACCCTTCTCCATTTCATTTTGAGTCTGCAGCCCCTACTTGTAGACTTCTCCGTCAGAATTTTGAATGTTTCCTTGAAGTCACCTCCCATTCTTCTGAAGTCTAAAGAATACAGGTCCAGTAATACTCAGTCACACTTCATGTGCCAAACATGCCAACTTGGAATAACTCTGATGAATTTTCATTAAACTATCTCAACAGCTAGTATATCCTTATTTTGGTAAGAAGACTGAAAACGAATGTCTGACCATTATCTTCAATACCTTATCACAGCTTTAGCTGTGTGTTGAAGCAGCAGGTGTTAATATATAAACCACAAAAATTGGCTAATCAGGATTTGAAAGAGACCAACTGAATGGTAAGAAGATGTTGGTCTCAACATTAACGGCAGCAACTTCAGAGGCTAGTTGACTGGATCCCTATTCTAAACATTTATATTTTCTTTGTCCTTCCATTTTAAAAACACAGAGACAGTCTTTCAACTGGTTTACTCTCTTTTTGCCTACATTGCAAGCTTCAATTCTTCTTTGGTCCTGGGCAGAGCAGTTACTGTACCAAAGCAACACACACAAAATGCTGGAGGAACTCAGCAGGTCAGGCGGCATCTATGAAAATGAATAAACAGTCGACATTTTGGGCCAGGCCCTTCATCAGGATTGGAAAGGAAGGGGGAAGATGCCAGAATAAAAAAGGAGAGGGGAGGGGAAGGAGGATAGCCAAAAGGTGACAGGTGAAGCCAGGTGGATAGGAAAGGTAAAGGGCTGGAGAGGAAGGAATCTGATAGAGGAGAGTGGACCATAGGAGAAGGAGATGGATGAGGTGACCCAGGGTGAGTTGATAGGCAAGTGAGAAAACTTAAGAGGCCAGTTGCCATACTTAAGCTGTGATACACCTGGAAAGGATGCTTTCTGTGGTAGGGGTGATAGATTTCAGGAGTGTGCTCTTGAGATCTAAAGGAAAAACAGGAAAATAATTTCCAAATTATTTGCCTGTTCCTGAGCTTGAAGTAAGGCAGAAGTATAGTACCTGTACTCCAGAAGTTTTCCCCCAAGACCACAATTACCAAATTAATTTGAATGTTTCCATCTTGTGTGCTTTAAAATTAATTTTAAATATGAAAAAATTTATGTTTAAAATTATGAATCATTTCACTGGAGTTAATCCATTAATTTATTTAAGGATTTTTTTAATATATCTTCAGTTTGAAACACGCGATGAACTGTTCAACTATCTCCTGGACTGTGATATCATCATCTATAATATCACGGAAGCTGCTCAGCAAATTGATGAAGCCTCATGGGTTGTTTCAGGTTCTCATTTATCACTTACTTTATTTGCTTTTCTGTGTACCTCTCTCACAATAAGTATATGTCACTTGCTTATGTCTATAATTCTGTTCCATTGATTGATGAACATCTTCATCATGGGGAAAATAAAACCTCACTTACTTTTATACAAGGAAGTTGTACAGGTCTGCTTTATTAAAATAACAAAAGCAGTCATCCTAATGCAAACAAAAAGTAGTCATATTTATTGCCCATTATTTAAGGTTCCCAGAAAGCTAAATAATGTGGTCTTAATAACAGAATGGACTGTCTGATACCAGTATGCTTTATTCTGGACTGTTAAATATTCGGCCAAAGTTAGGTGTCCTTGAATTAAATATCATTGCAGTGTATTTTAAAACGCAAACAACAGGAATTCTGCAGATGCTGGAAATTCAAGCAACGCACATCAAAGTTGCTGGTGAACGCAGCAGGCCAGGCAGCATCTCTAGGAAGAGGTACAGTTGACGTTTCAGGCCGAGACCCTTCGTCAGGACTAACTGAAGGAAGAGTGAGTAAGAGATTTGAAAGTGGGAGGGGGAGATCCAAAATGATAGGAGAAGACAGGAGGCGGGGGGATGGAGCCAAGAGCTGGACAGGTGAAAGTTGAAGAGCCGAAGAAATTACAGATGGGGAGCAGTGAGAGATGGTTTCACTGAACTCCCGTCGAAGAGAGGATCTAAACTTCTTCGGTGTAGGCATCACTGGAAGAGACTTCGCAGTAGTGAATTTTAAAATGCAAACAACAGGAATTCTGCAGATAATTTTAAAACGCAAACAACAGGAATTCTGCAGATAATTTTAAAACGCAAACAGCAGGAATTCTGCAGATAATTTTAAAACGCAAACAGCAGGAATTCTACAGATAATTTTAAAACACAAACAACAGAACGCTCTGCTCTCCACTCCCTCCGCACTAATCCTAACCTTATTATTAAACCCGCCGATAAGGGGGGGTGCTGTTGTAGTCTAGCGTACTGACCTCTACCTTGCCGAGGCACAGCGACAACTCGCGGATACCTCCTCTTATTTACCCCTCGATCGTGACCCCACTAAGGAGCACCAGGCCATTGTCTCCCACACCATCACCGACTTTATCCGCTCAGGGGATCTCCCATCCACTGCTACCAACCTTATAGTTCCCACACCTCGCACTTCCCGTTTCTACCTCCTACCCAAGATCCACAAACCTGCCTGTCCTGGCCGACCTATTGTCTCAGCTTGCTCCTGCCCCACCGAACTCGTTTCTACATACCTCGACGCGGTTTTATCCCCCCCTTGTTCAATCCCTTCCTACCTAAGTTCGTGATACTTCTCACGCTCTTAAACTTTTCGATGATTTTAAGTTCCCTGGCCCCCACTGCTTTATTTTCACCATGGACGTCCAGTCCCTATATACTTCCATCCCCCATCAGGAAGGTCTCAAAGCTCTCCGCTTCTTTTTGGATTCCAGACCTAATCAGTTCCCCTCTACCACCACTCTGCTCCGTCTAGCAGAATTTGTCCTTACTCTTAATAATTTCTCCTTCGGTTCCTCCCACTTCCTCCAAACTAAAGGTGTAGCTCTGGGCACCCGTATGGGTCCTAGCTATGCCTGCCTTTTTGTTGGCTTTGTGGAACAATCTATGTTCCGTGCCTATTCTGGTATCTGTCCCCACTTTTCCTTCGCTACATCGACGACTGCATTGGCGCTGCTTCCTGCACGCATGCTGAGCTTGTTGACTTCATTAACTTTGCCTCCAACTTTCACCTTGCCCTCAAGTTTACCTGGTCCACTTCCGACACCTCCCTACCCTTTCTAGATCTTTCTGTCTCTATCTCTGGAGACAGCTTATCCACTGATGTCTACTATAAGCCTACTGACTCTCACAGCTATCTGGACTATTCCTCTTCTCACCCTGTCTCTTGCAAAAATGCCATCCCCTTCTCGCAATTCTTCTGTCTCCGCTGCATCTGCTCTCAGGATGAGGCTTTTCATTCCAGGACGAGGGAGATGTCCTCCTTTTTTAAAGAAAGGGGCTTCCCTTCCTCCACCATCAACTCTGCTCTCAAACGCATCTCCCCCATTTCACGCACATCTGCTCTCGCTCCATCCTCCCGCCACCCCACTAGGAATAGGGTTCCCCTGGTCCTCACCTACCACCCCACCAGCCCCCAGGTCCAACATATTATTCTCCATAACTTCCACCACCTCCAACGGGATCCCACCACTAAGCACATCTTTCCCTCCCCCACCTCTCTGCATTCCGCAGGGATCGCTCCCTACGCGACTCCCTTGTCCCTTTGTGCCCCCCATCCCTCCCCACTGATCTCCCTCCTGGCACTTATCCTTGTAAGTGGAACAAGTGCTACACATGCCCTTACACTTCCTCCCTTACCACCATTCAGGGCCCCAGACAGTCCTTCCAGGTGAGGTGACACTTCACCTGTGAGTTGGCTGGGGTGATATACTGCGTCCGGTGCTCCCGATGTGGCCTTTTATATATTGGCGAGACCCGACGCAGACTGGGAGACCGCTTTGCTGAACACCTACGCTCTGTCCGCCAGAGAAAGCAGGATCTCCCAGTGGCCACACATTTTAATTCCACATCCCATTCCCATTCTGATATGTCTATCCACGGCCTCCCTACTGTAAAGACGAAGCCACACTCAGGTTGGAGGAACAACACCTTATATTCCATCTGGGTAGCCTCCAACCTGATGGCATGAACGTCGACTTCTCTAACTTCCGCTAATGCCCCACCTCCCCATCGTACCCCATCCGTTATTTATTTTTATACACACATTCTTTCTCTCACTCTCCTTTTTCTCCCTCTGTCCCTCTGACTATACCCCTTGCCTATCCTCTGGGTTCCCCCTCCCCCTTGTCTTCCTCCCCTGGCCTCCTGTCCCATGATCCTCTCATATCCCCTTTGCCAATCACCTGTCCAGCTTTTGGCTCCATCCCTCCCCCTCCTGTCTTCTCCTATCATTTCGGATCTCCCCCTCCCTCTACCACTTTCAAATCTCTTACTATCTCTTCTTTCAGTTAGTCCTGACGAAGGGTCTTGGCCTGAACCGTCGACTGTACCTCTTCCTAGAGATGCTGCCTGGCCTGCTGCGTTCACCAGCAGCTTTAATGTGTGTTCATTGCAGTGTATTTTGTTTGGTAACATCCCTTCAGGTTACTTATGTGCTAATGCTGTTTCAAAGAATATTTCCTGTTTCCCTACCTCTCTGTTTTCTCATCCAGTTTTTCAAACCCCTCATACTCCATCCTTTTTTTTTCTCTTTTCCATTTTGCCAATCCTTTGCTTACTGATCTCGCTCTTTTCGTTCCAATCTCCTTCTACTCTTCTTCCTTGTGTTCTCCTCATCAATATTTCCCCCATCCTAACCTTCACTCTCTTTTTGACTTATCCAAAATAATCAAAGATCTAAGTAAATTTATTGTCTAAGTATATATGTCTCACCCTGAGATTCATTTTCTTATGGGTATTAACAGTAAAACAAAGAATTATAATAAAACTACACTCAAAGACTGACAAACAACAAAATGTCCAAAAGGGGCAAACTATACATATACAAATAAATAAATAAATAATACTGTGAACATGAGTTGTAGCGTCCTTGAAAGTGAGTCCATAGGTTGTGTTTCAGTGATCAGTTCAGTATTGCAGTGAGTGAAGTTGTCCATGCTTATTGTCCATATTGCAACTTCTACTGTCCTTGTTTGTTCTGGTAGTCATGGATAAGTTTCATAATTGATCCATCAAGGAACCAGAAGAAACTTCTTTACCAAGATAGTGAACAGAATGTGAAATTTGTGGTCCCAGGGGTTACCTTGTTCCCTTAACCTAGACACATGTAAAGTGAGGTTTGATGAATACCTGAACAAGAAGGATATAGTGACAGGATTAGATAAAGTTGAGGGGAAAATCAGAACCCCAGGTGGAGGTCATTTGAGCCAAATGGCTGAATTTGTGCTGTTCAGTTTTGTAAAGGTAATTCTAAAATGGCGGGTATTTTGTGAAGTAGGGTGAAGTATTGCCCTTTACCTGCAGCTTGGCCTATTTCCCAAGCAGGACTAAGACAATGAAGCTGTAGGTGTGGCTATCATTTAACCATATTTGAAAGCATAGCAAAGAAAATAACTGATCAGGTTGTGTATGACTTCATAAGTGCAGGGGAATGTAAGAGTACTTAAAATGAAAGTTCTCTATAAACGTTGTAATATTTCCTTGACTTGTTCTATACTGGTGAAACGAACAATGAAAGAATGCTACAAGATAATGTTCTTTATCTTCTTTCTCTATCCACAGCACTACATTCAGATTTAGAAAATTTTGAGAGTCCGAAAATATTTATTCTGTTGTCGACAATAATGACGTGGGCCCAAACTAAACCTGTTGATCCTGTAAGAAATATTTGTTGTGTTTTGCCCGTTGCCATTTAATTGAATTTCAGATGGTTCCAGATATGGTACAAAGTTAAGAGTTATTGTGGAAGTTCTGATTCACTTGAGATAGAGCTGACATTTAGAGCTTAAACCTAATGGATCATTTGTATCTTGTACCTCTAAGGATTTTGCAGATGTGGGGAATGATTAAACAGTTCATTCACAATTGCAGGATCTAGAGTTCAAGGTACAGATTGTTTCCTGATAATCCAGCAAATTTGACACTCATTTTAGAAAAGGGGTTCCCAAACTGGGGTCCATGGGCCCCTCGGTTAATAGTAGGGGTCCATGGCATAAAAAGGGTTGGGAAGCCCTATTATAGAGATACTGACAAATACTATAGACTCAGACCTGGATCAAAAGTTGAGTAAATTTCTGAGACAATTAAAACAATTGTTAGTTGTTAAATAATAGATGCAATTTACATTTTGGTACAGATGATGGTTTTAAAGCAAATTGATAAAATTTCTGTATGAACCAATAGAGAAATAGGGGCATTTGAAGAGTTACAAAATACACATGGACTAAGATGTTAACTGTCCTGTGCTATCACCAGTGGGATCATCAGTTGATCTGCCACCTGTCTTCAGGAGTTTCGGCCTGCTTATGATCAAGACTCCCTCGAGGTGGTAGGCCAGCAGTGCTAAAGCACCACCTCCCACTGGTGAGCATTTGAAGAAATGAGCAGCAAAATAATTTCTTAATATATTGAGTGCCAAATTTGACTTGTGGTGTATTCTTAGTGTTAATGCATGGAAAAAGCCAAATTATTGGATTAAACACTTCTTAACTGACAGCTGCCAAAATGTTAGCAACTATTTCTGCAGCACAATTGCATCTTCACGTAATTCACATTGACAAAAAAAAAAGCCACAGCACAGTGCCTGTCAGCTGATGTTTCAAATCTGTCTTCACCCCCTTACAGGAGTGCAAACTTTCACAAAGATTTGTGCTGTTGAAACTTGTGTACATACTGGATCCACATGGAGACACAGAAACAGTATTTTATGAATCAGTTCTTGTGCACAGCCAATTTGACTCCTGTCCCACCAAATTCAGTCAGCACAATGCAGCAGATGGCATATATTACACACATTTTATTTTAACTTTATTTTATTGAGGTACAGTGTGGCATGCCACCCAGCAATCACCTGATTTAAACCTGGCCTAATCATGGGACAATTTACAATGATCAGCTAACCTACCAACCAGTATGCCTCTGGCCTGTGGGAGGAAACCAGAGCACCCAAAGGAAAACACTCGGTCACAGGGAGAACGTACAAACTCCTTACATGCAGTGACGGGAATTGAACCCGGGTTGCCTGTGCTGAAAAGCGTGTGCTCCCCACTACTCTAGTATGCTGTGCAATAGCAACCTGACACTGTACGGTTGGTAGAACATCATTACCACCACCCCCTGCATCGTACTTATGGATTTTAAAGGGATCTGTATGTTGATCATTGAGTTGTTTAGGGCAGGGGTCCCCAACCTTTTTTGCACCACGGACTAGATTAATAATGACAATACTCTTGCAGACCGGCCGACAGGGGTGGGGGGGGGGGCGGTGTTCAACTTTCAAATTCAACAGTGCGTGACAGGGAATGAGGAAAGGTGCAGCTGACTCACATCGTTCCATCTCGCCAAATCATATTGTTTCCTCGCGGCCCAGTAGCACATGCTTTGCGGCCCGGTGGTTGGGGACCTCTGGCTTAGGGGAGTCATGATCGAATAGCAGAGCTGACTATGGGCTGAATGGCCTAATTCTGCTGCTGTTTCTGTGGTCAAAGTGATTATAGTGAATGTCCAACAACAATATCTAAGCATGATTTGTTTTATGCCGTCTTTGATTAAATCACTGCGGGGGCCTCCTTAGGAATGAGGGATTTCCATTGAATATCAGGCTTGTCTTGCTCATCGACAGCCCACTCACAAGAAAACATCCATGCAATGAGATCCACGTGAAATGTTAATAGAAGCAAATAACCAGAGAGCCCGCTGTCTGGACAACTCCGGAAGCACCTCACCAGATCATGCAGAGAGATCCTCACATGCAGCACATCAGAGGAGAAAGCAGTTCAGATTCACAAACAGATGGGCTAGATAGGCCAAAGGGCCTTTGTCTGTGCTGTACTTTTCTATGACTCTGTAGCAAAATATAGACAACATTCAGGGGTGGGCTGCTTATTCACAGTAGCACATGGGCGATATTCAAGGGCAATCATATGGAGAGACAAAGTCCAAGGTCAGAGCATTACTCTGGTGCAATCCAGCAACCTGCACTTGTCTGGTAACTGCCAGACTTGAGGCAATGGTGTGTGAGATCACTCTGGAAGGTAGCCCTATTTTTCGCACCAGTGGTTAACCCTGTGATGAGGTGAAGCCTCAGATGACAGGCGCTGTGCTGTTTCTTGTCTTATTAATGGCAATTCTTTGCCAATATAGCTGTATTGCAGGTGCTGTTACTAACTTCTTGGCTGCTGTTATCAATTAGGAGGTGCTTAATCCAGTAATTTTGTCTTTTTTATACATTAGGATTATCATCACTGAGAGTATACTATAATTCAGATCTTACAGAGGAAGCATCTAATGTTGTAACTAGGAAGGAATTCCTGGATCTTAAGGGTGCCTTTGGATCTGATCTAGTCTCACAATGCAAATACACCAATTTTGATTGTATTTATGTTGCAAGATGTGTCAGAGGTGAGTGGAAACATAGAGATAATGGTGAAGGCAGGATTGGATTTGCTATGAATCCATTTATCATTGCATATCTCACCATTGAAATCTCTGTATGTATTCATTACATCTCATGTAACAGTTACATTAACTAGTTTTTGTAAAATAATTTAATCATGCTATTTTAATGTACACTCATAGAACAAAAAGTCAACAGCAGTTTTGTTTATCAGGAGGACCCGGAAGCCGCATTCACAGAGGACGATTATCGCAAAAGAAAATGTCATCCAAACTTTAAGGATCACCTCAGCCTTGAGAAACTAGTCATCAAATTTGGGAAGACAGTATGTAACCACAGAAAATGATTACAACTTCTAGAGAAGTAGTTTTGCTGTTGGCAACGGCAAACATACATCGGCATAGATTAAATCCATTAGGGTATTCTGTAGAAATATCTACTCAAAGAGAACCAGGAGCATGGTTTTTGTTGTCAGAGGAAGGGTCGGGGCAGATATGCATCTAACGGGAAATCATTCATCATCAATGGAAGGCTGCCCAAGATGGGAGCATCTTCAGGTGGTGGGACACCTTTTCCTCATCTCTCTAGAGATTTCTTTGCTGAGGGTGAAAGTCTAATTGAGTGTTTTAGGACATTGAACAGTACAGCATAGTACAGGCCTTTCAGCCCACAACATTGTGCCAACCTCCTCTGCTCCAAAGAATAAAACTCTTGGTCACTCAATCTGTCCTCATAAGACATGCTCTTTAATCCAGGAAAAATCTCCTTAGCATCCTCTCTAAATCTTCTACATCCTTCTTATAATGAAGCAACCAGAACTGAACACGATACTCCAAGTGTGGTCCAACCAGTGTGTTAAGAGTTGCAATGTGCCTTGCAGCTTTTGAGTTCAATCCCCAAATGAAAACCAATACACTATACACCTTCTTAACAATCCTATCAACTTGCACTACATTTATAGATGTGGACCTCAAGATCCCTATGTTACTTCACACTGTTAAGAATCCTGCTATTAACCCTGTACTCTGCCTTCAAATTTGACCTTCCAAAGTGAATCACTTCACATTTTTTCCTGATTGAATTCCATCTGCCACTTCTCAGCCCAGCTCTGCATCCTATTAATGTCCCATTGTAAGCTACGACAACCTGCACTATCCACAATACCACCAACCTTTTGTCATCTGCAAACTTAGTAACCCAGCCTTCTATTTTCTCACCTAAATAATTTATAAAAGTCAGAAAGAGCAAGGGTCCCAGAAAAGATCCCTGCAGAACACCATTGGTCACCAACCTCTTGGCAGAATATGCTCCATCTGCTACCACCCTCTACCTTCTGTGGGCAAGCCAATTTTGAATCCATGTTTCCTTGGATCTCTTCTTGACTACCATGGGGAGCCTTGTCAAATGACTTACTAAAATCCATATTCTTCACATCCATTACTCTGTCTTCATCAACTTGTTTTATCATTTACTCACAGAATTCAATCAGCTTCATGAGGCATGACCTGCCATTCACAAAGCCATGTTGACTATCTCGAGTCAGACTATGATTCTCCAAATGCTTGAATTACCTCCAAATAAATCCTGTCTCAAAGAACCCTCATTTTAGTTCACAAGTTTGAAATGAATAGTCAGAATATAAATGCTAACATATTAAAGATCAAGAGCAAGTTCCATTTCACTATACTTAAATATGCTTTGAGAATTTTTATTTTCAGGAGATTTAGTAGCAACAGGAATTCAGGGAGCAGCACAGTGTGGAAATCAGTAATTCAGATTTAAGGAAGTATTGTGCTGCATTTAATGTTTAGATTCACATTTAAACGTTGATTATCAAAAAAGTTTAATATACTGTACATAATAGATGATAAGGCTATTTGGTTGATTTGTAATATTTTTGACAGAGTAAATTTGAGCTTGCTTTCTTGTGATGCAGTCATTAGTGTTGTTGGTCAGCAGGTGGACGGTGAAGCTAAGGGTGCAATGAGATCAGCCACAAATGGCCGAGGAGACTTGAAGGGCTGAATGGCCTACTCTTGCTTCTAATTCATAGTTTTCATGCATGTAATTTAGTGACTAGAACCATAAACACAAGAGATTCTACAGATGCTGGAAATCCAAAGTAACACACAAAAATGTTGAAAGAACTCAGTAGGTCAGTCAGCATCTATGGAGAGCAATAAAGAGTCAAATTTCAGGAAAAGACCCTTCCCAAGCTATACATGTCTTGTTTAGTAAGGGTGTGTTGTTGGAGGCTGTAGCTCAGGTTGGTAGAGTCACATTAGAGCTCGAATGTCAACCACAGCATGAGGATGATCAAATAATCTTTGTGGATCTCACTGTTCGTACTGGATTTTTAAACAGACCTTGATGCAGGCTATAATAGTTTTAAAGAAGTTTATTATTCATAGCTACTGGTTGGAAAGATTTGCTTAACACTTTTAAGTAATGGTAACCTGTAACTTGTTTAAATTTATGTATCCATGTGATAATGGCAGCTGCTGTCATTGCCAGTGTTTATTGAATTGAGGAGATTGAGTCAATCAATGTGGTTTCCTTCTCTGGAGGATATTGGTGAAATTGGCATGCTTTTATGACAATCCAGTATTTTGATGTTTTGCTGTAAATGGGACAAGCTGTATTTCAACTTCCAGATTTTATTTATAAAATTTAAATTCCCCACTTTCTGTGGTGGAACTCAATTTCCTGCTTCTGGGAATTTCCTGAACTCTGTTTCCTGGTCCATTGATCATAAGACATAGGAGCAGAATTAGGCCATTCAGCCCATTGAGTAGGCTCTGCCATTTCACCATGGCTGATCCATTTCTCTCTTAACCTCATTCTCCTGCCTTCTCCCTGAAACCTTTCATGCCCTGACTTATCAAGAACCTATCAACCTTCACCTTAAATGCACCCAGTAACCTGGTCTCCACAGCCACCTTTGGGAATGAATTCCACAGATTCACCACTCTCTGGCTCAAGAAATTCCTGCTCATCTCTGTTCTAAGTGGACGTACCTCTATTTTGAGGCTTTGCCCTCTGGTTCTAGTCTCCACCACCAAATGAAACATCCCATCCCTATTTAGAAATTAGTTCTATTAGTGCTGTGCAGGTAAAGCTTTTTACTTGCTTAGAAAACATTTTGTATGCATAATTAAGTAAGTAAAACAATCAATCTCTCTTTTGTTTTAGAAAAAGCGGAAGTTTTCTACCTATGTTGTTGCTTCTGGAGTCATTTATGGAATGGATGAAAGTGTGTTTCATCTGTTCTTCAAGGTACAGAATATAGAAAGTTTATTTTCTTTCTTACAATTTTCAGTAAAGCCAAACAACAGCAATAGTTTTTACTGAATGCTATCTGCAAGAACTTGTTGTTGACTTTCGTAAGAATGTAGTTGGCTGAATGACCTTTTGTGTTGTGATCCCAGCTGCTCTGTTTATTAGTCATTAATTCTGATGATTTGTCAGAAATGTTCAGTGAATCCTCTTTTCCGTCACTCTTTCTTTCTGATAGTGTGTCTACAATTGAGTGATCAAAGGGCATTAGCTGAGGGGGGAATCTAGTGTAATATATCCAGGTTGATGATGAATCAAATCATGGATCTAAGTCCTTCACTAGTGCCACTTGGTCTTAGAACAGAAGCATAGAATCACTTTGAAGATGGTCAAATATGTCACCAGAGATTTTAATTTCATTAGTTTCAAAACATTCCCTTTTGAGTGTCTACAAGTACCAAGATTATCATTTAGCTTTCCATAGTCTTTGCTCTAATTGGATCTTTCTTGTTGACAAATCATATTGTATTTGTATTTTATTTTATTTTATTTAGAGATACAACCCTTTAGCCCAATGAGCTCAGCAACCCACTTATTTAACCCTAGGCTAATCACGAACAATTTACAATGACCAATTAACCTACTGATATCTTTGGATTGTAGGAGGAAACCGGAGGAAGCTCTTGTGGTCACAGGGAGAGCATACAAACTCCTTACAGACAATGCCAGAATTGAACTCCAAATTCCTTCCCACTGTAATAGTATTGTGCTAACCACTATGGTGCCAGTTACTGGTTAATTACTGAAATAAGAACTGCAGAAGCTGATGTCTGGCAAAAATCATTACATAGTTCCACACCCTTGGATATGGTGTTGTTTGTACGAATGGTTGTTACCTTAATTTGCTAAAATTGAAGGCATATGTCATTGTGCTTAATGCAATGCTATTATTCCCACATTGTCTATTACTTTCTATCGTATATCAGTGTAACAGGATATCCTCATGTGACTTTCTTTCTGTGGTCAGGAAGCCTGGCATGGGCTGAATCCAACAATACCATGCTTTGGAGATGGAAAAAATGTTGTTCCAACCATTCATGTGAATGACTTAGCTGGGTAAGTGAAGAATAAAAGAAGAAACTACCAATCAAGTAAAGAATATCAGCGACTGTAGTTTTCACTTTGCTTTTAAAGAAGGACAGTTTAGTAAGTTACGACAAGTACGGAAGTTAAATTAGTAAAATTCAGCTTTAATTTAAGTTGCATCATAGTTCAGGCTGGGTGGTGCAGTCTGGGCCTGGCGCGAGTTGCTAGACAGTGTGGTCTAGGCCTGGAGCCTTTCACTGCAGCTGGATCCTAGTGCAAAGTATGATTCCCTGTTCAGACAATTTAAACACTGGCCCAGAAAAGAGGGGAGAGCCAATTTTGCTCACTCTCCATGATCTTCAGTCCTCTCACCAGGCCGCTGGAGCTTTTCGTTGTTCAGTTGTTGGGTTAATTTAAACGTTGGCCCAGAAAGACTGAAAAGACAGGGTGTCAGTTGGGACGAGAGCTGATTTCACTCGCTCTCCACAATGGTCACTCTACTCTCCATGGTGCTGAGGCTCGGAAGACAGCCCTGGCTGCTGTGCTCTGTGCCCATTAATATGATGAACTGATAAGCAAGGCTTTGGGCCTACTCCAGGCTGCTCTGTGGTTTGGATTTGAGGACTCAGTTTTGATTCAGAATGCTGTTGTTGTTTGCTTCAATTGTTTACATGACTTTTTTCTTTCTCTTGCACATCAAGTGTTGGCCTTTTTTAAATTGTTATTCTTTTTTTTCGTTAATTGTGTTCTTTTGGGTTTCTTGCTTACCTGTGAGTAAGCAAATCTCAAGGTTGTATAATTTATACATTCTTTGATAATAAGTCAATCCTGAATCTATTGGTTATATATATTTAGGGCTGCCAATGATTTGTTCTGAGTTCTCTGAGGGCATTACATTGGCAAATTTTCTTTTAACATTTAAAAAATTTTGGTAAATGATTGGAATGCAAAGTTAAGGTAAATTTATTATCAAAGTACGTACTGTACATGCCACCAATAACAACCTTGAAATTAATGTTCATGCAGGCATTCACAGTAGAACAAAGAAATACAAAAGAATTTATGAAAAACTATACATAAGTAGGGTTGCCAACTTTCTCACTCCCAAATAAGGGACAAAAGTAGCAGTCAACACGGGACACCTGTGTTTACCCCGAGAAAGACTACCATGACCACGAAGGTTTTGGCTTAATCTGCCCGATTCTGTTAAGAGAAACTACGCTGTACATACATTATTTCTACTTTATATAGACTGTGTATTTATCATATCATTCCTGGTTTTACTATATGTTAGTGTTATTTTTGGTTTTATGTGTTATTTGGTAGGGTATTTTTTGGGTCTGGGAACGCTCAAAAATTTTTTCCATATAAATTAATGGTAATTGTTCTTCGCTTTACGCCATTTCAGCTTAGGTTGCAAACGGTTTCATAGGAAGGCTCTACCTTAGCGGGGGAAATATGGGACAACAGCGGTCCCGTATGGGACAAACCAATTTAGCCCAATATATGGGATGTCCCGGCTAATACGGGACAATTGGCAACCCTATGTTCAAGTTCAACAGTGCATGACAGGGAATGAGGAAAGGTGCAGCTGACTTGTATCGTTTCCTGGGGGCCCGGTAGCAAATGCTTTGCAGCCTGGTGGTTGGGGACCACTGGTCTAAGACACTATCATAAAATGAGATGTATCATTTTGCCCACCAACATATTTACTACACTGTTCAGTTCCATATACTTAAATGGAAATGGAACTGAATTTCAAGTGAGGTACACATATTTTAAAGTCCATTTAGCACACTCATCTAAGTTTGAGTTTGTTTTTATTTATTGGCAAGACAGCACAGTAACAAGTTCTTCTGGCCCAACTACACCCATGTGACCAATCAACCCACTAACCCGTAAGTCTTTAGCATATGGGAGGAAGCTGGAGCACCCAGAGGAAACCCATGCAGACATGGGAGAATGTACAGGCTCCTTACAGGTGGTGACAGAATTGAACCCGAGTGATTGGTAATGTAATCGTGTAACACAAACTTTTATGCTACCATGCTGCCCCGTAATTCTTCCTCATAATCCAGCACTCACTGGATAATGGTCAGGAATGGCGTTTCCCTTGGCAACTTAGCTGGTAGCAATAAGCCATATCGTTGCTTATAGACAAAGAAATTAATTTGAGCTTCACTGGCTTAATTAGCTCAGAAAATGTTCATTCTCAGAAAATTGCTCAATCGTTCAGAGAGCTTGTACTTATTTCTTTTTATTTCTTTACTTTGAACTTCATTGAGAGGAAAAAATACAATTGTGAGAATCTCCATCATGTTTTTTAAAGAATACTAATGATCTTCACTAAGTAAACACCTATTTAAGTATGTATCCTTCAATTTACTTGTCTTTAGTGTTTCAGTGATGCCAGAATGTTAATGAGGGATAAACAAATGTCCAAGTCAAAGAACAGAGCGTACATGAAATCACAAAAAGGATTACTCCAAAAAATAGTTAACTTTTGACATAACTTTACCACAACTGAATACCAAAAGCAATATTATTAACAAAGAGAATTTGTTTTCTCACATACAAGAGCATTCAGAAGAATAAGAGCAAGTTGCTTTTGCCAAACTAACTCTCCAGCTGGTCGATGGTTACCCCAGGTTAAAACATTATGGGATACTGTTACATAGTTTTAGCAAAAAATTAGATAACCTTTTTTAACAATGATGAGTTAAACAATGTATTAGATATTGTACATACTGAAAAGTTACTGTCTTGGCATTCAACTGTAGTTGCAAAATATAAAGCTGACAATTAAAATAAAATAGTCATAGTCATAATCATACTTTATTAATCCTGGGGGAAATTTGTTTCCGTTACAGTTGCACCATAAATAATAAATAGTAATAGAACCATAAATAGTTAAATAGTATTATGTAAATTATGCCAGTAAATTATGAAATAAGTCCAGGACCAGCCTATTGGCTCAGGGTGTCTGACCCTCCAAGGGAGGAGTTGTAAAGTTTGATGGCCACAGGCAGGAATGACTTCCTATGATGCTTAGTGCTGCATCTCGGTGGAATGAGTCTCTGGCTGAATGTACTCCTGTGCCCACCCAGTACATTATGTAGTGGATGGGAGACATTGACCAAGATGGCATGCAACTTAGACAGCATTCTCTTTTCAGACGCCACCGTGAGAGAGTCCAGTTCCATCCCCACAACATCACTGGCCTTACGAATGAGTTTGTTGATTCTTTTGGCGTCTGCCACCCTCAGCCTGCTGCCCCAGCACACAACAGCAAACATGATAGCACTGGCCACCACAGACTCGTAGAACATCCTCAGCATCGTCCGGCAGATGTTAAAGGACCTCAGTCTCAGGAAATAGAGACAGCTCTGACCCTTCTTGTAGACAGCCTCAGTGTTCTTTGACCAGTCTAGTTTATTGTCAATTCATATCCCCAGGTATTTGTAATCCTCCACCATGTCCACACTGACCCCCTGGATGGAAACAGGGGTCACCGGTACCTTAGCTCTCCTCAGGTCTACCACCAGCTTCTTACTCTTTTTCACATTAAGCTGCAGATAATTCTGCTCACACCATGTGACAAAGTTTCCTACCGTAGCCCTGTACTCAGCCTCATCTCCCTTGCTGATGCATCCAACTATGGCAGATTCATCAGAAAACTTCTGAAGATGACAAGACTCTGTGCAGTAGTTGAAGTCCGAGGTGTAAATGGTGAAGAGAAAGGGAGACAAGACAGTTCCCTGTGGAGCCCCAGTGCTACTAATCACTCTGTTGGACACACAGTGTTGCAAGCACACGTACTGTGGTCTGCCAGTCAGGTAGTCAAGAATCCATGATACCAGGGAAGCATCCACCTGCATCGCTGTCAGCTTCTTCCCCAGCAGAGCAGGGTGGATGGTGTTGAACACACTGGAGAAGTCAAAAAACATGACCCTCACAGTGCTCACTGGCTTGTCCAGGTGGGCATAGACACGGTTCAGCAGGAAGATGATGGCATCCTCAACTCCTAGTCGGGGCTGGTAGGCGAACTGCAGGGGATCTAAGTGTGGCCTGACCATAGGCCGGAGCAGCTCCAGAACAAGTCTCTCCAGGGTCTTCATGATGTGGGAGGTCAATGCCACCTGTCTGTAGTCATTGAGGCCGCTGGGGCGCGGCATCTTCGGCACAGGGACGTGGCAGGATGTCTTCCACAATACAGGAACCCTCCAGAGCCTGTATTTCTTTCCTTTCATGTCCTTTACCTGTCGTAATGCATACTTCTTGAAGCTTGGTACAGTTTCAAATTCCAGAGCTAAGGAAATAGAACTACAACCTGATATTTACTTTTCAGTTTGAAATGGGTTCCTGCTAGTTTTAATAACATGTGATGCAGGAAATAAGAGGGTGAAGTCATCTTACAGTAAGTATTGCTGAGATGATGTTCCATGCCCAGTGCAAAGCTGTGTTGAATGGAAATATTAGACAAGGAATACTAACACTTTGTGTTCTAGCTGAACAGTGGCTTCCACTTATAATATTTCAAGTTATGACATTTCCTGCTGGAATCAAAAGCATTGATTCATGTGTTAAATTTGCTGAAAAGTTACGTTCTTTTGAACTATGTTTATTTCGTAAGTTATCTCAAATTTCTAGACAAGTTGGAGGTGGAGAACAGATGCTTAGATAGACAAGCCATGGAAGAATAGAGCCCTTGTGCCAGCAGATGGGATTAGTATGGATGGGGAAAATGTTGGGAAGGATGTGATGAGCTGAAGAGCCTGTGTCTATCCTATGTGATTCCATGATTCTGTGATTTTAGAACTGCCTGCTACCTGAACCAGTGACAGCTAAGTTGTAGATCGGACCGTTTAGGAAACCGTTTAAGGTTTAAAATGAATGACATATTTTTGGCCTTATCTTGCAGAATTTTACAAAATATAATGGAACATAAACCAAAAACGTACTACATACTTGCGTTGGATGAGTCAAAGCACACATTGAAAGAGTTGGTTAAGGTAAATGCCTAGAGATCGTTGCTCAGAATATTTCCATATGGCTTTTTGACAGTGCGATGTGATCTTATGAAGTAATATAAAATCAAAATCCAAAATACAGATGTTCCAGAGAGGGACCACTTGACTTGATTTTGATACAGTACCTATAAAAAGTATTCATCTACCTTGGAAGTTTTCATGTTTTATTGTTTTACAACATTGAATCACAGTGGATTTAATCTGGCTTTTTTGACACTGATCAATAGAAAAGGCTCTTTCATGTCAAAATGAAAACAAATTTCTACAAATAGGTCTAAATTTATCGCAGTTATTAAACACAAAATAATTGATTGCATAATTACTCACCTCCTTCAAGTCAGTTTTTAGTAGATACATGTTTGGCAGCAATTACAGCCATGAATCTGTGTGGATAGTTCTCTATTAGCTTTGCCAATCTGGACACTGCAATTTGTCCCCATTCTTCTTTACAAAACCGCTCAAGCACTGTCAGATGATATGGGGATCGTGGATGAACAGCCATTTTCAAGTCCAGCCACAAATTTTCAATTGGATTGAGGTCTGGACTCTGAACTGGCCACTCCACGACACTAACTATGTTGTTTTTAAGCCATTCCTGTGTAGTTTTGGCTTTATGCTTGGGGACATTGTCTTACTAGAAAATAAATCTTCCCCCAAGTCACAGTTCTCTTGCAGACTGCATCAGGGTTTACTTCAGGATTTCCCTGTGTTTTGCTGCATTCATTTTACCCTCTACCCTCACAAGCCTTCCAGAGCCTGCTGCAGTGAAGCATCCCCACAGCATGATGCAGCCACCACCATGCTTCATGGTACGGATGATGTGTTTTTGATGATGTGCAGTGTTTGGCTTACGTCAAACATAGCATTTAGTTTGATGGCCAAAAAGCTCAATTTTGGTTTCATCAGACCAGAGAAACTTCTTCCAGCTGTCTTCAGAGTCTCCCACATGCCTTCTGGCAAACTCTAGCCGATACTTCATGTGAGTTTTTTTCAACAGTGGCTTTTTCTTTGCCACTCTTCCATAAGGTTGTGACTGGTGATGCACCTGGGCAACAGTGTGCGCAGTCTCTCTCATCTCAGCCACTGAAGCTTGTAACTCCTCCAGCGATGTCATAGTCTCTTGGTGGCCTCCCTCACTAGTCCCCTTCTTGCACGGTCACTCAGTTTTTGAGGACAGCCTGCTGTAGGCAGATTTACAGCTCTGCCGAATTCTTTCCATTTTTTGTTGATTGACTTAACTGTACTCCAAGGGATATTCAGTGACTTGGATATTGTCTTGTATCCATCTCCTGACTTGTGTTTTTCAATTCATGGAGTTGCTTGGAGTGTTCTTTTGTCTTCGTGGTGTAGTTTTTGCCAGGAAACTGACTCACCAGCAGTTGGATCTTACAGATACAGGTATATTTTTACTACAATCAATAGAAACACCTTGACTGCACACAGGTCTCCATAAACAGATCTCCATTTAACTAATTCTGTGACTTCTAAAACCAATTGGATGCACCGGTGATGATTTGGTATGTCATATTAAAGGGGGGAGTGAATACTTATACAATTAATTATTTTGTGTTTTATATTTGTAATTAATTTAGATCACTTTGTAGAGATCTGTTTTCACTTTGACACGAAAAGTCTTTTTCTGTTGATCAGTGTCAAAAAAAAGCTAAATTAAATCCACTGTGATTCAATATTGCAAAACAATAAAACATGAAAAATTTCCAAGGTGGGTGAATACTTTTTATAGGCACTGTATTATGAAGTGTTTAAACAACATCTCCATCCATCTGTACCAAAAGCAAGCTGGGTGAAAATTGCCAATGAACAGCCTTAACCTCATTCACTTTTTTTCTTCAAAGAAATCCATATTCCTATGTCAACTTCACCTTTCTGTATCAATGGTTTTCTCTGGTGTTTGTTAGGATATGGTAGGGATATTTGGCTAATTTAGATCTCCACTCAAGTCTTTTTTTCTTATGAGAGGTATGGCTTATTTTAGAATCATGGAAAACTGCAACACAAAAACAAGTCCTTTGGCCCATCTAGTCCATTAATCTGCCTAGTCTCATCGAATGCATGGGCCAGAGCCCTCCATACCCTTCCCATCCATGTACCTATCAAAATTTCTGTTAAGTGTTGAAATTGACCCCCACACCAACCACTAGCATTGGCATCTCGATACATGCTCTCACGAACCTCTGAGTGAAGAAGTTCCCCCTCATGTTCCCCTTTAAACATTTCACCTTTCACCCTTAAGCCATGACATATAGTTGTAGTCTCACGCAACCTCAGCGGAAAAAGCCTGTTTGCATTTACCCTTTCTATACCCTTCATAAGTTTGGATACCTCTATCAAATCTCCCCTCAATCTTCTACATTCTGGGGAATAAACTCCTAACCTATTCAATCTTTCCCTGTAACTCAGGTAGTCAAGAGCTGGCAATATCCTTGTAAATTTTCCCTGCACTCTTTTAATCTTTTTGACATCTTTCCTGAGGTAGGTTATCAGAACTGGACACAATACTCCAAAGTAAGCCTCGCCAATGTCTTATACAATTTCACATAATATTCCAACTCATGTACCCAGTACATTTATGATGAGCAATATGCCAAAAGCTGTTTTTATGATCTGATCTAACTGTGACACCACTTTCAAGGAATTGTGAGTCTGTATTCCCACTGCACTCCTCAGTGCCCTACTGGTCCCCAAGTAAGATGTACTCTGGTTGGTCCTCCCAAAGTGCAACACCTCTCACCTGGCTGCATTAAATTCCATCTGCCATTTTTCAGTCATTTTACCAGCTGGTCCAGATCCCACTGCAAACTTTGATAGTCTTCCTCACTGTCCACTACACTCTTCAATCTTGTTGTCATCCACAAATTTGCTTATCCAGTTTACCGTATTATCATCCAGATCGTTGATATGGATGACAAACAACAATGGACTCAGCACCGATCAATGTGGAACAGCACTAGTCACAGGCCTCCAAGCAGAGAGACAACATCTACAACCAATCTCTGGCTTCTTATGCAAAGCCAATATCCAATTCAATTTACTACCCCATCTTGAATGCCAAGCAACTGAACCTTCTTGACCAACCTCCCATGTGGGATCTTGTTGAAGTATTTGCTACAGTCCACCTGGACAACATCCACTACCCTACTTCCATCAATTTTCCTGGCAACTTCCTCAAAAAAACTGTATTAAGATTGGTTGGACATGACTTACCATGTGCAAAGTCATATTGACAATCCTCAGTCCCTGTCTATTCAAATACTTACACATCTAGCCCCTTAGGATTCCTTCCAATAACTTTCCCACGACTGTTGTCAGGCACACTGGGCAATAATTTCCTGGCTTATTCTTCGAGCCTTTCTTAAGCTACAGAACAACATTATTTATCCTTCAATCCTCTGTCACTTCACCCATCGCTAAGGACGTTTTGAATATCTCTGCTCGGGTCCCTGTAATTTCTGCACTTGCCTCCCACAAGGTCCGAGAGAACATATCGTCAGGTCCTGGGGATTTATCCACACTAATTTGCATCAAGTTAGCAAACACCTCCTCTACTGTAATCTGTATAGGGTCCATGACCCTGCTACTACATTGCCTAAACTCTGTGTCCATCTCCTGGGTAAACACAAATACAAAAATTCATTTAAGACCTCCCCCCATCTCTTTCAGCTCCACGCATGGATTACCACTCTGACCTTCCAGATGACCAATTTTGTCCCTTGCTATCCTCTTGCTCTTAATATATCTGTAGAAAAGCCCCAAGGATTCTCTTTCACCCGATCTGCCAGAGCAACCTCATGCCTTCTTTTAGCACTCCTGATTTCATTAAGTGTTCTCTTGCATTTCTTTTCCTCCTCAAGTACCACATTTGTTCCTGTCTGACTATACCTCTTAGGTACCTCCTTCCTTTTCTTAATCAGGGCCTCAATGTCTCTCAAAAATCAAGGTTTCCTACACCTGTTATCATTGTCTTTTATTTTGATAGGAACATACAAACTCTGTACTATCAAAATTTTACTTTTGAAGGCACCCCACATACCATGTACACCTTTGCCAGAAAACAACCTATCCTATTCCACACTTGCCAGATCATTTCTGATACCATCAAAGTTGGCAATTTTTATACTTTATTAAAAAATATATTTAATATATAGCTATTTGCCTAAGCATCGCACCCAAAGGCTTAATTTCAAATGACTTAAGATCAAAAGAACGGAAACTAGTTGGCTGTGTAAATTTGATTCTATAGCTGGGACTAGACCAAACAGAGTTATACATCCTACATGCTTATGAGATTATTGTTCATTACCTGGTTCTGGAGGCCCAGGCTGCTCAGCTTTAAACTTGAAATAGTTTTTCATGTGCTTTGAGCCAGTTTGCACAGTAAATGCTTGAGTGATAAGGAGAACATATTTTATGCAGGGGATTTTATCTGAATGTAATTCTCTACCTCGGAGGGCTGTGGATTTTTCAAGGCTGAGATGGGTATATTTGTGGACACCAAAGGAATTTAGATGGGGATCGGTTTGGAAACTGGGCTTGAAGCACAAAATGAACAATGTCATTATTCAATGGTGCAACAGGCTTAAAAAACCCTAAGGCATTCTATTCCTATGTTCTTAAGTAAAGTGAAATTAGCCCTATGTTGAGAACTAAATTTAATAATCAGAACATTCTGATAGTAATAGCAGTTTTAAGAATTTGATTCAATTTAAAACTTTTGGACATCAGTTTCTTGCTTTTAAAAGTGACATTATTCTAGATACTGTGAAAATGCATGTCAGGTGTGTGGGAGATCCATGAAGGAATGTGGTGCATCAAACCTGGGTTATATTTTCACATATTAAGTTATACTGCATGGAAACAGGCCATTCAGCCCAACTTGTCTATGCTGTCATGACTATCTATGCTAACCCCATTTGCCCTTTCTACTTTAATTAAACTTTGGGCAGGGATAGTAAACTAGTCATCACAGAGAGCGGGGTATATTTAAGGGGGAAATTCTAGTTCAGAGTAAAATTTGTTATGCTTGGATGCTAAAGCAGTTGTGCAGCCTTTATAGATGATTCCAACCTATTTCTTGGCTTGTTTTAAGAAATACATTCAAGACCAAGTGAGAGATAATAAATTTGAATTCAGAATGCTGCCTTATGATGAAATGAGAGACTAAAGCACTGTTGGCTCATCGTGTGACGAACAGCCACCATTTTCTGGTTCTTTCAGTAACTTTCAAAGAATAAAAATATATTCTTATCTACAATAGTCCCACAACCTGTAATCCAGATTACCTAATCATTTACTTAATTTCTGTTTATAGTCATAGGGTAATATAGCACAGAAGCAGGCCCTTCTGCCCCACTGGTTCATGGCAGCCACAGCATTTCCCCAGTTTGTCCATTTGGGTGCATTCAGCCCATAACTCTCCAAGCTCCTACCCTCCATGTCCTCTTAAGTGTTACAGCTGTACCCACTTCAACCACTTCCTCTGGCAGCCCATTCCTCCGCAGCTGCCTGTGGCAAAGAATTCCACAGATTCATCACTCTCTGGCTAAAGAAATTCCTCCTCATCTCCATTCTGAAAGGACTCCTCTCATTCTCAGGTTGTGTCCTCTGGTCTTTGACACTCCCACCATAGGAAACATCCTCTCCGCATCCACTCTATCAAAGCCTGTCACCATTTAATAGCAGGAATATATATGTATTCCTTCTTTATTAATTTAATAAAGGGCTTTGAGAAATTTAAACTTATCTTGCTATACAGACATTTCCTCTTAATTTGCATTACTATATCAATGTAGAAATCACAATAATTTCTTTAGTGCATAATTCTACATTAGACAGTGCCTTCAATGACAAAGCATTTGCAGGATCTAAAAAACATGCACGTTAACCTAGAATCTAAAAATATTGTTATAAGAGGCATAGTTGATATTGTGATTATTCTTACAGGCCATCAGTAAACTTGGACCAGGCAAGATCCAGCATGTCCCACAAGAAGATGCCCTGCTGTATAGTGAATTGACAGTAAGCTCTTCTTCTTTGGTTTCAACTGTTTTGATGTTATTCAGCTGAGTATCAAACAAGCAGAGTGACATTTTCTCACTTGGGACACCAACTTCCAAATGGGAAGGAGTACACCATATGAACATTCAACCTCCAGTGTCACTCTCCCTGTCTGTCTTCAGTAAAATACAAACCTTTTATCCAAGAATAAAGCATCAACACAAAAAAAATTCTGCTAAAGATTAAGGGTCTTGGCTTAAATTGTCGACTGTTTATTCCTCTCCATAGATGCTATGTACTTGTTGAGTTTCTCCAGCATTTTGTGTGTTACTTTGGATTTCCGGCAACTGCAGAATCTCTTTATGCTAATTATTACAATACTTTACAACATTAATAAGTAAAGCAAAATATGGTAATAAATGTATTTATGCAACCAGTGCTCTTGAGAGGTTCACCTCATTATGCAATGCTTTCTATGAATTGTGGTTTTCTTTTGAAGCAAGCTTTTATAAGGTTCATTTCTCTTTCAACGGTTTCTCATTAGAGGTGTATGTAGTCAATTTCAGAACTTCACACAAATGAAATGGTCTTAATTGATGAAACACTGAGAGGAGACTTTTCAGGTGATCAGACCATGTTCACTACTGTAAAGTCTTATTCAGCAGGAAATATGCTGTAGGAAATAGACAGAATTTCAATTCAATTACCTTTGCTGACTTGGATTTCCCCCTAATTTTGGCCATTTTGTTTTGAAACTGGTACTTCTAGTGTATTCCAATCAGATAGCTGTCTGGAGATTATTCCTTTTCCATTTGCCCATTCATCAAAAAGTCAGTTCTTGTTTGGCAATGGCAATGATGCTTTGTACATCATTCAAGTCATTATGGAGACATAACAGACAGCAGATGCTGGAATCTGGAGATATAAAACAAACTTGGAAGAACTCAGCTGCTCAAGCAGTATCTGTGGAGTTAAAGGGATGTTAATGTTTTGGATTGAAACTTCACAGCAGGACTAAGGGTTGTTGAGGGAATCATCAGAATATTGAATTGAAAGGGAGGTCTGAGACAGAGATTAGCAGGTGAAAGTTGGTACAGATCGACCTTCACTAATCTGACTACCTGTAATCCGGTTCCTTGGATAATCCGACAGTGATTGTGCTTAATGTGATCCTTCCGTAATTCGTCATTTTCACTAATCCGGCACTCCTCAGGTCCCAGTGGTGCCGGATTAGTGAAGGTCGACCTGTAGCAGGTAAGAGGAGCATGATGGTCAAATGAAGCCATTTGCTGGAGGGGGAGAAGAAAGTGTTGAGACAGAGGCTGGTGGGTGAAAGTATAAGAAGAGACACACACAAAACACTGGAGGAACTCAGCAGATTAGGCAACATTTATGGAAAAGAACAAACAGTCGACGTTTTGGGCTGAGACCATTCTTCAGGACTGAGAAGGAAGGGGAATGATACCTGAATAAAAAAAGGCAGGGGAGGGCAAAGAGGCTCGATGGAAGGTGATAGAAGCCAAGTTGGTGGGAAAGGTCAAGGGCTGGAGAAGAGAGAACCTGATAGGAGAGGAGAGTGGACCATAGGAGAAAGGGAAGGAGGTGGGAACCCAGGGGGAAGAAATAGGCAGGTGAGAAAAAGTTCAGAGTGCAGATAGAGGAAGTGGTGGGGAATTTGTTTACTGGAAGGAGAATTTGATACTCATGCTGCCAGGTTGGAGGGTACCCAGACGGAATATAAGAAGTGGAAAAAAATCAGGCAGATGGGCCATGTAGGAAAGAAGGGGGGAGAAGGTTGGTGTTGAGTGGAACAACATAATGAAGGGACGATTTGTAGATGGAAACATATGTGAGAGGGGTTAGGAAAGGGATAATAAACCCAGATAGGTAGATAAGTGGGTGATGGGCAGATGGAACCAGGTTTGGGAGAGTGGTTAGTCTAGGTATGGGGTGAATGGAGGAGGGATGGAAAAGGTGAACAAAGGGAGGGATGCTAGATGGACTGCCGGAAATGGGAAAGAAATGCTGTGGGTGGATTACCTGAAATGGAAAAATTCAGTATTTTTGTACCTTTGGCTTATAAGCAACTCCAGTGAAATATGAAGTGTTGTTCTTCTGGTTTGTGAATGGCAGGGGAAGAATGTTGAGGACAGACACATTGGTGTGGGAATGGGGAAAGGCAATTGACACAACTGTCTATATTTAGGAGGGAGATTGAAAATATGGCTGAGTGGTGCCACAACAACAATCTCTCACTCATCATCAGAACCTGATTATTGACTTCAGGAGGAGAATACCAGCGTTCCATGAGCCAGTCCTTATTAGGGAACAGAGGTGGAGAAGGTCAGCAACTTTAAGTTCCTCAGTGTTATTTTGTTCAGTGGATCTGTCCTGGACCCAGCACAAAAGTGTAATTATGAAGGAAGCACGGCAGCACCTCTATTTCCTTAGAAGTTTGCAAAAATTCAACATGACATCTGAAAGTTTGACAAACTTCTATAGATGTGTAGTGGAGAGTATATTGATGGGTTGCATCACCGCGTGGTGTGGAAACACCAATGCCCTTGAATGGAAAATCCTACAAAAAGTAGTGGATATGGCCCACATTGGACATTGGATATGGATATGGACATTGCGGCTATAGCATTCCTCACCATTGAGCACATCTACACAGAGTGCCATCGCAGGAAGGCAGAATCCATCGTAAAGGACCCCCACCACCCAAGCCATCAGGAAGAAGGTTCAAAAACCTCAGAATACGCACCACCAGGTTCAGGAATAGTTATTACCGCTCAACCATCAAGCTGTTGAACCAGAAGAGATAACTTCACGCGCCATATCACTGAACTGTTCCCACAACCTATGGACTCACTTTCAACAACTCTTCATCTTGTGTTCTCAATATATGTTGCTTATTTATCCATCCATCCATCTATTATTTTTCCTCTCTTTTTTATTTGCACGGTTTGTAGTCTTTTGCGTGTTGGTTATTTGTCCATCCTGTTGGGTGCAGTCTCTCATTGATTCTGTTGCGTTTCTCAGATTTACTGTGTATGTCTGCAAGTAAACAAATGCCAGGGTTGTATATGGTGATGTATATATACTTTGATATTAAATTTACTTTGAACTTTGAAATGGAAGCTTAGGAAGGCTGTTGAGGACAGACCAGAGGTGCTCCAGAAGATGGTTGCTTGGTCTGTGCATTGTCTCACTAATGTAGATCTTGTCGTTATTGCCCTGGACAAGGCTCACTCAAGCTCTTGAGTGCACTCCAAAGTTGGTAACTTGGGTAAGTAGCAGTTTAGCATTGGCACATAACAATAAAGTGTTCTCATACTCTGCATTTACAACCTGCGGCAGTGATGGCCATTACACGTATGTGTTGTGAACTCAGTGTTGATCAGTAAAGAATTCTCTGCTGCATTATAGTAGTGGTGAATTAAGTTATTCATGCCAGTTCAGGAGCCTGATAGTTGTTCCTGAATCTGGTGGTATGGGACCTATGGCTTCTGTACCTCCTGCTCAATGAAAGTAGTGAGAAGAAGCTTCTTTGAGGACCATCACCTTGTCCTGGTGGAGAGGCTTGTGAGTTCCTGCGATCCAGAGAGTGATGCCATTTGGAGTTTAGCCATCTGGCGTTTAGCTCCTGATAGGGTCACCCATGGCAGTAAAGTCAACAGGGAGGTTCCAGGCAAAGAACAAGCCAACCAAGAACTCAACGGTGGAGCTAGCGGAGGATGATGACACATCACAATGGCAGTGAAGACAGAGGAAAGCAGCAACAGTGAAGGGTCTCCAGTCATTTTGCATTCCGTGTCACTAGACATTGACCCCAATCTATCTGGTGGCTGCCCATGCTTCAGCCTCCCCACATTAAACAAAGTCACGTACAGGTATTCCCCTTTAAGGGAATCTACTAACAACTACTTAAGAGAGCATCATACTCAACCTGAGTGATGGCACTACTAGTGCATCCTACTAGCATGCCCTGGATGATAGATACTGCTTTGCTGTGGCAGTGCCCCTTGTAAATGTATTCAAATTGGCTTAAATCATTTGGTTCTTGTGCCAGAGTAGTGTATGTGGATATAGTTATGAACTTTCCCAGGAAAGTACTCCATGTCAGCTGTTGTTTATAGACAGCTACAGATGCCACTTCTTTTAAAAGAGTTGTGACTCAGCTGCTTTAATAATGTTTCATTTCATTAAACAGAAGAATATTCAGTCTAAAAATAAGTGGTTTTATATGGCCAGTGCATACCATGTCTTGCTCCTAGCACCCAGCTCCCAACAATGCCAATGTTGCTCATATGTGACAACCAAAATAAAAGCAAACTGTTTATTCTCAAATATTGTTGTTGTTGAGAGTACCTTTTTCTGTAATGTTCAAATTGTCAGATCTTATTTGATTGACTTGTGCTTCTTTCCAAAAGATGATTTTGTTCCATTGAACTTTAGATTCTTGGCATGCTGCACTGGGTTGATTAGAAACCACCAGTGGGAAGGGACTGGGCTGCAAACAGTGTGGGAGGGAGGAGAGCAAGAAGGTGAAAATGCTGGAATGAAAATGTAGGCTGAAATTAGGAAATGAAGCTGAAGAAAATATTCAGGGAGTTTCAGAGAAAAATTAGAGTCCTACACAAGTTACACTAGTTTGAGGTTATTGGAAGAGAAGGCTTGGAACAGGAATTTCTGCCAAGCATGTAGTGTACGTTGATTGGGGAGGAAATGAAGAGGAAGCATCATATTCTATACAGTTATTTCAAGTAATATGCATTACAAATGCTCACACAAAATGCTGGAGCATCTGTGGAGGGAAATGAACAGTCAGCGTTTTGGGCTGAGACCCTTCAACAGGACTGGAAAGGACAGGAGCAGATTTCAGAATTAGAAGTTGGAGGGAGGGGAGGCAGTACAAGCTGGCTAATGATAAGTAAACGTAAACACGAGGAATTCTGCAGATGCTGGAATTTCAAGCAACACACATCAAAGTTGCTGGTGAACGCAACAGGCCAGGCAGCATCTCTAGGAAGAGGTACAGTCGACGTTTCGGGCCGAGACCCTTCGTCAGGGCTGAGAGATGCTGCCTGGCCTGCAGCGTTCACCAGCAACTTTGAAATGATAAGTAAAATCAGGCTTGTGTGGAAGAAGCCGTTCTTGAGTCTAGTCATCTGGGCTTGTCAAGCTCCTGTAACTTTTCCCAAAGGTAGAAGAGAAAAAAAGTGAATGGCCAGAGTAGCGGGCAGCCTTGACGATATTATTAAGCTTCTTGAAACAACTCAGCATGAAGAGGACTGCATAAAGGGATGCTTCAGGTTTAAGGCACACCATGAACTGTTTACTTGATTAAATCTTACCTTTCAGAATATCAAGTTTCAATGTTTGAACTTGCTTTCTATTTTAACAGCAATCAGACTATGATCACCTGCTGGTGAACCTGACAATGGAGGCTTTCTTCATCAAGGAAAACTTCAATATCCGCTGGGTTGCTGAAGCTGGCATTGTAGAAAACATCCAGAACCTTTTCCAAGAATTCAAGCAATCTCGTGGACTCGTGGTACAGCTGTTAATTATTTCAATAACTGATAATTTCTTGTAGAAATATCATTTTCTATTCCTTTACATAGAGAAAGAATGAACCAAGAGGTGAGCATGGGATTGTGGACCTTTGGAGTGTTCATTCCTCCACCCCCGCCCCCACCCCCCCCCGCCATAGTTGACAGTGCAAATTTACTTTTACTTTACAGTAAAGCTCTGTTAATCTGACATGCTCAGTACTTCGGAGGTGCTGAATTAACGGATTTTCCAGATAATTAGCTGTTATACTCAAACATGCTTTAATTCACCTCTTTTTTGATATTATACATTGGAATAATACAAGTTACAGGGCATGCTGTGTTTGAAGGGAATGCAGGGTAACAATAGCCCAAATAGGTTTCACAGGAGCAGGAGAAATAGAAGCAGATTTCAATGCTCCTACGAGTTAAATGGAGCCTGGGGAACGGGGCTCCAATGAGTTAAAGGGAACATGAGAACTGGGGCCCTGGTTAGTCATTGGAATTGCAGGAACCAGTCCATAAGAGAAATTGTGAGAACTGGGGCTCTAGCGTAGCGAAGGGAGTGTGCCAACAAGTGCCTGGTCTGTTACAAAGGCTACGGCAATAAATATCTGGTGAGCCAGAAGCTAAACCATCAGGATTTCCAAACAATGAGATAGTGGATTATTGGATTTTTTTCTGTACATATTGAACATTGGAAGAACATTTAACAGTCTTTCTCCCTCCCATTTTACCATGCCATGTTTTGAAGACCCCGTCCAGACTGTGCTGTTGTGGGTTTGCTTTATTATTATCTTGCCCAAAGACCTTTATTCATGAGGTGAGCCAAATTGAGAGCTCCACATAGATCCTAAGTGTCGCTAGCTTGATCTTCAGAGTAACTCAAACCATATTTAACTTCGTATTTCTGGTTTACCCTGTTTGAATATTGTGTAACTGAAGGTTTGAAAAGGTTAAGATTAGTGTTTGTCTTCTTGTTAGATAACCTCAAATTTGAACATCAGTAGCATGTCACACACCACCCTGCCTTGGAAATTTATTGCTATTCCTTCATACTCAAAGATCCTAAAGCAATACAGTGGAGCTATCTATCTGTCCATTTACCCATCGATCTACCATGGTAACAAGGGCCTTCTAGCCCAACAAGCCCACGTTGTCCAGTGTGACCAATTAATCTACTAACCCATATGTCTTTGGAATCTGGGAGGAAACCAGAGCACCTGGAGGGAGCCCACGTGATCATGGGGAGAATGTACACACTCCTTACCGACAACGATGGGAATTGAACCTGAATCGCTGGGGCTGGAATAGCATTACTCTAACTGTTTCGCTAAAGATCTACAAAAAGATTGCTCACCGCCATATTCTCAAGGGCAAATCGGGATGGACAATAAACACTGGCCTTCCTTGGTATTCCCAAGCTCCAGAAAAATGGATAATTTAAAAAAATCCAAGAAGACTACAGTAGCCCTACAAAGAAACAATAACCTTCCCTGCCCTTAATGGTATCCTCCTGCCTTTCCTTCCAACTAGGCCCACTTGAAATGCCCCTCACTCTCCACACCCCACCCCACCCCGAGGACCTCTACTCACATTTTCCATGCTAGAGGCTGGGAGCTGTCTCCTTCATTTCCTGCTGCAACTATGGTTGTTTTTGATTCCATCCAAAAGATTAATGATATTTTGCTGAAAACCATGTGGAATATTTTGTAGTTTTGACAAATGAATTACTTTATTTTTCACAGCCATTAAAAATTGCCATTTTTGGACCACCAGCTGTGGGGAAAAGCTCAGTGGCGGAGAAGTTGGCCAAGCACTACAAGCTGCACCACATCAAAATAAAAGATGTCATTACAGAGGCTATAGCAGATCTGGTACGTTTACACTAACTGAGCATGAAAGAAGTCACAAAGAAGGAAAGGCCACTTGAACTGCCTGAGCCTTCTCCAGTCCTCAAATCTGATCTTCCAATCCCGGTAATTCTTCTTCTTTCCAGCCAGGCAGGTTATTCCAGAGCCAAGTAAAAAATTTTATTCTTGAACTAGATTTAAAACGTACTGATTTCTGATTATCTCTTCAGTTTTCCTGGTTACTTTGAGGTGCTTTTAAATATTTACAGTTGTATTTAATACTTCATGTGCTGCTATGTGATCCAATTTAATAATTGTCTAAGTTTATAAAGACTAAGTTTCTCCAGTGTTTCCCAATAGTGTATTCTCTTCCACTCGGGGATCAGTGTTATGGTCCTTCAGTCAGGTACCTTTATGAAGACTTCACTGCTTTGCATTTTTTTCCTGTGACTCATTTAGTTGCACTTATGCCTCTTGTATCAGTAGATTCTGGGTTCAAATCCCACTCCAGAGTTTTGAGCGTGAAAATCTTATCTGACATTCCACTGAAGTAATGTCAGAAGCATTGGCTTTCAGATGAGATGCCAACCTTTTTTTTTCTAAGTGAATGCAAATAATACCATGGGACTTATTTAAACAAGAACAATGTAGAGCTACTAGGACTTGATGTTTCAATCCCTTTGGTAATTTGGCACTCTCGATGTTGGCGGTGGGTTTGGAGTGGTGACAAGGAGGGAGGGTAGGTACGTTATCGGGGTCATCAGGTGGGCACCCTCCTTCTTTGATGTTTCGTTGATAAGCCCACGACGTCTCCAGAGGGCTCAACGGTGCTACCTGGCGTCCCAGATACACCCCCCTCAGTACCATACCCTCAGTTACAGCCCAGTTGTTGTCTTTCCTTTTAATCCAAATCCAATTGCTGCTTTCTTCTGCTGCATTTGACAAGGACTTGATTGCTCTGTCTACTATTTATCCCTTAATCGATATCAGTAAAGCAGGTTAACTGGCTATTAACATTACTGCTTTTGTCAACTTGCTAGACACACACCAGCTGTTACATTTTCATTCATTACCACTATGTATGATTTTGAAAACCCTTCATTAGTTAAGCAGTGCTTTGGGGTGGTCTACTAAGATGTCAGAGTTATAAATAAATGCAAGCCAGACAAAGATACCTAAGTAGAAATGAACATCAAAAACCTGCAGAAGCTGGAGATCTGAAATAAGAACGGAAAATAATAGAAACACTCAGCAGGGCGGGCAGCATCAACAGGAGTGAGACTGACTGAGTGAAATAACCATCACACACTCATTGTCAGCAAGACCAAGGAATTGATTGTGGACTTCTGGAAAGGGAGGTGAGGAGAACACACAGCAGTCCTCACTGAGGGGCCAGCAGTGGAAAGGTGAGCAGCTTCAACTTCCTGGGTATGAACATCTCAGATGATCTATCCTGGGCTCAACACATTGATGCAATCACGAAGAAGGCTCACCAGTGGCTCTATTTCATTAAAAGTTGAAGGAGATTTGATATTTTACAGAAGACTCATAAATTTCTACTGGTGTATGATGGAGAGCTTTCTGACTGGTTGCCTCACAGCTTGGTATGGAGTCTCTCGTCTCCATTGTACAGATCGCAAGGGTTGTAGACTCTGCCAGCTCCATTACGGACACAACCCTCCTAACCATTGACAACCTCTTCAAGAGGCAGTCTGTCAAGAAGGTGGAACCCATCATTAAGAACCCTCACCCTCTGGGAAGTTCCCTCTTATTGTTATGATCATCAGGAAGGAAAGAGGCATTGGAGCCCAAGACCTACACTCAGCAATTTAACAATAGCTTCTTCCCTTCTTTCATCATATTTCTGAATGAACACTCTCACGTTCCCCTTTTCATTGTACTATTTATTTAATTTTGCAATGTATAGTAATTTTATGTCTTTGCACTAAACTGCTGCCATAAAACAAAAATAAAACATCATATGTGGCAATGATAATAAACCCTGATTCTGATTCAACTATAGAAGGAGAGGCAAGAGTTCTGATGAAAGGTGTTGGCCTCAAGAAATTAAAAATCTGCCGAACAGCCAGCAAGAACACATCAAGGACAATAGACAAGTAAACAAAAGAAATGTCTTTGTTCGTGTCATGTCATGGAGCCATAGAGCAGAGAAAGAGCATAGCTCATAGAGTTCAGCCCACCTAATCCATGCTGAACTGTTATTCTGCCTAGTCCCATCAACCACACCTGGACCCCTTCCAACCATGTACTTAAACCAAATTTCTCTTAACTGTTGCAATTGAACCCACGTCCACCACTTCCACACTCACACTCTGAGTGAAGAAGTTCCCAACCCCACCCAGGCTCTCCTTAAATATTTCACCTTTCACTGTTCTAGTCTCAACTGACCTCAATGGAAAAAAAACCTGCTTGCATTTGCCCAATCTATACACCTCATGTGGTGGAAGAATTGTAGGTTGCCTATTTGTGAGACTGATCTTGTGACCTTCATTTTATAAACTGATTTTCTGAACTAATATTAGATGTATTAAAGTAATCAAAAGTGTATATGATGAAGGTCCTATTGATAATCTGCTAAATAAGAGATCATTTCCAAATTAAAAAAATTTTTAATGGGATGCTCTTTGATAAGAAGACCATAAGACCATAAGACATAGGAGCAGAATTAGGCCAGTGAGATTAAATGCATGTTTTTTAGGTTTTTATTTTTTGGAGTGTAGAAAGTTGAGTGGGACTTGATAGAGGTGTTTAAAATTATGAGGGGGATTGATAGAGTTGATGTGGATAGTCTTTTTCCATTGAGAGTGGGGAAGATTCAAATAAGAGGACACGAGTTGAGAGTTAAAGGACAAAAGTTTAGGGGTAACATGAGGGGGAACTTCTTTACTCAGACAGTAGTAGCTGTGTGGAACGAGCTTCCAGCAGAAGTGGTTGAGGCAGGTTCGATGTTGTCATTTAAAGTTAAATTGGATAGATATATGGACAGGAAAGAAATGGAGGGTTATGGGCTGAGTGCAGGTCGGTGGGACTAGGTGAGAGTAAGAGTTCGGCACGGACTAGAAGGGCCGAGATGGCCTGTTTCCGTGCTGTAATTGTTATATGGTTATAAGAAGAGTCTGTGTCTGTGAACTGAAATAACTTGAGCCCAGTGTCTTACTTGAACCAGCTGTAACTGGTTTGATATAGTCAGATTTGGGAGAAAGCAAAGGAACAACAGGAGATGTGTATCTTTATTTAGGAGAAGAGCAATGAGGTAATGCGACCTGTAGCCTTGACCTGTAGCTAATGAAAGATCGACACAGACTAGCTTGATAAGTCAGAACAAATAGAATCAAAGTTTAACGGTAGAACTGATGAGGAAAAAGAATAAATATGAATGATTTCTGAGGTAAAGTAGAGAAAAATTCAGAAACCAACTATTGTAAGGAAGATCCCCTCTCCATGCCTGGGGCAGAGGGAAGAATCAATCGTTTGACCTTTGGGAGATTCCCTAATTTGGTGTTATGTGTTAGTTGACCAGAAGTCAACATAATTATGACTGCTGGTATAAAGAGGAACAATAGCATCAGGAACTTGAATTACTAATACTATATAATATTGATTATAACAACTTTACATGAACATTTACATTGATACAATAAAGTATTTTTGAATTAATTAAGATTAATTTGGTCATTTATCCAACATATGTTAGTTGAGTGAGGTAACAAATATCTTTGCTTGAAATGTTTACTCTGTGTTTCCACAGATGCTGCCTGATCTTTTGCATATATCCTGCATTTTCTATCTGCTATTATTATAAGTAGACTGATCTCATAAAGATCTCACAATCTCATAAAGTACCTCTTTATGAGATTACTTTCCATTGGTAATTTTTCTCCTGCATATCAGGTAGAAAGGGTCATTAAGGGAGCTTTTAGCACATTGACCTTCATAAATTGAAGTATTGAGTACAGGAGTTGGGATGTTATGTTGAAGTTGTATAAGACATTGGTGAGGCCTATTTTGGAGTATTGTGTGCAGTTCTGGTTGTCTACCTTCAGGAAAGATGTAAGTAAGATTGAAATAGTACAGAGAAAATGTTGCCAGGACTTGAGGACTTGAGTCTTAAGGAAAGGTTGAATAGGTTAGGAATTTACTTCCCAGAGCGTAGATGATTGAGGAGAGATTTGATAGAGATATACAAAAGTATGAGGAGTATAGGCAGGCTAAACGTAAGCAGGCTTTTTCACTGAGGTTGGGTAAGACTAGAACTAGAGGTCATGGGCTAAGAGTGAAAGGTGAAATGTTTAAAGGAAATACGAGGGGGATCATCTTCTCTCAACAGATGGTGTGAGTTTGGAATGAGCCGCTGGTAGAAGTGGTGGATGTGGGTTCGATTTCAACATTTAATAGAAATTTGGATAAGTACATGAATGGGAGGAGTATGGAGGCTATGTTCCATGTGCAGGCTGACGGAACGAGGTAAATTCATAGTTCAGCATGAACAAGATGGGCCAAAGGGCCTGTTTTCATATCTGTAAAATAAGTTTTAAAAATATTATAAAATATTACTGAAAATACTTCATGGGATGTTAAACAATCCTGTACCTGGTTAAACTTGGGGCTGAATCCAAGAGTAGATTCATTCCCCAGCATACATACTGCAGATTCCCAACAGGTTCCTCCTCCACTGTGAAACCTGCGGCAAAGTACAGCCAGGCAATCATGTCAGAATACAGAAAGCAATGTACTGGAGGAACTCATCAGGCTGAGCAACAAGTGTGGAGGAGAAAGGGCGGTTTGAGCTGAGACTCTGTATCATGACTAAGAACTGAGAGGGTGCGACACAGGCTGAGGGTGATTAGTGAACAGAGGAGGAGTAAGGGATGATGGACATATGGAGAGGGTGGGTTGGACTTGGGAGACAGGTAGGTGAATGACAGGTGGAGGCAGGAAAGGGAAAAATAGGCAGGTGGCGGGGGAGAGGGTGAAGATAGTGCCTGGAGGCTGATAAGTGGGAAAAGCTACGTACTATAATCTAGAATCATGTGTTTCCAATCATAACAGAACATCTTCTGTACTAAGGGAACCTTCCCAAATCTGATCCTTGGAAGCATCAGCACCTTGAACAGGCTGAATTCTTTTTCCAAAACTAGAATGGTTTCATTTTTACAGCTTTGTATAATGCTGTGTGTTTGTCACCACAGGAATTAAGGAGCTCACAGCCTGAAGCTGAGGCAGCTGAAGAAAGTGAGGAAGAAGAAGCTGCAGGAGCTGATGGTGAAGATCCCCAGGAACTCCTCGACCAAGTCAGAGAAAATATGGAGCAGTCTGGTGGTAAACGATAGCTAGATTTTAATAGCATTTATTTTTGTTCATGATTAAAATGTATCAAGAGTGTAAATGTAAGAGGTAACAATTACCTCCATCAAATCGTAAGGCCAGAGTCTGACCAGGTGAATGGAATGCATGGGGTGAGACACAGTAGAGTTGCCTCAAAACAGATGCCTCACTGTTCCAGCGACTCTCATTTGGCTGTTACCTCTGGTACATTGTGCAAGAGTTTTCATGTTTTCCCTGCAACAGGAAAGGTTTCCCCTGAGTGCTCTGGTTCCCTCCCACACTCTATAGTTGAGCTGGTTGTTAAGTTAATTGGGTACCTTAAATTGCCCTTAGTGTAGGTGGCTAATGAGAGAAGGAGGAAGTAATAATTGGACGTGTGTGAGAGAATAAGTTACAAAGAAATAAATGGGGGAAATGAGATTGCTGTGACAACTAGCAGAGGCTCAATGGAGCAAATACCTCTTTATGTGCCACATGGAAGTATGAAATTTAGTGGTTCCCCAAAATCCGCAATTGTCCTGAACTCAGTTACATTATTTGCCTTGTTTGCTTTAATTCCTTCTCTATTCTGCAGCTCAAGAGTTCTGTGGGGATATAGTTAAAATGCCAGAGGTGACATAATACAAGGAGCTGTTCTTGCACCAATTAGGCTGACCTTTCATAAGAATATAAGACCAAAATGAAAAGCAGGACTTGGCCATAGAGTCCCATGTGTCTGCTCTGCTTTTCAACAGGTTCATGGTTAATCTGACTTCAACTCCGTTTTCTTGTCTGTTTCCTCTCGTGTTGATTCTGCCATAGTCTAAAAATCTGTTAGTCTCAGCATTGATACATTCTATGATGCAAACTCCACTGTGCTCTGGGGTAGAGGATTTAATCAGAATCAAGTTTAATATCATCGGCGTATGTCATGAAATTTGTTGTTATGCAGCAGCAGTACATTGGAATACATAACAAGAGCTGTGAATTACAGTATAAAGTATAATATATACAAGTTAAATATGTAGTGCCAAAAGAGGAGAGGAAAAAAAAGTAGTGAGGTAATGTTCATAGATTCAATATCCATTCAGAAATCTGGTGGTACATGGGAAGGAGCTGCCGCTGAATCATTGAATGTGTGCCTTCAGGCTCCTGTACCTCCTCCCTGATGGTAGCAATGAGAAGACGGTAAAAGCTGCCTGACACTTGGCAAGGGTAGAATGAATTTCTACTCATCTCAGTTTTGTAGATGACCCCTTATTTTGAAAGTATGCATTTTAATTCTACATTTTCCCATGAGTGGAAACTTTCTCTCAGCATCTACCGCTTCAAATCACCTCGGAATTTCAAAGCAAGTCAATAATATTTCAGAGAGGAGAATCAAGTGATACAGAGTCAAGGCAGGAAAGTGATGCTAAAGTAAAATATAAGCAATTGAATTGTAGAGCAGACACGGAGGTCAAATTAACTATTTCTTATGTTCAAGTTCTCTAAGATTTGGTCATTTGCTTACTTTCTGATATGTGTTATCTGTGCATTCCATTGGTTTCTCACTTCATCCATTATCAATATCCACTCTTCCATTTCCTACCAATAACTGTTTTCCTTCTCACTAAACTCTGTCCTCATTTTCCCTCTGTGACGAATGCACATAGATAAGATGTTAGCTGTCCTGTGTGATCAGCAGTTGGTCTGCCACCTGTCTTCAAGAGAGAGATAAGGGACACAATGAAACAGCACCTGGAGATGTGTAGAGAGCTGTCTGGAGCGGCTCCCCCTTTGAACCCTGAACTGTTTGAAGTGATGGACAGGCGATACCGCAGCAGGGGGATAAAAAGGGGAAGGTTTGCTAAGGCAGGACACACACCACCCGAGGTAACGAGACCCTGGAAGCGGTACGCCTCTCACGAGTCGGTGGGAAGTATCAGACAATGGCCAGGGTGGAAAGGTACGATCAGCGGGAACCCGGTGTGTGTCCGCCCTTGCCTGGGTGCCGGGTTCACTGCAGAGGATCGACTGCATCTGGAGGAGGGGTCACAGTCGGTGACCTCAGGTGACATCACCAAGGACCTGCCCAAAAGCTGCTTGTGAGCCATATCGCCGGTCTGTGAGTGAAGCCGTGTCTGAATGATCAGTTGTTCCTGTTCTCTCTCTCTCTCCCCCCACGTTGTCCATCGCCATGGCAACGATTACTGCGAGCTGAACTACTAAATTGGACTGAACTTTGAGTCACTTTGAAATTTGGTCATTTACCCCTAGACAACGATAGAGCTTGATTGATGCTGTTATCTTAATTCTGTGCACATGTGTGTTTATCATTGCTGAACTGTTGCATTTATTATCCTTTCGATTACTGTGTTGCTTGCTTCTTTAATAAAACTTCCTTAGTTCTAGTACTCCAGACTCCAACTGAGTGATCCATTTCTGCTGGTTTAGCAACCCAGTTACGGGGTACGTAACACCTCCTATTTGGCATTCTTAATACCCAACCCTCCTAAGACTGAGTCCCTTTTTCCTTCCATTGATGGAACTTTGGTCAAAGTGAACCGGGCTTTATTTTCATTTGATTTGAACTTCACTGCATAAATAGAGCAAGCTTATGGAACTCGATATAAATTCAATAGTGAAACAACAGACTAGATATCTGAGCTTGGCCGTACATTTTATCTTTCTCCTGAAGCTAATGATATACTTGAACAAGGGCCGCCAAGAGTCCACTGCCATTTTTAGAATAAACTCTGACCCAATTACCTGCAGTCCATCTTCAAGGCGTTCTTCAGGATGGCACAGTAGTGCATCGGCTAGTGTAATGCTTTACAACACCAGCAATCGGGGTTCAGTTCTCACTGCGGTCTATAAGGAGTTTGTGCATTCTCCCTGTGACCAAGTGGGTTTCTTCTAGGTGCTCCACTTTCCTCCCACATTCCAAAGACTTATGAGTTAGGATTAGTAAATTGTGTACATGTTATGTTAGAATCAGAAGCTTGCAGGCTGCCCTTAGCACATCCTCAGAAGGCATTGGTTGTTGACACAAATGACATATTTCACTGTAAATTTCAAGATTTTGATGTACGTGTGATAAAGCTAATCTTTATTTTTAAAAAATTGTAGATCAGACCACACTTGGAGTACTATCAGTAGTTTTGAGCGCCTTATCTAAGAAAGGGTGTGCCACCATTCCAGAGGAGGTTCATAAAGGTGACCTTGGTAAAGAAAGGCTTAACGTATGAGAAGCGTTTAATGGCTCTGAGCTTTTACTCACTAGAATGAAGGGGGAGAGGGTGGTGAGAGGGATCTTATTGAAACCGATCAAATATTGAAAGGCCAGATAGAGTGAATGTGGAAGGGATGTTTCCAACAGTGGGAGAGTCTAGGACTAGAGAATGCAGCTTCAAAATACAAGGATGTCCCTTTCAAACAGAGGTGAGGAGGCATTTATTTAACCAGAAGGTGATGAATCTGTGGAATTCATTGGCCTTCGAGCCAAGACATTGGGTGTGTTTAAAGTGGAGGCTGTTAGGTTCCTGAGGGCATCAAAGGAGAAGTCAGGAGAATGGGGTTGAGAGGGAAAATAAATCAGCCATGATCGTACTTGATGGGTTGAAGAGCTGAATTCTGCTACTACGTCTTATGGTTTACATTCTCTCACTTTGCAGAATTCTGGGTACCTTAAATATGTATGTTGAGAGGTCAGTAAGCTTCCTTCTGAATTCTAACAGTTGGACAATTTGGATTCTGTAGGTCGCTTGGATGACACCTATGTCACCAGGTTTATGAAGAAGAAACTGTTATCTATGCCTTGTCAGAACCAGGGTTTTATTCTTGATGGATTTCCCAAGACCTATTTACAAACAAAGATCATCTTTGCTGGTAAGTTATGTTGTGCTCCATGCACTCTGATAGCCTTGTCCAAAGGACTGAGTCTGATGAGAATTGGGGAAGGATATGCAACTAGAAGCAATAGAAGCAAGACTATAATGATTTTGTTAATCCTATTTGTGATCTGAAGCCCATGCTAGCAGTTCGTATCTCACCTTGACAGTGGGAAAATTTGAATTTGGTTGATCAAGTAAATTGAGGTTAAATCAGTAATGGTGAGAATGGCCAAAGTTTTCACTGAGGTACAATAGAGGCATGTCCTTTCCTCCATGGCTTCAAAGTATCTTGGCACTGTCCACAATGACTGCCAATTTTACCATCTTACCCTGGTTTTCATTCATGGCAGTCAACAAGGGAGAGGAGAGAAGAAGAGGAGCCATAATGAAGGATGGGAGAAGGAGAGAATTTGTGGCAAAAAAAGTAAACAGAAATGGGGAGAAGTAGCAACTAGTGATAAAAAGAAAAATTGCAGGAACAAAAGTATAAAGAAGTAGAAAATTGGAGAAAATGGAGTACAAGAAAATGCAAACTTTACTTATGACTGTGACTGACGTTACAGATAAATTATCTATTTTATTCTGAGATAGGTGTTTTGGAAATATAGAATATAGAAGGGTAATGTTTCTGGTGATATGTATGTTCTTTCATGTACATAAAATTATCCTTAAATGTTTCATGTTGTTTGCTTAAAGTTATATCTTTCCACTTATCAAAACATCCCGGCCCTGGCCATGCTCCAGTGTTCCCACTGTGACCCCTACTGCAGCTGCACACTTAGCCCACAATCTGGGCTTTGGTTCACAGTCCAAAATTCAGCCCTGATCGCACTCCTGACCCATAGCCTATATGCTGGCCCACAGACTGGACGTTGCTCACAGTTCATGCCATCACACACCTTGCTTGAACTCTGACGTCACTAGACGCTAGCTCATTGGAATTTCCACACAAGGATAAGATTAACAGTGTTTTACATATTTAACTTCCTCATGCAGCTTAAAAATAAACCAAAATAAGATCATGTGGATTGCCTTGTATATTATTTTCATCTAACGTGCCTGTTTATTTTATCCCAAAATGTTGTTTTTCACATATGATCCAAGCAGCAGAGACACAGCAGTGGTCTTTAGACATCCATGTCTAGACTCTCCTTCACTTTTATCTTTGCCTTACAATACAGCTCAAGAGGAGGAGGAGGAAGAAGAAAGTGGCATGAACAAGGTACCACAGTATGACAAAGCAATTACTCCAGGTTGGTAATGTTTTATTGTATTTATAATTTGTATAATTATCTCAGTAATGTCAAAAACACTTTATTCTTTTATACCCCCAAAGATCATCAACCTTAAATGTAATCACTTTTTCCCTCCTTGCAGATACTGCTGCACCTATTGACTATTACTAGGATTTCCTTTTGTTATCACCTTTTCTCCAGCTACCTGTCATCATCTAACGCACTGTTCAAGCATCTTAAACCCCTATATATCACACCCTGTTATCTTATTCTCTCAATACTTCACTTATATACCTCCTTTCACGTTATCATGTGCCTCACAGCCAATTAAGTTCTTTAAAAGAGTAATCACCATTGTGATGTAGGAACCACAGCAGCTAATCAGAACACAGTCAACTTCTGCGATCACTTTTTGTAAATAATAATCTGGACCATGTTGACTGTTGCAAATAGTTCCAAAGGCAACCTCCAGCATAATAAATGTCACACGTACACTAGCTGACCAAGAATCTGAGATGTGCTGATGCATATATGACCCTGCAAAGGACCCGAAGGAAAATCCGGGCAATTCTGGACAATGTTTCTCACCCTCTGCATGCCACCTTGGCTGAACAGAGGAGCACTTTTACTAATAGTCTGAGACAACTGTACTGCTTTAAAGAGCGATATATGGGGTCATGTCTTACCACTTGGCCATTAGACTCAGTGATGAGCCAACCTATAGCCAGGGAAGTGATGGCCTCCTCCTGTTAGACTGTTTGTGGTAAATAATTTTTTATTCTTTCTGCTTCTCTTCTAATATTTATATCTGTGCACTTGTGGTGTGAGTGGTTAAGGCATTGGACTAGCTACCTGAAGGTCGTGAGTTCAAGCCCCAGCTGAGGGAATGTGTTGTGTCCTTGAGCAAGGCACTTAACCACACATTGCTCTGCGATGACACTGGTGCCAAGCTGTATGGGTCCTAATGGCCTTCCCTTGGACAACATTGGTGTCGTGGAGGGGGGAGACTTGCAGCATGGGCAACTGCTGGTCTTCCATACAACCTTGCCCAGGCTTGCGCCCTGGTGAGTGAAGACTTTCCAGGCACAGATCCATGGTCTCGCGAGACTAATGGATGCCTTTACTTGTAATGATACTGTGACACTGTAACTTTCCCTGGGATCAATAAAGTATCTACCTCTCCTACTGAACACCATTTGAAGTCCAACAGTGATGGAACCTGATTTCACCAGACAAATCTGACGTAGGATTAAAATTCTCATTGATTGAATGGGGGCTTACAACTGAGATTTAGGAGGAATATTTACTTTTACTTACTTTGTTTCACTTAATGTTTTAAATTATTCTCAGTGCTTAGGCATAGTCATAGTCTTACTTTATTGATCCCGGGGGAAATTGGTTTTCATTACAGTTGCACGGTAAATAATTAAATAGTAATAAAACCATAAAATAGTTAAATAGTAATATGTAAATTACGCCAGGAAATAAGTCCAGGACCAGCCTATTGGCTCAGGGTGTCTGACCCTCCACGGGAGGAGTTGTAAAGTTTGATGGCCACAGGCAGGAATGACTTCCTATGACGCTCTGTGCTGCATCTCGGTGGAATGAGTCTCTGGCTGAATGTACTCCTGTGCCCAACCAGTACATTATGTAGTGGATGGGAGACATCGTCCAAGATGGCATGCAACTTGGACAGCATCCTCTTTTCAGACACCACCGTCAGAGAGTCCAGTTCCATCCCCACAACATCACTGGCCTTACGAATGAGTTTGTTGATTCTGTTGGTGTCTGCTACCCTTAGCCTGCTGCCCCAGCACACAACAGCAAACATGATCGCACTGCCCACCACAGACTCGTAGAACATCCTCAGCATTGTCCAGCAGATGTTAAAGGACCTCAGTCTCCTCAGGAAATAGAGACGGCTCTGACCCTTCTTGTGGACAGCCTCAATGTTCTTTGACCAGTCCAGTTTATTGTCAATTTGTATCCCCAGGTATTTGTAATCCTCCACCATGTCCACACTGACCCCCTGGATGGAAACAGGGGTCACTGGTACCTTAGCTCTCCTCAGGTCTACCACTAGTTCCTTAACCTTTTTCACATTAAGCTGCAGATAATTCTGCTCACACCATGTGACAAAGTTTCCTACCGTAGCCCTGTGCTCAGCCTCATCTCCCTTGCTGATGCATCCAACTATGGCAGAGTCATTAGAAAACTTCTGAAGATGACAAGACTCCGTGCAGTAGTTGAAGTCTGAGGTGTAAATGGTGAAGAGAAAGGGAGACAAGACAGTGCCCTGTGGAGCCCCAGTGCTGCTGATCACTCTGTCGGACACACAGTGTTGCAAGCACACGTACTGTGGTCTGCCAGTCAGGTAATCAAGAATCCATGACACCAGGAAAGCATCCACCTGCATCGCTATCAGCTTCTCCCCCAGCAGAGCAGGGCGGATAGTGTTGAACGCACTGGAGAAGTCAAAAAACATGACCCTCACAGTGCTCGCTGGCTTGTCCAGGTGGGCGTAGGGACGGTTCAGCAGGTAGATGATGGCATCCTCAACTCCTAGTCAGGGCTGGTAGGCGAACTGCAGGGGATCTAAGTGTGGCCTGACCATAGGCCAGAGCAGCTCCAGAACAAGTCTCTCCAGGGTCTTCATTATGTGGGAGGTCAATGCCACCAGTCTGTAGTCATTGAGTCATTTTCAGAGATGTTAATAATTTTTAAACTTCTCTGATCATTATGTAAATATAGAAACTGATCAAAGTACCTCCCAACATTGACAGGAGGTGAGGTTCCTTGGCCAGCTTCATTTGCTGTTAAAGACTTTAAAGATATTTTGGGGTTGGGCTCCAAACCGTTAGAGCATGTGGCCTAGTTGCCATGAGGCCTCTTGAGTGCAGCAGCCCAGCCCAGGTAACTATAAGCAGGACTGGCAGCAGGATGAATCTTTATTTGGACCAGTGTCAGGGTGATCTGTTTTGGTGATGTTAGTTAAGGGAGAAAGCTCAGGACTCCATGGATAACTCATCATGTTGTCTTTGAACTTGTGCCACTGGATCTTTTATGTCCACAAGCATGAGCAGATGTTGGTTTATCCAAAAATAGCATCTCAGCATGAAACTACTGAACTGAAGTGTCAGCCTAGTTTTTTTGTGGTCAGCCTTCTCATGTGGGATTAGAATCTTCAACTTTGCCAGTGAGATAGAGAGCCTGGAGTTTGTAGTCCTGTCATTGACTAGTACCGGGGTCTATACCAAAATTCAAAGCCCAAAGGTCGATTGGAAGTTGAAGCCCAAGAGCTGAAGTCTGGATACAGGAGGTCTGTCAAGTTCAAGTTTATTATTATCATACTATACATATATAACAAAACAAAACAATGGTTTTCCGGACCACGGTGGACCCACAAAACATACCAGACGCAACGCATAAACCAAAATGTGCCTTGTCCAAGTTGAGACTGATTGTTGGAGACTCCTCTGTATGCCGACTCATCATTGTTGCTGATGAGACCACCCACTGTAGTATCATCAGCGAATTTGATGATGTAGATTGAGCTCAGTCGGGTGGTACAGTCACCAGTCATCTGTGTGAACAGCAGCAGGGTGAGCACACAACACTGGGTGGCGGTGGTGAGGGTAGGGGGACAGCAAAGCTCAGCATGCTGGAGCTTGAGATTTTGCTGCCAAATTGGACTGACTGGGGTCTTTCCATCAAGAAGTCCAAGATCCAGTTATAGAGAGGGGTGTTGAGTCCCAGTGAGGACTGTTTACCACCCCCTCTGTGGGATGATCATGTTAAGCACTGAGCTGAAGTTGATGAACAACATTCCGGCATATGATACATCATTTTTGAGGTGGGACAGGATGGAGTCGAGGGCCGAGACTATGGCATCATCAGTGGACTGGTTTGAGCAGTAGACAAACTGGAAAAGGGTTGGAGAACTGTCCAAGTGGGTGGGTGTTAGGAAACAGGTTTGTTTTGCTATTGTTGTGTTCTGTGTTATTCTTGCCAAGCATTGTGGACATGATATGTTGGCAGTAGAATGTGTGGCGACACTTGTGGGCTGCCCTCAGCACATCCTTGGGTTTTGTTGGTTGTTAATGCAAATGATGCATTTCATTGTACATATGATAAATAAATGAATCTGAATCTGACTTCTGATGTAATGCTTTCTGTTGAGCTACAGATGATGGTGAAGCAACACACATCAAAGTTGCTAGTGAACGCAGCAGGCCAGGCAGCATCTCTAGGAAGAGGTACAGTCGACTTTTCAGGCCGAGACCCTTTGTCAGGACTTCTCCATCCTGACGAAGGGTCTCGGCCTGAAACGTCGACTGTACCTCTTCCTAGAGATGCTGCCTGGCCCGCTGCGTTCACCAGCAACTTTGATGTGTGTTGCTTGAATTTCCAGCACCTGCAGAATTCCTGTTGTTTGAGATGATAGTGAAGGTGCCTCCGAACAATACTGTGCATCACTTATCATCAACGACACCTAACCTTTTAAAGTAACTCACTAATTAATTTCTAAAATGCAACTGAGCCTTCACCTGTCCCAAACACTGCTTACAATTCAAACCCTGTATACTTTTTCTCTGTAGAATACATCTTTGCTTTGGAAGCTCCTGATGAGTTCCTGAAGCAACGTGTCTTAAATCTGCCAGAGAGTGATGTTGTTGGGACTCACTATACACAAGAAAGGTTCTTGCGTTATCTGGCCCATTATAGGGAACAGAACGCGGAAGATGAAACTCTTCTGAACTACTTTGATGAGATTGAGATTCATCCAGTTCATATAGGTAAGCTTTGTTAATTTGAATGAAATGGATGTATTCAAGATAGTAATGCACTACTTTACTATTACACTTGCTTGAACTGAGAATAATCAATATTGCATTTACAATTTTTAACTATTCAGTTTTGAGTTTGAGAGAATATTTGTACTGTATAGCACAGGGCTATAATAACAGGAGCTATAGAAAATGCCCTTTTCCAGTATTTTCTTGATGCTGGATAGCTAGAAATAGCAGATCTAAATAACAAATAGCAGATATTTAGTGGTCTGTGACCATTACAATATAATGGATTCTTCTGCACTATTTACTTATGTATTGTAACTTAAAGTAATTTTTAATGGCTTCAACTATATTGCTGCCACATAGCAACAAATTTCCAAAAAATGTAGAAGTGGAATCAGGCTATTTTTATCATCAAGTCTGCTCTGCCATTCCACCCTGCCTGATTTATTTTTCCTCTCAACCCTATTCTCCAGCTTTCTCCCTGTACCTTTGACGCCCTTACTAATCAAGAATCTATAAACCTCCGCTTTAACTATACCCGACTGTGACAATGAATTCCACAGAATCACCATCCTCTGGTTAAAGAAATTCATAGAAAAACATAGAAAACCTACAGCGCAATACAGGTCCTGCGGCACACAATGCTGTGCAGAACATGTACTTACTTTAGAAATTACCCATAGCCCTCTACCTTTCTAAGCTTCATGTACCTATCCAAGAGTATCTTAAAAGACCCTATCGTATCCACCTCCACCACCGTCACTGGCACTCCATGCACTCACCACTCTCTGTGTAAAAAAATAAACTTACCCCTGACATCTCCTCTGTACCTGCTTCCAAGCACTTTAAAACTGTACCCTTTCATGTTAGCCATTTCAGCTCTTGAAAAAAGCCTCTGATTATCCACACGATCAATGCCACTCATTATGTTGTACACCTCTATCAGGTCACTTTTCAAGCTCTGCCGCTTCAAGGAGAAAAGGCCAAGTTCACTCAACCTTTTCTCGTAAGGCATGCTCCCCAATCCAGGCAACGTCCTTGTAAATCTCATCTGCAATCTTTCTATGGTTTCCACATCCTTCCTGTAGTGAGGTGACCAGAACTGAGCACGGTACTCCAAGTGGGGTCTGACCAGGGTCCTATATAGCTGTAACAACTCAATCCCACAGTTGATGAAGGCCAATGTACCATATGCCTTCTTAACCACAGAGTCAACCTGCTCAGCAGCTTTCAGTATCCTATGGACTCGGACCCCAGTGCTGATCCTCCACACTGCCAAGAGTCTTACCATTAATACTATATTCTGCCATCAAATTTGATCTACCAAAATGAACCACCTCACACTTATCTGGGTTGAACTCCATCTGCCACTTCTCAGCCCAGTTTTGCATCCTATCGATGTCTTGCTGTAAACTCTGGCACTATCCACAACACCCCCAACCTTTGTGTCATCAGCAAATTTACTAACCCATCCCCCCACATCCTCATCCAAGTCATTTATAAAAATCACGAAGAGAAGGTGTCCTAGAGCAGATGCCTGAGGCACCGACCTCCATACAGAATATGACCTGTCTACAACCACTCTTTGCTTTCTGTGAGCAATCCACAAAGCAATTTCCCCTTGGATCCCATGCCTCCTTACTTTCTCAATAAGCCTTGCATGGGGTACCTTATCAAATGCCTTGCTGAAATCCATATACGCTACATCTACTGCTCTTCCTTCATCAATGTGTTTGGTCACATCCTCAAAAAATTCAATTAGGCTCATAAGGCACGACCTGCTGACAAAGCCATGCTGACTATTCCTAATCATATTATGTCTCTCCAAATGTTCATAAATCCTGCCTCTCAGGATCTTTTCTACCAACTTACTAACCACTGAAGTAAGATTCACTGGTCTAGAATTTCCTGGGCTATTTCTACTCCTTTCTTGAATAAGGGAACAACATTTGCAACCCTCCAATCCTCCAGAACCTCTCCCGTCCCCATTGATGATGCAAAGATCATTGTCAAAGGATCGGTAGTCTCCTCCCTCGCCTCCCACAGTAGCCTGGGGTACATCTCATCCAGTCCCGGAGTCTTATCCAACTTGATGCTTTCCAAAAGCTTCAGCCCATCCTCTTTCTTAATGTCTATATGCTCAAACTTTTCAATCCACTGTACGTCATCCCTACAATCGCCAAGATCCTTTTCCGTAGTGAATGCTGAAGCAAAGTTTTCATTTAAGTATCTCCGCTATCTCCTCCGGTTCCATACACACTTCCACTATCACACTTGATTGGTCCTATTCTCTCACGTATTATCCTCTTGCTCTTCACATACTTGTAGAATTCCTTGGGGTTTTCCTTAATCCTACTCGCCAAGGCCTTCTCAATGGCCCCTTCTGGCTCTCCTAATTTCATTCTTAAGCTCCTTCCTGCTAGCCTTATGATCTTCTAAATCTCTATCGTTACATAGTTTTTTTGAACCTTTCATAAGCTTTTCTTTTCTTCTTGACTAGATCTTCAACAGCCTTTGTACACCACACTCCCTGTACCCTACCATCCTTTCCCTGTCTCATTGGAATGTACCTATGCAGAATGCCACAGAAATATCCCCTGAACCTTTGCCACATTTCTGCTGCACATTTCCCTGAGAACATCTGTTCTCAGTTTACGCTTCCAAATTCTAGCCCAATAGCTTCATATTTCCCTTTACTTCAATTAAATGATTTCCTAACTTGTCTGTTCCTATCCCTCTTCATTGCTATGGTAAAGGAGATAGAATTGTGATCACTATCTCCAAAGTGTTCTCCCACTGAGAGACCTGACACCTGACTAGGTTCATTTCCCAATACCCGATCAAGTACAGCCTCTCCTCTTGTAGGCTTATCTATGTATTGTGTCAGGAAACCTTCCTGAACACACCTAATAAACTCCATCCCATCTAAACTCCTTGCTCTAGGGAGATCCCAATCAATATTTGGGAAATTAAAATCTCCCACCACGACAATCCTGTTATCATTTCACCTTTCCAGAATCTGTCTCCCTATCTGCTCCTCAATGTCCCTGTTACTATTGGGTGGTCTATATAAAAAAAAACAGCCAGAGGAGTTATTGACCCCTTCCTGTTTCTAGTTTCCACCCACAGAGACTCCGTAGACAATCCCTCTATGACTTCCTCCTTTTCTGCAGCCGTGACGCTATCTCTGATCAACAGTGCCGCGTCCCCACCTCTTTTGTCTCCCTCCCTGTCCAAGGGTTCAAAGGTCCAATTTAATGTCAGAGAAATGTATACAATATACATCCTGAAATGCTTTTTCTTCGCAAACATCCACAAAAACAGAGAAGTGCCCCAAAGTCCCCCCCCCGAGCTCCCCCCTCCTGCACGTAAGCGGCAGCGAGCAACAATTCCCCCCTCCCCTAACCAGCAAAAAAAAGCAAGCATTGGTACCATCAAGCACTGAGCATGAGTAAAGCAACAGCAAAGACACAGACTTGCAGTTACCCCCGGCATTCGACATACCGCAGATACTCTCTCTCCCTAATAAGGGAGGAAAAGGGTGTCACCGTTTTCCCAGTCAGCGGGGAGACATAACAAACAGCTTGCTGGTTTACAATGTTAAAAAGTCCATTACATCACTTTTATCGTGCTTTGTGCTCGAAGATTGCAAAGATCCCGGGTCTTCAGGCCCACAGCAGATATCCTGACTCCCCTGACAACACACTGGTCCCTTCTGGCACTCTAAGTAACCATTCCTGCCCCTGAGCCATCCAAGACTCTGTAATGGCCACAACAACATAGCTCCAAGTACTGATCCACGCCCTAACCTTATCCACTTTGTTCATGATACTGCTTGCATCAAAATAGACACATCTCAAACCATCAGTCTGCGTGCGTCCCTTCTCTATCACCCACCTATCCTCCCTCTCACACTGTCTCCAAGCCCTCTCTATTTGTGAGCCAACAGCTCCTTCCTCCGTCTCTTCAGTTCGGTTCCCACCCCACAGAAATTCTAGTTTAAGCTCTCCCCAATAACCTTAGCAAACCACCCTGCCAGGATATTGGTCCCCCTCGGATTCAAGTGCAACCCATCCTTTTTGTACAGGTCACGCTTGCCCCAAAAGAGGTTTCAATGATCCCGAAATCTGAATCCCTGCCCCCTGCTCCAATCCCTCAGCCACACTTTTATCCTCCACCTCACTCTATTCCTATACTTACTGTTGCGTGGCACAGACAGAAATCCCATGATTACTACCTTTGAGGTCCTGCTTCTCAACTTCCTTCCTCACTCCCTGTAGTCTGTTTTCAGGACCTCCTCCCTTTTCCTCCATATGTCGTTGATACCAATATGTACCTCAACCTCTGGCTGTTTACCTTCCCACTTCATGATATTGTGGATGCGATCAGAAACATCCCAGACCCTGGCATCTGGGAGGCAAACAACCATCCGCATTTCTTTCTTGCGTCCACAGAATTGTCTGTCTGACCCCCCCTAACTATAGAGTCCCCTATTACTGCTGTCCTCTTCCTTTTCCTACCCTCCTGAGCCACAGGGCCAGACTGTGCCAGAGGCGCAGCCACTGTTGCTTCCCACAGGTAGGCTGTCCCCCCCACAACAGTACTCAAACAGGAGTACTTATTGTTAAGAGGGACAGCTACAGAAGTACTCTCTAGTATTTGACTCCTCCCCTTCCGTCTCCTGACTGTGACCCACTTATCTGTCTCCCGAAGCCCCAGTGTGACTACTTGCCTATAGCTCCTCACTTTCCCTGACCAGACAAAGGTTACTGAGCTGCAGCTCCAGGTCCCTGCAGCTCGACGCACCTAGTGCAGATGTGGCCTTCCAGGAGGCTGGGAGTCTCCCGGACTTCCCACATCTGACACCCAGTACAGGAATTCCTCTTCATCTCTGTTCTAATGAGATATGCTTCTATTCTGAGGCTCTGTCCTCTTGTCCTAGATTCAGCCACACGAGGAAACATCCACTCCACACCCACTCTTTCCATACTTCTCAATATTCTGTAAGTTTCAATGCATTTCCACCACCCCTCTCCCACCTTAGCCATTAAACACTCATTGTATATTAACTCTTTCATTTCTGGAATCATCCTCATAAGATAGGCTACAGTTATACTAAGTCACTATTAGTCCCACTTGGAGTGCCATGAATGGTTCTAAACACTTAAGCGAGTTTATATTGGAGAACAGCAGTGTGTGTTTAGTAGAGTGAATTCTGGATTCCAAGTGATAATATTATGAGGAGAAGTTACAAAAACTGGGTTAAATCACTGGAATCTAGATGTTTAAATTACTTGATCAAATATTTCAAGATATTGACAGGAACCATTAGCAAAGACAGAGAAACAGCTTCCATTATACAACAGCCTGCAGATGCTGTGAAATGGAGCAACAAACAACTTGCTGGAGGAACTCAGTGGATCATGCAGCATCTGTAGGGGACAGGGAATTGCCAACATTTTGGGTTGAAACCCTGCATCTGGACTGGGTTCTTCCAGCAGATTATTTGTTGCTGAAGAAACTATTCCTGCTAGTTTGGAATTCTACTATTAGATAGATTAATAGTTAAATCCAGTCCGTTCAATCATGAAGTTATCAAACTCAGATTTGGTGCTCACTTGCACAAAAATCACTAAATACAAAAATAATTGGCTATTAATATTAAATCCGAGATTGGTGGATTGTTGTTAACCAAATAAAATAAAGGATTATGGGAAAAATGAGGGATAGGGAATTACTTGGCAGAGCACCTGTGATCTTGCTGAACAGACTCAAAGCCTCAGCCAATTCCTTTTCCCAGCGCCCTCTCAATTTTAAACCTGGAGTAGGGTCGAAGCTGCTAATTACCCTAATTATGCACCTTCAATAACTTTGTTCATTTGATTCAGAGGGTCAGAGAGGAATTCCCATGAAATTTACTAGGCGCTCCTTTGTTTTTGTTTATCTGAAAAATTTTGAGGCTCGGTGAAGGCTCAATAATGTCGTGCAGCCTGAATATTCCTCCTTTACTTTTTCATTTGTTTGTCACTTGTGGTGATAGTGAAGGAAGAGTTTAAAGTCCAGTTGAATCGTGACTGTCCACTTCCCCATTTCTGCCTGACTCACTGAGTTCTTCCAGTGGTTTGTCTTTCTTTCTCCAGGTTTCAGCGTCCTCTGTCTATTGTATTTCTTGTTTAAAATGCAAGGTATTATTCCTGATGTATTGTACGCTTGACAATTTAATTTACTTGAAATGTTTTTAAACCCTTTAGACTCTGGAGTCTCAGTAATATCTTTGAATTTTGATTCAACTACATCTCATAATTCAAGTTAAATACTCCTTGCCTTATAAGTTGTAATTATATCTCAACTCATACCATTCACTCCCAGAGCTGCCTAGAGATCAAACTAAATGACAGCTGTTAACTTCAGTGTAATTGCAACCAATCTACCCAATGAACTATGTTCCAGTTGTGGGGTTTCAGCACAGTTCTGGTGGGCTGATTCAATTCCTAACAGTTCCTTTTCCCTACTATCCACACCTTTCCTTCTCTCCAGCCCAGACCAAAATAACAACAAAACCAACACTATCATGTCTAGGTCTAGATCAAGAACATCATCATTTTTGCTGTTTCCAAATCAAGTGATTAAAAGAGATCATATTTCTACTTGCATGATTCACTGAACCTTTATTTTCAAGTTCAAGTTTTACTATCATTCAACCATACATGCTTACTCCCTATGAATACAGCCAAACAAAACAGTGTGCCTCCAGGACCAAGGTGTAAAAAACAGTACCAACAGTCATACACAGCGCAAGGCACATTTAGCACATATAAGGTAGCAGTATGCTAATATTTACAGAAAAAATATATATATAGTCCAAGTCGCTGAGTGGCATGGCCTGTAAATTGAAGGTGCATGGATGTTATCAGCAAGAGCAAGCAGATCTCAGCATTCCACAGACGAACCCTCGCATGCAATCCCACTTGTCTTCCACCGAGCGAACACCGGAGGGCAGCACTGATGGGAGGGACCAGCCTCTAACCCAGACAGGATGCTGCACTACACTGTCTCCGGGACTGCAGCAACAGGCAAGCCCTTGGCTTAAGGCATAGTCCTCACTAAAACCAGGGCCACGCAGCTCCCTCACCATCTGTCTCTTCAATAAACAAGGGAAATGGACTTTCAATGTTTTACATTACCAATGTTCAACTGGGTCTTGTCATCACAAGAGAAACATCCAAGACAATCATTCACTCTTAGACTAACCACTCCTTTGCGCACCAACTCTGTTGCCTCTCTGCAGCAGGCAGTAACACGGTCCACACCAAGTCCACCAACAAACAGCTCGCTGATGGGGTAGACCTTCAGTAGGTTCTTAATGTCCAGCATTGTCTGTGATCATAAAAGTTACTTTTTAGAAAAGTCAAAAACACCTTTGGTTGCTCCTGGAGAGCCCACTGCAAACACATCTCCATCTTTCCAGAAGCTTGCAAATGGCATTGCAGTGATTGCAAGAAGGCTGTGTATTTATATTGGATCGAGTTGGCTAACTATGTAGTGGTAGTTAGCCTGGAGGATCAAAATTCTGCAATAACTTGATGGGAAGCCATGCATATACCTGGTCTTCAAGACTGTGTCAATGGCAATGCGGTGAGCCAGAAAGAAAAGTCTCATGAGCCAGTGTTGCTTCGTGGTTATCAAGGTCACTGGATCCTGTGATGAAACTGACGACATCTTGTTATTTGAACACCTCCTCCATGACCTCCCTCAGCACAGGAGCACAAAAAGCCGTGTGCTTAGCTCCTTGCTCTACTCGCTTTACACTTATGACTGTGCAGCTAAGCACAGCTCCAATGCCATTTTCAAGTGTGGTGACGACACCACTGACATAGACCGAATCAAAGGTGGTGCCAAATCAGCATATAGGAGGGAGGTTGTAAATCCAGCTGAATGGTATCAGTAAGACAAAGGAGACCATAAGATGTAGGAACAGAATTAGGCCATTTGGCCCATTGAGTCTACTCCGCCATTTCAGCATTTTCCCTTTCAGTTCCAGTCTCCTGACTTCTCCCTGTATCCATTCATGCCCTGACCAATCAAGAATCTATCAACCTCTGCCTTAAATAAATGGAAAGGGACTTGGCCTCACGGCTGCCTATGGCAATGAATTCCACAGATTCACCACTCTTTGACTAAAGAAATTTCTGTTTATTTCCATTTTGAGGCTGTGTCCTCTGGTCCTAGTCTTTCCCACCATTGGAAACATTCTCACCACATCCACTCTATTGCGGCCTTTCAGCATTCATTAAGTTTCAATTAGGTCACCCCTCATTCTTCTGAATTCTGGTGAGTAGAGGCCTAGAGTCATCAAATGCTCTTCGTATGACAGACCATTCAATCCTAGATTTATTTTCGTAAACATCCTTTGAACCCTCTCCAGTGTCAGCACATCCTTTCTAAGATAAGGGACTCAAAACTGCTCACAATACTCCAACTGAGGCCTCACCAGTGCTTTATAAAGCATCAGCATTACATCCTTGCTCTTATATTCTAGTCCTCTTGAAATGAATGCTAACATTGCATTTACCTTCCTCACCTTAAATTAACCTTTATGAATCCTGCACAAGGACTCCCAAGTCCCTTTGTGCCTCAGACTTTTGAAATTTCTCTCCATTTGGAAAATAGTCTACCCTCTTATTTCTACAACCAAAGTGCATGATGATACACTTCCTTACGCTGTCTTCCATCTGCCACTACTTTGCCCATCCTCCTAATATAAGTCCTTCAGCAGCCTCTCTACTTCCTCAAAACTACCTGCCCCTTCACCTATCTTCCTAATGTCTGCAAACTTTGCAACAAAGCCATCAATTCTGTCATCCCAGTCATTGACATATTATGTAAAAAGAAGCGGTCCCAACATAGGCCCCCGAGGAAAACCATTAGTCACCGGCATGCATTTTCATCTCCAATTGTAATTTGTAGACCGCATCGTTACTACAGTTTGAGGGTCTGTATATGATTCTCATCAGGGTCTTTTTACCCTTGCGGTTCCTTAGCTCTACTCACAACGATCAACATCTTCTGACCCTACGTCACATCTTTCTAAAGATTTGATTTCATTTTTTACTAACAGAGCCACGCCACCCCCTCTGCCCACCTGCCTGTCCTTCTGATACAATGTGTATCCTTGCACATTAAGCTCCCAGCTATAATCTTTCAGCCACGATTCAGTGATGCCCACAACATCATACATGCCAATCTGTAACTGCCTGCAAGTTCATCTGCCGTATACTGCATGTGTTCATATATAAGAAATTCAGTCCTCTTTTCACCCTTTTTGGTTTTGGCTGCCTTTTACATTGCAACTCATCCTGTTGACTGCAATTTTGCCCTATCATCAGCCTCTCCTTGCTCAGAGTCTTACTACACACTGCCTCTGCCTGTAAATCAACTACTTCATCCTCAGCACTATCCCCTTCCCGAACAACTCTAGCAACCCTGTCCACAAAGATATTGATCCCCCCCCCCCACCTTGTGTTCAGGTGTAAACTATCCCCTTTGTACAGGTCATACCTTCCCCAGCAGAGGTCCCAATGATCCATAAATCTGAACCCCTGCCCCCTGCACCAGTTCAGCAGCCACGCATTCACCTGCCCAATCATCCTATTCTTACCCTCACTGGTGCATGGCACAGGCAGCAGTCTGGAGATTACTTCCCTGGAGGTCCTCTTTTTCAGCTTTCTACCTAGCTCCCTAAAATCTCTCTTCAGGACCTTCTCACCTTGTCTACCTAGGTCACTGGTGCCAATATGAACCAAGACTTCTAGCTGCTTATCTTACCCCTTGAGAATGCCATGTACCCGATCCGAGACATCGCTGACCCTGGCACATGGAAGAGAGCATACTATCTGGGTGTCTCTATTGCACCCACAGAATCCCAGCTCTGTTACTCTGACTATAGAGTCCCCTGTCAACACTGCAGTCCTCTTCAACACTCTGCTCCTCAGAGCCACAGCACCAGGCTCGGTGCCAGACACCCAGTCACTGTGTCTCTCTCTGGTAGGTTGTCCCCTTCAACAGTACCTAAAGTGGTAATTATTGACTTCCATGAGCCAGTCCTCATCAGAGGATCAGAGGTGGAGAGTGTCAGCAACTTTAAATTCCTCAATGTTATTATTTTGGAGGGCCTGTCCTGGGCCCGGCACATAAATGGAACTATGAAGAAAGCATGGCAGCATCTCTTCTTTCTTAGAGTATGCAGAGGTTTGATATGACATCTAAAGCATTGACAAACTTCTGTTGATGTGTGGTGGAGAGTATATTAACTGGCTGCACCACAGCCTGGTATGGAAACACCAATGTCCTTGAATGAAAAATCCTACAAAAACTGGTGGATACAGTCCAGTCCATCATGGGTAAAGCCCTTCCCACCATTGTGCACATCTACTCGAAGCATTTTAACAGCTATTGCCCATCAACAATCGGACTCTTGAACCAAAGGCAATAACTTCACTCAACTTCTCTTGCCCCAGCATTGAAATGTTCCCACAACCTCTGGACTCACTTTCAAGGCCTCTTCATCTAATGTTCTCAATATTTGTTGCTTATTTATTAACTATTATCATTTCTTTTGTATTTGCATAGTTTGTTGTTTTTTGCATACTGGTTGAACGCCCAAGTTGATGCAGTCCTTCATTGATTCTATTATGGTAGTCAGTGGGAGGAGGAGATAGCAGCGCGCCACGCGTGCGCAGCTCTCCAGTGAAAATAATATCGTATCCGTTAAATAGGGGCCGTGGACAATTCTGATTTGATGGAGACAGACGTGAAAGCACAGAGGAACATCTGGAGAAATTTCTGAAATGCAGGTTCGCTGCCGCTGTTACTGGGTGATCGAGAATCTTCCGAGGGAAGGCCCCCAAATCCCCAGCTTTACCTGCTGCTGGTGACCGAGATTGAGGTTGAATCATTCGGATAGAGATGGCGCTCGGTACTCGGTGTCGGAGGCTGATCAGAGGCTCAAAGTTTTCGGACGACTCAGAGTCGGATTGTGGTCGGGCATGGCAGGGAGAGTTTTCTTCCTTCTCCTGTCTGCGTGAGATGTGGGACATTTGAGAGACTTTGAACTTTTTACTGTGCCATGGACTGTTCTTCATCAAGTTATGGTATTGTTGCACTATTGTAACTATATGTTATAATTATGTGGTTTTTGTTTGTTTTTCAGTCTTGGTCTGACCTGTGTTTTGTGATATCACACCGGAGGAAATATTGTATCATTTCTTAATGCATGCATTACTAAATGACAATAAAAGAGGACTGCATGTCTTCATAATCTAATCTAATCTAATCTAATTCTGTTATGGATTTATTTAGTATGCCCGCAAGAAAGTTAATCTCAGTGTTGTATACGTTGGCATATATGTACTTCGGTAATAAATTTACTTTGAACTTTATCATTGATTTTATCTAACAGTGGTCTGAATCTGAACCAGACCTAGCAACTTTGGAATCATACTTTACTAAGCTGATTTTCACAACCTCTTCTAAGACTATCAATTTCTAGCTCTCTAACATTCTCCTAAAGCATTAATGTTGGTCCACTGTTGAGTTAATTGCTATATAATTAAGCTTTGAAAGAAAATCTATTACTTCTACCTGTTGCTGTCAGATGTTTCACAAGACAATGATGCTGAAAACACCCCTGTGGTCCAAGATATTATTCAAGTTGTGGGAAAGCCCAAAAACTATGGACCCACACCTGAAGAACTGAAAGAACTGCAGCGCAAAGAAGCAGATGAGCGTCTAGCTAAAGAAGCTGCAGAACAAGCCGAGAAGGAACGCAAGGAGGCAGAGGAAGCTGCAGAAAAATTAGCACGGTGGGAGGAGTGGGTAAGTGAAGGAAGGTAGAATATTACACTCATGTGACTTACAACCTTCATGGATATTTGGCCATCTTTGAATTACCAGATGCTGTTGTATCTAAAAAGTACTTGTGGAAAAAATGATTGAAGATGATAGATGATCCTGTTCCTAACAACTTTAGCAATCCTAAATATGTTAATTGTTTCTAATCTAATCTTTAATAACTTGTTTTAATTAATTGCTTTATCTGACCATAAATATAACATGGAGGCACAAAAGACTGCACATGCTGCAACCTGGAGCAAGCAACAAACTGCTAGAGGAACTCGGAGGCTTTGGCAGCATCTGTGGAGAAAATGGACTGTTGACATTTTGGGTTGAGGCCCTTTATCTGGGATGGGTCTTAGATCCCAGATGAAGGGTCTCGACCTGAAATGTCAGCTGCACATTTCCCTTCACAGGTGCTGTCTAACTTGTTGAGGTTGTCCAGCAGTTTGCTCTTTGCTCCATAAAGTGATTGATGTGGAACTGATATACCCATGATTGTTTAGCAAAGTTTCCATCAAACTCAATATATAAGTTTGCTGATGACACAACAATTGTAGGCCGTATCTCGGGTAATGATGAGTTTGAGTGCAGAGAGGAAATTAAGAACCTGGTGGCATGGTGCGAAGACAATAACCTATCCCTCAACGTCAGCAAGATGAAGGAATTGGTTGTTGGCTTCAGAAGGAGTAGCGGACCGCACGACCCAATTTATATCAGTGGTGCGCAAGTGGAACAGATCAAAAGTTCCTCGGGGTCAATATCACAAATGACCTGACTTGGTCCAACCAAGCAGAGTTCACTACCAAGAAGGCCCACCAGTGCCTTTACTTCCTGAGAAAACTAAAGAAATTTGGCCTGTCCCCTAAAACCCTCACTAATTTTTATAGATGCATAGTAGAAAGCATTCTTCTAGGGTGCATCACAACCTGGTATGGAAGTTGTCCTGTCCAAGACTGAAAGAAGCTGCAGAAGGTCGTGAACACAGCGCAGCACATCACACAAACCAATCTTCCGTCCGTGGACTCACTTTACACCGCACGCTGTCGGAGCAGTGTTGCCAGGATAATCAAAGACACGACCCACCCAGCCAACACACTTTTCATCCCTCTTCCCTCCGGGAGAAGACTCAGGAGCTTGAAGACTCATACGATCAGATTTGGGAACAGCTTCTTTCCAACTGTGATAAGACTGCTGAACAGATCCTGACCCGGACCTGGGCCGTACCCTCCAAATATCCAGACCTGCCTCTCAGTTTTTTTGCACTACCTTACTTTCCATTTTTCTATTTTCTATTTATGATTTATAATTTAAATTTTTAATGTTTACTAATTTTTACTATTTTTAATATTTAATATTTGTAATCAAGGGAGTGGGAAACGCAGAATCAAATATCGCTGTGATGATTGTACGTTCTAGTATCAATTGTCTGGCGACAATAAAGTATACAGTATGGTACACCAGAGTCTCCCTGTATATTTGACAGGCTTAGTTAGGGATGGAAACACAAAATACTCTGCAGATGCTGGGGTCAAAGCAACATGCTCAGCACGCTGGAGGAACTCAGCAGGTCGGGCAGCATCAGTGGAAACGAACAGTCAACGTTTCGGGCCGAGACCCTTTGTCAGGACTGAAGAGGGAAGGGGCAGGGGCCCTATAAAGAAGGTGGGGGGAGGGTGGGAAGGAGAAGGCTGGTAGGTGCCAGGTGAAAAACCAGTAAGGGGAAAGATCAAAGGGTGGGGGAGGGGATAGGCAGGAAAGGTGAAGAAGGAACGGGGAAAGCACAATGGGTAGTAGAAGGAGGCGGAACCATGAGGGAGGTAGTAGGCAGCTGGGGGAGGGGGCAGAGTGAAACTGGGATGGGGAGGAAATTACTGGAAGTTGGAGAAGTTCATGCCAAGGGGGCTGAAGACTACCCAGACAGTATATGAGGTGTTGCTCCTCCAACCTGAGTCTGGCCTCATCATGGCAGTAGAGGAGGCTATGTATGGACATATCTTAATGGAAATGTGAAGCAGAGTTGAAGTGGGTGGCAACCAGGAGATCCTGTCTGTTGTGGTGGACGGAGCGGAGGTGCTCGACGAAGCGGTCCTCCAATGATCCCTGTGGAAAGCGGAGAGGGGTAGAGAGGGAAAGGTGTGCTTAGTGGTGAGGTCCTGTTGAAGGTGGCAGAAGTTGCGGAGGATAATGTGCTGGATCCGGAGGCTGGTGGGGTGGTAGGTGAGGACAAGGGGAACTCTGTCCCTGTTGTGGTGACGGGAGGATGGGGTGAGGGCCGAAGTACGGGAAATGGAGGAGATGCGGGTGAGGGCATCATTGATGCACCCCACCACTAAGCACATCTTTCCCTCTCTACCCCTCTCCGCTTTCCGCAGGGATCGTTCCCTCCGCGACTCCCTGGTCCATACGTCCCTCCCCACGAATCTCCCACCCAGCACTTATCCCTGTAAGCCTAAGTGCTACACCTGTCCCTACACCTCCTCTCTTGCCACCATTCAGGGCCCCAAACAGTCCTTCCAGGTGAGGCAACACTTCACTTCTGGGTCTGTTGGGGTCATCTATTGCATCCGGTGCTCCCGGTGCAGCCTCCTCTACATCGGTGAAACCCGACGCAGATTGGGGGACCGCTTCGTCGAGCACCTCTGCTCTGTCCGCCACAACAGAGAGGATCTCCCGGTTGCCACCCACTTCGACTCTGCTTCACATTCCCATTCGGATATGTCCATACATGGCCTCCTCTAGCCATGATGAGTCCAAACTCAGGTTGGAGGAGCAACACCTCATATACCGTCTAGGTAGTCTCCAGCCCCTTGGCATGAACATTGAATTCTCCAACTTCCGGTAATTCCCTCCCCCTATCCCAGTTTCATTCTGCCCCCTCCCCCAGCTGCCCACCACCTCCCTCATGGTTCCACCTCCTTCTACACCTTTCCCGCCTATCCCCTCTTTGTTTCCCCTCCCCCACTCCTTTATCTTTCCTCTTACTGGTTTTTCACCTGGAACCTACCAGCCTTCTCCTTCCCACCCTCCCCCCACCTTCTTTATAGGGCCCCTGCCCCCTCCCTCTTCAGTCCTGATGAAGGGTCTCAGCCTGAAATGTTGACTGTTTGTTTCCACGGATGCTGCCCGACCTGCTGAGTTCCTCCAACATGCTGTGTGTGTTAGTTAGCGATGGAGGTATGTCTCCACCAGAAGAGGAGTTAGGCAATCCTTCCCTCTGCTAGCCTGCAGGTCACCCTTTGGTAAGGTGTAGCACCTGCTTAGCCCCATGATCATGGCCATGATGTGTTGGATGGTCGTATGAGCAGCTGGTGCACATTACAAGTCCTGGTTATGCAACTACTAACACCATGCAGGCAATCTCTGAAAAGTATTGATAATGTCTGGGGACTCCTGTCTTGTAAAGACACCGACCAGAAGAAGTCAATGGCAAACGACTTCTGTAAATTTGCCAAGAACAATCATTGTCATGTGACCATGTCATACGACATGGTACATGATGATGATGTTATATTACTGTAAAGATTTTGTGTCTTTATTCTGATCTTCTAATAATTCCCCAGCTGAAATTCATAAAGATTCTCCCTTTTGTGGTTCTCTTTCCATCACAATCCTGTTGGTTAATAACATGGATAATCAGCAACCTTCAAATTACCGGCTCTGTTACTTCAGCTGGTCCTGGTGAAAAATATACCAATTATTTCCTTGCAGATTTTACCTTGAAAAGTTCAACTCAGTTTTCATGATCTGAAAACATTATTTCATTTCTTTTATAATCTGCGCACTACAATTTCCCAATATATTTATTGCTTGACACATGAGTACTGGATCACATATACTCAGTGCCCATATGGGCATCTGCCATGTCGGTACTTCACTAATAAGAGCAAAGATATTGGTCCTAATTTAAAGTAGACCATATTTTTAAGTAATTTATTTTGGGGAAAAGTAGGAGGCAGAAGATGAAGGTCTGTTTCTACTCATTACAGGGACTGAGGCTGCTTATTTGCTTTTTTCTGGATTTCCAGTGCATGATATTTTCTCTTTTGTTTGCCTTTTCTGCATAATTAAGTTTATTTTTAAATATTCCAGTTTTATACATCTTCAATCTGTGATCAAACATGCACTGGGGGAGGAAGAAATTTGTCTTTGTCTGTTAGTCTACAACACACTATTGGGTATTGTTGAGCTGCACTATTCCATTGCCATGTGTATATTTGACACTTATGACCAAGCTGAATTTATAAATAAATGTATTTGAACTTTTATATTCACAAACAGAAAGTAGTCACTAGTATTAACTATTACTCCCTATTTGTGCTTGAGTTTAGTGGCTAGCGAGGTCATTTCCGTGGGCAGTTAAGAATCAATGGCATTGTTCAATCTGGTGTCACACAGCAGGCCATGTAAGGACAGTACTTTTCTTTTCCAGTAAAGTTTTCATGAACCAGATGGATTTCTACACCATCCAAATAGTTTCTGAGTTTCTACATTACTCACTCTATTATGTAATTACTTGAACTTAAGTTGTCCTTCTGCTGTGGTGCGATTCAAACTCATAGCAAAACTTTCGGTTTGCTTTTATGTAGAATAAGCGACTGGAAGAGGTAAAGAAACAAGAACAGGAATTTCTTGAAGCACATTCCATCCCACTGCGAAATTATTTAATGCAGAATGTTATGCCTACCCTGACCCAGGGTCTGATTGAGTGCTGCAAAATCAGACCTGAAGACCCAGTGGACTTTTTGGTAAGGACTTTGCTCCATCTGTCCCAATGAATCTGTCTAGTAGGTTCTCTTCTCAATGCAAGAGAACATTGTGTGAATCAGTACAGGTTCAGATCAGTCTGTGTGGGGATGATGCAGCCAAATTCCCATTCTTGGGAATAGTCCATTGACAGCTATGATTGACTCGCCCACTGTCGAGGGAATAGATTCCACAAAATGACCCAGGCTTTGATTTATTGCCAGCATCGTTATTCCCTCTATGTTTCCTATTCATTCATAAAAAGTGGGGATTGCCACCATATATTGCCCATCTGTAATTCCCCTTGCATCAAATGGCTTGCAAGTCAACTTGAAGTAGAACTAAGAGTCAGCCATGTTGTGTAGCACTTAGGTCAGACCTGCTGGGAAATTCACTTCCTAAGGGACATTATTATACCTGATGGGTTTTGATATCAATCTGATGGTTTCATCACTGACCTGCATGGTTTAGTAATTCACTGAGTTGTGGATGTGAGTTTTTGGACTTCTGGGGAACTAAAGGATGTTGGGAACCAGGCTGGAAATTGAATTGAAACCAAAGACCAGATTATTCATGATCTTATTGACTGAAGACTAGTCAAGCTTGAGGAGTGGCTTCTTCTGCTATTTTCTATTTTCTATGCCGTTATTCAAGATTTAATTATTTAATTGCATTTCGATTCCACAGCTGCTGTGGTGGGGATTGAACCAATGTTCCTGCACCTTCAGTCATGACCTTTTAATTTTCAAATATATCTCCAAAAAACATAAACTTAACTTGTAACATGAGAGCATTTTGATCTTTTTCATAGATGCCTGCAGAATTCTTCTAATGTTTCTCAGGAAAAAAAATGCAGATAATTTGTACATATCCAACGAATCTTTCAGAATCCACATTTTGGAAACTAAAGCAGATGCACTGGATAGCTGTTAAACTTCCTACCTTTAGGCAATGGACACTGGCAAAAATTGTAATTCAACATTTGAAGCAAACTACAGTTTCTCTTCTCCATCACTGAGTTCAGATAGCATATCAGGTTCACAAATCTGCAATTTTTAAAGTTTACTTCCATTTTTTCCCTACTTGTTAAAAGTATGGTTTACCGGCATAGAAAAAGCAGCTAGTTACAGTAACTTTAGTTTTCAAGTCAATGTTTCCTCAAAAACACTGATTAGATGAGTTTAAAACATCATTGCTGTCTTTAATTACATCTCCTTAAAACACCTCTAATGGACACAAGCTGAATTGACAAACCTTTGTAACATCCACTATACTTGTATATTTTTTTAAGGCTGAGTACTTGTTCAAGAACAATCCACAAATTGAATGAAGAAAGACATCAAGCAAACATGAAGATAAGCTTTGATGGAATACAATTGATAGAGTTAATTCACTTAACACAATTGTTGGAACAATGTTTCTTTATCAATTGTACTTTAGTAAAATCAATTGTAGTAGAAATACTATCTGCGATATTAAATCCTTCTAATATATTCAAATATGGAGAACTCATCTATTTGTATTTCTACAATGCAATGTCCTTTTGCTATTTAGGAAAAAATCTAAAAAGTACACCATTTGTTCGTTAGACTTTGATTCATGTGAAATTTAGAGCAAATAAGTAATGTGAAAACAATTGTATTTTTAGTTTTAAAGTAAATGGATTCTCTTTAACAGGAGAATGTCTGGTTTAATAAATGAAATCTTTCAGATAGCCAGCCTTTTTGAGTAGGTGTGAAAACTGGATAGTTCTAAGTAAGTCAACAACCTGTTAAAAACTCATTGTTTTTGCTCTCCACACATATTGCTTGATCCATATTTATTGTAAATTTCCAGACTGGTGTATTCTGTATTCTACAGTTTCTGCCTGGTTCCAGTACTGACCGTTCTGGGACCATTGGACCACAGGCCAAAAGTATAAGCAGGAGTAGGGCATTCTGCATTCAAGCCTACTCTCTCATTCAGATCACAGCTGATCTGACTTTCCTAAACTCCACTATCTATGCTTTCCCTTGACTCCCTAGTAATCTTATATGTTTCAGTAAGATAGCCTCCTAGTCTTTTAAACTCCAGTGAGTAAGATCCCAACGTTTCCTCATATGACAATCCCTCCATAGAGGGGATCATCCTAGTGATCACTCGTAAAAACCTTCAATAAAATAATACCAGCACTATATTAGGTTTGGCTTCACTAAAGCCTTACACGATTGGAATAAGACTTCAGTACTTTTATGCTCCGTTGAAGTTAGAGCCAATATCCTATTAGCATTCCCTATTACTGCCTGCACTTGAGTACCAGTGTAGTAGCTAAACCAAACCAAAACCAAAACAATTGCCGCTGCTGGTGACCCTACCGATTTCTTATACTTGCATGACGTGCCCCTGTTCCAATAATGATTGCTCCAAACGTCGAGGATACGTATTCAATCATTTATTAGCAATTAGCAAATATAAAATATTGAAGTGATGAATCTTCAACGTACCCAAGTGTAAGCTAAGTGCAATTGAGCAGTCATCAAAAGATCTGGTATCTGCCGGCCCCCAAGCTACAAACTGTGACAAACAAAGCACGACTTTGTGACTTATTCCCTTTGCTTTTACCATGGCCCCACTCATGTGACCAGTTACCATAATAAACATAATAAACGCGGAACACAGAATGCAATGCAGGTAGAGAACAGATGCATGGCTCCTACAAGCAGTTTTCTATGTTTCATGTGCAAGGACCCCAAAACCATTTAAATAATATCCCATTCATTTGTTCTTCCCTGCAGAAGAACATTTAAGACATTTCCTTCACTCTCTCTTCACCCAATCCCCTTTTCTACAACTTAGAACATGCTGGAATTCAGAGGGACCTGTGCATCCATGTACATGAATCACTGAAAATGAGCATGTAGGTACAGCAAGGGATTACGAAGATTAGTGATATGGTGGCTTTTATTCTAAGATGATTTGAACATCAACCAGTCTGCTGACTCAAAGAAGTTCTGTGGAAGGTCATCTGTCTCCTCAGACCAGCACTACGAGAATTTCTCACCCCTCACAGGAGTGAGACTTTAAACTATGTGTTATCTGCACTCCTAAAGCAGCCACATCTTCACCGAACTAAACTTTGGAATTCCCTCCATAAATTTCCGTATTTCTCCTTCCATCGTTCCTGCTTAAAAGTTACCTTTTTAAAAGAAAAGTTTGTGTAGTTCCTCATCCTAACAGCTTTTTCTTTATTCAACTTATGTCTATTTTGTCTTTTTCAAAGTGCTTAGGAACTTTACAGCGTTAACCCAAGCAGTTATTTTTCATTATTCAATTTGTTTGTAATTTTTATAATACAAGTTACATTCTTCCTCATTCAGGTTTATTGTCACTGACATATTTTGGGAAATTTGTTGGTTTGTGGCTACAGTGCAGAGAATGCACATAGCAAATGTTTCTATCCAACTTGATGAAAAGGTGACAAAGAAACTCTCACAACAATCAGTCTGTTAATCCCTACCCTCTGCCACTTTGATTCCCTGCTTGTGTTCAGCCAAAGATATAAAACACCAAACTCAGCAATTTTTCATTCAGGTTTTGTATTGTTCATACATTCGTTTAAGTTTGTTAGCAGATCTACAGAATTGGAAACTATTTATTCTATTCCTAAGTGCACCATATTGGACAACATTAAAGCAGCTAGAAATTTCATTTGAGGAGGCAGTACATAAATGGAGTGATCACTGGTTGGCCCGTGTACCAGCTTTTGCCTCTACACATTTTGGAGTCATACTGTTGATGATATGTTATTCAACAGTATCCTTGTATGCATAACACCAGCTCAACAAATGTTTACCTAAATTTAAGTCCTAACTAAGATATGTGTGCAATAAATGTGTTTTAAAGTAACATTAACAAAGAAAGCACACATTGTTACAACCATATACCTGTATAAAAAGTCCACCTTTTAATTTCTTTGCTTCAAGAGAACATTAGCAATGTGCTGAATGTGTTAAAATTGAAACCAACTGAAATACCTGAGGTTAAACATTAAAGACTAAGTTAAAGGCACTGGATATCAGTTTTGGGAAACAACTTCTGCTTTTTTAAATGTTTCCCAAACCAACAGAAACTCCGGCAGAGAAAATTATGATTCTACATAAACTGAACTGCAACTCTGCGATTCCCATGTAAATAAAAGGTTCTGTTCTCATATTTCATTAGGTACTTCAAGATGAGGAAGGTGGTTTAGGCAGATTTATTTATTTGTCAAAAAAGCTATGCTTGTGCACTTACTTCTTTCTTAAACTATTTCCAGTTTCCAACATATCAGGATAAAGTTCATTACACCATGAACAAGTACTTTACAATGGAGAGAAACTGCAGCCAGGTCTGAAGTGCCAGGATTCAGACCCACTCCCAAGGCCTTGTCCGTGGTGATGTTTAATCTGCCATAAGTACAGAATTGGATGCAGATATCCGGGTGGAAGCAGAGGGGTCAGATCATTGCTGCAATGCCTCGGAGCACATGTATTGCCCATTCTCCCAAATTAAGGTTCAAATAGCCAGGCATTTCATAAAGTTTCTTACTTTCTAACAACTTTTAAACACAAGATATTTTGCACATGTTGGAAATCCAGGATAACACACACACCTGCTGGAAGAACTTAGCGGGTCAGTCAACATCCAGAAGGGAAATAAACAGTCAACTCTTTGGGCTGAGACTCTTCGGTAGGACTGGAAAGAAAGGGTTTGGGGAAGAAGTCAAAATAAGAAGGTGGCTGGAGGGAGGAGGGATGGAGTATAAGCTGGCAGGTAATAGGTAAAGCTAGGTGAGGGCAAAGATGGGTGGGGGTGGGGAGAGGGATGAAGTCAGAAGCTGGAAGGTGTTGGGTGGAAAAGATAAAAGTGGCACTGGCAACTTTACCTCCAGCTGTTTTTTATTCAAGGATGTATATGAAAGTGATATAAACCCTGTATTTCCTTCTGTTCATCCAATCAACCAGGCTCACAATGCAGTTTTCTGTGGAGATGTGTAAATATTTATGTAGATAACCTGTACTCTATAAAAAAGAAGCAGCACCTTTCAGAACTTCACAGAAATTTGGGGACTTTTAATAGTCACTGTTATGCAATAGGAACAGCCAAATTTAGCACAGCAAACCCCTACAAACAGCAAAGTGATAATGATATTTGATTGTTGGTTGAAGCGTAATATGTCAGGCACAACTCCAAGAGAAGCAGACCTGACCTTCTAAACGTGGAGATGCAAGAGACGGCAGATTTTAATTAGTTTTTAATTTAGAGATACAGCACCCTTCAGGCCCACGAGCCCATACTGCACAATTACACCCATGTGACCAACTAACCTACTAACCCATACATCTTTGGAAGAATAAGAGGAGAACTCATTGAAATGTTGAAAACAGACGGGGATAAACAGGCTGGAGGTTTCCTCCAGCTGAGCAGTCTCAAACAGCGTTGAGTATTGGAGTTGGGACTTCAAGTTGCAAGTGTATAAGTCATTGGTTAGGTGGCACTTAAGAATATTGTCTGCAATCATGGTTGTCATGCTTTATGAAAGATGTAATCAAAATAGTAAGAATGCGAAAAGGTTCACAGGAACGTTGCCTGAACTGGAGAATTGGATCAACTGGGATTGTTTTCCCTGGAGTGAAGGAGGCTAAGATGTGACAATAGTGATGTACAGTATATGAAACTGAGGGGCACACATAGTTCTAACCAGGGCTATCAAGCCTTTTTGAGACTGTGCCCCCAAATTGGCAAAAATCCTCTGAAAAGAATTCTCTCACGTGCCATGGTAATCTTTTTTATCATTGATTAATGAATTAGTAACAAAAAATATGAATGTTGGTAAATAAAAAGGATGAGTCGTGCTGCCTATTTACATGTATTCATTGTTTTACTATTAACATTAGTATTAATTTAGTATTTTACCATAAGATGCATAAAGCTTTATTATCCTTTTTAATCATGCCAAATCTTTCTCCTCACTACTCTTGAAAATCTCTGCTTCTTCTCCCCCCATCATTTGAACATTTTTGTTTCTTTGCTGACTTAAAAATATCTCATTGTTAACTTAGATAACACAGTTTTACTAATATAATTTTGATTATTGTGAAAAATATTCATTGAGGTGCTAAGTAAATACATTATCTACTGTTATTGCCGGTGAATATCCAGTATTCACTCATAAACAACAGAAGAAAAAATAGAAACATAGAAACATAGAAAATAGGTGCAGGAGTAGGCCATTTGGCCCTTCGAGCCTGCACCGCCATTCAGTATGATCATGGCTGATCATCCAACTCAGAACCCTGTACCTGCCTTCCCCCCATACCCCCTGATCCCTTTAGCCACAAGGGCCATATCTAACTCCCTCTTAAATATAGCCAATGAACTGGCCTCAACTGTTTCCTGTGGCAGAGAATTCCACAGATTCACCACTCTCTGTGTGAAGAATATAAGCAGAGCATGCCAGTGCCAACAGGCCCAATCATTTGTGACCCAGATACTGATGTCAACTCCAGGTCTGAGATGATTTCAAATTGTATTATCCAATGACACGTGTTCTCATATCCATCTAGCTGGCACCAAACCGGTGCGAGGTGTTTCCTGTGAAAATATCTCACTGCTTTCGGCTTGTAAAAATAATCATTTGCTGCTTCATTTGGCAAGAAAGATGGTTATGTATCTTTTTATTAATGGTAGGGTTTAAAGAATTGAGGAGTGGCACTGTACGCTGCATGCCAACAAAATTTTTGCTGGTGTTCTCTTGGACACAGGGCCTGGGGGAAAGCTAGTCATAGGTAGAAAGTGTAAAGCCAGCACAGACAGCAGGATTGGACTTGTGTTGCTGTGAGACAGCGGCACTTCCATTACGTCATCTTTATGTGTGCTTCTTGAGCATTGTGAGAGCTGCACTCAGCCAAGCAGGTATTCGGACTGTCCATTTTGCCCTGAAATGTTACCAACTCTTTTTCCTCTCACTGAGTTCCTCCACCTGGTTGTATATGGCTCCAGAATCCAGCATCTGCAGTGTCTTGCATATTCCATCATGTCCCTGGCTACAGTCTTTTAGGTAGTGGAGAAACTTTGGATGTCAGTAGGTGGTCACCATAGGATACCCGGCATCTGACCTGCTCTTGTGATCATGCTATTTATGTAGCAATACACAAGATGCTGGAAAAGCTCAGTGGGTCCGGGAGCATCTATAGAGAGAAAGGGACAGTCAGAGTTTTGGGTCCAGACCTTTCTTACGGACTGAATGACAGAGGGGAAATAGGCAGTATGAAAAGACGGAGGGAAGGGGGTGGATCAAGCCCCTTGAACCCAGTTGAAGCCGTTTAACCCAATTATGTCAACTCTACATTTTCCTCCACAGATGCCGCCTGACCTGCTGAGTTTCTCCAGAATCTCCTGTGTTGTTGCAGATTCCAGCTTCCTAAGTCTTTTGTGTCTAAATCAAAGTTGAGTTTATTGTCATATACATACATAAATGTGTGCACAGGTTCAATGAAAAACTTAATTATGGCAGCATCGCAACATTCCCAAGAAAATCAAAAACATAAATTATGCATCATTTTTCCCATGAAATAACACAATTTGAACAAAGTCCAAAATAAAGTTTTGAAAAAAGTCTTCACGATACTCAGATAAACCCACGAAGGTGCCGGCGGAACTCAGCAAGTCAAGCAGCATGTATGGCGGGAAATAAGCATTTGACCTTTTGAGTTCAATATTATTTTTTTATATTTCCATAGTTTGTCTTTCTTTGCACACTGGTTGTTTGTCAGCTGTACATTTCGCAACATAAATGTTACCCACTGAGTTCCTCCAGCATTCGGCGTGTTGCTCCAGATTCCAGACTCCAGTGACTGTGTGGTGTTTATGTATTTTATCCAGCTGAGGTTCTGTTCAGTGGTAATTCCCCACTCCCCCATGACTTAGCAAAGAAATCAACTTAAGTAGCTCTTAGTATCCTGACATCTGGTATTCTCCCATCAACTTCCACCAAATGGCATGGACAGTTCAAGTTCTGCTTTTTGGCATTCAACCATACTCACGTATACTGCCAAATGAAACAAGGTTCCTCTGGACCAAGGTGCACAATACAGTACATATAACTCACACAGTAATACTGCCATAAGTAAATTAACCAGATTCAGGAACCATCAACCATCAACCATCAGGCTCTTGAACCACGGGGGATAACTCAACTCAACTTCGCTTGCCCCAGGAGTCCCACAGCCTGTTGACTCACTTTCAAGGACTCTTTATCTCATGTTCGCAATATTTATTGCTTATTTATTTATTACTTTAAAATTTTCTTATTGTATTAGCACAGTTTTTTTGTCTTCTACACACCGGTTGTCTGCCCTGATGACGTGGTCTTTCATTGGTTCTGTTAAGGTTGCCCTCAAGCGCCACCATGTCCCAATGAAGACCAGGAAACTCATTCTGGACTACTGCAGTAACCTCAGTCTGAGTCACCTTTGGGACAGTCACATCTGATTTGCATCGTCTTGAGAAGGGGATTGGAGCAGGATGTACAGTGTCTGTGATCATCCTCTCCTTGGCAAAGTCTGCAGAGGTAGAGTGCAGAGGCCCTTTGTCAGTGGATGACCTGACTGTAACAATGTCAGTTCCAGGATGCAGATGGATCTTCCAGGGTCAGAGAAGCTCACTGCTTGAGCTAAGAAATCCAGATCATTGGTACTTAAGAGAAGAAAGGTGGTGAACAAATTCCTCTTTCACCTGGAAGGCACCCAAATTCCATGCCTATTGGAGAAGCTGGAGAAGAGCCTTGGCTCACTGAAGGACACAACATCCACCAAAGCAGCCGGGATAGAATTGCAGCAACGGTTGACAGCTGTGGACAAGTCAGGGCTGCCGGGTAAATTCTCCCCTGAATCCTGTGGCCTCTGCTAGCCTCTGGTGTCCCACTGCCAACAGCTGAGACCTTTGAGAGAGAAATCAGCCAGCACCCACGGAGGTGGTAGGGCCTGCCCAGGAGCCTAAACAGCATCGCCTTGTACGGGAAGAAAAACAGACAAACTCCCCCATTGGCAGTGTGAGTGAGGAGTTCGTGGTTACCGTGCAAGAACAGTGTTGCAATTCAGAGAATCCAGCGACCCGAAGGTCCCACACGCTGGCATTGAGGTGAGGACGAGCAGGAGGTGGAGGGCACAGGATGCAGTTGAACAAGCCGAAGCATGGCTGTGCCACAGGGTGCTGGTGGGCCCAGTGGCATCGGGGAGGGCAGGCTTGGGTTGCTTCCCAACAGTCCGCTACGGTAAGGTGCAAGGAAGAGCGAGGCGCCAGTTGGTCCAGCAGGAGGTGTGAGTTGTAAACACAAAATAATCTGCAGATGCTGGGGTCAAAGCAACATTCACAACATGCTGGAGGAACTCAGCAGGTCGGGCAGCATCCGTGGAAATGAACTGTCAACGTTTCGGGCCGGTACCCTTCGTCAGGACTGAAGAGGGAAGGGGCAGAGGCCCTATAAAGAAGGTGGGGGGAGGGAGGGAAGGAGAAGGCTGGTAGGTTCGAGGTGAAAAACCAATAAGGGGAATGATTAAGGGGTGGGGGAGGGGAAGCAGGGAGGGGATAGGCAGGAAAGGTGAAGAAGGAATAGGGGAAAACATAATGGGTAGAAGAAGGCAGAACCATGAGGGAGGTAGTAAGCAGCTGGAGGAGGGGGCAGAGTGAAACTGGGATGGGGGAAAGGAGGGGGAGGGAATTACTGGAAGTTGGAGAATTCTATGTTCATACCAAGGGGCTGGAGACTACCTAGACGGTACATGAGGTGTTGCTCCTCCAACCTGAGTTTAGCCTCATCATGGCAGTAGAGGAGGCCATGTATGGACATATCCCACTGACTCTCATAACTACCTCAACTATACCTCTTCCCACCCAGCCACATGCAAAAATGCCATTCCCTATTCCTAGTTCCTCCATCTACGCCGCATCTGCTCCGAGGATGAGGTTTTCCATTCCAGGACATCTCAAATGTCCTCTTTCTTTAAGGATCGTGGTTTCCCTTCTGCTGTCATCAATGATGCACTCACCCGCATTTCCTCCATTTCCTACACTTCAGCTCTCACCCCATCCTCCTGCCACCACAACAGGGACAGAGTTCCCCTTGTCCTCACCTACCACCCCACCAGCCTCCGGATCCAGCACATTATCCTCCACAACTTCCGCCACCTTCAACAGGACCCCACCACTAAGCACATCTTTCCCTCTCCACCCCTCTCCGCTTTCCACAGGGATCGGTCCCTCCACGACTCCTTAGTCCACACGTCCCTCCCCACGAATCTCCCACCTGGCACTTATCCCTGTAAGCGCAAGTGCTACACGGGTCCCTACACCTCCTCTCCTGCCACCATTCAGGGCCCCAAACAGTCCTTCCAGGTGAGGCAACACTTCACTTGTGAGTCTGTTGGGGTCATCTATTGCATCCGGCGCTCCCGGTGCAGTCTCCTCTACATCGGTGAAACCCGACGCAGATTGGGGGACCGCTTTGTCGAGCACCTCCGCTCCGTCCGCCAAAACAGACAGGATCTCCCAGTAGCCACCCACTTCAACTCTGCTTCCCACTCCCATTCAGATATGTCCATACATGGCCTCCTCTACTGCCATGATGAGGCTAAACTCAGGTTGGAGAAGCAACACCTCATATACCGTCTAGGTAGTCTCCAGCCCCTTGGTATGAACATAGAATTCTCCAACTTCCGGTAATTCCCTCCCCCTCCCTTCCCCTGTCCCTACTTCACTCTGCCCCCTCCTCCAGCTGCCTATCACCTCCCTCATGGTTCCACCTCCTTCTACTACCCATTGTGTTTTTCCCTATTCCTTCTTCACCTTTCCTGCCCGTCCCCTCCTTGCTTCCCCTCCCCCACAACTTTATCATTCCCCTTACTGGTTTTTCGCCTGGAACCTACCAGCCTTCTCCTTCCCACCCTCCCCCCACCTTTTTTTTAGGGCCTCTGGCCCTTCCCTCTACAGTCCTGACAAAGGGTTCCGGCCCAAAACGTTGACCGATCTTTTCCACGGATGCTGCCCAACCTGCTGAGTTCCTCCAGCGTGTTGTGAGGAGGTGTGAGTTGTGCTGGAGGAACCACGTGCCAGCAAGACTGTTGGAGTGCGGCAACAAGGCGCGTGGACAAGATGGGACAAGGTAACATTTCGTCGGGGGAAATTTGGCGTGCTGGACCCCACCACATCAAGTTCCTGATCCAGTCGGTCTGTGATGCCCTGCCAAACGCAGCAAACCTCTACTGCTGTGGCAAGGCTGAAATACCAGCATGCTCCTTGTGCCGGGTGAAGGGGACATGAGAGCGCATCCTCAGCTGCTGCCCGTGAGCCCCTGGGGGAGGGGTGTTATTGTTGGCGCCACGACCAGGTGCTGAAGATAGTGGCTGACACCTTGTGCACAGCTGTCACCCAGGCCAAACACCATTGCCCAGCAAAGCAGGCAATTGCTTTTATCAAGGCTGGAGAAAAAGGCTCAAACCCAGTGCAAGGAGAATGCCGGCCTTTTCTGAAGAGCAAAGGACTGGCAATTGAAAGCCAACCTCAGATTCCCTGAGCACATCTTCTTGACAATGCTTTGGCCAGACATAGTGCTGGCGGGACCATGAGTCAGCAGGCAGGCAGTCACGTTGGAGCTGACTGGTTCCTGGGAAGATCGGACAGAGGTGGCCCATGGAAGGAAAAAGACAAAGTACTGGAGGAGTGCAGAAGCGAGTGGTGGTGGGCACACAGAGGCAGGCTGCAGAGGGTTTGCTGGTCAATCCCCCCCCCCGCAGAGCCCACAGCCGCATGGGCACTGCGGGAGCCCAGAAGGGGAAAGTCATCATAGAGGCAGCAGAGAGAGCCTGGAGATGGCTGTGGATGAGGAAGAGTGATCCGTGGCACAATACTTCTGATCAACCCCGGCTGGATCACCCGGGCGAGTGAGGCTGATGTTGAAGGACCTGAAACACTGTTTGACCCTGGGTTACATCACTGATGCTGTCTCTGAGTGCATCGCAAGATGTATCATTATATCAGGTCATTTGGATTTATTGAGTATGTCTGCAAGGAAATTAATCCAGAGTTGTATATGGTGACACGTGGCCAAGTGGTTAAGGCATTGGTCTAGTGATTTGAAGGTCGTTAATTCGAGCCTCAGCTGAGGCAGCGTGTGTGTCCTTGAGCAAGGCACTTAACCACACATTGCTCTGTGATGACACCGATGCCAAGCTGTATCAGCCTTAGTGTCCCTCCCTTGGACAACATCGGTGGTGTGGAGAGGGGAGACTTGCAGCATGGGCAACTGCTGGTCTTCCATACAACCTTGCCCAGGCCTGTGCCTGGAAACTTTCCAAGGCGCAAATCCATGGTCTCATGGGACTAACGGATGCCTCTATATGGTGACATATATGTACTTTGATTATAAATTAACTTTTGTCTTTGAAATCATGAAATGCATTTACGACCCAAGTTAAAAAGTAAACAGTAGAACGCTATTGGCGGGCGCTCCGTACATGAGACTGGGTGGTGGAAGGAGTTCAGTAGGCTCACGGCCCGGCAGGGGGGAGGCTGTTTCCATCCCAAACAGTTTTTGTCCTAATGCTACGGTACCTCTTGCCTGATGATAGGGGGTGAGAGAGATTGTTGGGCGGAGGGGAAGAGTCACTGACAATGTATGCTTATGGATAGGGAGATCCCGATGATCTTTTCCGGGAACCAACACACGAACTCAGCAAATGCACGGAGTTAAGCAGCAGACGCCACAGGACACGGGCAGACGCTGTCGGAGGCGGAGCTGAAGGTGGCGGCGGGGTCATGCGCGAGCACGCACGCGCGCGCGCGAACGGGAGCTCGCGCCCACGTTCCCGGGCCGGGGTGACGTAGGAGAGGAGGGCCGACGTAACGTCGAGCCGGCTGGCGCTGGCTGCGGCGGGGTTGTTGTTTGTGCCCGGGTCTCCGCCATGTTGGGACGGTGCGCTTTGTTGTAGAGGCGGAGGGAGGGAACGGGCCCCGGAGTAGCGCACCTCCGTAGGAGCTGTTCGCTGAGGGCAGGGGGAATTAAAAAAAAGGAAAGAGAGCGATTACAGCAGGTGGCGGGCTCAAGATGAGAGTGAAGCTGGGAGACCGTTAGGGGACCGGGAGTGGACCGGAGCTGCGCCAAGCCATGCCATAGTAAGTACGGGCGGGGGTGGAGGGGGTTTACTACTCCAGCCGCAGGCTTGGCGGCCGATGCTGGTACAAGGTCGGCACCATGCTGGCCGGTTGGCCCACTCGGCCTCCTGCCCACCCCCTCCCTCCGGCCCCATCAGCAGGCACTTTATGTATTTATTTACAATGTTTCTTATTTTTGTCAGGGTTTTATTTTCCGAACCAGCTTAGGGCACAACCTCCTGTTCCGTGGCCTATCCCTGGCGGCGGCGGCGGCCTATTATATAAGCTATTTTTAATGAATCTGGGCTTGTGGGGAATCTTAACAGGCCTTTTTTTGCTATTATTTCCGTGGTTTTGAATCCTACCCAGCCTGAAATGTCGCTTGAAAAATTTGTATCCAAAACGATACCTGTTGAAATCCCATCTATCTTCCACATTCATGCAGATACACTCACTTTGATACTTTAAAGAATAAAATGTCTTCCTCATGAAACGTGAGAAATGTTGATGTTATTGCGACTTCTTAACTGTAACTCAAATGACCTTGGCTAGTAACTTTATTTGAAACCACACTTTCTGGTGCTGTCAGAACGCAACTAACTTAAAACCATTTTGAAAACACACCTTTTGGTGGTGGTGTGAAAGCTCTTCTTTTAAACTAGCTTCTGGGTGGTAAACTGTTACCTTTCACCCTGTGAGTAAAAGTAGCAAAGCAACAGATTTGTGTTCTTAAACATCCATGTGCTGTAACATAGTTTGGTGTATGGGAAAAGGCAGCATTAACTTTCCATTAAGATGACGTCAGTGTTGTTGGAGTTGTGGATAGGCTAGAAGTTTGTCATAGGTTGCAACAGGACATTGATAGGTTGCAAAGCTGGGCTGAGAAGTGGCAGATGGAGTTCAGTCTGGAAAAGTGTGAAGTGATTCACTTTGGAAGGTTGGCTTTTGAATACAGAGTACAGGGATAATGCCAGGATTCTTATCAGTGTGGAGGAACAGAGGGATTTTGGGGATCTGTGTAAGCTAATGGGGTTTTGAAGGTGGTGTATGTTGTGCTGGTCTTCATTAGTCGGGGGAATGAGCTGTGAGGTAATGTTGCAGCTCTATAAAACCCGAGTTAGACCACTCTTGAAGTATTGTGTTCAGTTCTGGTTGCCTCACTATAGAAAGGATATGGAAGCTTTAGAGGTGGTGCAGAGGAGATTTATCAGGATGGTGCCTGAATTAGATAGTGTGTCTTATGAAGATGGGTTGAGCGAGCTCGGGCTTTTCTCTTTGGAGCAGAAGACGATGAGAGGTTTACATGATAAGCATTGGTTTGAATGGACAGCCAGAGAATATTTTCTAGGGTGGAAGTGGCAAATGCGAGATTGAAGGAAGATATAGGAAGGTTGTCATGGTAAGCTTCTTACACAGTGGTGAGTGCTTGGAATGCCCTACCAGGGTAATGGTCGATGAGAGACATTTTAGAGACTCTTGGATAGACATGTGGATGAAAGAAAAATGGACGGCTTTGTGGTTGGAATAGGTTAAGTGATCAGTACAACATGGTGGGCAGAAGGGCCTGTACTGTGCTGTAATGTTCCTTGTTCAATACTGATTCATCTTTTCAGCAGGTCAGGTAATATGGCCCATCAGAAACACGTGAAGCTCTTCAAGTAATTGTATACTATGAAGGCATGCACTTTCATCTGCAAATGCTGGAAAAATATGCAGAATGCACAGCAGGTCAGTCTACATCAATAAAAGGAAAATGCAGCTCAGCATTCTTTGAATGTAAAATCCTATTTACAATTAAATTAGGATGGTAAGATTAAGGTAACAACATAGATCAGAAGTTGGCTAATAAAGCAAGACCAGTTGTGAACTGTGGCTTTTTGGACTGGAGTGTTGCTCTCCAGGATTGTTAGTGGGAACACTGTTCTCATTGGTCTATGATTAAGCTGGACTTTGGAACTCTAGACATCATTTCATCATTTGATCTGGTGAGTCATTCCAGAACTTTCTGCTCTTATTTCAGATTTCCAGCATTTGCGGTTGATTTTTTTTTATTTTCAATTTTGAAAAATTGACAGGAAGCTTGGAAATTGCAGTAAATAGGTGAGTGACTGCAGACTTCAGGTGGACAGAAACTGACTGCTGAGATGGGCAGGAATGGCAAATGACAGTTCACGTAGTGTAGGGTGAAGTGGTACACTTCGACAGGGGAAACAAATGTGGTGGAAATAGTTTTAAAGTGAGGTGGGGATTGAAACATCTGAGAAATATGTACACATCTGGGTAGGAAAGTACAAGATTACTTTTTTTAATTTGGCTTGGGATCTTTGAGTTCATTAATGGAACTGTAGATAGATTTGTGCTGAGTCTGTGGTTAAGCTTCTGCTGGAGTATTGATTATTGTTGTGATTACCACATGGTAGGGAGAATATCAGGCCTGTGAGAACATGTAGAGGTACTAACACAGTACCTAGGATGATTTGATGGTATTACTAGTGGCAGAGGTCAATTAAATGTTAATGCAGATAATGGTAATTGGAAGAACTAGAGGTGACATGAGGAAATATTTCTATAAGCAAATTATATTCTAAAGTACAGAGTTTTAAAGGTTGCTGGATGCAGATGCTATACTAATTTTTGATGATTTGGAATGGATTCGTTGGAAAAGACATTTGTTCTGCTGTGGATATTCACTGTCGTATTGTCCCATTGGAGCCTCATCCAGGCATGATGAGCAGAATAGCCTCCCTCCCTCCTGTATAATTCTCTGACACTGTTGGTGCAGTCCTGATAGTAACTTTACTGCTGTGTCTACCTATTCAAAGCCACAGTAAACTGAGTAAACAATGTACATTGTTCCTGATCACAAATATTATACTTTAAAGAAAACCTTAGTCTTGAAACTTACAGAATTTGTTGCTGTTAATGCCATGAAAGTATTTGACATAAGGTGAAGTTACTGTATTTTAAATCTGGGCGAGCTTATGTTATTGATTTTGAAAAAGGCATCAAAATTTTAGATGAGATTTGAGGCTGGGAATAGGAAAGTGTTGTGGCTGCACAGGGTATTTGTGATACAAAACCTGGAGTACTGCACGTAATTTTAGTAGCCTTACGTATGCAGATAAGTAATAACATTGTAGGCAGTCCAAGAAAGATTCAGCAGGCTGAATTCTCACAGAAAGAGATTGTTCTATCAAGCAAGGCGGAAAGGAGTCGATTTGTATTTGGAGTTTAGAAGAATGAGGGTGATGTTACAGGAAATTGTAAGAACCCAGTAGAGTGTGATGGGGTAGATGCTGAGATATTTTCACTAGTAGGAGAATCTCAGATGATGGGATTTAGTTTGAAGATGTGGCCAATTGGTTAAAACCCTGGTGTGCAGAAGTTTCTTTTCAAGCTGAATCTCTGGAATTTTGTACTTGAGAGAAATGCAGCGGTTGGATCATTAGTAGCATTTAAAGTGAAGCAAGATAATTTTTTTGACAGGTTATATAGGGATTTAGCATAAAGGAAGAGTTGATGCTGAGCAAAGATCAGCACAACTTTGAATGGCAGAGCAGGCTGGAGGGGCTGAATTCCTACTTCTGTTTCCAGATTGTGTGTTTTGGAGAACTGCAATTAATGAGTTGTGATGAACAGAAAGTGGAAATAAAATAGAAAAGTATTCCACTGGCACTACTCAGTGGAAGATGGTCATTTGTTGGAGATTGCCATTCCTTCCTTGACATTGTTATGAGATCTTCAAGGCTAACTGTACCAGAATCAATGATTTTTATCCGTGACTTTCATTATCAAGTCAGGTGCTTGATGAAATCGAAGGAATGGGCCATTCCGTACAAAATTAATCATAGAGCTTTATAGCACAGATACAGGCCCAAATACTCCACGCCAGTTGCCGTGCCGATCCAGCTACTCCCAATTTCCTGTATTTGGCCCACATCCCTCCAAGCCCCGACCTTCCACGTACCTATCCAACTACTACTTAAACAATACGGTTGTATCTGCCTCAACCACTTCCTCTAGCACCTCATGCCATATTCTCATCATCCTCTCCTTGGAAAAAGTTGGCGCTCTTTAAATCTTTCCTGTCTCACCCTAAACCTATGCCCCTATCTTGGGGAAGAGACTGTTACCATCCACCTTATCTATGTCTTTTATAATGTTAAGCATTTTTATATAAAGTTGCCCCTCATTCTCTTATATTCCCAAAAATAAAGACCTAGACTGGTCAACCTCTCATACACTTTGGATAAGTTCTATACATTCGTTTCGGGTTAACCATATCTTTTCTATAATAGAGCAACCAAGACTGTACATAGTACAGGTTTCCCCTGCCATCCGACAGTAGAATGTTCCAATGAAACGGTTCGTAAGCCAAAATGTCGTAAAGTGAAGAAGCAATTACCATTTATTTATATGGGAAAAATTTTTGAGCGTTTCCAGACCCAAAAAATAACCTACCAAATCATGCCAAACAACACATAAAACCTAAAATAACAGTAACATATAGTAAAAGCAGGAATGATATGATAAATACACAGCCTATATAAAGTAGAAATACTTTTTGCAATCATTGAACTACTGTCTAGCGCAGCGAAAATCTCACGCATGCACTCTCGGCAGAAGCACTCTCTCCAGTAACCTTTAAGCTATGAGGCTGCCAAATCGTACCAAATAACAAATCATACTAAATAACACAAAAATACACAGCCCATATAAAGTAGAAATACTTTTTGCAATCATTGAAGCACAGTCTAGCGCAGTGAAAATCTCACGCATGCGCTCTCAGCGGAAGCACTGTCGGCGCAGGTACTGTCAGTGGAAGCACTCTCTCCAGTAACCTTTAAGCTATGAGGCTGACAAATCATACCAAATAACACAAAAATACACAACTTATATAAAGCAGAAATAATGTATGTACAGTGTAGTTTCACTTACGGGAATCGGGATGGTGTGTTAGGCTGAGTCGTCAGAAATTGGGATGGTGGGAGGTAGAGGAGACTGGGGTGTCATCTCATCGTAGTCTATTTCTAATAGGGCAGCCAGGTCATCATCTTCTATGTCTGCCTGCCTCGATGTCGAAGGTCGAGGTTCGTCGTCTGCTGTAGCTGATGTGCAAGGCTTGAAAAACGACAGTATACTTGACTGAGCCTCGCGCATTTTTAGATCATAGAGTTCTTTGTAAGCACTCAAATCATCCTGCAAACCTGCCCTAAACCTACGTGCCCTTTCAAAATTAAAGTCATACTTTTCTGCAATCATTGCAGCGCTGTCAACCACAGCGAAAATCTCTCACAACTGCTTCACGTTCAGTCCCTGGATGACTTCATTTTCGCTACTGCGTTCGGTTTCAATTGTTATCCTTTCCTCTTGCAATTGCATCAGCTCTTCATCTGTCAATTCTTGGTCATGGGATGACACCATCTTCGTCAACTTCCACAAACCCAGCCTCCTTAGCCAAGCTCACTACTGTCGTATTTATTGTTGATGGTTCGAAGCCTTTAAAATCGTTCACTGCTTCGGGACATAGTTTCCTCCAAACGCCATTTCTCATCGAGACTGTTAGCCTATGTTGGCGTCTGCCAGTTTTATATTGTAGTCTTTCGAGATCTCTCGCAAAGATGCTTCGGAGTTGCCCTCTCTGTCAATAGCACTTACAATAAAACGCATCACATTTTGCGTATAGTAAGCCTTAATTGTGGCTATTAGGCCTTGGTCACACGGCTGCAGCAACAATGTCGTATCCGGCGGTAAGAACAGAACACGAATGTTACTGCCGTATTCGGTAATGGCATGCGGATGAGCAGCACAACTATTGACAATCACAAGACACCTATTATCGAGGTTATCTTCTCTACAGTATTTTTCAACGAAAAGACTAACGTATCGGCTCATGTACTCAGAAAAAAGCACTTGGGTGTGAACAGAACACAACGGGAAGGGTTTTCTTATCAACACCTTTAAGTGCCCTCGGATTTTCTGAATGGTACACTGGTAGAGGCTTAGTGGCGTTAATAATAGGCATTAGGGTAAACCTGTCCTTCGATGCCTTGTGTCCCTTAGCCTGCTTTTCTTCTTTCGAAATAAATGTCTTACTCGGCAATTTTTTCCAATAAATTGCAGTTTCGTCACAGTTAAACACTTGCTTATACGAATAACCACCTTCTGTAATTATTTTCTTCAGTTCAGCTGGGAACCTTTCAGCAGCTTCAGTTATCAGCCGAAGCACTCTCTCCAGTAAACGATAAACTATGAAGCTGCCCTCACCTCAGAAACCGATCAAACCACCCGTGACTACCTATAAATTCCACTTTCGCAATACTTTCAACACCATCGACCAGTGCTTTATGTTTCAGCTTATTAAAAAGACTGACTGATTTCTCCTTAAGTATAAGATAACTTAAAGGAACAACACATTTTGTACACCCATCAATCCACTCAAGCAATAGACTTTCCATTTTATCCATTACTGGATGCCGACTAAGAGAGACCACTAAGAGAGAGCAGAACCAACAGTAACATCGGCAGCTTTCAAGATTTTTTCTCTCTGCGTATAAATAGTGCAAATGGTGGATGCAGGCAAGCTCAATGCGTGGACAATGTCCTTACTTCGTTCACCACGATCGAAATGCTTAATTATTTCTAGTTTTACGCTAAGTGTAACACCCTTACAAGCTCTTTTAGGCTTTTCCGATACCTTAGAACTCATCTTGCTAACAGATGCACAAAATAAATCGAGATAAAGCACGTGTTTCAGCAGTGGCGGCTAGAATGCAGTTCTGGGGAAGAGCTTGGCTGCCTGGGGCGCACGCTGCTTTATTTTCGCACGCTGCCATTTTTTTCGCACGTTGCTTTTTTCGTAACAGTGAAAAAACCTTCTGTTAGCAAAAACAGGATACTAATGTAGGTCTTTCGTAACAGTGATGTTTGGTAAAGCGAACGTTCAAAAAGCGGGGGACACCTGTACTCAAGTGCGGCCTCATCAATGACTTGCACAACTGCAGCATAATGTTTCAACTCAGTGCCCTCACTGATGACTGTTTACCCAGCATGCTGAGCACCTTTTACACCATCTAACTGTGATGCCACTTTCAATGAACTATGTACTTGTACTGCTAGGTCCCTCTGTTCTGTTACATTTCCTGGTGCCCAATCGTTCATAGTTTTGACTTTCCAAAATGCATCACCTCACAGTTATCTGTATTGAATTTATTTGCACCACCTCCCCCCATCCCCAGCCCACTTCCAAGATCTCTCATTATCTGTGATATCCTTCACTGTCAAAATTCCTAATTTTGTGTAATTGCAAACTTACTGATCAAGCCTTAAGCCTGGTTTATACTTCTGCGTCAACGCGTGGCCGTAAGGTCTGTGTCGCCGCAAACCCTACGCAAAGCCGATGCAGAACCCTAAGCGAGAGCTTGCGTTGCTGTGACGTGCACCTCTCCCAAAATGTAACTACGCATTGCGACAACGCAGAACACAACAACTGTGATTGGTCCGCTTGATAGTATCGCATGTCATCCTACGCTGCAGTCGCTTCCCATTGGGTGACTGAAGGGCAGGGAAGGAACTCTGGCTGCAATGCTTTCCAAAAAGCTTTACGGACCTCCGAAATTATGGAGGACACATTTCGCATGAAAAAAGACACTCGCGTCTTGTTTACCCTGAGACTACCATGACCATGAAGCCTTGCGCGGGCAGGTGAGTGCGCGTGCGTGACGTGCGCGAATTGCCGAGCGATGCAGACACACCAATACACAAGTATAAATGCTCACAACGTGCGTAGGCCACTTGCGTAGGTTACGGCGTCCAGTTAACACAGAAGTATAAACCAGGCTTTATGCATTGACATCCAAACCATTTGTATACATAATGAATTGAGTCATCAGGCTCCATTTCCAAGAACCTTCAACCAGCATTTCTACTACTTAGCTCTGAGTCAATTTGGAATTCACCAAATTAACTCCCTGTTAAAAGTTTGTGGCTGACTTTTTACCTCAGCACCACTTTCCTATTCTAGATACCTTTATTCATATACTTGAAAATATTGTGATTATCGAGCACCCTTCTGGCAAAAGAATTCCAAAAAATCAGAATCCTTTGCATGAAGAAATTCAGTCCTGAATGGCTGACTATTACTTTGAGATTGTGCTACTAGCCTGTGACCGCCTGGGTTTCCTTCGGGTGCTCTGGTTTCTTCCCACAGTCCAAAGACATGCCATTTGGTGGGCCGATTGATCATTGTAAGTTGTTCCATGATTAGGTTGGGATTAAATTGGGGATTGCTGAGCGGCATGGCTTGAAGGGCCTATTCCACGCTGTATCTCAATAAATAAATAAAGAAAAACCACTTCCCAGCCTCCTCTTGAAAACCACAGGAATGGGAAGAGTTATCCCTGCAATTTGCTGGTAAGAATTCTTTTTCAAATATACTGCCCCTCATTTCTCATATACTGAGAATATTGGCCCAGTATACTTGATCTCATGTCGACGGCCTGATTCTGCGAGTCAATCTGGTGAATCTTTGTTGTACTTCCCTCCCCCCCCGACCCCCCAATCAAGATTTTATCTTCCTGTGGGTAAAGAGATCAGACTTGCACAATAGGCCAGGTGTTGTCTAACAAGGGTCAATTTTATTTGAGTAAGACCTTTACTATCAATCCTTGCTGTGTTAGCCAGCTTAAATTTAAAGTTTTAACATGTAAGTCATCCTATAATTCATCTCTTTGGGTGAGGAAAATGGATAATTTGTTCAAAAACTCCAAATTTTTATCTGTTGATTCCAGAGGCATTTGGTGAACTGAAATGCTTCTGGGAACTCAAAAAGTACATCAGAATTGTTTTCTAGATGACTTTAATCTGTTACCTTTTCCAGCAGACTTTTCTCATGTGCCATTTCCCACTAAATCTGCTACTGTTTGTAGGACAGTTGTTTAACAGACCAGGACTCTTGATTCATTCCCAATAACTGATTATGCTCTGCATGTCTCTTGTAGGAAAGTTGTGATTTGTTTGGTAGAAAGCATTACCTGAAGCTGTGTTTTGAGGTTTCAGTTGGGAATTATATAGTTATAATGAAGATCACATAATTTTTCTCTAATATTCTAAAATGTTGTGGGATGCGATGCTGTTGAATTAGATATATGCAACCCTCAAGAAATATCTTTTTGAGTTGCCGCTTAAAGTAGTACTTGGCTTTTCTGTGAATCCAAAACTCAGTACCCTAGATGAAAGGCTTTGTAGTCAGTGATTTTCTTGATAAAGCTTATTGAAGTTGGTGAAAGCATGCATGTAATTTTTGAAGTCCTGGATAGTTTTTCCACTAAATTTCTGAGAAATAAGAAGGACCCAAATTTGATTTCTGATCTAGATTGAATCAACTTTGTAGGGAAGAAAAGGTAACCATGGCCATGGGTTGGGAATCAGAATTAGAATTATTATCACTTTCATATGATGTGAAATGTGTATGGCTTTGTGCTCATCAAGGCTATTTATCAACCTTAATGTTGGCCATTGAGAAAGGTTAGCTTGATTGTTCAGATTCATTCATCACGTACATTGAAACATGCAGTGAAATACGTTGTTTATGTAAGGACCAGCACAACCTAAGGGTATGCTGGGGGGGGGCGGGGGGCAGGTTGCAAATGTCACTGTTCATTCTGGTGTCAATATAGCAGGCCTATAATGTTTTGCAGAACAACAAAACAAACCTTTTCTCCCACCCTCTCTTCCTCCCTTTATCTCACTCTTGCATTCACACACACCTACCTACCCACCTCCAAACACAGGAGAGGTTGCCTTTGAGCCTCCAACATCCAGTTCCTGGTCCAGACTCACAGACATCTGGTTTTTGACTTCCGAAACTCAAGGGCTTTGACTTGTGGACTGAAAAGCTAAAGTCTTTGAACTTTGGTATTGACCCGAGGACTCACCAATCACAGAAATTTGAATTCTGGGCTTCGAACTCTGGACTTGCACGGACCTCTGACTCCAGGACTCAGTAACTTGAGGGGTCACCTGCCTTTGTCCATGGGGCCCACCGACTTCAGTCATTGACCACGTAGTTCGCTGGAATTCTCAGCACATGCCCATCGGTCATCATTCCATGGGGATCACTGGGCTTCTACCTTGGAGTGCTCTGACTTTTGATTCCAGCTCCTGTCCTTGATGCTCTATTTACTGCCCTTAACCTCTAACTTCCCTCATTCCTGTCCTGAAATCCAAATCTCCCCCCTAACTTCCCATGCTGCCCTCAGAATCATCCTGATGAACATAAAAGAACAACAGTTTAAACCACAACCTCAACCTCGACAGAGACTGCTGCCTGCACCACTTTAATGGGAAGTTCTTGTTCCACATTCACTGTTCTATCTTGTTTTCTTTTGATTCTCTTTGCCTTAAGCCTGCTGGTACGTGGTTTCAGGCTTTTGTATCTTCTGCCCAGTGAGAGAGGGGAGAAGGGAAAGGGTCTGGAGAATATTTTTATATTTCTGTGTGTGTGTGTGTACTGGAATAGCAGGAAATTGGCTGCTTCATTTGTGATGAAGTGGGTTGCTGGCAGGTAGAGAGAAAGAAGTCACAGTGCCCTTTCATAACATTTGATTCTGGATCAGCATATTGCTCAATGACATACAAGCATGAAAGTTGGTTGTTTGCCACTCAGCCACTCAAGTTTGCTTTGCTGTTTATTTTTTATAAGATCATATCTGATATGACTGCATAATCAGTAATATTTCAGCACCTTGCTTATCAAGTATTTAACTTCCTCTACCTTAAAAATAGTCAAAGACTTTTCCCCCTGCCTTTTGAGGGCTCATGACTCACTGAAAAGGAATTTTACATCTTTATCTTAATTGCCTATTTTTTTTAAACAGTGACCCCATTTTAGATTTTTCCACAAGAGCCAACACCTTTCATATCTATTATGTCTCGTAGGATCTAAAGTGCTTCATTCAAGCCGCCTCTCATAAGTCTAGCCTGTCCAACATTTCCTCATAAGACAACATGCACTTCTCAAGTATCTATCTAGTGAATGAAAATGAAGAAAACTAGCAGATGTTGTAAAGCAGTCCAATAACTGGTGATTATAAGACCATAAGATATAGGGGGCAGAAGTAGGCCATTCGGCCCATCGAGTCTGCTCCGCCATTCAATCAAGGCTGATCCAATTTTTCCAGTCATAACTCCCCATACCCTTTGATGCACTGGCTAATCAAGAACCTATCTATCTCTGCCTTAAATGCACCCAATGACTTGGCCTCCACGGCCTTTGTGGCAACAAATTCCACAGATTTACTACCCTCTGACTAAAGTAATTTCTCTGCATCTCTGTTCTAAATGGACGTCCTTCAATTCTGAAGTTGTGCCCTCTTGTCCTAGACTCCCCTACCATGGGAAATAACTTCGTCATATCTAATCTGTTCAGGCCTTTTAACATTTGTGATGTTTCTGTGAGATCCCCCATCGTTCTCCTGAACTCCAGGGAATACAACCCAAGAGCTGCCGAACATTCCTCATATGGTAACCCTTTCATTCTTGATTAGTCTAGTAAACCTCTGAATTGCATTTGAATTCTTCCGTGAGAATGGAGGCCTGTACTCCTGTGGTGATCTTACCAATTCCTGACATAATTGAAGAATCAACATCCTTTTCTGTTCAATTCTTCTAGCAGTAAAATTTAAAATTCCATTAGCTTTCCTGATTATAAACTGTACCTGCACATTAGCCTTTTGCAAATCATTCACATGGATGCCTAGATTCCTAGCTTTGTAATTTCTCACCATTTAGAGAATATACCAATATTGGTATTGGTTTATTAGTGTCACATGTACCAAGAGACTATGAAAAACTTTTATTGCATACTGTTTATACGGATCACAGTGCATTGAGCTAGAATAAGGTAACACAATAACAATGTAGAATAAATTGTTAAAGCTTCCGAAAAAGGGAAGTTACAAGTAAATGATAGTGTAAGATCATAATTTGGTGGATTGTGTGGCCAAGAGTCCATTTTATTGTGTAAGAGGTCTATTCACGAGTTTGATAAAAATGGGATACAAATTGTCCTTGAGCCTGGTGGTACATGCTTTCAGGCTTTTGTACCTTCTGTCCAATGGGAGAGGGGAGAAGAGAGAAGGTCCAGTGGAAAAAGTCTAAATATGTTACGTTTCTCGACCAAAATGGAATGTTTCCCAATTGTATGCTATTTATCAGATCCTTTCTCATAGACTTAAACTATCTATATCCCTTTGTAATCTCTTTGTGCCTTCACAATTTTCTTTCCTGTTTTTTTTGCCATTGGCAGATATAGCAACTGTACCCTTGATTCCTTCATCCAAGTCCTTTATATAAAGCTGTCAAAGCCTATGTTACACATTGCTTGTTATATCCTGGTGAAAGTTTATAGCTCAGCCATGCCAGGAAAGCTTCAGGTTTGAATCCTAATTAGTAAATAAATTAATTATCAGGGCTGTTAGTGCTGTTTTTTTGGTGTTTGTTCTTTTTCAAATTAGTTCCTTTTCCTGTATATCAAAATAGTGGCTATGCGTCAGAAATCATTGTGTTGTGATAGTTATGAAAGATGGAATGAAGGAGTAATTCTGGCCTTTTAAACAAGGGCTATCTGTACTTCTGAATATTTTAGTCTTGGAATAAAGTTATAATTTGCTCTCCGTGAAATGCCACATGTATGGATCAGTGAGCAGAATCCTTGCAGACATGGAAAATGTTGACATTTTTAGCCAAGGGAATATCTGGAAGATAATTTTTGCTCATCTGATTCTCTTACATGTCAACTCTGCGTTAAAGGAACTAAGATTGCACCGCAACTCCAAAGATTGTATTTGTTCTTAGAGAGTCCTTGCTTTCTGTTTTCATTTGAATAATGATAGTGAGCATGTAAGCATGAAACATGGCTTTAAGGGAAAAGTTGTGTTTTCTTGCAGCTTATCACACTGGCAGCTCTGTTATTTGTTTGATTAAAATAGTAAAGTGTTAGCATGTTTGCTTTTACCTTATTCTGTTGAAGCTGTTAATTGTAATCTGAGTTGTCTAACATGGTTAGGTGAATGATTTAACTGAGGCGTGACTTCTGCATGAGATTGACCTGCAGTACAGATTGACTCTATGCTGTTTGGTTCAGAGAAGTAACTTCCATTTTGTGGAATTAAATTACTGTAGTACGACTTGTGGAGTAATTTTAGTTGCTAAAACCTATTAAGAGTGGCATAGGAAATGAATAGGCACCTGAATAATTTTGTCTCATCTAAAACCTTGGAGCCTTTGTGCATGGTTTAATGAGGGAAGGAATAAAATCCAAGAAATGGTGATTTTTAAAAAAAAATTTAAAGTTGGAAAATTTGTTACCTTAAAAAGAGAAGTCGAAGGAAAAAAAGCAAATGAAGAAAGGATGCAGGCCATCTCTGGGTTATAAGTGGGTTCTGTCCTTGCACACATCTATATTTTATCCTTCAATCAGAAAATGCACTGATACAGTGACCACAGCTTCACACTTTTGTAATAAATGGTATATCAAAAGCACATTAGACTGATGACTAAAAGTGGAGAGAGGAGAATCTAGTTCTGACTGTAGGAACAAATGTGTGTACATATGTTAGACTTTTGAATTTAGTATTATTGGTTCCAATGAAGGGTCTCAATCTAAAACATTGATATCAGCACCACCTGTGTCTCTGTCTTAATACTAAGAGAGCTTGTATGTGGGGTGTCCATGGGTTGAGCATTCAAAATGTGTGAGTTGGCATGCATATTAAAAATGGACAAATGGAGATCTCTGAAAGTAACACGTAGCACAAAATTACTAGTGAAAGAACTTTTAAATTAGCTGTGCAATATTAGAACCCCTCAATATTTCTAGTTTTTGTTTAGGTTTTTTTTAGCAGTTATCTCCTTTTATCTTTTGTGGGTATGGTGGCTTTGGATTGGATGAGGTGAGAGCGAAAGAAGACTCTGAAGTGGAAAGAATGGAAACCTTATTGATAAAATAATTGCTAATAAAATAGAAAGTTGGAAGAATACATATCAGAATCTCAAAGCTAGTAATAAAACAGAGTTTCCCGTAGTGATCTGACAATGATAGGTGTGTAATTTATATACTGTTCACTGAGAGTTTTCTGTCATTGTGAAACCACTAATCTAATGTGAAGTAAAACCTAAAGATAATTTAACATTTTAGGAATCGTTTCCATTTTTGTGATTAGTGTACACAAATATTTAATACGCTTCAACTGAAATAAAACCAGGATGAAAGATAATTGTGTGAGTTTACAAAGACAAACCTGAGTCAATTTAATTTTCTTTAGACCAAAGCAATGACAATCTGATGGATCTGGGCAAAAAATTTTAGTATGAAATCAGATATTTAAATATCTTGTTACCAAATAAGTTTTGATGCTGTGTTGATTGGACTTTTGAAGCAGTGGCAAAATCTAACCAAGAACAGTACTATAGTTTGTTGGGATTAGCTACTGTCTGAGCTATGAATCACTGCTGTCCTGTGACACAAATTAAAATTGTACTTTCTGTAGATGACAACATGATGTTTTCCTGTAATAGTCTTCAGTTTGTCATCAGAAAATGACTGTGCTGAATGCTTCATCAGGAAGATGAATGATAAATTCATTATATATTGTGTGGTTCATGGTAGAACTTAACCTTTTGTTTTCATATACAATGCTAGAAGTTATTGTGATTTTGTTAAATGCATTTATTGGGAATCAAAGTTCTAGAAATACTCAGGCAGCATCTCTGGAAAGAGAAACTTTGTTTCAGTTCTGTAGTCTTTCATCAAGAATCGGCATTTTCATTATTTTTCTGATTTTATTTCATATAATTGTGCTGCTGTTCTCCCTTGTGTGGTTTTGATTTCATTCTGAGTTGACTAGGTAACGTAGAAACTGTCTCAATAGTTTTTCAAATGCTGGAATGTGATCACCACAAAGGTATAGCTGTGTGTTTAACTCCAGCTAAAATGCTATCCCTTTAAAAATGTGGCTAAAATGTGGTCAAGCTTTAATAAAGATAACTAATTTTATGTTGCAAGTCAGTAGTCTGAGCCCTGTTTGTGACGATTCAACAACTCATTTCTAATTGTACTTGCATCATTCACTGCATTTGCAATATTTTGCTCAAAATTTCCTATTGTTGTTGGCATACTTGTGTTTTAACCAAAAGTGATCATTAGATAATGTACTCCCTTTTTTGTAATAGGCAAGTATTGAAAGTCTTAGACCAGGGGTTCTTAACCTAGGGTCCATGGACCCCTCAGGAGTCCGTGAACTCAGATGAGGGAAAAAAAGTTACATCTTTATTTTTGCTAACCTCGAACTAAAATATAGCATTTCCTTCAATTATGAATGTAGGTAACAAACCACGGTAGTATTAGCAGTACCTGTGACTTTCACCGGTAGAAATCACAGATATTTTCATCTCACATAACAGTTGTTACAAGTATCTCAAAATGTCATTTACAGCCCACATCACTTTCAAAATTACAGTAGTTATTAGACCTGCCGCTGGATCAAATATGATCACAGTCTTCCTGTATGCAGACATTCGTGAAGCTCAGGCGATAGCTGTCCAGCTATCAGGCTGCCCTGCAATTAGATGTCCAACATGACGTGTTGCTTTGTCAAAGACCACCCCACAGTTTAATGTTCTTATCAAACTAAGCACCAGTAGCCTTCACTTAACTTCCATATATATTAAATGTAGTCTTGTGATTAAATGTGGTAATAATGAAGCATATATATTACTATATCACAAATTTGTTTTTTTTAAATATTTTGATGACTATATTTCAATATAATTGGTTTCTTTTGTAATCCTATGTACTTTATTTTGTATATTTAAATTATTCTGAGAAGGGGTCCACCAGACTTCCAAAGAGGGTCTATAGCATAAAATGGATTAAGAACAATGTTTTGGACATTGTTTACTGTGCCTTACACATGAAACTTCCAGTGCTTATTGCACTTATCAGAACACTTAGTTAAGCCAATTTTTTAGGGCAAGTTACTTTTTTCAAACCACCATTTTAGTCTTACAAATTCGTAAGTTGCTTCCCATAAATACAGTTCTACAATGACTGTAATAGACTCCAAAAAACATACCTGTATTTTTAACTCATGACGGATAGATCATTTCAGCCACACATGAAGTTTATGGTGAAAGAGCTGCATGCAGAAATGGCAGAATTACGGAGGTGACATGGTTTTGTGTTGGAGAGTATGCTGAGGTAAAAATTCAGAAATCCTTGTACTTCAGATAATTCAAGGCAGTTTCAGCATCCTCTCCTTTAACCATCAATTCTCGGCGACTATGGCCTTTGTTACGTAACCAGCAACAATGAATATCAATCGAGACAGGTTATATAAAAACAACCAAACATTTATTAAACACAGATAAACAATAAAAATAAGAAAGAAAACCTTAACCGGAAGTTAACCAGTATGCCGCCGTTCAACAAATCGTCACTCGGCACTGGTTCTAAAGCGTTAAATGCGAAAACAGTTTTTAAAGCAGTAAAGTCAGATAAAGTTCTTAAAATGGTGAATTCGAAAGTCCAACAGATTTATACGTTCAATTGGGAGAGACTTCTCTGGAGAAGGATTTCTTCATAGACGCGACTTTCCCGTTGGTTCTGTCCAAAGGATTCACGTTGCAGAAAATAAACAGTTTAAAACAGCTGACCTTAAATTCTAGAGAGCAAACCTTGCATGAACTCTTTGCTCTTCTGGCAAGAGTTATCTTTCATGCAGGTCACTACTCCTTCAACGAAGACTCAATAAGGTCGATCCTTTGTTAAACTGCCGAACGATACCGACTCCTCTCAATCCTTTGGGTTCTGTACTTCGATAAAGTCTTCACTCTCCCATACTACTGCTGGAATAAGGTACATCAACACATCTAGCAAAAATTGCCAATTCAGCACTATTGTACCTTGCAACAGAATGTAACAACCGTTTTAAAAATGAAGCTGCATCATAAAAACAAATACGCAACAGAAACGGAGACACAGTACATTCTAGCTGGAAATCTAAAAACTAAAAACTAACTGCGTCATCTGGGGTCTTCCCTTATATACCCGTAGTGCACGTCATCACGTGACCTCACATCGGCGGGAAAATTACATCAGGTGACCTCCAAAAGACCATTACATCATTCTCCCAAAAAAAAATCACAGATCTCCTTGAGGTGTGTAACACCTTGTAAGGTGTTTCTCTCTGGAGGCAGTGATATTTTGCTTTATTCTCCATGGTAATAGTATCCATACCAGATGATGAATGTTCTTGGGTCAGTTTTAATTGTGAAGTGATCTCATTCAATGCTTAAATAAGGATTATCATTCATTGAACAAATTAAGTAGTATTGATGTTCCAATGGAGTATTTATAACAGCGCGCGTGCGCGCACACACACATGCACACAGAGCTGGAGGAACTCGGCAAGTCAGGCAGCATACTTGGAAGGGAATAACCAGTTGAAGTTTCTGGCTGAGACACTTCTGTCTGATCTGCTGAGTTCCTCCAATACTTTGTATGTGCTCAAGATCTGCAGCATCTACAAAATTTCTTGTGTCTAAATATAGTATGCTGTTCCAACCTGAAACTGCAAGCAGTAAGTAATTAATTGTTAACTTGCATTGTTTTGCTCCACAGCCCTTCTGCAAATCAAGGATCTCTTCAGCCCCAAACCCAAAAGCACTATGGTATTACGTCTTCAATTAGCTTGGCGTTGCCAAAAGAAAATGATTATGTGCTTACCCAGAAACTTATTGAGGCACTAAAACCTTACGGAGTTTTTGAAGAGGAGGAAGAGTTGCAGCACAGGTATTATCTTCAGTTAAAGCAGTCGCATCCACATTTTTCTTTTTCATGGAGTCTTTACTTTCCCTGAAGTGTTGATTATCAGTGATGCTTTCATTTAATTTAATCATTAGATTGTTTTTGCTGATACATATTTTATTTTGTACAGACCACATCCAAATCTTCCTTCCCAGAAATGTGCCAGATTATGTAATCTTATGTCTGTTCACAGGCATAATAATTCTTATCTATTCTGAGATTTGGGCATTATGTGGGGAAGAGTTGAATTGCATACAGTTACTTGGAGGATTTCCTGCTTTGTCCCAAATTGTTTATTTGGAAGATACTGTGTTGATTATGTTTTTTTTCCTGCCATGAGCACAGATTTACCCTAGCTGCGAATCTTTGCATAGCAAATTATTATTTTCTTTACATGCATAACAACTGTTTCGTCCAATGTATCCTCTGTTGCATTCTCAATCTCTTCTTGGAACAACACATCCAGTTTTGTCTAGTTCATCAAGACTGTGTCAGTGGTCTTCCCTGGTATTTCCAGAACTAAATCTTGGAGAACATTAACCATTCACTCCAATACAGACACACTGTGACTAGAATGTTAACTATAGACATGATATTCTGCATAACTTGCCAAGTCTGTAAATGTACTTTTTAAATTTATCAGCTGGAAGGCTGAAGGCAGCACTGCTGCCAAGTCACGCATAGTCCTGACCTGGATATTTGCTTTTCCTTCATTGGGTCAAAAATTACAGAGGGGATATCTTCACCATAAAGACTGCAGTTCCTCAAAATACTCCTGAGATTAGTTCTGAGTGGATAATAAACATTGGAATTACTAATGAATTTAAAATGTTGAAATGAGAAGTTTTTTTTTAAAGGTTAATTTACTTTAGCTTCTGTTGTGGAAGGGAACTGGTTGTTTTGATCACTTGTCAGGTTTTTGAAACTCCACTTGGATTGCTTTAATAGCTTGACTTTGCCAGGAAAAGAATGTTCGATTTCTGCAACTTTTAACTTGTGAATTAAAGCTTTGTTTCTTAACGTAAGGTATCCAGATCTATTGGGTTGTACGAAGTAGAATGAGGCACATTCATTGTGAAGCATCTACATGTCTTCATGTGTAGAATCCATGGCTTATGTCTAAGGATGGGTTACAATGATTGGAAACCTGTGTATTAACTGACTTGGCCATCAACATGCATTTATCCCATGTGGTGACACAGCCTTTTGCACTGTGACTTGAAGTATTTCAGAGAAAGTTTACCAGGCTAATGTCTGGAATGTGTGAATTACCTTGAGGGAAAAGATTGGGCTTTAACTTAGAAGAAAGCGAGAAGATAATTAGAGCACACTAGACCCAAGAGCTCTTGGGTATGGAGCAAATGTTTTGTGGGATATTTTGATCTAGGGATTAGTGTTTAAGAGTAAGGGGATCACCCATTTTAAGACCAGATGAGACCTGTCTATGGAGCTTTTCTCCTCAGTTGAGTCATTTTAAGGTAGAGATTAATTCACCTTGATAAACTGGGCACAAAAAGGTTACTATGGAGTGTTACTGTCAGATCTACCATGTTGTAAACAAATGGCAAAGCTGGCTAAAGTGGTTGAGTCTTCTAGTTCTACTACTTTTGATATTCTAGGATATGATGTAGGAATGGGGTGATGAGGAAGAAGCCTTGGTTACAAAGCTGTAAAAGGAATTCATCAACTGGCCATGTCACGTTATTTGTGTAGTCCAAAGAAGATCAAACTATGAAAGTTTTTGTGCTTAAAATCAATGAAAAATCCGAATGAGCTAATTGCCAAGTCTTTCCATCTATTCTCCTCCATTGAAGTGAAACCTGTGCAATTTGCCTTTTGTTTACATTTGCAAATTGTGTTATGTTTCCAGTGTAGAGTGCACTTGGCACACATAGTGAACTTAAGGTCATCTCTGATCCCCTGGAAGTGTTTGTCATTGTTTGATGAGGTTAAACATTTCTCATAACTGGGTTAGCATGTATTTTTCTAATCTTGAAGTTGATGTTGTTAACAAGACAATGGTTGCAAATAGTTATGAGCTAATTTTTTTGAACTATTTAAAGTCTGTGCGTTGAAAGCTCCCACACTAGTTAGATTGATACTCCATTATTTTAACTACTTGATCATGAAATTTAGTTGGTATGATATGTGTTTTCTGATAGCAAAAAGCACGATTACAGATTTTGATCATCCCATCCTCACACTGCCTTTAAATTTAAAGTGGCTGTCCAGCATCCCATACTGAATAGTCAGAAACTTAATTAAAGCAAATATGAGAAAGACAAAGCCCATTGTCTTCATCCTTTTGCAAAGTCTGTATCCAGCTACAGGTTCAATATTTTCTGGTGCTCACTTTCAGGGTTCTCATTTATTTCATGCCCTCTCTTCTTGCTGGTATTTTATGCAGTTCTATAACTCACCAAAATATTTGCACTCCTTTACTTATGGTCTCCTCTGAATCTCTGAATTTAATTGCTTCATTAGCGGTAGTACCTTCAGCTGCCAAGGCTCTAAGTTGTGGAATTCCCTTGACCACACTGTAGGTTCAGCTTTATTTATACATGTTATAAATCACTAACCACAGGAAAAGGAATACTAGTTTTAACTTCCTGCTGTGATGATATTTTAATTTGCCTCCTCTTGCAGAATTGCAATTCTTGGAAAGCTAAACAGCCTAGTGAAAGAGTGGATCCGTGATATCAGTGAAGTTAAGGTAATGCTCAATCGAAATTCTGAATGAATGTTTTAAGTTGCCATTTGGAATATAGAAAGCGTATGGCCTATGTCACTCTGTCTGATGCCACCTTCCAGCTCTGGTCTTCTGCTGGTCATAGCTCTTCAACAATGTATCCCAAGTACTTTGCAAATGTGATGAGAGATTTTGTCTCCAGTAGTCTTTCTCGCAAGAAGTTGCAAGCCCCTATCAACTACTGGCCAAAATATTTTTTTGCCATCTCTCTTCTAAACTGTCTATCACGTGAAATCGGTAACTCCTGGCTATTGACCCTGTTGCTAAGGAAAATAACTTTTCCGTGTTCACTTATCTAGGTCCCCCTTAGCTCTAGTGTCACATTGATTTTCCCCTTGGTCACATCTGTTCCACATTAGCTTATTCCATTCCTCAACTAAAATATTTCGAATTTGGTTATGTCTTTGTAAAACTTAATTCAGTACAGTCATATCTTTCCTATGATATTTAGGAGTTGAGTTATGGTCTAATTGGTGTTGTATTTGTTATGACATGATCTCCCTGATGACTGTCCAGCTAATAAGGGAACACATATTTGCATGCTACTTTTAGCTGCCTTAATATCTCACCCTGGGCATTCACTTCTGTGCTGGAGAATGTAGGCTTGTTACTATGTTTCAAGAAGAAACTTTCCTAATGGAAAGTAGAGGCTGCATAACCATTCTGTAAAGTAAAAAATCATGCAAGGGTTTGGGAAAACTTGTTAATAGCTGCAAGGATATTTGAAGCCTATTATACATTTAACTGAATAGATTTAGAAGATTTCCATATGATGATCAACTTTATGAATTTGCTGTGGTGTGCTGGCATGATGTGCTGCTGCAAGCAACATGGCATGCATTATCTTAAGTTACAATTCAGCAAAGAAGCAGAATATATACACCCAGTGGTCACTTTATTTAGTTACACATGTACACCTTATTAATGCAAATATCCAGACAGCCAATTATGTGGTAACCATACCACGGTAACATAGCTGTTAGTGCGATGCTATAACAGCTAGAGACATCAGAGTTCAATTCCGGCATCCTCTATAAGAAAGTTTGTACATTCTTCCCGTATCGCATGGGTTTCCTCCTGGTGCTCCAGTTTCCCCTCTCAATCCAATTAATTAGTAGACTAATTGGTCATTGTAAATTGACCTGTGATTCAGCTAAGGTTAAATAGGTGGGTTGCTGTGCATTGTGCTTCTTTGGACCAGAAGGGCCTGTTCCATGTTGTATCTCTAAATAAGTGAAATAATTCAATCCATAAAAGCATGCAGATAAGGTCAGGAGGTTCATTTGTTGTTCAGACCAAACATCATAACGGGGAAGAAATGTGATCTAAGTGACTTCGACTGTGGAATGGTTGTTGGTGCCAGGGTGGTCTGAGTATCTCAGAAACTACTGACCTCCTGGGATTTTCACGCACAGCAATCTCTGTCTAGAGTTCATAGAGAATGGTGCAAAAAAAAACACAAAAAAGTCCTGTGAGCAGTAGTTCTGTCAACAAAAATGGCTTGTTGATGAGTGGTCATTGGAGAATAACCAGATTGCTCCAAGCTGTAAGGAGATGACAGTAATTCAAATAACTGTGCGTAACAGCGGTGTGCAGAAGAGCATCTCTGAATGCACAACACATTGAGCTTTGAAGTAGGATGGCCTACAGCAGCAGAAAACCACACCTGGATCCACTCCTGTACCTGATAAAGTGGCATCTGAGTGGACATCAACAGAGATATATTGAGATTGTATGGCTTCAACCTTAGAATGACGAATAACTCCAGCTTTATCACTTCTTTATATATTTTCCACTTTTTCTTCAAGAGAAAGTGGGAAATGAATATGTTCACTCATAGCAGTAGCCCTCCAGGACCGAACACCTAATTTAAACTAGCATGTGATGCAACAATATATGGGACATTAACTTCAGACTCTGTCTTCATGTTAAGATAGGATTCATAATTTCCTTTGCGCTAAATGAAGAACATTGAGATTTTGTTTTGGCATCCTAACCAGTATGTTTCCGTAATATGAGCTGATTAAACTTCTGTCATTTGCTGTGGTGGTCACTTTGCTTGAAGCTATACAGAACATTTGAGATATTATGAGAAAGTTAAGGAGCTTTAAACATGCTGATTCTTCCTTGATGGAAGAACATATAAATCAATATACTTTTACCAAATCAATTAAATTCTTTTACAGAACCTTCCTCCATCCGTAATAGACAATGTTGGTGGCAAAATATTTACGTTTGGTTCATACAGATTAGGAGTGCATACAAAAGGTATGTTGCACAAAATATATTCTTGAATTCCTATACTTACAGTACTGTGCAAAAGTATATAGGGTATGGACAGGTGGCAGAGGAGAGATGGGGTGGTGGGGATGCAAAAGCATCCACCTCTGAGACACCAGGCAAGGTAATTTGATTCCAAACAATTGGTTTATTGGTCACTACAGAATGACTCTCTGGTGCTTACCACTCCCTTCGCTCTCCCTTCCCCTTTTCCCAACCATGGTTCCTCTCTCCCTTTCCCCTTCCCATACTCTGCCCATATCAGAATCAGGTTTATCATTACTCACGTATGTCATGAAATTTGTTGTTTTTTTGCAGCAGCAGTACAGTGCAATACTTAAAATTACTAGTGTACTGTGCCAAAGTCTTATGTGTGTGTATATATATATATATATTTATGTAGAACTGCTAATCCAGTCTGCTTCATCATCACTCTTTGCAGGTAAAGTCACTGTGTTACTACTGATAAAGATCCAACCTGTTGAATAGTTCCCATTATATACAGCTGGAGTCAGAAGTTTACATACACCCTAGCCAAATACATTTAAACTCAGTTTTTCACAATTCCTGACATGTAATCCTAGAAAACATTCCCTGTCTTAGGTGAGTTAGGGTCACTATTTTACGAATGTGAGATTTCAGAATAATAATAGAGAGAATGATTTATTTCAGCTTTTATTTCTTTCATCACTTTCCCAGTGGGTCAGAAGTTTACATACACTTTGTTAGTATTTGGTAGCATTGCCTTTGGTTTAACTTAGGTCAAACGTTTTGGGTAGCCTTCCACAAGCTTCTCACAGTTGTGGGGGTGCTTTGCTGCAGGAGGGACTGGTGCACTTCACAAAATAGATGGCATCATGAGGAAGGTAAATTATGTGGATATATTAAAGCAACCTCTCAAGATATCAGCCAGGAAGTTAAAGCTTGGTTGCAAATGGGTCTTCCAAATGGATGATGACCCCAAGCATACCTCCAAAGTTGTGGCAAAATTGCTGAAGGACAACAATTGGAGTGGCCATCACAAAGTACTGACCTCAATCCGATAGAAAATATGAGGGCAGAACTGAAAAAGCGTGTGCAAGCAAGGAGGCCTACAAACCTGACTCAGTTACACCAGTTCTGTCTGGAGGAATGGAACAAAATTCCAGCAACTTACTGTGAGAAGCTTGTGGAAGGCAACCCAAAATGTTTGACCCAAGTTAAACAATTTAAAGGCAATGCTACCAAATACTAACAAAGTGTATGTAAACTTCTGAGCCACTGGGAAAGTGATGAAAGAAATAAAAGCTGAAATAAATCATTCTCTCTACTATTATTCTGACATTTCACATTCTTAAAATAAACTTGAATTTGAATGATCTTTATTGTCATTATACATAGGTACAAAGAAACCCTTGTTTGGCTTCCTCTTAGGCAATTAAATAAAGCGGCAGATTAAAAACAAGACAGAAATAGAAAAACGGTATTAAGTAGATAAGTAGCAGAAAATAAGTTGCAGCAGCACCAGAATATCACAGAAATGCACAAAGTGCCGTTAGTGCAGGTATTTGAGTCCACGTGTTTGCTCACAGTTTCAGTCATTGTTCTATGGGAGTGGTGTGATGGAGGCCACAGCTCTGGGATAGAAGCTGATCCTCAGTCTATTTGTTCTGGCTTTTAGTGTCCTGAACCTTTTGCTGGACAGCAGCAGGTCAAACAGGGAGTGGCCGGGGTGTGTGGTGTCTCTGATTGTGCTGATTGCTTTCCTCCTGAGTCTGCTGGAATAGATGGTGTCCAGTCCTGGGAGCTCCATCCTGACAATTCTCTGGGCCGCCTTCACCATGCAATGCAGGTCTTGTCGCTCAGCAGCTGTGCAGCTGGCATACCACAGTGGTGCTGTTGGTCAGGGTGGTTTCAGTTGTGCTTCTGTAGAAGTTAAGCAACAGCTTTTGTGGGAGTTTGGCCTGTTTCAACTTTCTGAGGAAGAAGAGTCTTTGTTGTGCCTTTTTTACAAGCAGCGAGGTGTTGGTTGTCCATGTCAGCTGTTTTGACAACATAACTCCAAGGAACTTTAGGTTTTCCACACTTTCCACTGCCTCTCCATGTATATGGAGGGGGGTATGTACTCTGTCCTTTGATCTCCTGAAGTCAATGATCATCTCTTTTGTTTTAGAAGTGTTAAAGACCAGGTCGTTGTTCTTACACCACTCTGTCAGATGATCCACCTCAAGCCTGTAGGCTGTTTTATCCTCGACCGAGGTCAGGCCAACCACTGTGGTATCGTCCGCAAATTTAATTATGGAGTTGGCGGTGTAAATGGGGGTGCAGTCATGTGTAAAGAGTGTGATCCTAACTGATCTAAGACAGGGAATGTTTTCTAGGATTAAATGTCAGGTCTATCCTTGTTCTCCTGTTCTTCACATATGTGTAGAGTACCTTGACGTTTTCCTTAATCCTACTCACCAAGGCCTTCTCATGTCTTCTAGTTCTCCTAAGTCTCTTCTTAAGCTCCCTCCTGTATACTTTATAATTTTTGCTTTTGTTAAGTATGTCTCTTTCATTCTTTTGACTTCGTGTTCCACCTCTTTGTCAACCCTGGTTTTTTCACCTTAACATCCTTTTTCTGCCTCTATGGCACGAATGTACATATCTAGAACCCTGTGCAAGTTGTCCCTAAACATTCTTCACGTTTCTAATGTGCATTTTGTTGAAGGCATCTGTTCCCACTTTATGCTACCAAGTTCTTGCCTAATGCCATTGTAATTAGCCGTCCTCCAGTTAAATACCTTTCCATACCATCTGCTCCTGTATTAGTCTGTGGCTATGCTAAAGAGTAGGGACTTGTGGTCGCTATCTCCAAAATGTTCCAAGAGCAGGTTCATTGCTTAGTACTAGATCTAGTATGGCCTCTCCTCTAGTCAGCCTAGATACATCTAACAGATTCTGCCCTATCTAAAACTTTTGCATGAAGGAGATGCCAATCAGTATTTCAGAAATTGAAGTCACCCATGACAACGGCCTTTCACCTTTCCAAAATCTGCCTTCTAATTTTGCTCCTCAGCATCCATGTTGCTATGGGGGGGGGGGGGGGTCTCCAGAATACTCCCAACAGAGTGATTGCTTCCTTTTTGTTTTTTGACTTCCACTCATACTGACTCAATAGATGATACCTCCACACTGTCCTTCCTTCCTGCAGCTTGTGCCATTAACAATGACACTCCACCCCCCCCCACCACTCTTTTATCTTTTTCCCCATCCCTTTTGAAACATCTAAACCTCGGAACATCAAGCAACCAATCCTGCTCTTGCCACAGCATCATAATTCCATGTACTGATCCATGCTCTTGAGTTTACTGCTCTTGTTCTAAATACTTTTCTCATTAATGTAAACAAGTTCAAGTCCATCCATCTGACTGCATTTATGCCCTACCACTGCTTATTCTTCCTTACAGACTTTGCACATTGCAGCTATCGTTTCACCAACTGCTCCAACATGTGACCTGACACACTGGTTCCTCCCTGCCAACCGAAAGTAAACTTTCCCCAACAGCTGCAGTAAAAGTGCCCACATAGACATTAATCCTTCTCAAATCCAGGTGCAGTCACAGGGGTATCCTGCACTGACTGCCTATTCCCTTTCCCTCACCTGTTACATGCTGAGTGTGACTGCCTTCCTATAATTCCTGTTTATCAACCCTTCAGCCTCCTGAGTGATGTGGAGTTCTTTCAGCTCTAGCTCCAGCTCCCAAACATGGTCTGTAAAGAACTGCAGCCCGACAGACACTCTTCTTGCAGTTGTAGTTACCATGGACTTTGGAGGACTCCGTGCTTCCCTCATGCTGCCAGAGGCACGTAGCTCTGCACTCCAAAGCCTCTTGAGCTAAAACCTCGAAGTCCCACTCTTACCAAAGCCTCTAGAATGGCTGTTCCACTTGACCTACCTTTTTGAGTATGTAGCTGCTACGTAATTAACCAATTAGCTAATCAGTGAGACTTGCTCTATTAAATCTTTTCTGTCCTCACTCTCGATCCTGGAAAGTGAAACTCACCAGTGACCAGACTTGCTCTTTTAAATCCTTCCCGCTTTTGCTCTATAAAGTGTAGTTTGGTTTATTTTGAATTCAGGTAACAATAGAAGGAAGATCACGTGGGATTTGGTTCCATGGTCGTAATGGTCTATTCAAAAGGGAGTTTCAGGATATTAAGTCAATGACTACGATAGATCAGTGACATAAGTCTGTAGTAACAAACTATGCTTTTTGAAGCAAAACCTGGAGGTTGTGACCATATTGCTAGATTGTTTTGCTGGGAAAGCTGATGCTTTGTGCATTGCTTCCTTGCAGTACATTCAAATGATAGCAGTGGGAGGAATGTTAACTTTTTTTTGCAGTTCTTTCAGTTGAGTGGTTGTGTATTCTCTCACATTCCTCCCTAAGCCATTTTAGACAGTAGAAAGACTTGAGGTGTTTAAGTGCCCACTCTGTCCTGCTCTAATAACCGTGGTGGCCTGCTTCAATTAAGCAAATCATTCAGTAGTAATAATTCCAATATGATATTGATGGTTGAAGCATCAATAGTGAAAGTGATAGAATTAGAAGTTTTGTGAGGTTGTGTTGGATGTGATTGGTGGATTTATATATCTGCCAAAGTCTTTATGACCATGCATTATTTTATACCCTGCCCTATGAAGAGTTAAGATGAGCGTGATTTGTTTCTGATCCCCTCTAGCTGCATTGTGTTTTATTCTCTCATAAACTATATAATCAGTAGGTGGCCTTCTAGTATCAGTCAGTTATGTTTATGATCTCTGCACCTATTGATGAGCCATAGTTTTAAGACCTCACCTACGAGTGACTTTCTTGGATGGCAGAGATTCATCTTACCCATTAAAGCAACATAATCTGTGTGTGTGTGTGTGTGTGTGTGTGTAGGGGTGTTCATGAGAGAAGTAGATCAAAGTAGTGGTTGGCATTCTTTTACTCAAAACACCTGGTTTCCCTTTGGGACCTGTTTTAAGTTTGCTTTTTCTTAATCTGTTTACTTGTATATTTTCCCTGTGGATTAGATCAAGTTCATTTTTAAGGAGATAAAGATATTGCTCCCAATATAGCCCAGCCCCATCGTCTCTAGCCTACAGTTGCTTTTGCTATTACTTGAGTCTTGCTATCCAAACTTAATGCAATTACTGGAAATCTTTATATACCTGTGGAGTTATACACTAGTTAGAGTATACATGTTCAGACTTTGAGAGAAAGGAGAGGGACTACTTAAGTGACAAAATCGATGTATCAGAAAACGCATGGCTTAAGAGAAGTTAGATAATTAACACTGGATCTACACAGTAAAACGTGGATCTTTATTCTCTTAGGTGCTGATATTGATGCATTATGCGTTGCACCTCGTCATATTGAAAGAGTTGACTTCTTCTCCTCCTTCTGTGACAAGCTGAAGCAGCAAGATGAAGTAAAAAATTTACGGGTGGGTACGGTGAATACTGTGCTGGTGGTATGTCTGATAATTGTTGCATTGGGTCACTATTGACAGCCGTCTATTTATTTTGCAGGCTGTTGAAGAGGCATTTGTACCAGTCATTAAACTATCCTTTGATGGTATAGAGGTATTTGATTAAATAATAACAGACTTCATGCTTCAGTTAGATTTGTGGTATTTTATTTAAGGTCATTCATTTTGGAAGTAATCTTCTAATAGTCATAAGTTCATACACTTCTGTGGTGCTTAACTTCCATACTTGTGATTGTTACTGAAATATTGGTGTAAGTTAATAGATGTTTGAAAGCTTGATAAATGTTCTGTCCTTGTACAATTGAGTTTTCCTGCATTATTAAAGAATGATATAAATCTAATTGAATGCATGTGTTTTAGTTAAATGTATTTTGAGGCAATTTTTAAATATATAAATCATATTCTAATTTTGGCAACCAGCCAGTTGGAAATGATACATTTTTCTGTCTTAGATTGATATATTGTTTGCAAGATTGGCTCTTCAGACAATCCCTGAAGATCTGGATCTTAGAGATGATGTGCTACTTAAAAACCTGGACTTGAGGTGCATTAGAAGTCTTAATGGTAAGAGGCTGTTCTCTTGCTATTCTCTGAGAGTGAAAATGGGTTAGAGAAGCAGAAAATCATGCAAAATAAGTCTTTCACAAGAGTGTGATTGCAGTCTGTTCACATTTATTAATAAAGAATTTATATTTAAAAAATTAACATTTTGGTAAAATGGAAACTGTGCCAATTTGAAGAAAAGTGTCCTTTTTCTTAAGGGATGTAAAATAAGCAGTTGATTTCATTACTTTCCGCCTCTTGGCGTGATCTGTAAGATGGTGTAAGTAGCGCTTGGGTTTCTAAAGCTTGCAGTGCTTAAAATATTTTTGTAACTTTTGGATTGAGTCACTGAGGGAGACACAATAGGCTGAAGATACTGGAATTTGGAACAAAAAAACGCAAGCTGCTGGGGTAGTCGATGGGTCGGGCAGCATCTGTGGAAAGGAAATGGACAGTTAACAGTTAACCTTCATCTAGACTCCAGGTAAAGGCTATCAACAAGCATTGACTACCCCATTTCCCACATCAAATGTTTCCTGACCTGCCGACTTCCTCTAGCAGCTTGTTTTTTGTTTTGCGTTACTGAAAGATGGGTAGTTAAGGTTTTTTTTTAAATCCTTGATATCAGAACAAAGTAAATTGTGCCAAACTTTTTTATTTTATTTTTCTGTTGACAGGTTGCAGGGTCACTGATGAGATATTACATTTAGTACCAAATATTGAAAATTTTAGGCTGACACTGAGGGCAATTAAATTATGGGCAAAGCGTAAGTAAATTTTTATTTACTTCTAAGTAATGATCTTTCTTGGCTAGTTTCCATCTTGACTAAACCCCGGAAACCTTTTTTAATGTCAGGCTAAGTGGCCTTTTTCCCTTAAGATTCTGTTTGTTGTAGGACTGTTGTCAACTTCTATGGATTAGTCTATTAAGGATGCTGGTAATTGGTTTAATCTCCAGTTTCTCACTGTAAATGCACTACCCCACGTGGAATTGAGCTAGGATTAGAGTCTTTAGTCAGTACTGAAGTAAGTTCACCAAAGGTCATGGAAGCCAATCACAGATCTCACCTCTGGTGATATATTCTCAATTCTTGTCAAAAATGTTTTTGTGGACTTTTTCTGTGATGCAAGCAGTCGAATGCTTCATTGACACTAGGCATTAAAGGGAAAAACAACTTGAACTAAACAGTGTTATTTGAATCATTCATGCAGCTGGGGACACATAATATGATTATTTTGGTCAGATAAAATCATTTTAAGCTTGCAACGTTTCAACGAAGAACATTGACCATTTAGAGGAAGCAGCCAACAGGGCAGCTGTCCTTGACTAAAGCAAGAATCAAGGTAAACATAGATGAGTCAGGGTGGATTATTTGAGTGTTTATTGTAAATTTATCACCTGTGAAATAATGTTTTTTTTTACAGTAAATAAGATGTAAAAACAACTGGTTGGCATGGCCAGGGTGAGGGGAGGGGTGTAGTGGGGATAAGCTCCCATTGCCTATTAAATGCACCCAATGATGTGCGTCTCAAATAGCTTCTGACAACCAAGTCCAACTTTTGGCCTTCACATGTGTCTTAGCTACTAAGTCAGGTGGAACCATTTTTACCTGCACGAGAAGGGGCAAACATCGGTTACAGGTGCCTTAAAACCAGACACTCCAGGAAGGTGGGCTTCTCATCTGTGGTTGGCAGCTCATCTAGGAGAAAGAAAACTCTGATCTCAAATCTCTGCGGTCTTGCGGCTGTACCAGTTCTTGGGGGACTGCTTCGGGATTAAACTCAAGGAAAAATTTGGAGCTGGGGTCCTTAAGGCAGTCCTAAGTTAAGTTCAATACTGACTGCCAACTCCTGCGACACTGCTGGTGCAAAACTGAATTGGTCTCTGCCGTTCCTTTGGATTCATCAGCTGCTTGGAGAAGGGGAGCCTGCTGCATGGGCAACAGCCTGCTCTCCATATCATACTGTCCTGACTGTGCACTGGGTTGCATAAATGTAGATAGTTAGGATGCAACATCCATGGTTGACCCCGGCCAGTGGAGGGCCTCCTCAAAACAAACAAAATGAAACTTTTACAGATTATTGGCATCAACTTTTTTCATATAACCTTTCCTTGGGAATAACAGAACAGCATTGACTCAATTTTCTGACCTGCAATTTGTCCCTTCTCCAGTGTGAATTACCTAGTGGCGGTTTAAAGTAATACTATTTGTTGGAAACTGGTTCCTGGTTCACGTTGTTCAACCTTGATTCGTGTAGGACTGTGGCTGGACCCTTTTTCAGCCAAGTAATGAGATCCCAATACATGTTACATTGAGATCCACGTACTGTAAATACCTGAAAGGCTTGAATCATCTTCATCTGTCTCCTCTCTTGTTTTCTGTGATCAATCACTCTTCATCCTCCATGACCACTTTGGTTTTCATTATATGCATTGTCACATGGTAAGACTGTTCAAATGTTGGGTTGTCTTCTGAATCCTGCTTGACAGGATATGTACTCGCATAAGAAAAAGAAATAGGAGCAGGATCTGGTCCATTGAGTCTGCTTCGCCATTCAATAAAATCATAGCTGTGTATAAGGCTCCACATACCTGCCTTTCCCTCTCCCATTAATGTTAATTCCCCTGCTATGCAAAAATTTATCTGTATATTAAATATTCTTATGAGGTAGTCTCTACTGCTTCCTTAGGTAGTGTTTTGCAAATTCATTACTTCCTGGGAAAAGCAAATTCTTCTAATCTCAGCCCTAAATGTATTCCTCTGAATCTTGAGGCTATGTCCCCTACTTCTAGTTTTACTTACCACCAGAAGCAACTTCTTTGTGTCTATCTTATTTTTCCCTTTCATAATTTTAAGTTTCTGTATGATCCCCTCTCACTCTGCTAAATTACAATGACTTGATCTCTTCTCATAGGTTAATCCCCTTATCTCCAAAATTAATCTGGTGAGCATCCTTTGCACCATCTCAAAAGGCAGACCAGAACTGCACATAGTACTCCAGCCTCACCAGTATTCTGTACATCTACAGCATAACCTCTCTGCACTTAAATTGTTTCTTTTAACAGTGAAGGCCAATATTTCATTTGTCGTCTTGATAACCATTTGAACTTGTAAACCAACCTTTTCTGATATCTCCTGAGTTCCTCTGCACAACAGCATGTTGCAATCTTTTACCATTTAAATAATCTGATCTTCTATTTTCACTTCTAAAGTGTATGCCCTCACATTTACCAACATTGTACTCCGTTTGCCATATGCTTGCCTACTAGCTTAAGTCTATCTCTGTCTCTCTACAGACTCTCCACATCCTCTGCATAGCTTGCTTTGGGCCCCTCTTGCATTTAATGTATAATCTGTAGCTGGGAAACCATTGACATAGGTTCAAGAAGTTAGAGTAGTGGCCTGGAATATTTTAAATTGTGACAAATATTGTAATGAATATAAAACATTTTCATCACCAGTGTTTAAAAGAAATCTGTTTTTACAGGTCACAACATTTATTCTAACATACTAGGCTTTCTGGGTGGTGTTTCATGGGCTATGTTGGTGGCAAGGACATGCCAACTGTACCCCAATGCTGTCGCATCAACCCTAGTACACAAGTTCTTCTTGGTTTTTTCAAAATGGTGAGTGTTGATTTCAGTGAATCTGATTGCAAAGTGATTTCACCAGATGTACTTGTTAGCCCTTGTTATACTGGTTTTTTTTGGTTGTATGTGTAAACATTTTGTTTAAATGATTGATGTAAGTAAGGTGTTTAAAATGATAAAGGGATCTGACAGGTTTGTGGCTGACAAACTATTTCCTTTCAGAACAAGGCGGCAAAATCTTAAAAAAATTGAGATAGTTAATGCACGGCTGAAATCAGAAAACAGTTTGTCACAAATAAGGTAAATTAAATGTGCAACCATCTCGCCTAGATGTGTATAAATTAAAATGTAATGCTAATGGTTGATATATTTTTAACTTAATGTGGGGTTGAGTTTAGTGTATGGAGTTGAGATGCAAGTTATTCTTGATAAGCATATACTTTAAGGACTAAAGGAGAAGGATGAAAGTTAATGGAAAAAGTAATTTTTAATTGTTCATGTGCAAACTGATGTCCCACATTTGTAGCTTGCTGCCTTTCCTATGGAATGTAGATGCCCTTGTGAAAGCTACTGACCATGATGTATATCAGTGTCTTGTTTCTACTAGTTTAGAATTTCTTAATGTATATTTGTTTAAATGTAAACTATCCTAACTAAATTTTGGCAACATACAAGAGATTCTGCAGCTGCTGGAAATCTAGAACAGCGCACACAAAATGGTAGAGAAATTCAGGAATTCCTCTATCATTTTGTGTAATTCCTTATTCAGTAAATAATTTGCATGTTATGTTAACGTCTACTAAATCTCAAGTATTCTACCAAAGTTGCAACAGTATATCTCGATTTTCAATCCTCTGATTAGGAAAAGTCCCTTCAATATTGACTGGAGTGCAATAGTTTTCCTAAAAGCTCTTCGAGTTTAAACAGTTTATTCTATTTTATAACTGATTGTGATCTTATTTTTAATCAGTTAAAATTGGCAGTATGAAATCTCTATTCACTGTGCTGAAATATTTGTTGCCATCATCATGCACTGTTGTACTAACTGTCAAGTTAGTACAATGCAGAAGGCAGATTAAGTGCCCAAATCTGAATAGAATTAAATTTAATCAGTCTTAAAATATTGCATTCGCCAATAATATAAAACAAATCCTTGGTTGGGCAAGACGATGAACCAAAAATGACGAAGAGGATAGAAAAAGCTTTCCTTATTAATATGGTTTTGAGATTTCTTCTGTCTGATATGAGGCACAAGAAATATTTTTACTACCAGGTAGGCTAATGCTCCCAATTGCCTGCATCTGTGAAAAGACCTATTTAATCTGTACACATATAATTAATGTAAACACTGATATAAAACATAATGTCAGTTACTGAGAAAGAAAACTACCAAAAATGTGCTTTTGTCAGTTAGAAGCTTGGGATGGAATTCATGAACATTCAATGAGTGTTGTTTCTTTCTTGGCAGGGAATGGCCAAATCCTGTTTTATTAAAACAGCCTGAGGACTGCAATCTCAATCTGCCAGTATGGGATCCACGGGTAGGTTTATAGTGTGCGAACAGCTTTGAGTATGGTGGCATTGGTTCATATTTTCCAGTTGAAGATGCTGTGTCATACTTAATGACTGGCCTTAATAAGATCTGTTCTGAGGATGGATGTGATTTATGGAAACGAGACACAAATATGATAGGAAAATAAAAAATATGGGTATTGACTATTAACATTTTGTGATAAATCTTTGTTTTCCAGATAGGAGTTATTTTCTATCTTACATCAGTTATAACTTTCAAAGCATATTTAACTTTTATGATAATTATTCTTGGATGCTTTAAATAATATGCTTTGACCCAGTTGCACTTAAAGAACCTAGATCTATATGAGGGAGAGGAAGATATTGGGGAGAGGCTTATAGAGAACTTGTTCAGTTCTGTCTGCTTTAAATTATGTAATATGCCTCCAGAATTCAAAAATGACATCACTAGAAATTTTTAAAATTTACTATGTATATTAAAGGTTACTTCAATCATTTAAATTACCTTAAATACAAATAATATTTGAATTCTATTTAGTCTTTGTATACTCGTGTGTAACATCAGTGGATTATTATCTTGTGTGTAGGTTAACCCAAGTGACAGATACCACCTCATGCCAATTATTACACCAGCCTACCCACAACAAAACTCAACGTACAATGTCTCTGCATCTACCCGGGCTGTAATGATGGAAGAGTTCAAGCAAGGCAAGTAATTTGAATTTTTTTTAGAAGGTTTTATCCTGTATTAAAATTTTCCTAAGGCTTCAATGAGATTTCTCTCAATTGTTCTGACATATTGATTATAAATACAGTTAAGCAATCCCTTTTGTCCCCATAGGTCTTTCGATCACAGATGAAATTTTAATGGGTAAAATGGAATGGTCCAAACTCTTTGAAGCTCCAAACTTCTTTCAAAAGTACAAGTATGTATTCAATTACCTTTTTGAGTAGGAAGTACATTGTGAGGGGTAGCTTCTATTTTGCTTGCAATTCAGGAAACCTGAAGCAGCTTCTCTTCCTGTTCCCAAGAGGAAAAAAGAAGTAAACGCTCCAAGCATTTGTGATTCAATCCAAAGCTGAGAGCAGCCAAGTAATAATATTTCAAATAAGTAGCAATCTTCAGTTAATGACTAATGTTGATTGTGCTACAAAATGTTCCCTTTCAACCGGGTTATTAGTGACCTGTGTTCACTATGATCACAATAAGAATGCTAACTTTGAAGTGTGACAGACTGTGATATTATTGTACTTGAACTCTGGAAGTTCACTTGACTTGTGAATTAATTGAAGATTTTGAATATCTTTTCACTTCTCCCCAGATATTTATTTTATTTTTCACATCTAATGCCAAAATTTAGTAGCTGGAAACATTTATTTATCAAGACCTTTTTCTGAATTTGCCACTGGATGGCGTATTGCACCTTCCAACTGCTGCATGAGACTGCTTGTAATGCATACTCTACGTGATTGTTATCTATTTTTAAATGCATTAAAAATGTTAATTTTTAATGTACTGTGTCTTTTTGAGTTTTTCTACACTGCAGTCATTCTAGGAATCAGTTATATCTATATATTTTTTGAAAATCATGAAATACAGCAAGCTATTTTAAGACCCAGTAGGTAAAAGTCATAAACTTTGAAATGAACACTTTCTTCTCCGGATGACTTTCTTCACCCACAGAGCCATAAGGGCAATGAAGGCTTTTAATGTGATCTCATTTCTGTTCAGGTCTTATCTGATCTCGAAATGTGTAGAAATATTACATTTACCTTAAATAGGGAAGGCCAACCTGGCCATTATTTGTTTGTTTGTTTATTTATTGTGATACAGCACAAAATAGGCCCTTCCTGCCCTTTGAGTCGAGTCGTGCCGTGCCACCCAGCAAATCCTCCGATTTAATCCTAGTCTAATCAGGGGACAATATATAGTGATCAATAAACTTACCAATTGGTACATCTTATTCAGGAAGAATAGGTGCATTGAATGCTTCAGGTGGGCACTTGAGACTAGAATTGTGCTTTACTTTGTTATCTGATGTAGTATGGCATGCATATACTAGTGTAAAACTAGGTTACTTTCTTTTATTAAGGTGTTATTTAGGTAGCAGCCCCCTTTAACTCTACATTAGTAAGGAATCATAGACTTAAACTGACTATTGATTTTGCACTTAATGAATTCCTCATGCTGAGATATTTGCTTCACATTTAGGGGATTTAGATATTTAAATTATACAACTTTTAGTAGGCTAGATGCCAACAAAATAAATTTGCAGTGTTTCTGACTGAAGTAATTAATTTTGAACATCAATAGATTGTGAATCTGCTTTATCATTCAGTTAACAAACATAGATGCCTTTATAAATAGAGGGAAGGTACCAGACTTTATAAATCTAGTGTGTCCTTTCACTGGGGTAGATGCAGTATGATATATTACTTGACTTTTGGCTGACTGGAATGATGAAAATATACATCTATATAAAGATTATCTTTTTGATAACTTCAATTCACTTTTGAATTTAAACTTTATCAATAATTAGCATTGAACAATGTAAGTGACACAAATAGTTGGTGCTTTGAACAAATTATTAGTTTTTTTGAACTAAAATGCTTAACCAGTTATAGTTCGTGGTTTAGGACTTTGGCAGTCTCTGGCCCCTTTGTAGATTGGGGATGTAACCAGTGAAGAAAGTCTTGTATCAAAACCAAAAGTTGCTTGCCCTTACTATATGGGAAATCGCTTTTACAGCAGAAACAACAGATTATGGGGGGCTTAATCTCGTATAATAAATTTTACTTTTGATTTAGCTATATACAGCATTGTATTTGTATAGGTAAATTATTTGACAGAATACTGGTGCCATAATAAATCAATTATTGACTTGAAAGATTATGTGCTTACTGAAAAATACAATATTAAGATTGGTTTCTTTCAGAATATTGTATTCGAAGTGAGACTTGGTGTTTAGAATCTGAATAATACATGTTCTCCAAAATAATTTGGCACATCCTAAATGTAGTCCAACAATAAACTGTGGGTTAATTTGTAATATTGCTAACATTGTGTTAAGTGTATCCATTTTCCTAATAAAGACACTTTTCCTAGCAAAATGGTTGAATGTCTGTCTGTTAACAGCTGAAATCAAGAAATTCAGAATGTTATTAGCAGAAAGTGCTTGAAACTTAAACAACTACTAAAATAAGTTATGAGTTTTACATTCTCAGGGTATAAACTTAACTTGCCTAGCTCTGACATATGACCCCTAGTGGAAATGTGTTCAGGCTTGAGGGTATTATATTTGGACTGTAGTTAAAATTGGAGCAGAGGTAAACGTAAATCCTGCATGAGATTGTTTAATAACTATATAGTTAAGTGGTTTGGGTGGATTTGTTGTCTTGGATCATATTTATTGAATTACAGTAAGTAGAGTCATTCAATGTGGTGTCTGTTTTCATTTCAGATTTATAGTAATGTAAGATTAAAGATGATGGAAAACAGGAAATTAAAGCTACTCAAAATAATGAACTTCTAATTTTGTACCTTGCTTTCATTCCCTGGATGATTATAACTTGATGTTAATGCTACCTAAAAGCCAAATACTGCAAATGCTGGAAATCTGAATCCAAATCTTATGCATTGTCATAAGATGAGGGTATTGATCTAGGCACCCATCATCTTCCACCCAACACACACCCTTTCTTTCTGCTTCACCCTGCCCAGCCCTCCGTATCACTGCCATAAACACAAGAGACTCTGCAGATGCTGGAAATCCAGAGTAACACATAAAATGCTGGAGGAACTCAGTGGGTCAGGCAGCATCTATGGGAAGGAATAAACAGCTGACGTTTCGGGATGAGACCTTTCGTCAAGATAGTGAATGTTCTCAACCTGAAACGTCGACTGTTAATTCCTTTCCATAGATGTTACCTGACCTGAGTTCCTCCACCATTTTGTATGTGTACCACCACCAAAGGCTTAATATTCACCAATCACAGCTAGAGGATGTTTGTCAAGTTAAATCACTTGCACTAAGTTTGGTTTGTGAATAATGTTACTTTTTTCTCTTTTTCCAATACATAGTGCAACCTGTGTTGAAACTAGATGTAATTTAGTGAATTTCATAATTACCAGAAATAAAGTTTCCTTTCAGTCATTCAGTCCCCTTTGGAATAAGCCTGAGGGGAACATTGAACGGATTTGCTAGAACTAGAGATATTCTTCCCATAATTACTTGCCTTGGAAAAAAAGCATTCAACCCCCAACACTTTGTTCACATAAATGAGTATTGCAACCAAAAAGTTTGATCAATTTAACTGAGAATTTTTATTGTAAATCACGTGCTCCTTTCTCACTTTAGAGCCCAGAAAACAAGGAAAATGGTAAAGCATGAAAAATTAAACATTTACACCACACATACCACTTAGTGTTGAAGCCAATAAGTTCCACTTTAGTCTCATCCAAACCATGAGACCTTGTTCCACATCTTTATAGTATCTTATAGTATCTAAGTGATGCATTGCAAAGTCTTTACAGGTAAGGATATGCTTTTTTTAGTGGTACGTGTGGCGTAAATCTAATACTGTGCATTAGCCAGGTAACACCATCCCTACTGCAAAGTATGGTGGAGTTAGAATCGTGCTATGGGGATGCTTTTCAGCAGCAGGTACTGGAAATCTGGTCAGGATTGATGGGAAAATGAATGCTGATAAGTATAGCGAGATCCTGGATTTAAAACAAAACACCTGCTAGCCTCTGTCAGAAATCTTAAACTGGGGGAAAAGGTTCATCTTTCAGCAGGGCAATGACCCAAAGCACACTGCCAGAGCAACTATGAAGAGGCTTCAAATGAAGGAAAGTGATGTCTTTGAGTGGTCCAGTCTGAGTCTTGACCTGACTGAACGTCTCTTGACAAGACCTCAAGATTGTCATCCACCACAGCTCCCCAACTAACCTGCCACAGCTTGAGCAGTTTTGCAAGGAGGAATGAGCAAATCTTACCCCATCATGTTATGCAAAGTTGATACAGATTTATCCAAAAAGACTTCTGACTAATAGCTGTGAGAGGTGGTTCAACAAAGTATTGAGCAAAGGGGGATGAATACTTTTGAACTGCTGACATTTCAGTTTTCCATAGTTTGCAACTTTCCCTGTTTTGGGGCTCTCCAGTGAAAAATGGAGCATGTGATTCATCAATTAAAATTCTCAGTTAAATTAATCAAAATTCCTGGTTGAAATACTCAATGTGAACAAAGGATTTGGGGCTGAATACTTTTTCAAGGCACTTTAAAATGCAAAAAAAATTTGATGGGCCATCTGTCATGGGTTTTGTTAATATCGCACACAGTATATATTCCTGTGCCATGAATTCCTATTTTACACCTGTGATTGTAGGCTTTGGTTTAACGAGTGATACTCTAAATTTTCCATGTACATTCTTAGTTCCAAACGAGTTAGTCTTTAACGCCGATTTTCATCCTAATTTCTGAGGTGCAACAGAGTAAGTTGAAATGAGACTGCAGTATGCGAGAGTATTGCACACTGAAAATTTCCCAAACACATCTCCAGATTGGAATCGTCAGGCTGGAGTGCAAGTTAGTGTTGCACTGGATAGTTTGCTGCAGGCCTTAGTGTCACTTCCAATGTGGCATTGTGGCTTCTTGTAAAGCAAAGGACTCCAAATGAACATAGAAAATGAGAATGCATAGAATCTGATCCGACCAGTATAATGTACTTGCTAGAGGTGAGAATATGAGTAAAGACTATCCTTTGAGCATGGATTGCTTGAAAAAAGAGGAGGAAAGAAGGCTACGTACAAGTTATGGGAATTTGCACATTGAGAAATACCTTTTTAATCGTGGTAAAAAGCCTGAATAGGAATCCTTACTGATGTGGCAGAAATAAGATCTCAAAGCAGACTGAGAGTGATGTTGGAGGAAACAGGGACATTCTGTGTTTGGAGCTGACAGCATTAGACAACTGATCCTGTGCAATGTGTGCTAGGAACTTCTTATAAAATACTAATAAGGTATAATCTTTTGAACCGTGTCCACACTGGTATAGGGATGAACATAGTAGGGAGCTGAGAAAAGGATCTGTCCCAGGTTCTTTACGAATTGGACTGGGTGGAAACTCTTAAGATAAAGAGTTAATATGTATTCCAGATGAATAACATTGTGAAAAATAAGCGAAATTAGAGCAGTTGAACAGTAAACTAAAAATGAAATAATTAAATCTGTAGGGAAAAATTAGCGAGTATGTAAGAGTGGTTGTTATGTAGCCAAAGTAAGCACATGCATGAAAGTAGAGTACAAGAAGAGGACTGAATTGCAGGCATGTGACATACCCATTACCATACCCTTTAATGAAGATTTTGGAATTTTTCTGACAACTTGGGTGAACAAGTAGTTAACTATTTTCTCCAACTCCTTTCTTGAATAGGCGTGTGACATTTGCCACATTCCAATCCATTGAGAGTATACGAGTTTACCAGGAATTTTGCAAGATCACCTCCAGTGCATTCATAACCTTTGTAGCAAGCACTTTTAGGACCAGCATTTGTATGTCAGTAGTTCACAGGGGTCTGTCAGCTTTAAGTCCGTTAATTTCTCAAGTTTCTATTTATTACTATTATTCATTAGATGCTGTGTGTTTTTCAGGTAAGTTTATTGTGTCTTGTATATAAAAAGGTTTATTGCTTCAATTACTTCCAAGTACCCTGTAAGCATTTCTTCTGCTTTCTTGTGTTAAGTCTTCAATTTTATAGGCTCTTGCAATCTACTTGCCATGTTACTCATTTTCTATCTTTTTCCTTATTTGTAGATTTGTGAAACACTGTCTTTTGGTTTACTCTTGTCAGCATTGTCTTATTTAATATAATTCTAAATCAAGTAAGTTGGTCTTGGATGGATTAATTTTCCAGTGGAGATTTTATTTCTCAGTGAAATTTATTTTGCTGAGTTATGGAATATTATATTAAATGCCCTCCCTTTGTATAACTACTGACAGACCAGCTTCATATTCAAACAGTTTAAATTTAAAAGTGTAACATCCATCAGCTGTTGCTCGCCAACCTGATACAGGATACCTCCATGTCATGGGGAAAGGTGGGAGGGGTTCTTTCCCAGTAAATGTGTCATATCATGATTTCATTTATCACGAAGCCATGTCATCTGCACATGTCAACAAATGCAAGTTGAAAAAAATTGTGATTTTTATTTTTTCCACACACATTACATACAATATTTTACTCTGTATCTAAAACCTTTGGGTAGTGATTTGTGAATTCTGTAAGAGTAAATATCTACCTCAAACAGTTGTAACACTGGGGTTTGCCTCTATCAGTTTCTAAAGCACTGCAATATTTTTCCTTAGTTAACTGCCTTTTTACACAAACAGTAGTCAACTGTAACAAATTAACTCCAAGAACTTATCCTCAAAAACTGCCTTCAATAGTTTAATTTGATCAATATACTATATATATGGAGATTAAAGATTCCCTTCTTTCTAATAAGGGAATCTGGTGGTGGGGATGGCTATGTGAAAATTCTGGTGATTAAAATGGAATCACGTCAGTTAAGAGCCTACAAGGAGAGGTAAGTGAGTAGATTAAAATATCATGGGCAGAGTTAAGACATTAGCATGGGTTATCTGTTGACTACCAGTATCATTTGCCCATGCGGTATAATGTAGAAACATAGAAAACCTACAGCACAATACAGGCCCTTCTGCCCACAATGCCGTGCCGAACATATACTTGCTTAGAAATTACCTAAGGTTACCCATAGCCCTCAATTTAACATGTGTGGCAAGACAAATGATTGACCCTAGTTTGCATGCAGATTGTAATAAGTGGACAAAGTTATGTAGAAAAAATCAAGTAAACCTTGAATGTGTTGAGAATAGCTTTGTAACTGTTCTAAATGTTAGATTTGATATGAATAGTGTACTAAATTCAGTGAACTGCCAAAATCAATCAACATCAGTGGACATAAAGCGAAATGGTAAAAAAAATCATACCAGCCATGATCACATGATAGAATGGTCTCTGACTGAAACGTCAACTGTTTACTCTTTTTCATAAATGCTGCCTGGCCAGCTAAGTTCCTCCAGCATTTGTATCCGTTGCTTTGGATTTCCAGCATCTGCAGATTTTCTCAAGCCTGTTTCTGATGTTCACTGTTTCCACATTTTGTGTTTGTTGTCACAGTCACTGAGGTCTCTTTTCAGAACTGGATTTCTTTCTATTTGTTCTTGTGGAGTATTTAAGAGGGTATGGTTATCTTTATATCTCTTTCTCTATAGTGGACAATAAAATGAAATATTGGAAAATGGGTATATTCACTCTGGGGAACATCTATAAAGAAAGTAAGATGAAGATAGTTAATCAATCTTCCATTATTTTTCACCATTTTATGTAATTGCTGTAGATTTCAGTCAAAATTTAGGAAAGAACCCAGGGCAGGTGGCCCCATTAACTCTTTCTCACTATTTGGTAAGATCATGGCGACTCAACTGTGATCCTTTCAGTGTCCCCTATCTATTGGATGTCAACCTTGTTTATACGAGATCATTGCAATTCTGAGGATGATTCACAACTCTCAGTAAATTTCAGCCTTAAATGGCCCCAGCGATACATGAAGTTGTTATTCAGCATCTACCCTCAGAAGCTTTTTCAATAATATCACTTCTCTAAAGAGCAGTGACTTTGGACCCATCCTGCTTGTATTTTAGAGCATTGAATTTACCATTGCAAAACCAAACAAGGCAGAATTGAATCACTTTTATATTTGTTTCCCTGAGTTTTAGTTATGGCTTCTTTTGAATTTTATCAACAACTGTCATTACAGTTTTTTATGGTTATTTGTTTTGTATCTCAATTAGTGAAATGCTCTCTGAAATGTGTTTTGAAATATGGTTGCTACGTATTATATCCTACAATTCTCTAATTTAACTCCCAGATTGGTTTGTATACTTATTTTCCCTCTATCTTTTCTACTGGAAATACAGTGAAATTCCAAATCAACCTGTGTCTGCATCTAACCATTTAAAAACCCAAATGTTTTTCATCATTTTTATAGAAAACTAATCATTAACAACACTTGTGTGAGGAGATGACATTTTTTTAGGAACAATGTGGGGGGAAAAAGCCAGCAGCAATAACGTGAGAGTAGTTATTCACAGATGTTCATCTTCTGTTTTGTTTATTTCATACTTTGATTTTTTGGCAGTTGTGTCCAATGATATTTTGTTAGCTTTGATTATATGCCAGCGAAACAGCAAAAACGATTTAACTGTCTTACCTCTACTACTGCTTTGAAGTTGAAGGCTGGGACTGATTTCAGCCATTTTAATTCAGTTAGTTGGATTTCTTTTTCACTTTGGTAGCAGTATTCATAATACAGAATAATACTGGTGAAATTGATCCTATTTTGTGTTCATTTAACGTGACAGAGAAAATAATCTGCACATTGGAGCAAGTATGGGTATTTTCCTTAAGTGGATCCTCCACAATACTATTTGCTTTATAAGGTCCAAAATGTTGTCCATGTGTCATGTCTCAAATTTGAAACTTACTGCTGCTAATAGCCAGAACCAAGTATTCTATTTATGATGTCAATAGTTATAATAAAGTAGCTTACGACTATATAGTTAAAAATTTCTGTTTGCTTGTAGTGTCAATGTGTGAGCATCGGTGTTTATTTTGTATTGCTTTGCTCAGTTTGGTTATCTAATATATAACAGTGAAAATAACAGACTTCAGCACTACGAGAACAGCAACAACAATTTCTGAAAGGGGCAACTGCCGTCTTGTTGAGGTTGACCAATCAAAATAATCAAAAGAAATACCCAGCCTCTCATAAGTGGCTCCAACTGGGTGCCCATTCTTTGGATGGAAAACAAGGATGCATTCTCCCCAATTCCTTTGAAGTCAAAGCACCTTTCATAACTGGACACAAAACTTGATGTTGTCAGATAAGTTAATGGCGGAAAACTGAACTTTGCTGAAAGAAAGATTGTACAACTTTGCACTAGGTGGTGATCGCTATGTGTTCTGCTGAACTGGTGCTTGCTGCTAAGATGTTCTTTTTGTTACGCTTGCAGCCAGTTAGCAATTTTTTTGGACAAAGTTGTGTTGGTCTAATTTCTTGAAGGTTTTGGCTTCTGGTGCGTCAACCTCAGATGTTTTCCCATCCCTGCCATAAACGAGCTAAAAATGATCAAACCCAGACGTGACAGGCTAAACAGTGTACATATTGTTGGAAGGATAAGAACTCACAGGTGGAAGGGTCATTAATTTTGATTCATAATGTTTCCTAAATTCCTTAGCTTGATGATCAGTAATGATGCATTGTATATGGCTTATCTTTTAAAAATAAATGACTAGTCTTTAACTGTTGGATGTGACTCATTCAGTTTGTCATTGCTACATTTCATTTTTGTTGCTGGTGATGGACACTTTCTATACAAACAATTGTTGACTAATGGGTATAAGAGAAAAGTTGCATGACCTTGTGCAACTAGTTGTGTTAAAGACGATTTAGGCAGCTTATTTTAATTTTCTTTTCATTTTACGAATATATTATCAGACAAAATTGTTTAGAGGGACCCCAGGTTAGTGCCTTGAGGGGATGATGAGAAATTGTGATGAGATGTAAAGTTCTTCTACAGACTTGACCTCCTGTGATGTGAGATGTAAATGGTGCGCCAATCCCGCCAAGTGGACCAGGATGAAGCACCATCAACATGGTTGTTTGATGTCCTTGTTGAAGAAATCTCTGGTTTCACTGAGCTCTGAGCCCCCTTTCTGTAAAGTCCCTTTTACCAAAACTAGTTCTTGTAGTATCTTGACAGTTATCTATAGTAAGTGGAATTCAGATGCAAGAGATTACAAAATCATGATGTTCCCAAAGGAACTGCAGTCCACGTGTAACCCAGAATTAAACATGTTTCAACCATGTATTACTATAAATCCACCAAAGGTATTCAAAATGGAGCTGAAATAAACTATAAAATGCATAAAGTAAATTGAAGATTGGTGAGTATTTCACACCATGGCTGAAATACTTAATTAAAAAAAAATTAAATACATAAAATAATTTTGTCCTCTCCATTTCAAAGGCATTATATTGTTCTACTGGCGAGCGCCCCAACGGAAAAACAGCACTTAGAATGGTAAGTCATGGAGACTGTGGATATAGTGATGTCGGGTATTATCGTTCTATGATGGGAGTGGAGGACCATTAGCCAATTTTTTTGTTCCATTACATTCCTTTCAGAGTTTAGGTACAACAGTGGTATTAAAATTGCCAATATCATATTTCTTTATAGAAACCACACAATAACAGGCTCTTCCAGCCCAATGAGCCCACCTGCGTTGTTCAATTACAGCCATGTGACCAATTAAGCTACTAACCCATATGTCTTTGGTATTTGGGAGGAAATCTGAGCACCCAGAAGAAACCCACTTTGTCATAGGGAGAGTGTACAAACACCTTATAGACGATGGTGGGAATTGAACCAGGGTTGCTGGCACTGTAATGTGTTAAACTAATCGATTCTACCGTGCTGCCCCATGGTTCTATTTAGACATATTTAGCTTCTGATGCATGGTATTATGCAGCATAAATGCAAGCTTTTTATTTGATTCCTCTCATATTTAGTTCCTGTATAGGTCTCAGTCCATGGATGTCCCCTCTTTGTAAGCAGCCCGGTTTTACTTCTTTCAAACCTTGCCAAAGTGTACTACCTTATATAGTTTTCTGGAAATCTTCATTTATTAACTTTTTCTTGATTTTAGGGTGGGATTGGTGGAGTCTAAAATCCGAATTCTAATTAGCAGCTTAGAAAAGAATGAATTTATTACTCTGGCTCATGTTAATCCACAATCATTCCCAGCTCCAAAGGACAACCCTGAGAAGTGAGTAACTTCATCTGTTTGCAATTTTACTTTTAGGATTGTAATTTGGTTTTGTTTCAAGTGGTCAATGAACCAGAGAAAAAAGCAAAATGAGCCTCAAGCAGTGCTAAAAGTTTGAGGGGGAAAATTCATTATCTTTGCTCTTTTATTTACAAACGCTCATGTATCCCACTGCAGTGTACCCTTTTTCTCCCTCAGAGATGAATTCAGTACCATGTGGGTCATTGGGATAGTCTTTAAGAAAGTGGAAAACAGTGAGAACCTGAGTGTTGACCTGACATATGACATTCAGTCATTCACAGATACTGGTAAGAACATTTGCTTTTTTGGGACAGTACTCTGACTACTGATACAAAGTGAATTCAGTATTTTTAATATTGTTTTTGGAGAAGAGGTACAAGAATTGCTTTGCTTCATTGATGCTTCAGTACAATTTTATTTGTTTGCCTGCAGTATTTTAACTGCAGATTCTATGCATTTTAGCATGAAATAATGGCCCTGTCGAAAACTTACTGCATTAAACTGACTTTGGAGACAAGGGTGTCTACATTTAATAGGGGCCCCTCAACATTGTTCCATTGGCCTGTGTTTTGATCTGGCTGTGCTTCAGTCAAAGTAGAAGTTTATTGTCCCACTTGCCAAAAACTGTCATGTTTTTTAAGTCTCACGGTAAGGTTTATAGTTATGCTGCAAAGCCGGTTTTGAATGTCATATTCACGGTCATGCTTGCCCATGGTTGATTTGTTGCATTTATTGTTCACCAGGACCAGATGTGTCTCTTTCTGAATCCCCAAACCTTTGGGTTTGACACTGATCCTTTTGATTTTTGAATGTTTCCTTCTAAGTTCTAAGTAGATTTCTTATCAAAGTATATATATGACACCACATACTACTTTAAGATTCATTTTCATGCGAGTAACTGTGGTTTCAATCTCAACTCATTTGAACCTGAAACATTTTGCAGTAATGTACTTCCACACCTTTGCTATTGCTGTTTGAAGGTTTGGTACTTCTTCCATGTTCAGGAAACTTGTATAAAGAAAAATTGGAAGCCTTTGATGAAGGAAAGGAGAGTTGATTGATATGTAAACGAATGGCAATAACTTCCCTGCCTTTACAGTTTACAGACAAGCAATGAACAGCAAAATGTTTGAAACGGATATGAGGATAGCAGCAATGCATGTGAAAAGGAAACAGCTCCATCTCCTCCTACCTAGTTATGTTCAGCAAAAAAAGAAAAAGGTAATATTATTGGACTGGCAGAGCAGACTCATTGGGCCGAATGACCTAATTCTGCTCCTACGTCTCTTGGTCTTGTGATCTAGCATTACATTCAGATCTGCAACATGAATAATATCTTCCTGGTATCTTGTTTTCAAGTGAACACTTGTAAATAAAATAGAAAACTTTTGGCTGGGTATATTACAAGAAGCTTGTACACATACTTGCAATATATAACTGATCAATGTAAATCTTTGGGTAAAGTTATTATTGTCTCATAACTGAAGTGTTTGCATTGCAAGACTATAAATATGAAGAACTTTTACTTCATAAAAATGATCGTAAAAGTTATAATTACAGGTTAATAATGCCCAAAGGTAATTGCTACCTTTGGATATTCTGTTATAACTGATGTTTGGTAGACAGTTGTCCCATTAATGATCATAAGATACAGGAGCAGAATTATAGCAGTTAGCGTGACACAATTACAGCCCAGGGTATCAGAGTTCGTTTCCTACTCCATCTATAAGAGGTGTGTACGTCCTCCCTGTGGAACGTGTGGGTTTGATTTCTTCTCCCCCATTATAGAACTCTGGTCAAAGTGAAAGATTGTGGCATGAGCCTCTGTCCCAAAGGGACTACCTGATGACAGCAAGTATATTGATAGTCATTTGAATAAATTTCTAGGAAAACAGAAATTTATACTTTTTCAATGCAGCAGTTTTTGTTGAGAAGTGAAAGAGTGTTTCAGAATGAGTCCTGATAAAGGGTCTCAGCCCAAAATGTCGGCTACTTATTCCTCTCCACAGATGCTGCCTGACTACTGAGTCCCTCCAGCATTCTATGTGTGCTACTCTGAATTTTCAGCATCTAGAGAATCCCTAGTGTTCAGAATAATTCTGGTCATGTTTGGGGCTAAACTTGTAACTATCCTGTGTCCTCAGAGGAAATACTAATGAGGAGGCTCTTGACCACATCCTGAGAGGAAAATTACCATGACCCTTGTCAAATGGTTAGTGGATCCCGCTCTGATTTATTGCTATACAAACTGCTGATGGAGAATGTATCAACAAATTCAGATCCTCTATTGAGCAATTAATTTTAAAATTTATTTTTCACCCTAAGCATTCACTGGAGGGGAACAAAGCCAACTGTGAAGATGAAAATAGCATGGAGGCCTCACTGGACAGTGATCATAGCCTGCTAGTGCCTTCTAGTCCGTTACAGAATGCCAACAGTCCACAGAGGTAACACTGATGTTACTTTTTCTTCCCAAAACAATTAGTAATGTTCTCTTTGCAAATACATCCAGAATATCATTTTGGAAATTTAATACAAACTCCATTTACGAAACTGATGCAAATTAACTGGGATTGAAGGGGCACAGTTGTGCAGAGTTGCTGACATGTTGGCTAAGGTGACATGATCTGGTAGGAGAGGATTCTTCTTACTAATAGAAGAATATTTCAAATCATTCATTTGAAACAGAAATTTTCAAAGAACACTGGGTGATTTTAAGTTTGAGGCACAAGTTGCAAACTTCCATTTTTAGTCCTTAAAGCAGGGGTTCCCAAGCTTTTTTATGCCATGGACTACTACAATTAAATGAGGGTTCCATGGACTCCAGGTTGGGAACCGCTGCCTTAAAAGTTGCTTGTTGGTGTTGTGGACATTGATATTTAGAACATCCCCATGTTTCAAATGCTTGACTTAAGAACATCTTTGCATATAAACAAGCACCGGTAATATTGTATTCAAAAATCTGTCATGCATATGTGTGTTCTTTCCTATGAACAACAGCAAGACTAGTTTTCCCCTCTCCACTTTCCTATCAATTTTGTGGGTTTTAATGACATTCATTACAATATTTTGGAGGTATGGTTACATATGAAGTGATTTTTCTGTACTTTTCGGCTTAAGGACAAAGTTGACTTGTGGCCGTCTGAAGAAATTGGAGCCCCTTTTTTTACCCAGGGTTGGCTTGTATTGAAAATTTAAAGTAAAACTGATGAGGATTGGAGGAAAAATTGCAAAGATAATTTCTGAGTTTTTCCCTATCTTCTTAGCCACACTAAATGTTCTTCAATTTTTCTCTCTTCTCATCTTTAGCAGTCCTGTTACTGCTGCATCGACAGTGAATGTGATCAGTGTTCCGAATTTTGTATCTCAAGTGGAATTGGAAGCCATTTTTTCCAAAGGAAATTCCATTTCCAACTCAGAGGGTAAGCAGCAGCTCATTCAATTTATTTAATGGGAACAATTTGAGTGAAGGAATTTATTTGGGGATTTGGGATAACTTCAAACCATGAACCTAAATACAAAATGCCAAGTCTTTATCTCCGGTCTGGAAACAATGTTATTCAATCAATCTGTTTACTTTGATTATGTTGGGGAATTACACTTGCACTGGAGAATTTGACTTTTGTCTGAAATAACATTTTAGCTTATGAGCAGTCTTGGAGAAAGGAAATGTCATATTGGAAGACCATGGGGGAACCAAATGTAACACTTGCTTCTTCTAGCGGCTTAATCTAGGGGGTGATAACCCCCCCCCCACTGCCTGGCCAAACTTAAGAAATCTCATCTGGGTGGATGCTGCGCGATGTGTCCCCTGTTACAAATCAGTACCCCGAAATAACAAACAGTACACAATATGTGATTAAATGATTAAGCTTTATAACTCTTACTTTGACTATATGGTTAGTAGAGAAACAAAATATAAAAGAAAAAGGGCACCAATCTTATCAAACAGTCTGTGCACAATAGTTGGAGCTCATGCTGTTTCAGTAGTCTGTCTTCCCCCATCGATCTTCTCCTTCGGATCCCCCACTTGGAGTCCACCCCGACCGGCGATCTATCACATTTCTCCATTCGTGTCTTCTCTCTTCATCTCTCCTTTGCCTTTGTGCAAAAGCCCGCGAAAACAACTGCTTCCAGAATCTCAAGATGGCAACAAAATCCTGACTGGCTAACATGCATCAACAGTCGGGTTATCTCCCCCATAACCCGACAGAGTTGTTGCTACAGAGAAACCATTACTTCAGCAATGAACGTTAGAAAAAAACCATTACATAGCAGTGAACTCTTACAGCACGTTACATAAAAGTTTCAAGATGGCGCCGGTATCTGGTGACTCTGTGCGTGCTCTCCCAAGCAAACTGCCCTCTACACTATCCTATACCCGAGAAACCCTTCTAAACCTCCGATCTGCTACATCTGGCAAGATCAACGACACCCTGGCAAAGCTACTGACCCAGCTGGAGATTACCAACGTGCCAGAATTGCTTCTTCAACTCCAGACCGCACCTGGACCCAACCAGTGAGGCTTGGTCCAAGGCCCACCATGTTCCTGGAGACCCGCGGTCTGCTACCGTGCAGGAGCGCTTGGAGATGCGGCCCATTTGGAGCAGCACCTCTCCGGAACAGACAACCACACAGAAGTGACGTCGGAGACCTCAAGGTGCCCCAGATGCTTCCCCGGAGCAACCACCGTAGATCCCCGTTGGTGGCCATCCACAGCTGCCAGAAGTGAGGCCTCCACCGCCGACCTTGGAAATTGAGCCCGAGGCCCGGCTGGAGCAGAGGCCTCCGCAACTGTGACTCAACTCACGGACTTGTTTCAGCCAGGAGCCCGCCCTCTGAGATTAAGTGTCAGCTTCGGGGCCTGACCCAATCGACAGCCCGGGCCCCGGCAGCTGGAAGTGGCAGCGGAGCCTCCCCCGTCACTTGGCCCGACCTGGAGTGCCCGACGACGTGACCTACCGATCAATTCCCGCGGGACGCATCCACCAACCTCAAAGAGCTGCCAACAACACACTGCATCGATGGAAACCTGGAAAGATGCACTATTTACCAAGGAAGCGTGGGAAAAGAGCTGGGCTGCTGGTCAGATTGAAGCTTGAGGGGCTTTAGGGTCCCTATGCTCACCATCCTACTAGCTAATGTGCAAAGCATAGAGAACAAGGTGGATGAGCTTAAAGGGAGATGCAGAACTGCTGTGTATTCTGTTTCACCGAGACCTGGCTCTCCCCTGCTACCCCCGACTGTGCCATCCGACCGGAGAGATTTTCGATCCATCAGATGGACTGCACGGCGTCTTCAGGCAAAATGAGGGGAGGTGGTGTCTGCCTACTGATCAACACTGCGTGATGCTCAGACACAGTGGCACTGACAAGGTCCTGCAGCCCGGACCTGGAACACCTGTCGGTGAAGTGTCGTCCCTACTATCTGCCACGGGAATTCACTTCAGTCATACTGACAGTGGTCTACATTCCCCCCCTAGGCAGACATGGAGTGTGCTCTGAACATACTGTATGCCAACATCAGTGAACTTGAGACCAGGTATCCGGAGGCATGCTCATTACAGCCAGGGACTTTAACCAGGCCAACCTCAGAAAGGCGCTGCCAAAGTTATACCAACATGTCTCCTGCCCCACTAGAGGCCCGAATATACTTGACCACTGCTGCACAGCAGTCAAGGATGCCTACTGTTCCATCCCACGACCTCACTTTGGAAAATCGGACCATCAGGCCATACTCCTCCTCCCAGCTTACAAACAGAAGCTGAAGCGGGAGGTCACGGTGTCAAAAGTGGTGTCGCGTTGGACAGAGGAAACGGATGAGGTCCTCCGTGACTGCTTTGAATTGGTGGACTGTAGTATTCAAGGACTCGGCAGCTAACCTCGACGAGTATGCCTCAGCTGTCATCGACTTTATCTGGAAATGCACAGAGGACTGTGTATCTCGCAAGACGATCTGGGTATTCCCTAACCGGAAACCTTGGATGAATTATGAGGTCAAGTTCCTCTTGAAGGCTAGAGCTGTGGCTTTTAGGTCAGGGGATACCAAGCGCTACATGGAATCCAGGTGTGAACTCCGGAAAGCCATTAAGGGCGCCAAGAGACAATATCGAGCCAAGGTGGAAGCCCAGGCTAACCAGAGGGATGCCGGTGGACTATGGCAGGGTCTAAATGAGATCGCTGGGCACAAAGAAAAGGCTGGGAATATCAATAACTGTGGCGCTTCTCTTCCTGACAAACTTAACATATTCTACGCAAGATTCGAAAAGAAGAGGAGTGTCCCGCTCCCTCGGGATGAACTGGACCTGGTGGCACCGAAATTCATCGTCACCGAGGAGGATGTTAGAAGGGCCTTCCTGAAGATAAATCCAAGGAAGGTGATGGGCCCAGGGTGGCGTCCCGGGACGGGTTCTCCGGGCCTGTGCAAGCGAGCTAGCCGGAGTGTTTGCTGTCATCTTCAACTGCTCCTTGCTTCAGTCTAAGATCCCCACGTGTTTTAAGAAGTCAACAATAATCCCAGTGCCGAAGAACAGCAAGGTGGCATGCCTGAATGACTATCAACCTGTGGCTCTGACATCAATTGCTATGAAGTGCTTCGAGCGATTGGTTATGGCACACATCAACCACAGCCTACCAGTCAACCTCGACGCTTTGCAATTCGCCTACCAGAGCAACAGGTCAACGGCAGATGCCATCTCTCTGGCCCTACATTCCTCCTTAGAACACCTGAAGAATAAAGACGCATACGTAAGGCTCCTTTTCATTGACTACAGCTCTGCCTTTAATACCATCATTCCAAATAAATTGATTCCTAAGCTCCGGAACCTGGGCCTTAGCACTCAGATCTGCAGCTGGATCTTCAACTTCCTCACAGACAGGACCCAGGCTGTAAAAATAGGGGACAAGCTCTCCTCTACAATCACTCTGAGCACCAGTGCTCCACAAGGCTGTGTACTCAGCCCCCTGCTGTACTCTCTGTACACCCATGATTGTGTAGCCAAGTTTCCACTGAACTCAATATATTTTTAAGTTTGCTGATGACACCACAATTGTAGGCGTATCTCAAGTAATGATGAGTTTGAGTACAGAGAGGAAATTAAGAACCTGGTGGCATGGTGCGAAGACAATAAACTATCCTTCAACATCAGCAAGACGAAGGAATTGGTTGTTGACTTCAGAAGGAGTAGCAGACCGCACGACCCCATTTACATCGATGGTGCGCAAGTGGAACAGGTCAAAAGCTTTAAGTTTCTCGGGGTCAGTATCACAAATGACCTGACTTAGTCCAACCAAGCAGAGTCCACTGCCAAGAAGGCCCACCAGCGCTTTTACTTCCTGAGAAAACTAAAGAAATTTGGCCTGTCTCCTAAACACTGAGCGTCATAGGAAGTCATTCCTGCCTGTGGCCATCAAACTTTACAACTCCTCCCTTGGAGGGTCAGACACCCTGAGCCAATAGGCTGGTCCTGGACTTATTTCCTGGCATAATTTACATATTACTATTTAACTATTTATGGTTTTATTACTATTTAATTATTTATGGTGCAACTGTAACGAAAACCAATTTCCCTCGGGATCAATAAAGTATGACTATGACTAAAACCCTCACTAATTTTTATACATGCACCATAGAAAGCATTCTTCTGGGGTGCATCAGAACCTGGTATGGAAGTTGTCCTGTCCAAGACCAGAAGAAGGTGCAGAAGATCGTGAACATGGCGCAGCACATCACAGAAACCAATCTTCTGTCCTTGGACTCACTTTACACCGCACACTGTCGGAGCAGTGCTGCCCGGATAATCAAAGACACGACCCACCCAGCCAACACACTTTTCGTCCCTCTTCCCTCCGGGAGAAGGCTCAGGAGCTTGAAGACTTGTACGGCCAGATTTGGGAAAAAGACTGCTGAACGGATCCTGACCCGTATCTGGGCCGTACCCTCCAAATATCCGGACCTGACTCTCGGTGTTTTGCACTACCTTACTTCACCTTTTCTATTTTCTATTTATGAATTATGATTTAAATTTTTACTGTTTACTATCGATTTGTACTCCAGGGAGCGCGAAGCGCAAAATCAAATATCACTGTGATGATTGTATGCTCTAGTTTCAATTGTTTGGCGACAATAAAGTAAAGTAAATGTTTCATATAGCACAGAAAATACGTGGCATTGTTCTCAATGATTTCTAATTTTCCTTGTTTAACTGCATCTTTGCAGTTGACTAAGGTTGCTGTCCAATGCACACTATCATTATGGTGTTATGACAGTTTCTGCTCTACTCCAACTTGGATGTGCAGGATTAACAACTGCTCTTTGCAGCAGCTATCAGGCTCTTTCACACCCTTTCCCTGGTGGTGCCACAATCTCTGACCCTTATTCTGTTTCACTTGGTCATTGCCACTTCAGTGTTTCTTTTAGCACTGCAATCTTTACTCATTTTTTTCTTTTATGCCTGTTGTATTTATTATTACTATATATACTGTGAGCTTCGTGCCAATGAGCGTATTTGCATCCTGCTGTATATGACAATAAAGCGTGATGTTTTCCTGCCTCCAATGTTGATGCTGCCCTCACCCACATCTTTCCCATTTTCTGAATATCCACCCTCACCCCACCTTCCCGCCACCTTAACAGGGAGAGAGTTCTGCTTGTCCTCACCTCCCACCCCATGAGCTAGCACATGGTCCTGCGCAATGTCAGCCATCTTCATTGGAATCCTACCAGCCAACACATCTTTACCTTCCCCCTCCACCACCACCCTACACTCCGCTTTCTGCAAGGATTGCTACCTTTGTGACTATTGCCCATTTGTCCCTCACCACTATTCTCCCATCTGGCACTTACCCTTGCAAGTGAAAGAAGAGCTGCGTCTGCCCATTCATCTCTTCCCTCACCTCCACTTACAGTCCCAAACAGTCCTTCCAGGTGAGGCAACACTTTACCTGTGAATCTTTTGGGGTTGCCTATTATATCCAGTGCTCCCGATGTGGCTTCCTGTACATTGATGATACCTGGTGTAGACTGGGGGACTGCTTTGTCAAGCTCCATACCAAGAAGCTGGATTTCCTGGTGGCCAACCATTTTAATTCCATTCCCCATTCCTATTCCAAAATATCGGTCCACGGCCTCCTCAACTGCCACGCTGAGGCCATTCTCATGTTAGAGAAACAACACCTTGTATTCCATCTAGATAACCTCCAACCTGATGGCATGAACATTGATTTAACTGACTTCTGGTGATTTTTTTTTCCCTCCACCAACTTCCGTCTTCAATTCCCCGCTCTGGCTCCTCTTTTACCTCTCCTTTTCTCCTCACCTGCCTATCATCTCCCCATGATGCCCCTTATCCTTCCCTTTCTCCTATGGTACTATCACCTGTCAGCTTACTTCATTCCCCCCTCCCCCGCTCACCTGGCTTCACCTATTACCTTCCAGCATTTGGTGTGTTGCGCTGACAATAAACTAATCTAGTTCTGGAATACAGCTTCTGCATAAATAATGTCATCATTTTTAAATGGATAGATAAATAACTTTGTTTCTGGCTTCTAGACGCGGCTGCATCATCCAGTGACCACATTCCTCATGCCTCTCCTGTATCGGCTTCTACTGAGCAGCCAAAATCAGCAGTTAGCCTGATTTCATCCACGTATGTCAGCAGTCAGCCTGCAAGTTCAACGACAAAGGCATTCATTCCCACCACCTCTGCAGGGAAGAGACCAACGTCACCTGCTGCAAATGATTCTGCAAAGACTGAGGTTTCTGCATTTGTAGTTGTGTTCATTTTCAACCACAGTTTAAAAGTCTAAAGTACTTTTCAATTATTTCCTTAGTGCTTTTGCTCAGTAATCAGAAAGTTTGTATTATAATTTCCTTCACAGGGGGAAAGACAATATCTGAATTTTTGGGGGGAGAGGAATGGGTGATAAAGATTTTTATTTATAAATGGTAATGTCTTTATACCTCACAGACTGTTATTGTTTCGCTCCTTGTTAAACTGTTACCTAGCTGCTTATTTTCATCTTGCACAGACCAAACTCTACATCACATTCATTGAAAATGATTAATGCTTATTTAAAAGTGCACCATTTGATTTACTAAAGCAAATACAGGAATTTGAAATTATTACTTTCAAACAAAGACTTCTAAAGAGATGCAATTAGACTGATAAAACCATACATTTTCAATGAATGTGCAAGGTTAACAGAATAAAAACTCCAAAGTGTATTAGAGCTCTCATCACAGACTCAATTTGTCACTCCTATTGTTATCCTCAATATCATAACTTGCTTTAAGTTGGAGGTTATTTTCTACTAACTTTTACTTACAATAGGGCAATAAAATGGTATAAATCTGCTAAATTGATGTTGCACATAAATTCAAGGTTAATTGAGAATTATATAAATGTTAATTAGGAAATATGATTGGTCCAATGGTTAAGATAGAAATACTTTTGTACATTGAAGCTTCCAATTTTTAACTTTACCTTAATGAATCTTTTCAAATACTGTTTCCATTACGTAGATTTTAAAACCACCATATGTTAGTAACGTTCCTAATTTCTCTTATTTTATGTCACCATGTAAATGACACAAGAGAAATATATGGACCAGGAAGATATGGTTTTTTAACTCCAGGCAGTGTGTTGTTTTATTTATTTTAAAAGAGTAGTTTTACAAATGATGACTCTTGAAGGAGAAGCAATGATCAGCCAACTAACCTCTCTTACGTTTATTCTTTAGGAACCTGCAACAAATGGGGTACCAGTGGATCAGAATCTATCAAAAGGCTTGAAGAGAGCATCTACACAGATAACTGAAGGCTCACCAAAGAGAAAAAAGTTGGATGTAAGTGACTGATTCTCTGTGGGTTATTAAATATTTGCTTTTATTTTATCTAACTTCATACTTTATTCCTCCTGACATGTCTTTCCAAGGAGAAAAACTATCTATTTATACTGTTGAAGTAATCCCATTTGCTATCTTTGTCCCTTGCAATGAGTCTTTATCTTGTCAGTCATGCATTTGATTTGCTCACCAGTCTTTGTGCAGAGGGTGGTACAGATGTAATTTTTTTTAGTCAAAGAACGGACATGAAATTTTTTAGTCTCCAGAGAAGTCATTTTTAATTAGTCTAAATTAAGATACAAATTATAAAAACAATCAGTCATCTTTGTATGGATGTTTCATATTTGCTAGGGATCTGTCTCTGTGAAGGAGTATGGTGACTGTTCAACAAGTCCTATTCGTGAGAAAAAAATTGATGAAAATGTGAAGGTAAGATGCAATTTCCAGTAGAATGCTTATCGTTGAATTTTAATTTCTTGACAGTGCGATAGTTAGATAGGAAACCACTTTCCACAAATTATGAAAAGAACAAATGAAATGCAGTCTTATGAGAAAGCATCCATATATTTTGGATGAGTGATCCATAATTTGCATTTTATTTGGTGCAGGATATTGAGTCTGAAGAAAAGATGCTGCCAACGCAATCCAAGGCTTCTGTCTCACAGGCAAGTAATTAAGGATGTTCATTGGAATTTAATTATTAGATACTTTGCTAACGTTGCTAACTTTGCAACTAAATGGGGACAAATGTTGATGTTCTTTCTGAAAGCTCCAATTCCTGTTAGGACTGCATTTCCCCAAAACAAGCTTGGCCAGTATTGGTTAAATGGCAGTTTTTCGTTTGTGTGAACACAATGGGTTTTGGTGGGCGTTGTAACAATGAGGACGTGTGCTGGAGAGTACAAGCACATGCATAACCTAACTATGTTTTTGGGCAAGGTTGAAGGTTAGGACTTTATTCCCTGCAGTGCTGGAGAGTGAGGGGAAATTTGATAGAGGTAAACACAATTATTAAGGGTACAGATGAGGGTAAGTGCAAGCAGGCGAAAAACCAACCACTGAGGTTGGTTGAGACTAGAACTAGGGGTCATGGGTTAAAGGTGAAATGTTTAAGAGGAACCTGAGGGAACTTCTTCCTTCAGAGGGTGATGCAAATGTGAAGTGGTGGATGCGGATTCGCCTGCAACACTTAAGAGAAGTTTGGATAAGGACATGGAAGGATATAGTCCAGGTGCAGGTCAATAGGACTAGGAAGAATAACAGTTCAGCACAGACTAGATGGGCCAAGAGGGCTGCTTCTGTGCTGTCGTCTCTATGATGCAATAACTATAACTAGGAACATTGGCTAGAGTTAGCAACCATGACTCTTTTAATTCTTCACTCTCAATTGGAAACAGCAGACTTAATTGTTTACTTTCCTTTAGCAGTCCTGAAACAAATTATACTAATAATCAAAACTGTAGCCTCTGTACAGTTCCTAATTAAGCATTGTTTGTCTGAACTAACCAAGCTATTTTTTGTTTCCTTAGTAACTATATGCCATTCTCATCTTGATATTCTAACTGCTGCCAGCAAGTTGCTGATACCTGGCAGCTTTTGGCCGCTAATTCACCTTGCTTCACTACACAACAGATCACAACACTGGCTTGTGTTTCCCTCATGTTATGCTTGAAAGTTGAATAGAGATTACAGATAAATCAAGTGAGGCAGCGTGTTGTGTCCTTGAACAAGGCACTTAACCACATATTGCTCTGCGACGACACTGGTGCCAAGCTGTATGGGTCCTATTGCCCTTCCCTTGGACAACATTGGTGGCGTGGAGAGGGGAGACTTGCAGCATGGGCAACTACTGGTCTTCCATACAACCTTGCCCAGGCCTGCACCCTGGAAACCTTCCAAGGCGCAAATCCATGGTCTCATGAGACTAACGGATGCCTATTATTATTAAAGTTTACAATGCCCAACATCATAGGCCGAAGGCTCTGCTATACTGTTCTATATTCTAAATATACCTAATAAATTATACAAGCATTAATCCAGCACCTTCAAGATCAGAGAAAAAGTGAACCAGCAATATAGGTGCTTTACCTTTTGATGCATGGCATACACTGTCCAGCAACATGGTGGAGATGTATAGTGTAAAGAGTTTTAGTAAAGTGCTTGATAGTTGCAATAAAATCTGTTGATAGGGACTGTCATGTGGTCTACATCAATCATGTTTTAGTATATGTTGTCTATATTGAACACTTTCAAATGTTCAGCTTAAGAGCATCATTATTGCAGTGATGTATGAACTACATATTTTCTTTTTGTACACAGGAGCCAACAAGCACAGAACTTTCTGATGTCTCCTCCCTTCCTGTAAACCCTATTCCAGTAGTTAAAAATTCAATAAAACTGAGGCTGAATCGGTAAAATTGTTACCACTCCTGGGGCCATAGAACATGAAAGACGTGCAAGCACGTGCACAGAATGAAACACCTCTGGGAAGAGTCATCATCTGTTTGCTGGCTGCAGATTCCTCCATGGAAACTTTTTAAAATGTTCTTTGGACAAAGGTGATGGTGGTAAATGGTGAAGTTGGACGATAAAGGCTGTAGATTTTTTTTTAAAACATGTCCTCAAAGACTTGATCATTGTCGAATCTGGAGTCTGGTAGAACTCGACCAGTGATAAGGATGCACTGCGGACTGACTGGTCATGCAGCGAGTGCATCTTGGCGGAGTACTGCTGATGTGTTGGCAACAGTTATGTTAGTTGAAACAGTTTTTTCCAAGAACCTTTCCCCCCTCTCTTCTCCCCCCTCTCCCACTTTCCATTACTTTTGCTCTTAAACTGCCTGCAATTGTGTAAAGGTTTTTTAAAATTGTTTTTGTTGACCAATTGTTTATCATATGGGCATTACTTGTGAATTTAGGTTAGTGGTGGTGTTGAGGGAGTTCAGTATGGAAGGACCCTTATACTGGGACATCCCATTATTGATATCAGAGCACTAATCTTCTTTGATCCAGTTGATTCATTCAAGCAAAAACCTGAAATCAGAGCTTTGTTCCTGGTGCACCTTGCACCAGGAAAGGAGACAAAGGCTGCTGCTATTCCTCAGTTGTTTTTATTCTTCGTATGCTGATTTTTGTGGAGTTAGATATTGATTTGACTTCTAGTTTGTGCCTCCGTCAGGAATGGGTTGTCTCAAAATTAAATTCTTGTTGGTTGGTTCGTGACTGGAAGGTGTCATGTTAAGATACTGAACATTTCCATTTGAAGCTGGTTTCAGATCATACCTAAATGGATAGAATTTGAGATCTACTGCCACTAGGATGAATAACCGCTTGACCAACATTAAATCACTTCCCAGCCAATTTTCCATCTAGTGTAAAACTCATCCATATTTGACATTGATTGAATGCAGTTATATTTGACATTGAAACTCTTGGGTGAAATTTACCTGCTTGTAAAAAGTAAACTTTGTGCTTCTGCATGGTAGATGGTTCTGCAAACTGCATGGCTCAAATGCATCCATGAAGCATGCCAAACTGGATTCAGGATTCACCTTGTTCAGCTGGGAATCTGCTGTTTTGAAATAGAGTTGTTTACCTTGATCCATTTGACCATGGACAGTTCCACTGCATATCCCTAGCGTGCCAGCAATTCTTTCTTTTCCTTAAAACTACCATGAGAAATGTTATATTTTTTTAAGACTTTCTTTGGATTGGTACAACAAAAAAAAATTCTTGTTTGACCTCCAAAGCTTACTTTTTTAAAATCTCCAAGGCAAAGTGTGTGGGGGTGAATGTTCTGTAGGCATGTGATGTCAAGTAAATCAAGGTCTGTACTTCTATGATCCAGGATGTATTATGTCAGCATTGAGATACGTATGGCAGCATGTCAGGAAAACAGACTCTTCCTCAAATTTAATGCATCAATACAGCACAGTATCGTTACAGCTACTATTAAGATTCATTTTTTTTGGTGACTGGCTTGCACTTGCAAAATAAAGTTATAGAAAAGGGAATTCTGTAAGCCAGTCACACATGGATTTAATTTTTTTAAATTGCAAAATAATAGCGCATGCGATTCATGCTTAGCCACGCCTGAATTTGAGTTGTTTGATATGAACCGGTTGGTTGTTAGCTCAGTCTAAACTATTTCACTCATTGTCAGCCTGGGTACATTATCTGCGGACAGCTTGGTGACATTACCTCTGGTTCTCCGTTGTAAAACTCCAGTGCTCAAGTTTTTAATGAGTTGATGGAGGATTTCCTCCATGAATCGAATCCTTCGTGTTTTCATTGACTTTAGTACTTGAAACTATTTTTCATCAGTTTATTAAAAACAAGAGTGAGAGTTGCAATATTGTAAACTTTTGTCTGAGAAGTGCTTTTGAAAGTACTAACATTTTATAGTTTTGATCCTATTTTAATTTATAAACATGAGGATCACCCTTTTCGCATCATATCTCTATCCCATGCAGAGACCCTAAGAGTGAGACTTTACTGCTAAATAAAAAGGAAATATATTTGCAAACCTCATTAAACTTGAAGTGTGGGCAGTTGGAGTTCTTCCATGCGATCAGTTGGAATTGGAAAGGAGCAACAAGCTGAAATGAAACTTGGTATTCCTTTTGTTGGACATGTATGCGTGCACTTCTCTCTTGGCTTCTGATACTGGAGCAATCTCTGATTGTGAAATGGTTGACTCACTCTGGCAGAGCTGAGTTATCTATCTTTGCAAAGTTATTTATTATATAACTCAGTTGCCTATGTTCCAAGTTTATTAATTTTTTAGTTTTTTTCCCAATTTTTTAAGCTTCGGATGTACGATAATTCAAATGGGCTTTAAAAATCATCAGGTAATTTACAAAAACTGTAATATTTTATAAATTATTCCATGTTTTTATATGCATGGTGGACTGCCAAGATTTTTGTTTAAACGAGGGTGGTAGGGAGAGAACGCTGTTCCAATGAAAGGAGCCATTTGAAATTTTCTGGTAATTGACCAATGCAGTCTCTGCAAGAAATAGAGCCTTCCTTTTATTCTGACTGACTCGTCTCTACCAATTTATTTAATAAATGGTAGTTAATGATTTATACTGAAATCGGTGTTTCTGCCACTAGCAACTCTAGTGGTATTTAGAAACATCTGTTTAGGTTTGCTTTCTGTCTGACGGCAGCTCCTTTTGGTGAGAATGAGTGGTTGTATAATGAAGATAGAAGCAGCTATGATTGTGCTCTTACAGCTAGACAGCCATTGAATTAAAAGTTCTTCATTGTGATTTCCTCTGGCTGACATGCAGTCAGCTCCTTCCATCCTCTGCTTTCCTGTAGTGTGCTGGACTGTGGTGGGCCAGAGAGATTCAAAGTTATAGGAAAAGGAAAAAAAAATATTGATTAAGAATGTAAGAAAATGGGTTAGGAACATGCATTTTCTGAATGAAGGCCTACATTAGCTATTGCTGTTAAAGGGCCACATCTTTTAAATGCAGCAGATTCTGTATTCAGAGCATTGAAAAAAAAGCCTGGGTAGCCTGATCTTTGCGTGCCAAAGAGCTACCTAGGCTAGTTGCATGTCCGTAGTAGGAAGAGAGTTGCTCAATTAATTTTATGTAGGAGTAATGAAATGAATGCTGACTAACCAAGAAAGTGCTTGCATTGTAGCCTATTGCATATTGTAATGTCTGAGGAATTTTTTTGTGCAAAAAGACAGTTTTTTTTTGAAGAGACCTGTAGCTAACATCATCAGGGATCCTCTTAATTTTATTATTAATATCCTAAGAAATTGGATTGAGAAGAAATCTTGACATGCAGAAAACCGAAGTGTATGGCAGGGATGACTTTTTGGCATATATCCATTGTGCCATTTGAATTGCAATATGAGATGCACTTATAAGTGTGGATTTGCAGTGGTTGTGTGAAGGTCTCAGGAATGTCAGGGTTCATACGCACAAGTGCATGGCATTGATGAATGCCGGGCTGATGAGCCCTTAAGCTTACTTCCTATTCAGGTGCATTTGCAATAAACAAAATAAGATTCTCTTCCTAACAGCCCACAACCACCACCACCACCACCAATACAGAAATCAAATTTTGCCATAATTCCAAACATTCCTAGAAAGATAATCATACAGGTTGTTTATACCCATCATGGTTGACCCATTTCCCCATCTTTGGACTTTCCTTCAGTGACCAGGTGGGAAATTGAATAAGACTTGGTCATCTTAACATGGTGGCAACAGCAGCTCGATGTTAGGTGCAACATCTGCTTGGGCCTTTCACCAGTGTTCTGTTTTCAATCTGTTTGAGCCATCTATATTAAGATCTTTAACCGTGTTACTTTTTTGAATGCCATTGTGTGCTAAGCTGCTGGTTTTCCCTGTGGGAGCGCATGCATGACAGTTAAAGCACATTAACTGCAGCTGAAGATAATTGTAAGCCAGCATTTTTTTTTATTCAAATATAAAATGGTGCTGTATTGACCTGTTCTCATTTAGCAGGGTGATTGATAACTGGCTTTTACAGAATTGAAAAAAAACATGTTGCAACAGTCATTTTCAGGAATCAAAATGTTTCTGTTCATCTGCCTGAATGTGAAGTAATACTGGGTTGTGGTTGGGTGGGCTATTTGTGGACAAGCAAGAACTTTAAAAGCTTTCATGTGAATGCACCTCGTGTTCTGCCAAGAAGAGTGCTAAAACTAACTTCTTTCATTGTTGGTGAACTTGTCATAGTTTTTCCTTCCTCACAGTTTAACTGTTGCTTTCGCAAGCTGTACTCTGCGGCTCACAGATGGAGTTCTGTTTCTTTTTCATAGTGTCTGTACACTAGTAATTTTCAGAAGCTATTTTGTATAGAGATGTATTTCTTCATTTAAAATAAAAAATAAAAATGCAGCACAGAATTAAGTGACGTGTGAGTTCTTTGAGTGAAGTGCTCGGGTTTTGGCTTGGCTGTGACTCAGAAGTCTACAGGATGTGAGTTTGAGACTTATTCCAGAATCATGCTCAAAAAGTAGGTTAAACACTAAACCCCGGAGGATCTCAGCAGGTCAGGTAGATTCCATGGGGGGAGATGGTCAGCTGACATTTCTTGTTGCGCCACTTCATCTGAACAAAAGTTCAGATGAAGGGTCTTAACTGGAAACATTGACTGGCTGTTGCTTTCGATAGATGCTGCCTTACTACTTGGGTTTCTCTAGCATTTTGGTTCATTGCTGCAAATTGCAGCATTTGCAGACTCTTGTAGCTCCAAATGTAGGCTGATGCTTCAGTGCCATGAACTGTCTTCTATATTAAACTAATGTGCTATGGAACTTGGTGTGCAATGTTCTTTGCAGTACGCACTACAATTCAAATGTGTTTTGAAGTATAACTATATGGTGCTTCAGGTCACTGCAGAACTGTACAGGTTCCTCTGCAAGTACGTTCTCTGATTGTTCTCTGATTTGGAGCTCACAGTTGAAAACATATCGCATTTGTCCATCTTGTCATCGGGAAAGCCTGTTCCTGACCCAGTCTTTACTCTTAACTTTCTTTTTCACTGACCCCAGTCCAGCTGTCTTCTTTTCTGGGTACATTATTTTAGCTGTGTTTCCCTTTACTTGCTAATTACAAGTGCGCCAGATGAAGTCCAAGCTCCTCCAACAACATGGACATCAGCCAATTATATCTCACCATCTCTTGTGGAATAATACCAGAAGGGATGAAAAAAATCAGTATTTATCACTTCCTAAGAAACCTGGAGCAATAGAATGTGAATTACATAGGACAATAAGTTTAATGAGTCGTTTCACTAAGATACTTATAAGAATTTTGATGACAAGAGCTAAAAGTAAGATACAAGCTGAAATAGGTAAAGAACAATGTGGTTTTGTGAAAGACAAAGGTACAAGAAACTCAATATTGATGTTAAGGATGCTATCAGAACGAGCTATTCAAGTGCAAAAAGATTTGTTTGTTTTATCGACTACACAAAAGCATTTGATAAAGTGAAGCACAATAATTTATTCAAAATATTACAGAAACTCTAGATCTAGATTTGAAAGACCCCCACCTAAACAGAAATCTGTACTGGGAACAAACTGCCACTGTAAGTATAGATGGAGAAGTGTCAGTTTACGAAAATCAAAAGAGGCATTAGACAAGGGTGTGTTTTCTCCCCTGATTTGTTTAATGCATACAGTGAAACAATATTACAAAAAATAAGAGACAACTTGGGAATCAAAGTTGGCAGTGAAAACCAATAATTTTAGATATGTGGATGACACTGTGTTAATTGCAAGTACAGAGGAAGAACTACAAAACTTCATTGATATAGTTGCTGAAGAAAGTGCAACAATGGGTCTATCTATCATTTGCAAAAAGACAGAATGTATGGTGCTATCCAAAAAGAAGGAGAATCCTATCTGCAGGCTGAGAATAAACGGGGAAGACATAAAACAAGTACAGAACTTTTGCTACTTAGGAAGCTGGGTGACATCAGATGGCAGGTGCGACATGGACATCAAAAGAAGAATAGGGATGGCAAAAGTCACCTTATGAGAATGAAGAGTATAATGAATAACACTAAACTAGACATGACAAACCACCTCAGAGCACGGAAATGTTATATGGCTCAGAATGTTGGACAATATCTAGTAACATGAGGAAATGGATTGAAGCAGCAGAGATGTAGTTTTTGAGAAGGATGCAAAGAATATCATGGATGAAACGAATCTAATAAGGATGTCATGAACAGAGCAAGCACAAAAAGAAATAATGTATAAGATCATGAAAAGGCAAAGTGACTTCATTGGATGTGATTAGGAAAGATGAGTTAGAATGCACGGTAATTATGGAAAAGACAAATGATGATGGAGACTGCAGCCAGAGAACTGGAAATGAATACCAGTCAATTGATCCACTTGACCCGAAACAGGAGTGTGTGGGCCATGGCAGTCAAAGCTCAAACTGAGCATGGCACCAGGAGATGTTAATGATCTCTTGTGCCCTTCCTCTAACTCAACTTTTCGGGCAAGTTACCTGACATATTGCAATGGACAAGGAGTTATTGCCAATGTATTGGAACTATCAGTGCTGTTGATTTTGACATATTGGTTTATTATTGTTTCATATACTGGGGTAAGATAAAAATTAAATGAGAGTCGAAGGGACATGCCAAACTTAGACCATAAGACAAAGGAGCAGAAGCAGGCCATTCGGCCCATCGAGTCTGCTCCACCATTTTATCATGAGCCGATCCATTCTCCTATTTAGTCCCACTCCCCCGCCTTCTCACCATAACCCCTGATGCCCTGGCTGCTCAGATACCTATCAATCTCTGCCTTAAATACACCCAATGACTTGGCCTTCACTGCTGCCCGTGGCAACAAATTCCATAGATTCACCACCCTCTGACTAAAAAAATTTCTTCACATTTCTGTTCTGAATGGGCGCCCTTCAATCCTTAAGTCATGCCCTCTCGTACTAGACTCCCCCATCATGGGAAACAACTTTGCCACATCCACTCTGTCCCTGCCTTTTAACATTCAAAATGTTTCTATGAGGTCTCCCCTCATTCTTCTAAACTTCTTTAGCAACCTGAGGAGTAAAGGCCCTGGTACACTTTCTTGGCCATGGTGTCTGTGTAGTTGGATCAGAACAGGCTATTCACTTCTAGAAACTTGAAGTTCTTCACCCTCTTGACCTCAGCATCACTGATGTAAACAGGAGCATGTGCGCCATCCCCTACCTGAAGTCAATGAAGTCTTTTGCTGACATTGAGGGTGAGGCTGTTGTCATGACACCATGTCACTGGGCTCCTTATCTCCTTCCTGTACTCCTTGTCTCCTTATTTAAAATTAAGTTTAGTATCCAGTGTCATCTGCAAATTTCTAGATGGCATTAGGGCAGAATCTGGCCGCGCAATTGTGTGTGGTGGAAGTGAAGCTACTTATCCTTACTGATTGCAGTCTGATGGTCAAGAAGTCAAGGATTCAGTTGCAAAGGTTGGTGTTAAACCCTAGGCCTAGGTCTAGGATTTTGGAGATGAGTTTTCTTGGAGTTCTAGTAAAGACATCAATGCCTGTCTATTGTTTATTGTCAACCAGATGTCCAGAGTGTAGGGCAATAGAGCTGGATGTCAGCTTGGGGACCTGTTGAGGTGGTAGGCCAATAGCAATGGGTTGACGTCTGGGAGACTGGAGATATATGCCATAACCAGCCTATCGAAGCACTTCATGAAAGTGGATGTCAGAACCATTGGACAGTAGTCATTAAGGCACATTACTTTAGGTACTGGAATAATGGTCATTTTGGAGCAGATGGGAACCACAGATCAAAGTAGAGATTAAAAATAACTGCAAATACTCCCGTGCAGGATCTGAGGACACGGCCAAGAATGGAGGACTGAAGGGGCTGTATTTAAATGCACGTAGTATTTGGAATATAAGTGGACGAAATTGTGGCGCAATTAGAGATTGGTCAGTATAACATTGTGGGCATCACAGTCGTGGCTGAAAGAAGGCCATAATTGGGAGCTTAACATCAAAGGATATACTTTGTATCGAAAGGACAGGCAGGAAGGCATAAGTGGTGGTGTAGCTCTGTTGGTAAGAGATGGAATTACATCTTTAGAAAGAGGTGACATAGGGTCAGAGAATGTTGAATCTTTGTGGGAGGAGTTAAGAAACTGCAAAGGTAAAATAAAAACATTCTGGGAAACATATAGGCCTCCAAATAATAGCCAGGATGTGGGGTTGATATTGCAAAGAGAGCTAGAAAAGGTATGTAATAAGGGTAATGTCACAATTGTAATGGGGGAGTTCAATATGCAAGGGGATTGGGAAAATCAGGTTGGTGTCAGATCGCAAGAGAAGGAGTTTGTTGAATGCCTGTTTAGAGCAGCTTGTGCTTGAGCTTACTCGGGGAAAGGCTATCTTAGACTGGGTTTTGTGTTATAACCCAGATCTTATTAGAGAGCTTAATGTAAAAGAATCCTTAGGAGGCAGTGATCATAATATGAAAGGGAGAAGCATAACTGGCATGTATGAAAACCAGTTTCCCCCGGGATCAATAAAGTATGTCTATGACTATGATGAGTATTGCAATGGAATAAAGGGAATTACAGAGACGTGAGAGAGGAGTGTGTCCAGGTGGACTGGAGGAGGATACTGGCAGGGATGACAGCAGAGCAGAGATGGCTGAAGTTTTTGGGAATAGTTCACAAGTTGCAGGCTAGATACGTTCCACAGAAGTAGTAGTTCTCAAATGCAGGACATGGGCAACCGTAGCTGACAAAGAAAGTTAAGGACTGTATAAAAGCCAAGGAAAGGGCAAACAAGGTAGCAAAGATGAGTGAGAAATTGGATGATTGGGAAGGTTTTAAAAGGCAAAAAAGCGATAAAAAGGGAAAAGATTAAATATGCAGGCAAACTAGCCAATAATATAAAGCAGGATACTAGTTTTTTTTCAGTTGTATAGAGTAATAGTGAGGTGAGAGTTGATATTAGACCCTTGGAAAATGGTGCTGGTGAGGTAGTAATGGGGGGACAGAGAAATGGCAGATGAACTTAATGGGTACTTTGCATCGGTCTTCACAGTGGAAGACACCAGCAGTGTGCCAGAGATCTGTGGGTGTCAAGGAGCAGGTATGAGTGACATTGCTATTATAAAAGAAAAAGTGCAGGTAAACTCAAAGGTTTTGAGGTGGATAAGTCACCTGGACCAAATGAAATACATCCCAGAGTTCTGAGAGAGGTTGCTGAAGAGATAACAGATGGATTGGCAGTGATCTTTCAAGAATCACTTGATTCTGGCATGGTCCTGGAGGACTGGAAGATTGCAAATGTCACTCCACTCTTTGAGAAGGGAGGAAGGCAAAAGAAATTATAGGCCAGTTAGGTTAACATCAGTGGTTGGGAAAGTTTTGGAGTCTTATTAAGGATGAGGCTTTGGGCTACATGGACACCAATGATAAAATAAGTCAAAGTCAGCATGGTTTCTGTCAAGGGAAATGTTGCTTGACAAACCTGTTAAGAGTTCTTCAAGGAAGCAACAAGCAGGGTAGACAAAGGAGAGGCAGTGGATGTTATTTACTTGGACTTTCAGAAGGTGTTTGATAAGATGTCACATATGAGGGTGCTAACAAGATGAAATCCTGGCGTTACAGGAAAGATACTGGTGCGGATAGAGGAATGGCTGACAGTGAATGGGAATGAAGGGGTCCTTTTCTGGTTGGCTGCCTGTGACGAGTGGTGTTCTTCAGGGGTCAGTATTGGGACCACTACTTTTCACATTGTTTGTTAATGATTTGGATAATGGAGTTAATGGCTTTGTGGCAATGTTTGTGGATGATATGAAGATAGTTGGAGGGGTAGGTAGTGCTGAAAAAGCAAAGCAATTGCAGCAGGATGTAGACAAATTGGAAGAATGGTCAAAAAATGGGGAGAAGGTTCAAATATCAGAGGTGCCAGAGGGACTTGGGAGTCCTCATGCAAGACTCCCAGAAGGTTAATTTACAGGTCGAGTCTGTGGTAAAGAAGGCAAATGCAATGTTGGCATTTAGTTCAAGGGGAATAGAATATAAAAGCAAGGGGATATTGCTGAGGCTTTATAAGACACCAGGCAGGCCACACTTGGAGTGTTGTTAATAGTTCTGGGCCCCATATCTCAGAAAGGATTTGTTGTCATTGGAGAGAGTCCAGAGGAGGTTCAGAAGGATGATTCCACGAATGATGGGATTAACATGCGGAGCGTTTGGCAGCTTTGGGCCTGTACTCACTGGAATGTAGAAGAATGTTGGGGGGGGCGGTGGGATCTCATTGAAGTCTACTGAATGTGGAGAGGATGTTTCCTATGGTGGGGGTATCCAGAACTAGAGGCCACAGCCTCAAAATTGAGGGATGGCCTTTTAGAACACAGGTAAGGAAGAATTTTTTTTAGCCAGAGTGGTGAATCTATTGGATGCTCTGCCACAGACTGTGGTGGAGGCAAAGTCCGTGGGTGTAGTTAAGGTGGAAGTTGATCATTTCCTGATTGGTCAGGACATCAAAGGATATGGTGCCCTTTATGGAGTTGAGTGGGATCTGGGATCAGCCATGATGGATTAGCGGAGCAGACTCGATGGGCTGAATGGCCTGATTCTGCTCCTACGTCTTACAGTCTAACTCCATCCAGGCCAGTTGCCTCCATGGTTTTAACTCTCAGGGAGACTTGTTTCATGTGTGCAACGATGATTACTGCGGGTTTCGGTACATTGAAGGCTAACAGTACAGTTGTGGCATTCCAATTCCCTCCTGTTCCAAACGTGCATGGAGTGTGTTTTCATCAGGACACCCTGCAGTCCTTCAGTGCCAGAAATCTGATGGGGAACGTAATCCTGCGTAAGGGTGAATTGTTCTGTGAAGTGGGTGATAAATTTCCTGATGGTGGGAATGGAACAGGAAATGATCACCTGCACTTTAAAGCTAGAGCAAAATAATTGCAAGAAATAGGCAGTGGTGCACTTGCAAGAGCTGCACTTCACAGAGCGAGAGACACAAGCTGGAACCTGATTTCTATGTGGAGTTTGCACATTCTCCCCATGACTGCGTTGTTTTGTCTGGTTTCCTCCCACATGGCAAAGTTGTGAGGGGGGGATAGGTTAATCAGCCACTGTAGTTGGTCCAAGGATATGAATCTGGTGGGGTTTAGAAAACTTAGAGAGAAAGGTGTGAATGTAGGATTAGTATGCTTTGTGTGTTTCTCAGTGTTGTGACTGTGATTGAAGTCACCAGAAAGACACTGAAGTTGGTGGATAATAGAAGTCTATTGAGCAGAACAAGCAGGCATCATACTGGAGACACTCTTGGAAGAAGTGGCCTCCTGACCCAATATTAGAATCAGAATCAGGTTTAATATCACCAGCGTATGTCATGATAATACAGAAAAAAAAAGTCAATTACAGTAGGTATATATGTATATTATAGGCATCCATTAGTCTCGTGAGACCATGGATTTGCGCTTCGGAAGGTTTCCAGGGCGCAGGCCTGGGCAATTATATGGAAGACCAGCAGTTGCCCGTGATGCAAGTCTCCCCTCTCCACGCCACCGATGTTGTCCAAGGGAAGGGCACTAGGGTTGATACAGCTTGGCATCGGTGTCATCACAGAGCAATGTGTGGTTAAGTGCCTTGCTCAAGGACACTGCACGCTGCCTCAGCTGAGGCTCGAACTAGTGACCTTCAGATCTCTAGACCAACGCCTTAACTACTGGCCATGTGCCAACAATATGTATATTGAATAGTTAAAAATGGTGCAAAGCAAATAATTTTTTAAAATCGCAATATTAATTCTCATTGTATGTTAAAGAACAAAGGTAAATTTCTATAATTACAATGCATTCATGATGCTTCCTTTGAATCGCACATAATTTTAAACACCCAGTTTTCACACCAACTCACCCAAAATGAGTGTTAATCACTGCTGTCTCAGAGCTGCATTGATGCATATCTCAGGTGAATAATGTGTTTCCTGGTTTACAATCAACCCCAGTCTGCAGCTCTGGGAACACCATGTTTCGGAGCTGCATTTTTTAAACTCAATCTACAGTCCACATTGAGATCTGAAGCCTGGTTGCTGTTGCAATTAGTATCTGCTGTCTTCTGTAACTCCAGGATATGCCCTAACAGTCCTTCCCCATGGCCTTCCTGGATAAAAATAAATTTGTTCCAGACAGGCCAAACTTTGAGGAGGATCTAATCAAGCAGGCCAGCAAAGATGCCCTGTACTTTAGAGCCCCTTCCCCAAACGATAAAGCTGCATTTTATCATATACTTACATTTACGCTATCACCTCTGATGACAACCTACAAGACTGAGCAGAGCTTGTTCCAGAAATTTGACCAACAGTCGTTTTCTGCTGGCTGATTGCGGTTTAGTCACGTTCTTATTTTCACCCCTCCATTTTCTAATAGAGTGGCGCGTGGCCAAGTGGTTAGGGCGTTGGGCTTGTATCTGAAGGTCATGGGTTCGAGTCTCGGCCAAGGCAGCGTGTTGTGTCTTTGAGCAAGGCACTTAACCACACACTGCTCCAGTCCACCCAGCTGAAAATGGGTACTGGCAAATGCTGGGGGTTAACCTCGCGATAGACTGGCATCCTATCCGGGGGGAGGGAGGGGGGTAGTCTTGTACTCTCAGTCGCTTCACGCCACAGAAACCGGCATAAGCACTGGCCTGATGGGCCACAAGGCTCGGGACAGACTTTAACTTCTTTTAAAATTCTCTAATAGCAACTCTGAATAAAATTTGTATGTTCAGAGTGATCACATAAGATTTCACTTGTAAATATCAATACTTTCAGCTGGACCTTATCACATCATAAAGTGAATTGGTTTGAAACCAAGGAAGATGTTTTGTGTAAGGTAAGAGCTCTCTCCTCTCCAAAATATGTAACGGGATCCTTATCATTCATATGAATATTCTCTCAAACAGATGGAATTTGTTTTTAATGTCCCAACCAGACAACAATACCAAACTGCTGGGGAAAAATTTTTGCAATGTCTCATCCCACGAGACAAGACCTGTAGTAGTCAGCAGTCTGCCTTGAGAATGTGTGTGCAAACCCTGCCTTGAACTTCAACCCACAGCCTAATCAAAAGCACGCTCTCTTCTTGGAGAGGATAGAAGTCTGCCGAGGGTCATCAAGGGCCAATGCAGTGTTAATAAAAAGCAGCACTTTGCTTATAGCAGATATTGTTTGTTCCTCTGACAAGCAATGGTGCTGGAAGGAGGGGGTGGGGGAACCAGAACTGTTCTGATGCTCTTAAATTAGAACAGTCTGTGCTGTCTCAGAGGGCTTGTCGGTCTGAAGAGATCAAAGCCGGGCCAGATTCTGCCACAGGCACTGCCTCGCCCAATCCTGGAATTAGCAAAAACCTCTGGTAGTGCTCATTCTACCTACTGGAGTACATGGGAGTTGAGTATTGTGACCTGCTCTGTAGTCTCGTCAGCAATCTAATCCTGGCTTCCATTTCGAAGACCATACTGCCTGGATATTTTAGCACAAAAATGGAGATGATAAAACATCTTGTGCCTGGAGATAACGAGGTTCAGTTGAGGCAATTTGACATTGATTGTTCATCACCTCTACTGCACCCTCAATTTTGGTTAGGGTAATTAAGAGGTCAGAGATTAGCTTTATTTGTCACATGCATCGAAACATACAATTGAAGTGCATCCCTTTTGTGTCAAAGACCAACACAATTCAAGGATGTGCAAGTGTCACCATGCAAACCAGAGCACCTGGAGGAAACTCACACACTCATGGGGAGAACATATAAACACTGTACAGGCAGCTGTGGGAATTGAACCCTGATTGGCGATATAAAGCCTTGCTGCATTACTGGTCTTTGTAGGTTTGCAGAATTCTTCCTAATCTCTGCAACGTGTCTTCAGGATTCCCTGCATTTCCTGCTCCCACATTCCCAGAATCTCTGGATTGACTTCAGAGGATTTAATAGAGTTTAGGTAAGAGATGCAAGTTAAAATCCCATCGTCTTTAGCTGTGCACAGTTGGATCTGATTAATTAAAAGTATTCTGGTTTAAGTTATAACTTCACTAAAGATGAACCAGGAGCTACATGAGGAATATTCTTCTGCCATTTTTCTCTGGCCCAGTTTAATGTGACTTCCCCTGAGCCACCTCTGAAATGGGAAATACCTTCAGTTCAAGGGCACTAAGCCATGGACAAGAACTACCAATCAGGACAAGAGCATATAATGAATAACTATAAATGAATACTTGAGTGTAGATGAATGAGGCACAACCCCACTGTGAAACCAGCTCTTGAGGGAATTGGCAGGGTGGGCTCGGAGAGGAAGTTGTCTGACTAAAGCTTCTAAACTGAGGCGGGGGCTTGTCTGAAATCAAGAATTTTGCCATTACAGTCTGAGCTGAGGATTTTTATTTCACTCCATGTGGAATGTGACTAGATGTTGAGACAGAGGTTGATGTAGCAGCGAATTGTATTACCTATTTGTTATCATTTTGTATCTCTGATTCTGTTTCTTGGAATCTATTACATATTCCCATTTCACGTCCTGCAAAATTTTTAGTGTTTTGCTATTGCTGGGAGATGTTCGATCAATTAAGAGAGAAATTGATTCAACATCTCTTATGGATGAACTTTCCATGAGGAAAAAGGTCAAATTTCTGATTTGACCTTCCTAAAATTAATGTTGTATGGCCCAGGAGAGTTGACCCTATCTGTACTAGCTCTCACTTTCTTCATGCTTTCCCCTCTTTCCCTCAAGAGTATAGCTTTAAGGTGAGAAAAGGGAAGTTTCAACCATAAGGCATAGGAGAAGAATTAGGCCATTTGGTCCATCGAGGTGGTTCCGCCATTCCATCATGGCTGATTTCTTTAACTCTCAACCCCATTCTCCTGCCTCCTCCCTGTAACGCTTCAAAGTTGAAAGTGCATTTATTATCGAAGTATGTATACATTAAACAACCTTGTGATTCATCTCCTTACAGGCAGCCACAGAACAAAGAAACCCCAAAAGAACCCATAAAACAAAAAGACCATCAAACATCCAATGCGCAGAGAGAGAGGAAAAGAACAAATTGTGCAAACAATAGAAGTAAGCAAATGGCTTCAGAACTGAAGGTTTGCGAAAGACAAAAAGCCAGACGCCACTGACCAACAGCCACAATCCATCGGGAAATCCAAGCAAAATGCAAGTCCACAGGTGTGAAGTCAGACATCACTCTAGCCAGTACTACAGTTCAGCATAGAGCTGTCCTCGCCTTGCCTCTGGTCCCGACACCCTGGCCTTTTCAATCTGGCCCGGTGCTTAAATTGTTCAAACATCAGGTCGCTGCTCGCTCTGGGGCTTGGACCCCACCGCCACAATTTGGCCCTTTCTAACCAAGAACTAATCAACCTGTGCTTATCAACCCAGTGACTTGGCCCCCAGTGTCATCTGTGGCAATGAATTCCACAGATTCACCACCGTCTGGCTGAAAAGAGATTTACAAGGCAAGTATTTTTGCACAGTGGTCTAGGTGCTTGGAACACACTGCCGGGGCCAGTGATGGAAGCAGTAATGTTAGTAATGTCTGACACACTTAGAGGGATAGAGACCGCGTGCAGGTAAATGGGTGTAGTTTAAATCGGGATTATGGTCCGCACAGATACTGAGGGTCAAACAGCCTGTTCCTGTGCTATAATTTCTACTGCCCCTCTCCTCCCCCCCCGCCACCATCCTCTATTCCTCACTCTAACCTTTTACTTCTCACCTGCCTATTACTTCCCCCTGGGTCCCTGATGCACTATCAATCACTCCAAGAGACTGGAAGTCGAGTAAATATTGAAAGGCTTCTATTAACAGTAAATGGACACACGTCCATGCTGAATATCTGTCCTGGACTGAGGGAGGAGCAGTGGCACAATCGCCTTTATTCAGGGGTCTGTGGGAGGAGCCACAGGAGCAGTCAGCAGAGGGGCGTGTCCAGACAGGTAACCCAGTTACAGCATATATACGTGGTTTACCACAGTCCCCTCCTCCAACCCTTTCTCCTATTGTCCACTCTCCACTCCTATCAACTTCCTTCCTCTCCAGCACTTTGCTTTATATTGTTCTATGTAAAGCTCTACTGAAGGACCTATGCATTTACCTGTGAAAGTTAATATTAAGTATATTCCCAATTACTCTTTGAACAGAGCGCTGTTATCAAAAAAACTGCTTAAAAATGATCTTAAATATCTTAGCGTAGGTTAAAAGGTTAGCACAACATTGTGGACTGAATGGCCTGTACCATTCTATGTTCTATATTTCTGCCACTATCAATCATGAAAAATGGTACATTGGTTTTTATTACAAGAAGGTTTGATTGCAAGAGTAAAGATTTCTTGCTGCAATTACATGCAGCTTTGGAGAGACCATGCCTGGAGAATTGTGTACTGCTTTGATTTCCTTACCCCTGCAGGCGGGGCGCTGAGTGCAGGGAGATGGGGATGGCTCGGCCTGTATTCTCTAGGAGAAAGAAGGAGATTTCATTGAAACTTGCAGCCTTCTGATGGAACTCAACAGCTTGGCAGAGACATCTAAAAGCCTTCAGCTATTTTAGATTGATATGAGGAGGAAGTACTCCTCTCAATCCATGCTGAATTACTGGAATTCTCTATTCCTGAGAGCTATGGAGCTCGAGTTATTGGGTTCATTCAAAGCAGAGATTGGGTATTTGGGGGATCAAGAGAATAGCAGCAGTGATGTAAAATGGCTTTGAAGTGCAATGTCAGTCATGATCCTGCCATATGATGGAACAGAGTTGAAGGGCCAAATGGTCTTCGAATACTCCAGTTTGTTGTTTGGTCGTGTTTAGGAGATAATTAGTTTATTTTTTGAAAACAGGTTTTGTTGCAGGCCAAGCCATAGCACTGATGTTTGTCAAGTTGCCATGGTGATTGGTAGACACATACCCCACCCCTCCCCTCTCCACAGTAGCAGGCACTTTGCTTCAGTGGTCATGCGCTAACCCGCATCAGGGGGTGAGCCCGAGGGTTCAACGTTGATGCCCTTCCTCCTGACCCTGAGCAGCTGACACTGAATGGGGAGCGGCAGAGAACAGGGGCGGAGGGCAGCTGGAGTCACAGCTACAGCAGTATCAGTATCACCCGTCAAGGACACCAGTGGAGTGGGCCAACCACAAGCAGCCGTCCTTTGGGAAATGAAATTGATTGTGATGGATCCTGCCCTGCCCTTTCCCATTTGTCATCTTTGCTTCCTTTCACATCTCTGCCTCTTTCCCCAATAATGTCCTTCAATTGGGATTGCTGGCAGATTCTCTTTCAGCCCTGCAATTTGAGTCCTCCCTGTCCTCTGCTTTCAGTGTTTTATGGTTCTCCCACCCCGCTGGGATTTATTTCTAATTGCTGACACTGACTTTGGTTCAGACAAACTATTCCTTTGTGACTCTGGTCACACACAGCATCTGCTTGTTCTGTTTGCTGGACCTTAACAGTACACTCTATGGAAAATGTTGCAGGCTCTTCCTTTCGTTTTAGTTCATGGCTCGTGAGGAGCTTCAAATTCCATTTATTAGAGTTCTAATCTCAGCTGTATCTTAAAGTGACTTGTGTGAATTTGTGACTGAGGGTTTGCTTTGGCAAGTAAAATCACCTCTTTATTTTTGACTGCCGTCATCTATCTTTTCTCCTCTCCCTGACTTTTTCTACCCTCTTCCCTCTATTTTTTCCACTTTGCTCTTTCCTCTTCCCTCTATTTCTCCCTTGCACACTATCTCACTCTGCCCCATTCTACCCCTCCATCTCTGCCCCGTTCTCCCTCTCTGCACCCAGTCCCTCCCCTCCTTCTCTTCCTCCCTCCATCCCCCCCTCTCCCAACCTCTCTGCTCCCTAGTCTCCCCTCCTCCGTCTCTGCCTTCTCCCTTGATCTCCCCCCTCCCTCTGCACCCTAGTCTCCCCCTTCCCTCTCATTCTTTCCACTAAACAATATTTAGACATAGAAACCTAATACCCATTTTGTGACGTGTATGTGGGACAGGAGCACTGTGTGCACTATGTTTGAATGTTTGCCAATCGCTATCCCTTCCCTTTCAAAGCTTGGCCAGTCCCTGCCTTTATGAAAAGGCAGGAGACACAAAACAAAGACAATCAGTGTCCATGTTCCTCTCCGTTGAGTCATGGATAGCTACTGGCCCTTTAGCCAAGTGATTCCAGGCTGACCTTGGCACCCATCTGTTTTACACTAATTCTGCCCAATCCCACGTTATCAACAGTGACTTTTGTGCATGTGATTCTGCAACAAGTTACAGAGGCCAGTTAAATCAATCAACCACATGTCTCTGGGATGTGGGAGGAAATGGGAGCACCTGGAGGAAACCCATGCTGTCACAGGGAGAACGTACAAAATCCACCGAGCCAACACCCAACATTAGTATCGAACCTGGGACAGTGCAGCTGTACTGCTTGTGCCACTGTGCTGTCCGAAGAGATTGATGTGGACAACTCAGCAGGCCAGGCGGCATCTACGGAAAAAATTGCAGTCGACGTTTCGGGCAGAGACCCACAACATCCACTGTAATCTTTTCCATAGATACCGCCTGGCCTGCTGAGTTCCTCCAGCATTTTGCGTGTGTTGCGCGGATCTCCAGCATCTGCAGAGTTTCTCCAGTTTGCGACGTGGACAATTCATCGTCACTATCGTTGCTATTGCTGGACATGGGTGTTTTTGATCCAGAGGTTCGGAAGTCAAGGATGCAGGTATACGGCTTGTTGCTGTCAACCATTTTATTAAGGGCAAACAAAAGATCGAACAAAAAAAAGCCGAGAACAAAGAAGTCGGGTCAATCTCATACAGAAAAACAAGTTCCGACTGAAAAGGTAGCCACATTCCAATGATAACAATTAATCTGTGTAATAGCCAAATGCAAGTGGTATGGCAGCTGCTATAGGAAAAGCTAAGAAGCTTCTAGAAAAATACACATAAACAGGTGATTATATAAGAGTATAAGCAAGCATTGTGAAGTTAAAGCTACAAGAAAAATATCAATCCTATGCCCTAATCCAACGCTATTCATGAAGATCCATGTCTCCACTGGCTATACTGGAACACGACCCCACCTTCAGTGGGCAGAAAGCATGAAGTCTAATAACCAGCTGAGGAGAAGTAAGCACAGGGAGAAGGCCTACTCACCTTTTCTGTTGAGCGTCGTGTGGAGGGGTACAAAGCAGAATAAATGTCAGTAGGCTGAGTTAATTAAAGTTAGTGATGGTAGGTGGTTCTTCTAGTTAAATAAAATCATATGGATAACCCACAGAGTTTCACTCCACAAATTCAAAATTAAACAGCATCTGTTTTTTATTTGAAATTTCTTAGCACCAGACATCAGGCAGGAATGTAATCTGCTAAAAGTGCACGTTAAAAACACTCTTCAACTGTCATTGTATTCTGTGTCTGAAGCAACATTAATCTCCCGTTAACTAAAATTCATAAGTGTTTGATCTAGTGTACATCTTTTCACTCAAGCTTTCATGCATGTGCTCATGATGATTTTATACATGTTTGTGGCATATGCAAATTTAAGTGAGTGTTTCTGTAAATGCGTAGCGTGTCTACGTGTGGAGATCTCAGACCCCTTGGCTGAAAATGCTTTGCACGCATTTGCATGCAGTGAAAGCTCTTTGCTGGCTTTTTCCCTCATCTGTTTGCTGATAATTGTTTCCAAACATTCCAAAAGGGAATGACTCCCGGAATTCTATTCCACTTCCCAGCTTATTCCACAAACCACTTTTTATTTTTCTTTCCGGCGTAAGTGACAGGGACAGGTGTCCAAAGACGTAGTGATTAGCTTAATGTATTTAGAGCTAGTGACCTATATTCAGTTACACCGCAGTCTGTCAGGAGTTTGGACGTTCTCCCCGTGACTGCATGGGTTTCCTCTGGATACTCCAATTTCCTCCCACATTCCAAAACAGGTTAATTGGCCACCTGGGTGGAATGGGCTCATTGTGCTGGAAGGCTGTGGGATATGATTGATCATTAAAATTTATTTTGTGGAGTGCCCCTGCCAAGCGTTAGTCTGGCTGTCTGATTTGGACTTGGGTGGTGATGATTAGAGTGACCAAGCATGTTCAAATGCATGCCCAACCAAGTAGAAGTTAATGTACCTGTACTGACCACTTCCTCTGGCAGTTCAGTCTATATAAGGACCACTCTCTGGGTGGGAAAGATGCCAAGACTTGTTCTGGACCACACAATCCAGGTCCACATTTCACTCACTCCTGGGAGGAGGTGCTGTCACAGAACAAGCCTTGATTTGGTGAAGGTGCTACGGAGAAACTCTATCAACTGCCTCCGGTAATCTTGAAGGATCTTGCAGCCCTGTCTGATGAAGGTTACAGAAGTTATCCGCAGTTCCTGATTAATCCTTTCAGCTTCGCCATGGTTACTGTACCGTGGGCTTCATGGTCGCGCGGAAGTTGGTGGAACACTTTTCAGCACCAGCAGTAAGATCAGGATTCAATTTCCACTGTTGTCTGTGAGGAATTTCCTTTGGGTGCTCCCGTTGCCTCGCAAATTCCAAAAGACGCATGGGTTAGGTTTAGTAAGTTGTGGGCTGAAGGCATGGTGGCACTTCCGGTCTGCACCCAGCTAATCCTCAGACTGTGGCATTTGTTCCATATTTCGCTGCATGTTTCAATGTTTTGATGTACGTGACAAATGAAGCTAATCCCTAATTTAATCTGGTTTTTAATCTCTACAAGAGGCAGACCATCTGGTATCTGGGAGATCTCTGCTGGTGGGAGATTGCAATCGTGTCAAGGCTGCATTTGCGATGTCCCAAGGAGCTGAAATGTCTCCTAAAGATGCATGTTAGCTCTTTCTGAGGTCCTTTACTACAGTGTGGAGAGGGTGAAAGGATGATCAGCAACATCACCCCCTTCTTCGTGCTTCAGTGATATGATGTGGGGGATTTGACTGAAGGTAAAGAAATTATTTCCTCAAAGGTGATTTGTTAACAAAGATCATAAACCTGCGAGCCCAAAAGTGGAAGGGTATAGAAAGAACATTTCCCACAAAAGGTTCAAAGTTCAAGGCACATTTATTATCGAGGTATATATACATTTTACAACCTTGATTTGTCTCCTTACAGGCGGCTGCAAAACAACGAGACCCAAAAGAACCCATTTTTTAAAAAAACGTCTAGCACCCAATGTGCAAAGAAAAAAATAGCGGCAAACAATAAAAGCAAGTAAATAGTGTTAAGAATTGAAGTCCACAAACGAGAGTCCGTCCACAGATACAGTCTCAGTTCGGTGCAGAGCCAAGTAAATGTCTTGGAGCAGGGAGATGAACCGGCCCATCCCCCACCTCAGGCCCCGACACTCTGACCTTTCCAATCTGGCCCGGCACTTAAATCGTCATCCAAACACTGGTTCTCTCGTCTCGATACGCTCTGAGGCCTGGACCCTGCCACCTCGATTCAGTCTGTTCCTGACCTTTCCAAACTGGTCCCGCACTTAAATTGTCGTCCAAACATCGGGTTCAGCTGCTTCGACATGCTCTGAGGCCTGGAACCCACTGCCTCAATTTGGCCTGTACCTGATCTTACCAATTCGGCCTGGTGCCTAAATCGATCAAACCTCGGGTCCTGGCGACGGGCTCACTGCCTCGCCTCAATTCGGTTCTGCTGCATCCAATCGCCTCCAAGTCCAGAGGGAAGTTGGAGGTGATTGCTTGTGATGGTCATTTACCGGAAAAAGTGCGATTAACAAAATGTTTAGTTGACCTTAGTTCACCAGTACTATCTTAAAACCTGAATTGTGTAGATGCGGAGAGGATTACCAACAAAGATTTGCATTTTATTAGCACCTTTTGTATCTATTTCAGCCAATGAATGCAGCAAGCTTGACAGACAATGTATGCACAGTAAAATCCCACAAATAATGACCAGATAACCCCTCTCAGAGATGAGTCCTTTGGATACACTCGGGATAACTCCCATGTTCCTCTATGAACGACGGAATGGATTCTGATCTCCAGCTGAGAGGACAGGCAATATAGCACTTCCCCAGCACTGGGGTGGAGTATCCGGCTTGGATTTTCCTGCCCATCCGGAGCTTGATTTGAAGTTGCATCCGTCTGATATGAGAGTGTTACCCCTGAGGCCATGGTCAACACTGTAAGGGTCTTATCAAGGAGTATGACTGATTCTTCACAGAGGCTGAGCTGTTTAGTTATGTACGGCCTGGGGTTTCTTCTTTGATGGTTGCCCTTTCCTAGGGTCACAGAGCTGTCAGGAATCAAGGAAGGCTGTCATATACTGTCATTAGACTCCTGTCGTTATCAGGATTGGGCAGGAGTTATTTTATACACTGAACACTCGCAACTTGCCGGTCAGGCTGCACTTTGGATGGCTGAGAGCAGTTCTAGTCACCACGTCACCTCTACTGAGCATTATTTATTGATGTAGCAACACAGCATGGAATAGCCCCTTCCACCACTTCGAGCCCCACCGCCCCTCCAACCCCACCATGCCACAACCCCAATTAACCCTTCCCTAATCACGGGGGAGTTTACAACTTACCATTTAAACTACCTGGTACATCTTCAGACTATGGGAGGAGAGATGGGAAAAATCCACACATTCCACGGGGCGGACGTACGGAATGGTGCCGGAATTTTACTCTGGAATGCCCCGGGCTGTAGCTAACTGCTAATTTACCACGGTGTTCTCTACAAGGAGTGCTGCGGCAAGAAAACAGCATCCATCATCAAGGACCCCATCATCCAGGACATGCTCTCTTCTTGCTGCTGCATCAGGTAGGAGGTACACGAGCCTTGGGTCCCAAACCACCAGATTCAGGAACAGTTATCACCCTTCAATCATCAGACTCCTGAACCAGTGTGGATAACTTCACTCATTTCAACTCTGAACTGATTCTACAACCTGCTGACTCATTTCAAGGACCCTACAACTCATGTTTTCCTAATTATTCGCTTTTATATGTCTTCTTTTGCACCTTGGTTGTCATTCTTTGTTACAGAACGTAGAACATAGAAGAGTACAGCACAGGAGCAGGCCATTCAGCCCACAGTGTTGTGCTGAACCAGCCAAAAAGCAAATTGAAAACACCCTACCACTAATCCCTCCGACCTCCTATTGTAAACAACAGGAATTCTGCAGATGCTGGAAATTCAAGCAACACACATCAAAGTTGCTGGTGAATGCAGCAGGCTATGCAGCATCTCTAGGAAGAGGTGCAGTCGACGTTTCAGGCTGAGACCCTTCATCCTGACGAAGGGTCTCGGCCTGAAACGTCGACTGCACCTCTTCCTAGAGATGCTGCCTGGCCTGCTGCATTCACCAGCAACTTTGATGTGTGTTGCTTGACCTCCTATTGTAGATGTTATTGATAATAATATCTCCTCGCTGACGATCAACACTGGCGCATCTCTGAAATGTGTGCTTAGCTCTCTGCTCTGTCTACACCCACGACTGTGTGGCTAGGTAGAGCTCAAACACCATCTATAAACTTGCTGAGGATGCAACCATTGGTGGTGGAATCTCAGATGGAGAAAAGAGGGCGTACAGGAGTGAGATATGTCAGCTAGTGGAGTGGTGTCACAGCAACAACCTCACACTCAATGTCAGTAAGACCAAAGAGCTGATTGTGGACTTCAGGAAGGGTAAGATGAGGAAACACATACCAATCCTCATAGAGGGATCAGAATTGGAGAGAGTGAGCAGTTTCAAGTCCCTGGGTGTCAATATCCCTGAGGATCAAACCTGGTCCCAACATATCAACGTAGCTGTACAGAAGGCAAGACAGGGGCTATATTTCATTAGGTGATTGAGGAGATTTGGTTTGTCACCTAAAACACTCGAAAATGCCTACAGGTGTACCATGGAGAGCATTCTGACAGGCTGCGTCACTGTCTGGTATAAGTGGGGGTGGGGGGAGCTACTGCACAGGACTGAAAGAAGCTACAGTAAGTTGTAAAATTAGTCAGCTCCATCACTAGCCTCTGTAGTATTTAGGACATCTTCAAGTAGCAGTGCCTCAGAAAGGCAACATCCATTATGAAGGACCCCATCAACCAGGATGTGCCCTCTTATCATTGTTACCATCAGGAAGGAGGTACAGGAGCCTGAAGACACACACTCAACGATTCAGGAACAGCTTCTTCCCCTCTGCCATCTGATTCCTAAATGGATATTGAACCTATGAACACTACCTCACTTTTTTTCCTGTTTTTGCAGCATTTTTAACTTGACTATTTAATGTGTGTATGTATGTGTGTGTATATATATATATAAAAAATATACTTACTGTCACTGATTTACCTTTTTTTCTACATTATCATGTATTGCATTGTTCTGCTGCCACTAAGTTAACAAATTTCACGACATATTCCAGTGATTCTGAATCTATACCATGTCTATATCCCTCCGTCATCCTTACATCCACGTGCTTATCCAAACACCTCTTAAAGGCCTTTAATGTACTTGCCTCTACCAGCTTACCAGGCAGCACATTCCAGGCATCTACAACTCTCTGAGTAAAAAACTTATCCCTCACATCACTCTTAAACCTACCCCCTCTCATCTTCAATACATGCTCTCTGGTATTCGACATTTCAATCCTGAAAACAGATGTTCTCTGTCCACTCTAGCCGTGCCTCTCAAAATCTTGTAAATCTCTATCAGATCTCCCCTCAACTTTTGATGTTCCACAGAAAACAACTCAAGTTTATCCAGCCTCTCATGATATCACATGCCCTCTAAACAGGCAGCATCCTGGTGAACAACTTCTGCACCCTCTCAAGCCTCAACATCCATAAGTCTTTTTAACCACCTTATCAACCTGTGGAGCCACTTTCAAGGAGCTATGAACTTGGATCCCAAGATCTCTCTGCTCAGCAACTCTGTTAACGATCTTGCCCTTAACGGTGTACTGTCTCCTTGCATTTGCCCTACTGAGATGCAACACCTCACATTTATCTGGGTTAAACTCCATCTGCCATTTCTCTGCCCATGTCTGCAAATGATCTCTGTTGTGCTATATTCTTTACCAGTCTTCTACACCATCTACTCCACCAGTCTTCATATCATCTGCTAATTTACTAACTCACCCACCTATATTTTCATCCGGGTTGTTTATATACATCACAAACACCAGAGGTCCCAGCGCATTGTGGTGTCCCTGCGGAATGCCACTAATTACAGACCTCCAGCTCAGGTAATTCCCTTCAACCACTACCTTCTGTCTTCCATAGACAAGCCAGTTCTGAATCCAAAGAGCTAATGTGCCACAGACTCCATGCATCTTCTGGATTCGCCTCCCATGAGGGACTTTCTCAAACACCTTACTAAAATCCATGTAGACAACATCCACTGCCCTATCCTCATCAATCTCTTACGTCACCTTGTCAAAAAACTCAAATCAAGTTGCTAAGGCACAAGTTGCCCTGCACCAAGCCATGCTGGCTTTCCCTAATTAGGCCACAAGATTCCTATCCATAAGAATTTTCTCCAGCAATTTCCCTACAACTGATGTGCTTCTCACCGGTCTATAGTTCCCAGAATTTCCCCTTATTCCATCTTAAATAGTGGTACAACATTAGCAACTCACTGGTCCTCCAGGACCTCACCCATGGCCAGAGAGGACACAGAGATTCTGGTCAATGGCCCAGCAATCTCGTCTCTTGCCTCCGTCAATAACCTGGGGTAAATCCCATCTGGTCCTTATCATCAGTTGCTTCTCATCAGTTGTATTTTATTTCTATATTCCTTTGTAAATGCCTGCAAGAAAATCTCAAGGCTGTATATGATAACATACAGTATACATGCATTTGATAATAAATTTGACTTTGACGGGAAGGATGTGTTGGAGCTGGGGAGAGACGGGATGAGATTCCTGGATTGGACGGTCTCAGTTTTGGGGAGATTGGGTGGGCTGGGCAAAGAAGGTTCAAAAGGTTGTACTGATAGAACTTCATGTGATCATGGGAGGCACAGAGATGATGAAAGTCTTTTTTTTTCCTCAAGGCTTGGGTATATTTAAAAAACAAGAGGTTCGCGGTGAGAGGAAAGAGGATTTCAGAGCCTGAGGTGGTGAGGCATAGATTAGAAACAGGCCCTTTGGACCACACAGGGTGCCTGCTTTCTGATCCCACTTTCCCGCATTAATTCCACATGCCTCAATGCACTACTCTTTCAAGTATCTCTGAAGTGTTGTTACTGTCGTGATGTCACTACCTCATCTGGCAACTCATTCCAAATGCTATCTACTCTCTGTGTGAAAGGAGTATCCCTCAGATTCCCTTTAAACCTCTGCCCCCTTATCTTAAACCCACATCATTACTATGGCAACCGGTCTCTGTCCACCCTCCTCTCTAAGCCTCCCCTAATTTTGTGTGGTTCTATCAGGCCACACCTCAGACTCCTTCAGTCCAGGAAAAAAAAAGACTCCTTCTGTGAGACGTAGAAGCAGAATTAGGTGATTTGGCACACTGAGTCCACCATTCCATCGTGGCTGATTTATTATCCCTCTCAACCCCATTCTCCTGCCTTCTCTCCATAACCTTTCACACCCTTACAAATCAAGAACCTATCAATCACCACTTTAAATATGCCCAATGACTTGGCGTTCACAGCCCTCTATGGCGATAAATTCCACAGATTCATCTCCCTCTGGCTAGAGAAATTTCTCCTCATCTTCGTTCGAAATGGATGTCCCTCTATTCTGAGGCTGTGCTCTCTGGTCCTAGACTCCCCCTCTCCACGTCCACTCTGTCTAGGTCTTTCAATAAGATGCCCCCTCATTCTTTGATTCTCCAGTGAGTACAGGCCCAGAGACATCAAGCAGTGCTCAAACATTAACCTTCTCATTCCCAAGATCATTCTTGTGAACCTCCTTTAGACCCTTTTCAATGCCAGTACATCCTTTCTCAAATAAGGTCCCCTACACTGTTTACAATACTCCATGTGTGGTCTGACCAAGCGTGACATCCTTCATTTTATATTCTAGGCCTTTCAAAATGAATGCTAGCATTGGGCGTTCTTGGGCAGGATCTGGTCCAGGTTGACGCGTGGCCAAGTGGTTAAGGCATCGGTCTAGTGATCTGAAGGTCACTATTTCGAACCTCAGCTGAGGCAGCGTGTTGTGTCCTTGAGCACTTAACCACACATTGCTCTGTGGTGCCGGTGCCAAGCTGTATTGGCCCTAGTGTCCTTCCCTTGGACAACATGGGTGGTGTGGAGAGGGGAGACTTGCAGCATGGGCAACTGCCGGTCTTCCATACAACCTTGCCCAGGCCTGCGCCCTGGAAACCTTCCAAGGCACAAATCCATGGTCTCACGAGACTAACAGATGCCTATTATTCTGGTCCAGGTGATTTATCTACCTTCAGACATTTCAGCTTCCCAAGCACCTTCTCCTTCGTAATAGTGACTGCACTCACTTCTTGTCCCAACACTCCAAAATTTCTGGCATGCATTTAATGATGCAAAATACTTATTAAGGTTGTCTGTCATCTCCTTGTCCCACATAACGACCTCTCCAGCAGTCTAATATCTACTCTTACCTCTCTTTATATCTGAAAAGCTTTTGGTATTGAACTATGGCATAGGTGTCCATACTATTCTGTGTTCTGATATGGTCTTACTGCGCGTAAATAGGATTGGTGCGGGCAAAGGGTCAGTATGGACATGGTGGGCTGAAGGGCCTGTTAAAGAAGCTGAATTCTTGAAAGATGAATTTCCCGGTGAGGAGATTGGGACTGCAGTAGGTCATTCAGCAGGGGGCCGAGGGGTGCCAGAGGAACAGGCTGACTGCATTGCCCTTTGCTTGTACTTGACAACAATAAGCTTTCTTCAGTAATATCTCTGTGGGAGGATAAGTGTTCCCAGCCCAGGTCTGCGGGTAAAGCGTTGGTCATCGTGTGCTGTTTGCGTAACTGCATTCATGTGAAGGCAGCACTGTGCTACAAAGCCTTCAAAGGGATTTCAGGATCTTGACATGTGCCAGCAATCTTGCTCACTGTGATGGTCAAATTAATTTACTGCGGCCTTCTTTGTTCCCTCACAAGTCTTTAGTGGAACCAGATGTTTTAGCATCAGTGGAGCCATTAGACTAAATTAACCTGTTTCATGTACTCAACAAAACGCAGAGCAAATGGCAGCTCAGATGTTTGGGGATCACTCGGTCCTTTTACTCACTCTTTGCTCTGCCTGGTGTTTGGCAGCAGGGGGGAAGGATTAGCTGAATGACATTGCCTGGGTTCTAACAGCCTGTATATGGCAGTGGTGATTTGAAAGGACCAGTTTATTATGATAACTGATCAGATCCCTCTGCTCCTCTGACTGAAAGGAAGGTCAGAACAGGGCTTAGCCACAGAAGAGCTGACTGTGGAATAATATAGCATGGAATCAGGCCATTTGGCCCAACACATCCATGCTGACCAAAAGGGCATCAGCTTGCATTTGGCCCACATCCCATTAAATCTCTCCTATCCATGTACCTGTCCAAGTAGCTTTCAAATATTGCTATTAAATGTAATTATCTCCTCCAAGAAGTTTCAAACATGAACAGTCTGTTGAAAACACACAATTTAGGGTACCCGGCTTTCATCGCAGGTGTCCTTACAGACCAGCAGTTAGTAGAGCTGCTGCCTCTCGGTTCTTGCTACTTGGGTTCAGTCCCAATCTCCGTTGCTGTCCGTGTGGAGTTTGCAGGTTCTCCCCGTGACCATGTGGGCTTTTCTCTGTGTCTTCCAGTTTACCCCACATCTCAAAATTTTAAAAATATATATATTCTTAAAATACAGCTTGATAGGCTAATTCGCTGCTGTAAATTTCACCTAATATAGGTGGGTGGTGGAATCTGAAGGTGGGGTGTGTGTGGAAATTGATGGTTTTGTATGGAGGATGTGGAAGCTTTAGAAAGGATGCAGAGGAGATTTACCAAGATGCTGCCTGAATTAGAGAGCATGTCTTATGAGGAAAGTTTGACCAAGCTCTTTGGAGGGAAGGGGGATAAGAGCTAACTCAATAGAGGTGTACAAGATAAGAGGCATAGATAGAGTGGACAAACAGAGACTTTCCCAGGGCAGAACTGGCTAATACAAGAGGGCATAATTTTAAGTTGATTGGAGGAAGGTATGAGGAGGTTGTCAGAGGTAGGGTTTTTTACACAGAGAGTGGTGGATGCTTGGAATGCACTGATGGGCGTGGTGGTAGAGTTAAGTTCAAGGTAAATTTTATTATCAAAGCACATATATGTCACCATATTCAGCCTTGAGATTCATTTTTCTGCAGGCATATTCAGCAACTCTTTAGAATACCAACTATAACAGGATCGATGAAAGATTGACCAGAATGCAGAAGACATCACACTGTGCAAATATAAATAAATTGCAATAAAAAACGAGAACAAGAGATAAGGAGATAAAGAGTCCTTAAAGTGAGATAATTGGTTGTAGGAACATTTCAGAAATGGGGCAAATGACAAGCGACAGGGTAGACGCAGATACATCAGGGACATTTAAGAGATGTTTAGATGGATGAAAGAAAAATGGAGAGCTATGTGGGAGGAAGGGTTAGATTGATCTTGGAACAGGTTAAGGAGTTGTCACAACATCATGGGCCGAAGGGCATAAACGGTGCTGTAATGTTCAATGTACAGGGGAATACATTGTAAGCCTGCATGGAACGGCCTCCACTGTCATGAGAAAATACGTAGAAAATGCAATGAGTTACTCTAAAGAAAATCTCAGCCACAGATATCTTGCTCTGACTGTTCAATCCAGGTCTGTTCTCTGTTCTCTCCCAATTTTCTTTCTGACCATTTATCTGCTTTGTCTATTCCTATGGTTCAGCCTTTTGTCCTCTCACACACAGGAGGCAGGTGTCAACCAGCAGGCCCAATATTGATTGGCCAACCCTAATTGTCTTTGAGAAGGTAACTGTAAACTGCCTCTTAAGCATCATCTGGTAAAGGTGTTTGAACCATGCAGTAATATATGAATGAGTTTTAAAATTTGATTTTCAAAATTTAAGTTTATTTATCACATCTATACCAAAACGTATATTCAGTGGCCACTTTATTAGGTACACCTGTACACCTGCTCGTTAATGCAAATATCTAATCAGCCAGTTGTGCGGCAACAACTCAATGCATAAAGCATGCAGACAAGATCATGAGGTTCAGTTCAAACCAAATATCAGAATGAGGAAGAAATGTGAACTGTGAATTTGACCATCGAATGATCGTTGGTGCCTGATGGAGTGGTTTGAGTATCTTACACGTGCCCATCAGTCTCTAGAGTTTACCGAGAATGGTCCAAAAAACAAAAAAATAATCCAGTGAGCAATGGTCCTTTGGGTGAAAATGCCTTGTTAAGGAGAGAAGTCAGAGGAGAATGGTTAGACTTGTTCAAACTGAAGGGAAGGCTATAGCCCTTCATCCTTCACTTTCTCCCATGATCCCATCTCCCCTCCTATTAAGTTTCTTCTTCTCCAGCCCTTTGCCTTTTCCACCTACCACCTCCCAGCTTCTTACTTCATCCCCACTCCCCCACCCACCTGGCTTCACCTATCGCCTTCGAGCTTGTCGTCCTTCCCCTCTCCCCTCATTTTCACTCTGGTATCATCCCCCTTCCTTTCCAGGTCTGATAAAGAGTCCTGGCCCAAAACATCGACAGTTTATTCTTTGCCACTGAGTTCCTCTAGCATTTTGTGTGAATAACTCAAATAGCCGTGTGATACAGCAGTGTTGTGCAGAAGAGCATCTCTAAATGAAATGGATGGGCTACAGCAGCAGAAAACCACACTGGGTTCCACTCCTGTACCTAGAGTGTACAATGAAATGTGTCATCTGCACTAAACTTGAAACTGTTTGAACAATGCTGTAAGGTGGAGCTGAATTTCTCTTGTGGAGAAGTTTTGAGCAGGAACTCCTCTGAGGAATTAGGTGGCTGACTGAGTAAGTTACAGCCAGAGTGTGGAAGGGCTAAAGAGAAGATCTTTCCCTTTATGGCCTCATTTTGTCCAATACTTGCTGAAAAACTGGCAATTCTGGATTTACAATTCCCGCAATACTGATTGGAGGAAATATCACTTGCTCCGTTCCCCCCCCCCAACACTATTAATGGGAGTGTCATGCCGAAGGGCAAGGCTGGAGCAGATTGTTGGAATTAGCTTGGCTTTCCTTTCTCCAGCTGGCGAATGACCCCAGCGGCAGGAAAGGGCAGGGGGCTGGAATGCCATCCCACATCCAGCCCTCCTTTGCATACACACAGCCCACCATAGTGTAGCTCCATTCCTGCTCAAAGTGTTTAAAACAATGCGTGATCTGATACCTGCTGCGTTATTTGCTCTTTGCCAAAATAAAGAGGGGCCCTCTGTTACATCCAGTGAGTACAATATGTGGCTGACTCGATCAGGTCCTCCCCAAATGAACACTCGACTTATACAGCCAAAAGTCTATATTCTCTCCTCTTCCCCTTTCCAGCATGTAGATGAGCACTTGGGAGACCAGTAGGGGGAATTTGCTGGCTGCTGTGTGGGTGCAGGCATCTTCTGACTTGTGGAAACACACACAAAATGCTGGAGGAATTCAGCAGTTCAGGCAGAATCTGTGGTGAGGAATAAACAGCAGCATCATACAGCCCAGGTGAAGGGTCTGGGCCTGAAACGTCAACTGTTTATTCCCCTCCATAGATGCTACCTGACCTGCTGAGTTCCTCCAGCATTTTGTGTGTGTTGCACTGGATGTTCAGTGTCTGCAGAATCTCTTGTATTTATGATTTTCTGCCCTGTGGGCACTTGATTTGCTCCAACCATATCAGTGCAATGGCTAAGAAAACATATCAACACCTCTCTTAGCCCCCTTCCTTTCCAGTCCTGATAAGGGTCTTGGCCCGAAACTTTGAGTGTTAACTCCCCTCCGTAGATGCTTCTTGGCTTGCTGAGTTTCATCCAACATTTTGTATGTGTTGCTAAGGAAATTTGTCATGTCCCTTTGACCCTCACCGGTTCTGATAGATGCACCACAGAAAGGATTCAATCTGGATGCATATCGTTTTGGTGTGGCAACTGTTCTGCCCGAGGCTGAAAGAAAGTGCAGAGAGTTGTGAACGCACTCAGTACATCACAGGAACCAGCCTCCCCTCTCTGGACTCTGTCCACACTTTCAGCTCAGTAAAGCAGCCAGCATAATCAAAGACCCCACCCACCCCAGATATTCTCTCTCCTTCCCCTTTCCAACGGGCAGAAGCTACAAAAGCCTGAAAGCACATACACCACAAGGCTCACGAACATTTTATGTTCCACTTTGCACTAAAATAGAATTTGTTTTTATTTGTTCCAATTGTGTCCTTTCTTGGAAAATTGTTTAATTTTTTTTTGTCAGCAGTCCTGCTTATTTGATGCTATGTGCCTGTGATGCTAGTGCAAATGTTTTTCATTACACTTGCACAAACTTGTGCTTAAGAAAATAAACTTGATTTTGGATAGAGAAGGTATGGACACATGTGGAGCAAAATGAGACAAATGAGGCAAAACTTTGCCTGCGAACCTGCTGGGGTCGTCCGTTGTATCCGGTGCTCCTGATGCAGCCTCCTCTATATTGGTAAGAGCCATCGTAATTTGGGGGACTGCTTCGTCGAGCACCTCCGCTCCATGCGCCAAAAACAGAACTTCCTGGTGGCCAAACATTTCTGTTCTGATTCTCATTCCCGTTCCAACTTGTGCCACGAAGGGGCCACCCTCAGGGTGGAGAAGCAACACCTTATGTTCTGTCAGAGTAGCCTTCAACCTGATGGCATGAATAACGACTTCTCCTGGTAAAAAAACATTTCCTCCCCCTCTCCTCTTCTATTCCCTACTCTGGCCTCTTACATCTGCTCACCTGCCTCTCACTTCCCCCGGGTTCCCTCCTCTTTCCCTTTCTCCTATGGTTCACTCCTCTCGCCTATCAGATTCTTTCCTCTCTGCCCTTTTATTTTTCCCACCTACCTGGCTCTATCCTCCTCCCCCTCCCCCAACCTTCTTATTCTGGCGACTTCCCCCTTCCTTTCCGGTCATGGTGAATGGTTTCATCCTGAAACGCCAACTATCTATTCCATACATGCTGCCTGACCTGCAGAGTTTCTCCAGCATTTGTGTTTGCTGCTTTGGATTTCCAGCATCTGCTGACTCTCTCATGTTTATGAGACTAGTTTAGATGGTATCTGGGTTAGAATGGGCCAAAGGGCCTGTATCCATTCTGTATGACTGTACAGTCCTGCTGAGTCACATCCTACAGCACTCAGCACTCAGGAATGCAGGTTTGTCTCTCCGTGTGCCTTTCCTTCAGTTTGGCTAATGTGTCTGTGAATAATGACCGGCCCAGTGGCTGAGGGGTAGAAGCCTGGAGTCCTGTCTAGGAGTAGGAGGACTGTGTGTGTGTGTGTGTGTGGAATAGAGGAAGGGGGCGTGTTTAGTTGTTGTTGCGTTGTTTCTTGTGATCTGCTTCGTTGTGTTCTGTGTTGGTCTGTCAAGCAGTATGGGCCTACTCTGTTGGTGCTGGAACGTGGGTGCTTGGGTGTGTTGGGTGTTAATGCAAGCAGCGCTTTTCACTTTGATGCACATGTGGTAAATACGTCTGTCTCTGAGAGGATACACTCCAGGCTGAGCAATCGGCAGGTCAGGGATACAGCCATGGAAGACCAGCTGAAGTTGGGAAAGGAAGTCCAGAGGGTCAGCAGGGGTAGGGACCTGAGGAAGGGCTGTGGTCACCCATTCCAATTCGACTTCCCATTCCCATTCCCATTCTGATATGTCTGTCCATGGCCTCCTCTATTGACACTGTGAGGCCAGACTCAGGTTGGAGGAGCAACACCTTATATTCCGTCTAGGTAGCCTCCAGCCTGATGGCATGAACATTGACTTCTCCAGCTTCTGGTAATTTCTCCTCCGTCACCCTTCCTTTTTTTCCATTCCCATTCTGGTTCCCCTTTCATCCCTTCTCATCTCCTCTTTCCCCCTGTTGGGTAGAAGATGCAAACTTAAAGGAATTCTCTAACCTGACATTGATTTCTCTAACTTCTGGTAATTTCTTTCCCCTCTCCTTTCTCTCTTTTTTCATTCCCAATTCTGGTTCCTCTTTCACTCCTTCTCTTCACTTGCCCATCACTTCCCAGTCGTTCCCCTCTTACTTCCCAAACTTCCATAGTCCTCTCCTATCAGATTCCTTCTTCTTCAGCCCTTTACCTCTTCCACCTATCATCAGCCAGCTTCTTACTTCATCTCTCCCTCTCCCACCTTTCCCCTCACCTGGTCTCACCTATCACCTGTCAGCTTGAACTCCATCCCCTCCATCCCCACCTTCTTATTCTGCCTTCTGCCTCTTCCATTCCAGTCCTGAAGAAGGGTCTTGGCTGGACATTTTGACTATTTATTCCCCTCCGTGGATGCTGTCTGATTTGTTGAGTCCATCTACCATTTTATGAGTTGTGTGCTGAGGGATTCCTGGATCAGGTACTGAGAGGCATTAACGGGGATTAGCAAGAGCATGCACCTTCCTCCAACCAGTCATCATTAGTGATCCCTGCACCGAGGCACTTAAACTGCCCCTATTTTCCACTGCCTTGGTAGAGCAGCCAACATAATCAATGTCCCCTCCCACCCTGCTCAATCTATGTTTCAATGACGCAAAATGCTTGTGAACTCTCACCGATAGGCTGAAGGACATTTTCTATCCCATTGTTCTAAGACCTTGAATGGACCTCTTCATTTCTCAATCTACCTCATCGTGGCCCTTGCATTTTCATTGTTGGCCATCAATGCACTTTATAACTGTAACAGCAGAACCTGCCTTCTGATTTGTTACCCTTTGGACCACCTCAATGTATTAACACATGGAATGATTTGATTGGAAGGATCACGAACAAAACAAGCTTACTGTTGTATCTTGGTACATGTGACCAAAATAAGCCAGCTACCAAATTGCCAAAAGCAGTCATTAAAAACAAATTAAATTACTAAGAAAATCTCTGCTGAATGAATATTGGGGATCGGGACCATCATAGGAAGGAAGTGGAAGGTTTAGAGAGGGTGCAGACATGATTTACCTGGATTACAGAGATCATGTCTTATGAGAAAGGTTGAGTGAACTAGGGCTTTTTTCTTTGGAGCAAAGTGGGATGAGAGACCTTCTATTGGTTGGGGTTGACCAGGGATGTTACATCCCAGCTGTCTGTGTGATATGAAATCCAGTACGCAAGCCAGGGCAGTGCGATATGGAGAGCGAATTGTTGCCCGTGCCACAGGCCCTCTCCACGCAGCAGAGACTAATACAGTTTAGCACTAGCGGCACTGCAGGAATTGTCAGTCAGTGCTGAACTCAACATAGGACTACCTTAAGGACTGCAGCTCCGAATTTTTCCTCAGGGTTTACTCCCAAAGCCTTCCCCATGAGTGGGTATAGTGGCAAAGCAGCAGAGGTTTTCCCTCCTCTAGATGAACTGCCAACCGTGGCTGACATGCCTATCAGCCTGAGGTGACTGTTTTTAAGGCACCAGTAACCTGCTTTTGCCACTTCTGTCAGTAGAAATGGTTCCGCTAGGCTTGGTAATTAAACCACATGTGAAGGCCAGGAGCTAGACTTGCTTTTCAGAGGCTATTTGAGATGTACACCATTGGGAGCATTTAATAGGTAGTGGGAGATGACTTGACAAAGGTGTATAAGATGAACGGAAGCAGTGATAGAGATTCATATTGTACAGACAGCACTTTTTTCCCAGGACGGCAATTACTGGAACAAGAGGGCATAATTTTAAAGAGATTTGGGGGAATGTCATGGGTAGTTTTTTTTTTACACAGGGAATACTAAGTGTGTGGAACAGACTACCAGGGGTCATGGTAGAGGCAGGTGCATTAGGGAGATTTAAGAGACTGCTACGTAGGCACATGAATGAAGAAAAAAATGGAGAGCTATGTGGGAGTAAACAACAGGAATTCTGCAGATGCTGGAAATTCAAGCAACACACATAAAAGTTGCTGGTGAACACAGCAGGCCAGGCAGCATCTCTAGGAAGAGGTACAATCGACGTTTCAGGCCGAGACCCTTCGTCAGGACTAACTGAAGGAAGAGCTAGTAAGAGATTTGAAAGTTGGAGGGGGAGGGTGAGATCCAAAATGATAGGAGAAGACAGGAGAGGGAGGGATGGAGCCAAGAGCTGGACAGGTGATTGGCAAAAGGGATATGAGAGGATCATGGGACAGGAGGCCCAGGGAGAAGGAAAAGGGGGAGGGGGGGAAAAACCCAGAGGATGGGCAAGGGGTATAGTCAGAGGGACAGAGGGAGAAAAAGGAGAGAGAGAGAAAGAATGTGTGTATATAAATAAATAACGGATGGGGTACAAGGCGGAGGTGGGGCATTAGCGGAAGTTAGAGAAGTCAATGTTCATGCCATCAGGTTGGAAGCTACCCAGACAGAATATAAGGTGTTGTTCCTCCAACCTGAGTGTGGCTTCATCTTGACAGTAGAGGAGGCCATGGATAGACATGTCAGAATGGGAATGGGATGTGGAATTAAAATGTGTGGCCACTGGGAGATTCTGCTTTCTCTGGCGGACAGAGCGTAGGTGTTCAGCAAAACGATCTCCCAGTCTGTATCGAGCTATGTGGGAGAGAAGGTTAGATTGATCCAGGGTTAAGAGTTTTGGAAAACATCATGGGATGGAAGGACAGTACCATGCTGTAGGGTTCTATGTTCTATGTTACTAGGACCTTCTCAGGATTCATGGTTGGGTTTTGAGAGGACTGCAGGACTTAGGCTATTTTTATTCATTAATATCTCACTAACTGGATTATCTGAAGTGACAAGATGTGGTAACCTCCTCTGGTGCCCATCACTTCACTGGGGTTAACTCAGGTTGCAAGGCAATGGTTGCAGACCTGGATCCAAGCTCCTAGTGAACTCCACCATCTGCCTAATTGAACACGCCATCTTCAGCCCCTAATACATCACTCACTCAGTAACTGTTGGGTGTAATTTGAAAACTAGAGGCATCCTGTGTAGCATTTTCTGACTTTCTGCACTTCTCACTGCCTCAGTAAAACAGCCAACATAATTAAATACTGTAAGACATAGGAGAAAGATTAGGCCATTTGGCTCATCGTGGGCTGTGTCCTCTGGTCTTGGATTCCCCCACCATAGGAAACATTCTCTCCACATCCACTCTATTGAGGCCTTTCACCACTCGATAGGTTTCAATCAACCCCCTCATTCTTCTAAATTCCAGTAAGTTCAGACCCACAGCCATCAAATGCTCCTCGTATGACAAGCCTTTCAAATTGGAATTACTTTTGTGAACCTCCTTTGAACCCTGTCCAATGTCAGCACATCCTTTCTTAGATAAAGGGTCCAGAACTGTTCACAACATTCCAAGTGACCCCATTCACAGCAAATATTCTCTCTTCTCTCCCCCTCCCACCAGGCACAAGATACAAAAGGCTGAAAGCAGGTAGTACCAGACTCAAGGGTAGCTTCTACCCTGCTGTATAAGGCCATTCAGTGCTCCCATAGTACGATGAGATAGGCTCCTGACCTCCCAATCTGCCTCCTGAATTCCATGTTCGCATCTGCGGAAAATGGTCACCTACTAATAGTCATGTCTGCTGGGCAAATCCCACAAATTGGTTAGTACACACTCCAAGAGGCTTAATATGTGAGTAAATGCCCTGATTAAGACATACTGTCTCATCCTATCAGACGCTCCCTTTGGGCTACACTACTTGGCGTCATCTTTTCTCTTACTGAAAACTAGCTTGCAAGTCTCTCTGTCCCATCTTTGACAAAGGCCCAAAACTGTTCACAATATTCCAAGTGACCCCATTCGCACCAAATATTCTCTCTTCTCTCCCCCTCCCACCAGGCACAAGATACAAGCAACTGGAAATGTTGTATGTTTCTTTCCACAGCTGCTGCTGAGTTGTTTTCCCAGCATTTCCTGTTTTCAGAACACTGAACATAGATCAGTAAAGACCCATGACACGGTGCTGACCTTTTCACCTTCAATGTAAAACTTTCTCCCACATAGCCTTCCATTGTTCTATCATCCATCTGCTTATCAATGAGTCTCTTAATTGTCCCAAATGTATCTGCCTCCACCACCCCCATCTGCCCCCTAGCAGCGCATTCCACACGCCTAAACTTACCCCTGACATCCTTCCTATACTTTCCTCCAATCACCTTAAAATTATGCCCTCACGTATTGGCCATTTCTGCCCTGGGTAAAAGTCTCTGGCTATATACTTACCCTACGGTCCTTCTCATCTTGTACATTTCTATCAAGTTACCCCTCATCCTCCTTAGTGCTGAAGAGGAAAGCCCTAACTCACTCAACCTCTCCTCATTAGAAATGTTCTCTAATTCAGGCAGCATCCTGGTAAATCTCCTCTGCACTCTCTCTAAAAGCTTCCACCTCCTTCCTATAATAAGGTGACCAGAACTGAGCACAATATTCCAAGTGTGGTCTGACCAGAGATTTATAGAGCTCTTGAACTCAGTCCCAATTAATGAAGGCCAACACACCATGCACCTTCTTAACAATCCTATCAACTTGTGCAACAACCTGGAGGGATCAAATTTTATTTCAGAATTTCAGCATCTGCCTTGTTATTATTTCATTATCATAACTAAAACTTAAACTGAGATAAGCAAAAAATATATACATTTGCCAGTTAATAATTTTATTGAAAGACAAAATAGATGATAAATGATGCCTTCTTTTCACATTGAACATAGGTCCCTTAGAAACACATTGTCTCACAGTAGTGCACCTTCAATCATGTAAAACAATTAAGTCTTATTTCTTAAGCATTAAACACAGACAATAAATACTGTACAAGAAACTCACAATTACAGTAAGCTATTAAGTTCTTACATTATGCACAAGATTCCTTTATACAGAGAGATAATCGCAGCAACTTGTTTGCAGGTAATCTTGAGAACAGTGGGATCTCATTTTGAAATGTGACAAGAAAATATAATGGAAGAAATCTCAGTAAAGTGCCTCAGATTTGGAGCAAGAATCTGTATGTTACTCCAAAATGTTATACGAGCTAAACTTCTTAGCGCCCTGATTTTTGTTTCCAAGGTGTGGTGGACCTGTGTCAATGTACATAAGGTCCCTTGGATACATAAAGCATTCTGCTATTGCTCCCTCACAAGTCAATGCGTTTGGTGTGATGTCATGCATTTTGGCTGAATGGATTGCCATCCCTTCAACTGTCCACATCGCAGGGAAGGGGTCACCAGATCGGGAAATCACCACTTTTCTGGTCTGGTTGACACTGATAGCAGTGTACAGGGTGCCCTAGCCTTTATAATGAAGTCAACCTAAGGAAGTGGTAGAAACGTTAGGTGCAGGATCAGCAAACATGGTCACTTCATGTCCATCCAAGGATTCTCAGTGAGCAAAATCCCAGTGACTGTATCGGTCAGACAGCCCAAGAGGTCACAAAGACAGAGAGAGAGAGAGAGAGAAAGAAGAGGGAAGAGGACAGAGAGGAGCCAGAGAGAGAGAGTGAGAGAGACAAAGAGAGGGAAAAAGCTAGAGAGACAGAAAGAGGATGATAGAAGGGGGGGGGTGAAATAGACAGACGGATGAACAGACCAACCGATGCTAGAGTGGTCCAGTGAGATCCTCTTGTTGCCTATGAAGTGAACCCAACTATCGCCCTGCGTATAACTGAACCAACAGGGCACAGAAGGGCTTCACTGATGGAAGGAAGTGTCCTTTACAATTCCACACAATGTTCCATAGCCTATTCGGATCAGCGTCCTGAGGCAGGCCTGGGGTTTACCCACTTCAGTCCCACCCTCCCACTCTCCTCCTGCCACCTCTTCAACAATACAACAGCACCGAAGCTCAGGGAACAAGTCATTAGACACACACTGCTTCAACACTGATAACAGGAAGCCAGGGCTCAGTCTCGTGGAGGTATTCAAGCTAAACCCCCACAAATGGTGTTGCTGAATTCTTTAAAGTAATTTCTTCCAGTCCTTTGTCAAATCAACCTTGAAATAACTGGAAGCCAAATCCAGTTAAAATGCCTCCAATGAAGAGGCGATGTTGCATCCTGTTCTGTGTGACAAAATGCCAGCAGCTGAGATTGATGGATGATGTTTAAGATATACACCACCAGCTCCTGTGACACTTTGATCACATTCATTTAATACAACACCAGAGTTTATGGCAGTGGATGTGGAAGGAGACTTCATCATGGCTAGAGGAGGGATGTTTGACTTCTGCTAATGATTTATAAATGATCAGGTCCCATCTCCCATTTCCAGAGCCACAACAGGGCATAGGTTGGTCCTGTTCTACTGGGTATACTATGTTGGCATAGCAACATTTGCAGGCTCTCCCCAGCACACCATTGCACTGTGTTGGTTGATAACACAAGTGACACATTTCACCATATGCACTGATGTACATGTGGCAAATAGCAGTAATCTTTTTAAAAAAAATTAGCCCAGACCTTCCTGAATGCTCTGAAGGTCACTATGACCCTCTCTCCTCCCCTCACCTGTTAGACGCCTTACAACAACAGGGTGGGGATGTGGTGGTCTGATATACTGATGCCATCACAGTAGTTTTGGTGGGCATTTGGTGTGAACATTGGAAAATGATGACCTTCATCAACTAAAATTACCTCACCTACCTTCAAATCCGCGTGGTCTCCTTGGAACAGCTTCCAGTCGCTCAAGCACTGATAGAATTCTAGTAACATTGTAAGTGTTACATGCAAGATGTTTTGGAAAATACACCCTTACACAGTCTTCCAGTACCCTGGGCAAAGTCGCATGGACTCAGAGATTTGAAATGTTGAATCTCAGTAGAAAGGTCTTTCTGAAGGGATTGGCAACATGGTCTTGAGGTGTTTCTCATGCTCCAGACAACTGTACCAAGGATACGGTGCCAGAACACCACAGTGAAGAGATTTACATGAAGATTAATTTCCAACACCAAGGTATTTAAACACAAGAAACTCTCGACCCAGGATTCTGCCTTCTGCCCCTTTCCTTTCCAGTCCCAATGAAGGGTCCTGGCCATAAATGTCAAATGTCTATTCTCCTCCATAGATACCACTGACTGGCTTAGTGCCTCCAGTCCCCAGCATTTTGTGTGTGTGTGTGTGTGTGTGTGTGTGTGTTGCCCAGGATTTCTAGCATCTGCAGAATCTCGTATCATAGAATATAATTTAATATCCATTTTTGAGACTGTGATGGTGAGCCATTGCCCACATTATAGTGAAGGCACCTTCATAGTGTTAGGTGAGGAGATCCAGGACTTTGTTCCAGTGATGATCATGGAACAAGGAACCTGTGGCTAGTGATATTCCTTGGGCTTTCTGTCTTTAACCTTCCAGTTGCAAGTGGCCAAGTTTTTGGGAGATGATGCTGTAAATGATAGAGGGTGTGCGTAGTTAATGGGAATTCAATCAAGCTTGTTGCTCTGTCCTTGACCTTAACCTCTTTAGTGTTTCTGATTGACAAAGGAAAGATTAGATAGGCTGCGTAGTTTTTCCGGAAGCAGAGGGGTAATGATTTGATAGAAATATTTATTCAAAATTATCAAGGGGATTGTATTGGGTAAGTAGAATCATCTGTCTAAACTAAAAAGGTATAAGGTGAGCAACTCTCAAAAAGGTGGTCAGGCATCATCTATGTCAAATAATCAACCTGAAACACTGACTGTTTAATTCCCCTCCATTGATGCTGCCTTACCTGCTGAGTTCCTCCATTTAGTGTCAGTCACTCAAGGTTTCTATTATCTGCACAATCTCCTATGGGAGCCTTTAGAAAGGATCTGCTGGGTGATATTTTCCACACAGAGATCTGGTACGCTCTGCCTGAGGAGGTGTTGGAGGAAGGTGCCCTCATAATATTGAAGAAGGACTGAGACAAGCACCTGACCTACCAAGGCATTGAGACTACATACCCTAATGGGGAGAATGGGACTAGTATAGTAGTATGGGTGTGGGGTGTATGGGGTGTCAGGGAGGGGTAGCACCTCTGGTGGGGTAACATGTCGCGTCCTTTTCAGGGCGGTTAGTCCACCTTTGGTCCCCACCTGGCACTCAGCTCTCACCTGTGACTCCCCGTAGCTGTTTGCATGTGACAGCGGCCACATCCCGGGCAACGGCTTCGACAAGCCGGCTAAACCAGGTGAGGGTAGCCGACGGGTCTCAAACCCTCGGTGTGGTAGGGAGTTGTCTATCCCAGCATGTGAAGACAGACTCCGGCGGATTGAGTGGACGAGACCTATGGAAGGTCCAACGGTCAAGAAGGCGGTCTCTGCAAGCGTCGTGGAACGTGTAGAACAGGACAAGACACAGAAGACGTCCTGGTCATCCACTGCGTCTAGTCCCATCTCCAGCCGTCTAGACTCTGTCTTGCCACCGGATCCAGATGGGATTTGGGAAGAGAGAGCGAGGCCGACGCTGCGCAACTCTCCCTCACTTAAATCCAAATCACGCGCTAGTCTCCACACCATCATAATGGTGTCGAGGTCCTCATCGACGTCAACGATGGACGAACAACCGTGGGTGTGGGGGGCTGTGTGGCCTGATTCTCTGCTGTACAACTCTCTGTGACTCTTTTTAATGGAATGGCTGCCAGACGATCTGCCAGCACTTGCATGTTGGAGGTTGGTTGTGGGTGCAGGGAGGGATTCAGTGATGGGGAGGTGGGCCGATTATCCAAGAGGCAACTCCTCGAAGAGCTCAGCTCTCCCTCTCTGCAGCTTGGATCACACGCAGCTACCCAGAGTGGAGCCTGAACAATGGCCCTCCGACACAGTCAGGACCCTCAAGTGAACTGTAATTTCCAGAATTACACTCCATGTCTCATTTTGTGCTCACCACAGTTCACATTTATACGAGACTATCAAAATTAGCTTCATTTGTCGTTTGTACATCAAAGCAGGCAGTGAAATACGTTGTCTTGTGTCAAATCAAATCAGTGAGGGATGTGCATACTTCTGGCACCAACATACTCACTAACCCTGGCCTGTATGTGTTTGAAATGTGGGAGGAAATTGGAGCACCCGGGGTGAACGTACAAACTCCTAACAGGCAGCAGAAGGTATCAAACCGGTGCTGTAAAGAGTTGCACTAGCCACTACGCTAGTGTGTGTCCCCTTTGAATTTAGATATAAAAACAAAACCTCCTTTACTTTGAAACCAATGCATTCAGAAATATATTTTCATGTTAGGAATGTATGAAATGAATAAAGTCCTTGCAGGTGCTGGGAGGGTTGACACTGGGAGACAGGAGGATCAGGGGCTGAGGACTGAGGTGAAGAAAGATTTGAGGGTTGTGAATGTGAGGGCCTCTTCTACCAGGAGAGCAGTGGCTGTTTGCACTTTAGAACATTCAGATCTGTCACTGGCACATTGTTGGATGGCCAGAGAGAGTGGCACGGGGGAAGTAGAACTGAGACTGTGGGCAGCATGGTAGTGTAGCGGTTAGCATAACACTACTACCGCGACAGTGACCTGGGTTCACTTCCTGCAGCTGTCTGTAAGGAGTTTGTACGTTCTCCCCGGGACCGTGTGGGTTTTCCTCTGGGCGTTCTGGTTTCCTCCCACGTTCCAAAGATGTACGGGTTATGGTTAGCGAAGTGATCTAGGGCTTTCCTCATAAAGGCTGATTTATACTTCTCGACGCCGTAGGTACGGTGTCGCCGCAACCTATACACAGAGCCTACACAGATCCCTACGCCGTAGCCTGACGCGCACCTCTCCCAAAATGTAACCGCACGTCGCGGCAACACGGACCACAACAGCGGTGATTGGTTCACTTGGTAGCATCGCATTTCCTCCTACACTGCAATAGCTTCCCATTGGCCGTCTGAAGGGCAGGGAAGGAACTCTGGCTGCAATACTTTCCATAAAGCTTTACAGACCTCTGGAATTATGGAGGACACATTTCGCTTTTACGAAAAAAGACGCTTGCTTTAAACTTGTTTACCCTGAGAACGACCACGATGACCATGAAGCATTGCACGGGCAGGTGTGTGCGCATGCGTGACATGCCCGAATTGCAGAGCGACGCAGACACACCAACGCACAAGTATAAATGCTCGTAACGTGCGTAGGCTACGGCGTCGAGTTGACGCACAAGTATAAATCAGCCTTTAGACATGCTCCCTAGTCCAGGGAGCATCCTGGTAAATCTCCTCTGCACCCTCTCTAAAGCTTCCACATCCTTCCTATTACGGTCCTGATCCCAGTGTTCATTCAGAAGGGATTTTCTTAAGCTTTAATTTTTACCCTCTCTAATGCTTCCACATCCTTCTTACAATGAGGTGACCAGAACTGAACACAATACTCCAACCAGCAACCTAAGGAAGGATGATTATATTTGCTCTGCAGTCCTCTGCTCTGCCAGCTGAGCTATTGAATGAAAGCCAAAGGAACAATTGGATTCACGGATGCTCAAGAGGCCAGAAAAAGGAGCAGTTACTCCCTTGATTTGTTCCCTGGAAACTGGACATAAACAAAAAAACAAGTTGAAATTCTGGAAGTCAGATTTTCCTTTGACTTTCGGCCCTGGCTTGGCAGAGTTAGATGGTTCGCTGAACTGAGGTAAATTAACCAGCGGTAAATGGCAGTTGTGTGCAGGGGTTTATGGACAGGGGCCTGTTGTTCCTCAGGCTTGGTTGCACAATTATGAGAATTATAGACAGTGAACTCTGCTTTGAAAGGATGGCCATGTTGACTAGTCTGAGTCAGCAAGCAGCCATTATGGCAAAAGGCAGCTGCAGCAAGATGGATCTGTCACAATATCAGATGTCCCAAAGCAAGTTACATTCAGTAGAATACTTTTAAAGCTGTAATGTAGGGATTTCAGCCGACATCTACAGATGTTTACAGAGCTATTGTGTAATAATGAGCTCCCTCAAGATGCTCCCCCACCGAGGCACATCCCTCTTCCTCAACCATCCACCCTCCAGTGAGATTCGCTTTAAATCCTGCGGCGATGCAAAGGGAGAGTCGCGGGTTTGAGCGATGCCGAAGATCCCGCAGATTATTCCTCCAGAAGTCTGGTGTGAAGTGGGTCCGGGAAAGCCAAGGAGATGGGATCTTGGTGAAGATGAGATGGGCACCTTTTGGGTCTCGGAGCTGCTGGGAAAATGGGCAAAGCGATCCGACTGTGCAATCCCAACAATGTTACTGAGTGTGAACCATGGAACTTCCCGCTGTACCACACAAGGGCTGTGAATAAAACGCAGGGAAGTCACAACGGTGACATATCTCAGTTTATCCTCTTGTGCTCAACACTTGTTGCAGAAATGGTCCCTTTCTTTGGATGAACACATAGTTATATGCAAATATATATATTTTTTAATGTTAGCACCAGCCCGGTACTGTTTCTAATCAATATTGATGGCTGCCAGGTAAAAGCTGGCTGATATTACCAGATGTGAGGTGGTTTGTCATCAATGAAAAACATCCATTTTTGCAATTATTTTTCTCAATACTCTTTTGCTTCCTTGAGCTGAGCCATAAAGTCGTCTTCCAAGGGGTTTTCCGAACAGTTCAGGCCGTTATTGGGCGGGCGCACCGCGTTATAGCGGCTCCAGTCCCCTTTGCACAGAATCCACGGCAGCACGTCCACCTTGTAGTGCAGCTCGGGCGAGAACTCCGTGCTGATCAGGTTGGGGGCCCCCGCGCCCTTCCCCCGGGTTATCAGCCGCATCTGGTCGTCATAGCAACAGTGCTGAGCGGCCAGGGTGGCACTGTCGAAGGAGAGCATGGAGCGGATGCAGAACTTGGAGGTGGGCTTGTAGATGTCGAGACGCTCCTTGGGTCCGCTGGCATCGCGCCAGCGGTAGAACCTGCCCTTGCCGGCTTCGCGGACGCTGACGATGCTGTACACGGCCTCGGTGGGGTAGGTGCAGGGGCAGCTGGGCAGATCAGTCAGCGCCTTCGTCAGGTACTTCTTCAGGAACTCACTCTTGCAGTTCAACCACTTCTCGCAACTGTCCACCTCTGAGGGACGAAAGTCAATTGAATAAAAACACAACATAGGGTGAAGCAAAGACCAGTCAGCATCCTTGGAGAGAGAAACAGCGTTAATATTTTAGGCCCGTCAGAAATGGGGAACATAGAGATAACAAGAGAAGCGCAAGCGGGACTCCACGCGTCAAGCAGCGTGAAGGTCTAAGAAAGATTTATTATCAAAGTCTGTACATATCACCATACACCTTGAGATTAATTTTCTTGTAGGCATTTACAAGGACATAAAGGAATAAAATAGAATTTATGAAAAGTTATGTCTAAACAAGGACTAACACACAGCGAGAGTTATGGAGGGTTGAGTTGCGGGTCAAAGAGACTAGACAGTTCAGCATGGACTAGAAGGGACAACGGGGCTATTCCTATGCTGAAGTGCTCTATGACTCGAAAACAACCAAATTATAAGAATAATAAAAATACTGAGAACATCAGCTGTAAAGAGCCATTGAAAGTGAGTCTATAGGTTGTGTGGAGGGGGAAGGAATTGTCAGTGTTTTGACTGGAAGCTTGATGGAGTGTTTTGACCCGAAATGCAGACAATTCTTTCTTTCCGCAGATGCTGCTTGAGCTGCTGAGTTCCTCCAGGCTGGTTGTATGTCGCTCAAGATTCCAGCATCTGCATCCCCTTGTGCCTCTGAGGCTCTGGAGAAATAACCCGACTTTGTCCAGCTCACACCCTCTATTCCAGGCAGCGACCCGGTAAACCTCTTCTCTACCCTTCTCAAAGCTTCCACATCCTCCCTATAATGGGACAGCCAGAACTGCACACAATACTCCAAGTGCAACATAACCAAAGTTATTATCTAGCTGCAAGCTGACTTCCTCACTCTTTGAGACATGACAGTCTGTAGATGCTGAACTCTGGATCAAACAAAACTGCCTGATAGATAGATTCATTGGATTGAGCAATATCTACAGAGGGTTAAGAACTGTCTACATTTTAGGTCAAAACCATGCACCAACAATTCCTTCTCACCGCCAACAGATGAAGCACATCACATGTTGTTCCTTAACTATTATACTCAATGCCCCATTCAGTTTCCCATGGACTCCACCCAATCTTCCCTTTCATTCGGTGGCCAAATATTTTTGGCCACAGACAGGCTGGAATGTGGATCTTGCTCCCACAGTGTGAGGTTGAAATGCTCAAAAGGAGGCAACCTAGTACATGTGTGAGAAGGCCCACCAGTGAATGCTTTGGTGGGAGAGGCTGGGAGAAGTGACACCAGTTTAGGGCTATTGGGTTGCTGCTCCAGTGCTGTGTTAGATTTATGGAACTGATAACACTAGGCATCATTGACAGTGCAGAAGGCCGTCATAAATTGACCAGCTGTGGAAGTGGGCCAAGGAATGGCAAATGGAGTTTAATTCAGATCAGTGTAAGGTGTTACATTTTGGGAAGTGAAACCAGAGTAGGACTTTCACAGTGAATGGCAGGGCCCTGGCGAGTGTTGTAGAACAGAGGGGTGGACCTAGGAGTACAAATACATAGTTTCCTGAAAATTGGAGTCACGTGTCGATAGAGTAGTGAAGAAGGCTGACCTTCAGTCAAGGCATTGAGTCTAGGAGTTAAGATGTAATGTTGCAGTTGTATAAGTCATTGGGTGAGTTATGCTTGGTTTCGGTTAACCTACTAAAGGAAAGATACCACTAAACTGTAAAGAGTGAAGAAAAGATTTATAAGGACATTGCCAAGATGAGAGACTGGGCAGGCTAAGATTTTATACCTTGGAGTACAGGAGACTGATGGGTGACCTTATGGAGATGTAAAACATTATGAAGGGCATCAGTAGGGTAAACTCATACAATCTTTTTTTCCAGGATTGGGGATCAAAAGGTAGGGCGTGGTCCATATATGGAACGAACTGTCGGAGGAAGTGGTTGAGATAGGTAGATTAACAACATTTAAAAGATATTTAGACAGGTACATGGATAGGAAGGGTTTAGAGAGATATATGTCAAGCACAAGTAAATGTGGTTTGGGCTTCTTGGTTGGCATAGATGAGTTGGGCAAAAGGGCTTATTACCATGTTGACTGACTGTGATAACTCTGCCATGGACGGTCCCAGGCCCAACTGCAGAAGGAGGTAGGTTGGGCATGGGCTCGCAACCCATCCCATAAAAGCCCAGAGGCTACAGGAACACCAACAGAAGTTCCAAAGACCGCATCCCTGGGAAAGGAAGGAGAAGATGGGCTGCACCTGGGATATCTTGAAATATTGGCCCGGGACAGAGGACTCTGGTGAGCTGGTGTCGGCAGCCTATGCCCCATAAGGGATAAGGGGCTTAACTCAACTCATGACTCTGACTCTACTTGAAGCCCAGAGATATTGGACAACCTTGGGGTTGTTAAAGTCAAATTACAATTGCAGACTGACACTTTACTAGAACTCCCTCCTCTTACCAGCAAGAGAGCTTGGACTTGCACTTTTTCTGAATACAATCCCAGGCAGAAAATGAACCAATGAGTTCTGGGTGTCAGGGTATACAGACATGCCTGGTGTTACCAGAAAGGACTGGCTGACCCATTCTTTCTGTTTCCCCCAGCCAGCGTATTTTCACCATGTTGATGTTGAGACTGTGCACTCACCTGTGTCAAACAACTCTGTTCCATTTTCTTTCTCATCCAGAATTTTTTCTGTGGCTGCGCTCACATCATCTTCCATCCCTGCAGGAAAAGAGCACTGTCAGTTTCCAGCTTGGTCCAACAAATCAGCCCGTCAGAGGAGTGATTTTCCCACAGGAACACTCAGTACCAATTTGAAAACCGCCCCAATAGCTACTCGATACCTGGTTTTTTGTTGGACCTGCCGCAGTTTTGTTCAATTGAGCCAATCAAGTTCTGGAATGGCCTTATTGCAACGATTCCTCATCCCAGAACTTCTATGGATCAGGAATAGAGTTTTACATCCCAACTACTGAGCATTTAGTTGGTAAATATATTGGTAGCATATTATTCTCACACATACCAAGGTGCAGTGAAACACTGTCTTGCATAGTTTGTGTACATACCTATGTTAATAGATTCATTAATGCATTATAGTATTGTTGGAAACCACTATTTTTTAATAATACTTTTTATAAGATTTGTACTTTTTAACAAACTTATATATTTTTCACACTCACTGGCAGAAAGTAGTATAGCAGCTAAATAACGGTTTATCACCTTTATCATTGGCTAAGTACTAGAACATTACCCACATGGTGTAACTGTTTCAATTACATAGCCTGTTAACTAATCAATTTCTATTAAGGAATTTCTTTATCTTATCTATAAAAGAGATTAATTTTTCATAAGTGCCATCTTGGCTTCTTCTTTATTCCATTGTCCTGTACCTCTTAGCATTGTTTCCTAGCTCTTTACTTAGTTTGCTCAGTATTTGAATATTTGTTTGTATTCTAAAATAAACTGAAATTTTTGAACTGTCACCTGCCATCTTGTACTCCTTCAGCTCACCCCACTTTCTGATTCTGGCTTCTTCCCCCTTCCCTCCCTGTCCTGATAAAGGCTCTCGGCCTGAAGCGTCTTCTCCATGGATGCTGCCTGACCTGCTGAGTTCCTCCAGCATTTTGAGTGCAATGCTCTGGATTTCCAGCATCTGCAGAATCTCTTGTGTTTATAATTACTGGGCAGTTCGCTTTAACTTCAAGAGGTGGGCAAATTATTAGAACTATCCCTCATGGACAGTCTAAGCCTTGGTTTAGAAAGGCACAGATTAACCGGGGATAGTCTGCATGAATTTATTAAGGGAAAGCCAGATTGGGCTAATGACTTAATTTTTGAACAGGTGGAGGGTCTGTAAGGGCCTTGGCTTTGATGTCATGTTCATGAATTTTTTTACAGTTCGACAGAGAGACATGATAGCGTAGCAGTTAGCACAGTTGCTTTACAGTGCCAGTAATCATCAATTGGGTGTTTGATTCCTTTGCTGTCCTATAAGGAGTTTGTATGTTCTCCCCATGACTGCGTGTTCCAGTTTCTCCCACATCCCAAAGGCGTATGGGTTAGGGTTAGTGAGTTGTGAGTATACTGTGTTGGTACCGGAAGCATGAAGAGACTTGCGGGCTGCTCCCAGAACAACTCATTGACACAAAATGACACGCTTAGATGCGTGTGTGACTGATAATATAGCTAACCAAGTTCTGCATTACAACTCGCCAAAAACTACGTGGCTGTAAAAGGTGCTTAATGGCAGGAAGCAAAGGGGAGTGAGTTATCAGTGTTTTTGCGACTGGAAGGCCGTGGAACGCTGTGAGTTCAGAACCCAGTTCCTTTGTTTTGTAACATAGATGGATGTTTAAGACCTAAATGTACAGAGTTCACAGTTCATACAAAAATTGGCCTTACAATTGATGGGGGGGAGGCAAAGATTTATTTTTGACTTAGACAATGACAGGAATTGAACCCAGGTCACCTGTACTGCAAAGTGTTGTGCTAACCACTACACCACCGTGGTACCCCAATGATGAAAGGTGTCCATCGGAAATTAATCCAGAGAAGAGTGAAGGAATGATTTTGGGAACCGAAGTGAGACAGTGGAATAAATCGAAGTGGGAGAAACAGAGAGACTTTGGCGTGGATATCCACAGGCCACTATAGGCAACAGGATAGATAGAGAAAGTGGTTAAAAAAAGAAAAGATTGATGATAAAGACCATACAACACAGGAGCAGAATTGGCCATTCAACCCATCAAGTCTGCTCCACCATTCCATCAAGACTGATTTATTATCCATCCTTTTACCTGCCTTCTCCCTGTAACCTTTGACGCCCTAATCAAAAGCCTATCAGCCTCCGCATTAAATATACCCGGTGACTTGGCCTCCAGAATTCAGATCAGCTTTATTTGTTACATGTACAAAACAAAAATGCATCATTTTGCGTCAAAGTCTGAGGATTTGCTGGAAGAAGTGTAAGTGGCACCAATATAGCATTACTAATAGTGATTGTACATCTTCAGAATATGGGAGGAGGCAGAAGCACCCAGATAAAATTCACATGGTCATGGGAGAACATACAATTTCTTTACAGACTGTAGCGGGAATCAAACGCTGATCTGTGATCACTGGCACTGTAATGCATTTGCGCTAATGGCTACTTTACTGCGCCACCTCAAAGGGATATAGGATCGCTTTTTTCTTCCAGGCTGTCAAAGAATTCTTAAAATACAGCTTGATACCAGACTTCAAGTGTGAATCTTAGTTACGTAAACTTGCAACTTAATTGGGAAAACACAGGATGTCCACAAGATCACAAAGCTTTAGCAACATACAGCCTTTTTAACTCTATGTTCACAATTTTCTTCCATATAAGCCAAGTCATTGAATATAAGGGCAGGAAAGTTAGTTAGGGAATCCATGTGGAGGTTGCCAACACTGGAACATTGTATCCATAAGGAAATATTTGATATCTGGGGATGTTTTTCTTTGGAAAATAGGAAGCTAACGGGAGAGTTAGTTCGAAGAGTCTAGATGGAGTAAATGGGAAGGATCTTCAACACACAAGGAGCAGAGAGCTCAAAAACCAGGGGGCAGGGATTTTAAATTGTAAAGTAATTGGTAGAAGGGTTAGAAACATAGAAACATAGAAAATAGGTGCAGGAGTAGGCCATTCGGCCCTTCGAGCCTGCACCGCCATTTATTATGATCATGGCTGATCATCCAACTCAGAACCCCGCCCCAGCCTTCCCTCCATACACCCTGACCCCCATAGCCACAAGGGCCATATCTAACTCCCTCTTAAATATAGCCAATGAACTGGCCTCAACTGTTTCCTGTGGCAGAGAATTCCACAGATTCACCACTCTCTGTGTGAAGAAGTTTTTCCTAATCTCGGTCCTAAAAAGCTTCCCCTCTATCCTCAAACTGTGGCCCCTCATTCTGGACTTCCCCAACATCGGGAACAATCTTCCTGCATCTAGCCTGTCCAATCCCTTTAGGATCTTATACGTTTCAATCAGATCCCCCCTCAATCTTCTAAATTCCAATGAGTACAAGCCCAGTTCATCCAGTCTTTCTTCATATGAAAGTCCTGCCATCCCAGGAATCAATCTGGTGAACCTTCTTTGTACTCCCTCTATGGCAAGGATGTCTTTCCTCAGATTAGGGGACCAACACTGCACACAATACTCTAGGTGTGGTCTCACCAAGGCCTTGTACAACTGCAGTAGTACCTCCCTGCTCCTGTACTCGAATCCTCTCGCTATAAATGCCAGCATACCATTCGCCTTTTTCACCGCCTGCTGTACCTGCATGCCCACTTTCAATGACTGGTGTATAATGACACCCAGGTTTCGTTGCACCTCCCCTTTTCCTAATCGGCCACCATTCAGATAATAATCTGTTTTCCTATTTTTGCCACCAAAGTGGATAACTTCACATTTATCCACATTAAATTGCATCTGCCATGAATTTGCCCACTCACCCAACCTATCCAAGTCACCCTGCATCCTCTTAGCATCCTCCTCACAGCTAACACTGCCACCCAGCTTCGTGTCATCCGCAAACTTGGAGATGCTGCATTTAATTCCCTCATCCAAGTCATTAATATATATTGTAAACAACTGGGGTCCCAGCACTGAGCCTTGCGGTACCCCACTAGTCACTGCCTGCCATTCTGTAAAGGTCCCGTTTATTCCCACTCTTTGCTTCCTGTCTGCTAACCAATTCTCCACCCACACCAATACCTTACCCCCAATACCGTGTGCTTTAAGTTTGCACACTAATCTCCTGTGTGGGACCTTGTCAAAAGCCTTTTGAAAATCCAAATATACCACATCCACTGGTTCTCCCCTATCCACTCTACTAGTTACATCCTCAAAAAATTCTATGAGATTCGTCAGACATGATTTTCCTTTCACAAATCCATGCTGACTTTGTCCGATCATTTCACCGCTTTCCAAATGTGCTGTTATCACATCCTTGATAACTGACTCCAGCAGTTTCCCCACCCCGACGTTAGGCTAACCGGTCTATAATTCCCCGGTTTCTCTCTCCCTCCTTTTTTAAAAAGTGGAGTTACATTAGCCACCCTCCAATCCTCAGGAACTAGTCCAGAATCTAACGAGTTTTGAAAAATTATCACTAATGCATCCACTATTTCTTGGGCTACTTCCTTAAGCACTCTAGGATGCAGACCATCTGGCCCTGGGGATTTATCTGCCTTCAATCCCTTCAATTTACCTAACACCACTTCCCTACTAACATGTATTTCGCTCAGTTCCTCCATCTCACTGGACCCTCTGTCCCCTACTATTTCTGGAAGATTATTTATGTCCTCCTTAGTGAAGACAGAACCAAAGTAATTATTCAATTGGTCTGCCATGTCCTTGCTCCCCATAATCAATTCACCTGTTTCTGTCTGGAGGGGACCTACATTTGTCTTTACCAAAGAGGTAAGAGGAGAGATGAAAGAAGATCTTCTTTCCCTCAGAGGGTGAGAACCTGCTTCTTGAAAGGACAGTGGAAACAAAAGCCCTTCTCATGAGGTGGTAGGTTAACTTGCCACTGTCAATCACTCTGAGTGTATAGAATCTAGACGAGAAGGGAATTGGTTGTAATTTGGGGAGAATAAAGTAGGTTTGGTGTAGATGGTGCTTTATGGTTGCCACAGACTGGGCCTGTTTCTATGTTTGTGACTGCAGTATTTGAAATTACATTGACGTGCACTTAAAGAGCCAGGAACTCTGACTCAGTGATGGAAGCCAGGATTAGGCTGGATGGACCTTTTTCAACTAGAACAGACACAATGGGCTGAGTGGCCTGCTATGGTGTGAATGTGCAAGATTCAAGTTCAGAAAGATACACTTCAAAGCAGTGAATTGGAAAATATTTCTCTGTTGAATATGAGATGTCTGTTAAGAGTTGCTCAATGCTTTTGAAGACAAGTCAATACATCTGTCATTCATATGTTGACTGGCATCCAAATCTTTACTTGGAGGGTGTTAATCACAGAACCTTAGAGATTTGTGGCCAGTCAGCACATTGTGACCATGCTGAACAAATAAAGAGCATAAAATATCGTGTGGGAAAGTGTATGATCATGCATTTTGGTAGAAAGAATAAAGGTGCAGACTATTTTCTAAATGTGGAATGAATTCAGAAATCAAAGATGCAAAGAGACTTGGGAGTCCTTGTGCAGGATTCCCTAAAGGTTAACTTGCAGGTAGATTTGGTGGTAAGGAAGGCAAATGCAATGTTAGCATTCATTTCGAGAGAGCTAGAAAATAAAAGCAAGGATATAATGTTGAGGTTTTATGAGGCATTGGTCAGACCACACTTGGAGCATTGTGAGCAGTTTTGGCCCCTTATCTAAGAAACGATGTGCTGACATTGGGGAAGGGATCAGAAGAGCATCATGAGAACGATCCTGAGAATGGAAGTGTTAATGTATGAGAAGCATTTGGTGGCTCTGGGCCTGTGCTCGCTGGAGTTTAGAATATTGGGAGGGGAGAATCACGTTGAAACCTACCAAATGTGGAAAGTACAAGATAGAGTGGACGTGGAGAGGATGCTTCCTGTGTTGGGAGAGCCTAGGATCAGAGGGCACAGAGATGAGGAGGAATTTCTTTAGCCAGACGGTGGTGAATCTCTGGGATTCATTGCCACAGACGGCTGTAGAGGCTAGGTCACTTGACATATTTAAAGCAAAGTTTGATAGGTTCTTGATTAGTCAGGGCATTAAAGGTAATGGAGAGAAGGCAGAAGAATGAGGTTGAGAGGGGTAGTATATCAGTCATGATGGAATGGCGGAGCAGACTTGATGGGCTCTATGGCCTAATTCCACTCCTATATATTAATGGTCTTATTGAGCCTGATCCCTCTTTCCAGCTCTCGGTCCCTAACACAACATACCAAGTGTTCAGCTTGTATGTGGGGGGTGAGAGTTCTGGCCTCCTCTCTCAGCTCCTATCACTGTCATGGTGAGAACACCTCCCTAATGCCCGTTACCCCGACACCGAGGTCTCGGGGCTTCCCTCCCCGCGTTGCCCAGTCGAATCTACCCTGAACACCCCTCACCCACTCACCCGGGCATCGCATCAGGTCACAGGTCCGTGACTCGGTGGCGGTGCAGGCATAACCGCACGACCTGGTGCGCTTCTGGTTGCCAGAGCCACATGTCACCGTGCAGGGGGACCAGGCGCTCCAGTCTTCATCGTCCTTGTAGTCTGTAAAGCAGAGGGTAACGCGTCAGAGTTGCCCCAGGCACAGGGGAGCCCAGGCAGTGTGCCAAGTGACATTGCAGGTAAATACAGCTGCAGACGAGGCCGCAGTCACACCTGCTCATACCCAGTAAGGTGCTCGGGCTGGAAACAATGCAGAATCCTTTATCGTGTTCAGTTTTGGTCGTCCCGTTGTAGGAAGGATGCGGAAGCTTTAAAAAAGGTGGAGAGGAGATTTACCAGGATGGTGCCTGGATAGGTTGAGTGAGCTAGGGATTCTCCCTTTGGATGAAGGAGGAAGAGAGCTGACGATAGAGCTGTGTAAGATAATAAGAGACAGAGATGGAATAGTTAGCCAGAGAAATTTTCCCAGGGTGGAAATGGCAAATATGAGGGGGCATAATTTTACCACCTTTGTGCTAAAGAAATTCCTCTCATCTCTTTTCTAAAGGGACGTCCTTGTATTCTAAGGGTGTGTCCACTGGTCCTGGATCCCCCCAAGATAGGAAACATCCCCTCCAGGTCCACTCTATATAGGTCTTTCAATATTCAATAGGTTTCAAGGAGAACTGCCGTCATCCTTCTAAACTCCAGTGACTACAGGCCTAGAGCCTCCACAGATATTAACCCTTTCATTCCCGGAATCATTCACATGAACTTCCTCTGGATCCTCACCAATGCCAGCATACCATTTCTTAGATAAGGGGCCCAAAACTGCTCACAATACTCCAAGTGATGTTTGAGAAATGCCTTGTAAAGCCTCAGTATTACATCCTTGCTTTTATTATTCTAGTCCTCAAAATGAATGCTAAAATTGTATTGCCTTCCTTACCACCTTTGATTTTGGAATTTTCTCCCTGTTTAGAAAATAGATAACGCCTTTATTGCTTCTACCAAAATGCATGATCATACACTTCCCAACACTATATTCCATCTGCCACTTCTTTGTCCATTCTCCTGATATGTCTAAGTCCTTGTGTAGACTTTACTTCCTCAACCTACCTGTCCCTCCACTATCTTTGTATCATCTGCAAACTTGGCCATAAGACCATCAATTCCATCATCTACAGAACTGTGCAAATGTCTTAGGCACACATATATATAGCTAGGGTGCCCAAGACTTTTGCACAGTTCTGTATTTGTCAACGTGGATTGGAGAGCGAATTTGTAAATCTGGTGGGAGCAAGAGATGTTGGGAATGAGGAGGGTGGAGCGCTGTGGGAAGGGTGTGGGACAGGAAGCAGAGAAGGAGTGCCAGGGGCAGGGGCTTGGTGTAGACGAGCCCTGCCCCGAGACACCAGGCAAGATAATTTGATTCCAAATAATTGGTTTATTGATCATTACAGAATGTCTCTCTGGTGCTTACCACTCCCTTCGCTCTCCCTTCCCCTTTTCCCAACCTTGATTCCCCTCTTCCTGCCCCCTTCTCACTCTCTGTCCACAGCAGAGACCCCTATCAGAATCAGGTTTATTATTTGTTTTGTTTTTACAGCAGCAGTACAGTGCAATACATAAAATTAGTACAGTACTGTGCAAAAGTCTTAGGTACCCTAGCGACATATATGTGCCTGACAGTTTTGCACAGTACTGTAAATCATTGACATATAACTCGAAAAGAAGCAGGTCCCAATACTGACCACTATGGGGTACTACTAGTTACCATTTGCCAAGCTGATAAGACATCCTTTATTTCCACTCTTTGCCTCCAGCCAATCTTCTATCCATGCCAGTAACTTTCCTGTCATACCATGGGCTCTTATCTTGTTAAGCAGCCTCATGTGTGGCACCTTGTCAAAGGCCTTTTGAAAATCGAAGTAAACAACATCCACTGACTCTCCTTTGTCCATCCTGCCTGTTATTTCTCAGAGGATTCTAACAGATTTGTCAGGCAAGGACACCATGCTGACTTTGGACTATTTCATCAGGTGTATCCAAGTATCCCGAAACTCCATCCTGAATAATAGACTCCAACATCTTCCTAACCACTGATGTCAGGCTAGCTGGCCTATAGCTTCCTTTCTTCTACCTCCCTCCCTTCTTAAAGGGTTCATAAAGAATTTGCAATTTTCCAATTGTCCAGAACCATTCCAAAATCCAGTGATTCTTGAAATGATCATTACTAATGTCTCACAATCCCTTCGATTACCTCTTTCAGTATACTCAAGACGTTGGTATACTGCAGTCAGCACATTAAACACACGCGGGAGTCACGCTACAATATTCAGACAGATTATGCCATTTCTAATCTTCAACCTGAAACTGCCAGCACATTGTAATCCACATTTTCCAAGAACAAACACCCTGATTGACCTGACCCGTACACAACAAAGCACAGTAACATAATGACTAGGCTTTAGAGGATCCCGGCATTACTGCAGCAAGAGAATGCATTCCTGGGGCTACTCCCCCCGACTACACGATGCACGGTGTCTGAGGAGGTACATTCGGACTGTATCTGGGCTCGTTTACCACGTTCACAAAAAACTGCATGTTTGGCTGCCTAGTTTTCTGTTGCAAGTTTCTGTCACCAAGTAGATCTGGAATTTCTCCACATCTGGTTTACTCACTAGGCTAATAAACAAGCTTCGTAGAGCAGGCCAGCGAATGGTTTCTGTGCTCAGTAAACACTAACACCTGCACGTCACTGACAGTCCCCATATCATTAGCTTGTTGAGACGTTCCACCAAGTTATTTGAAGTGAGAGTTAATTAACCTCAAGGTCTGCTGCAGAAATGTAAGTGGCACACACGTGCGTGTGCGTGTACGTGTGTGAGCGAGCCCGTGTATGTGCATTTATACCTCTTCCCTTCTCTTCCCCTCACCTCTCTCTGGTTCCTCTCCTCCTTCCCTTTCTCCCATGGTCCACTGTCCTTTCCTATCAGATTGCTTCTTCTACAATTCTTTACCCCTGTCACCTATCATCTCCCAGCTTCTCATTTCATCCCTCCCTCTCCCACCCACCTACCTTGTCTCACCCATCACCTGCCAGCTTGTACTCCTTCCCCTTCTCCTCCCTATTCTGGCTTCTTTCCCCTTCCTTTCCAGTCCTAATGGAGGGTCTTGGCCTGAAACGTCAACTGTTTATTCCCCACCATTGGTGCTGCCTGTCCTGCTGAGTTCCTGCAGCATTGTGTATGTTTTGATGTGCATCTAGTCTATGTATGTTTGCTCATGTACGTACGTGTCTGTACATGTGTTTGTGCGTTTATGTGCCTGTGCACGTATGTGTGTGCATTTGTATGTCTGTGTTACTATCATGTAAGAGCGTTAGTGAAGTATCTCGCCCCGAAACGTTGACCATTCATTTCCTTCGATAGATGCTGCCTGACCCGCTGATTAACTCCTGCATTTTGTAAGCATCGATGCAGATTCCCAGCACCTGCAGGATTCCGCCTCTCTGTATGGGAGTTGAATGTTTTTTGAAAAACTTCTGTGAATTAGTTTGGGCTGATGACTGCTTGATGCTCCTTAAGCAACACACACAAAATGCTGGAAGTAGGGAGCAGTCGTGTAGGGGAATAAACTGTCAACGGTTCAGGCTGAGACTCTTCAGCTATTCAAATAATTTTTTCTTTAAGGAATCTTAGTGATTTTATGACACTCACTGATAATATTAATGAATACTATCAATAATCAGGACCTGTCATCACGGGACCATCCATCACAGAAAAAGCCCTCCCCACCAATAAGCATATTTACAAAGAGCATTGCCACAAGAGAGCAGCATCCGTCACCAAGACCCCCACCACCAAAGCCATGTCCTGCTCTCGATGCTGCCGTCGATGAGGAGGTACAGGAGCTTTGGGTCTCATACCATCAGGTTCGGAACAGTTAACATCCTTCAACCATCAGGCTCCCGAACCAGCGTGGATAACTTCTCTCACTTCAACACCGAACACAACTTATGGACTCACTTTCAGGGTCTGTACTACTCATAGTCTCAGTATTTTATTTACTTTATCTAGAGATTCAGCCCGTATCAGGCCCTTTTGACCCAACAGGGAGGAACAATCTCCTCACAGACGACGTCGGAATTGAACTCTGAATTTCGATGCTGAGCTGTAGTAGTCACACTAACTGCTACACTACCATGGTGCCCTATTAATAATTATTACTTTTTTTTATATATATGCAGTTTGTCTTCTTTTGCACATTGGTTGTTTATCTGTCTCTGTGCAGTTTTTCCATTAATTCTACTGTATTTCTTTGTTCTACTCTGCGAATACCTGCAAGAAAATGAGTCTCAGGCTGAGAGATCTACATATTTCAATTATAAATTTACTTTGAACCTTGAACTGACCGAAGCAATTGAGAGATTGATTGATAACAGATTGTTCACACGATTAACTGGAAATGCAGTTTGCAAAACAAGGTTGAGAAATGAAGGTGAAATGATTCTTTCTTTATTCAGCTTTGCTTACAGCCCCAAACAACTTCAGTCCAATATCAGCACCAGCTGGCAGGATCCAGCGATAATTACAATTGAATGTGCCAAACTCGGAATGTGTGCAATGCGAATAGGAAATAATTGACACAATAACAATCAGAAATTGCTGAGAACAGTGAAAAGACAAAGAATCTGTTCCCAGTTATCTCAAAGTAAGATCTAGGCCAGCAAACTATACAGACGCAGGTCCGACCATTGATGGTCGGGAACACCGGTGCCAGAGGACTCCATTAACCCAGGAGACTCATCAATCACTGGAGCCTGTCGATGAGGAGGTAAGCTTAGAACCCTAGGGAATGCAAACCTTCCTTGGGAGAGATTTGATTTGGATTACTTGGTGCTAAATACACACAGAGTTTCAGCTGCTGCTTGTTCTCTTCACCTGGACATCGGCTTTTAATGTGCCAAAGTTGCTGAATGAAGACAACCGGTGGACGGTAGATACTCGGTGTCTGTGATCAAAGTCAAACCTCCCCCTCAGAAGCTCTGAGTCACTGGGCAAAGTGGCTTTACCACTGAGCAGTTCCAGGCCAGTCTGTGATACTCTACCCTGGAGTCTACAGTCCTGGTCGGGTATTGCTGGAGCTTTAATCACATCGTTCTCCCTGCCACCCCTGTGGCTGACCAGAACATTTATCCCCACTCTGAGCAAATTCCCAGGCCAACTGGATCAAAAAATAAACAAATTGCTGGAGGAACTCAGCAAGTCAGGCATCATCTGTGGAAGGAAAGGGATTTCGGGTCATAACCCTGTATTAGAGTCACAGAGTCATACTGCACAGAAACAGGCCCTTCAGCCCATCTAGTCCATGCTAAAACCATTTAAACTGCCTATTCTTGACCTGCAGTGGGCTCATAGCCCTCCCTATCCCTACTATCCATGTACCTATCCAAACTTCTCTTAAACATTGAAATCAAGCTCACATGGACCATTTGTGCTGGCAGCTCATTCCACGCTCTCATGACTCTCTGAGTGAAGAAGTTTCCCCTCACGTTCCCCTTAAACTTTTCACCTTTTACCCTTAACACATGACCTCTGATTGTAGTTCCACCCAACCTCAGTGGAAAAAGCCTATCTATACACTTTATAATTTTGTATACCTCTATCAAATCTCTTCATAATCTTCTATGTTCTAATGGAATAAAGTCCTAACCTATTCAATCTTTCCTTATAACTCAGGTCCTCCAGACCCAGCAACATCTTTGTAAATTTTCTCTGAACTCTTTCAACCTTGTATACATCTGTCTTCAGGAAGGACTTCAGGAGGAGTAAGACGAAAGAACACATACCAATCCTCAGAGGGATCAGAAGTGGAGAGAATGAGCAGCTTCAAGTTCCTGGGTGTCAAGGTCTCTGAGGATCTAACCTGGTCCCAACATATGGATGTAGTCATAAAGAAGGAAAGACAGCGGCTATACTTTATTAGGAGTTTGAAGCGATTTGGCATGTCAACGAACACACTCAAAAACTTCTATAGTTGTACCGTGAAGAGCATTCTGACAGGCTGCATCACTGTCTGGTATGGAGGGGCTACTGCACAGGACTGAAAGAAGCTGCAGAAGGTTGTAAATCTAGTCAGCTCCATCTTGGGCACTAACCTACAAAGTACCCAGGACATCTTTAGGGAGTGATGTCTCAGAAAGGCAGCATCCATTATTAAGGACCTCCAGCACCCAGGGCATGCCCTTTTCTCACTGTTACCATCAGGTAGTAGGTACAGAAGCCTGAAGGCACACACTCAGCAATTCAGGAACAGCTTCTTCCCCTCTGCCATCTGATTTCTAAATAGACATTGAACCTTTGGACACTGCCTCACTTTTTTTTAATATACAGTATTTCTGTTTTTGCGTGTTTTTAATCTATTCAATATACATAATTGATTTACTTGTTTATTAATTAATTTTTAAATTTTATTTATTATTTTTTTTATCTGCTAGATTATGTATTGCATTGAGCTGCTGCTGCTAAGTTAACAAATTTCACATCTCATGCCGGTGATAATAAACCTGATTCTGATTCCTGTAGGTAGGTGACCAAAACTGCACACAATACTCCAAATCACGTCTCATCAATGTCTTATACAACTTCAACATAACATCCCAACTCCTGTACTCAATACATTGATTTATGAAGGCCAATGTGCCAAAAGCTTTCTTAACAACCCTATCTACCCGTGACACCACTCTCAGTGAATGATAGACCTGTATTCCCAGACCTCTTTGTTCTACCAGACTCCTCACTGCCCTACTGTTCACAGTGTAAGGCCTACCCTGGTTGGTTCTACCAAAGTGCAAAAACTTCGCACCTGTCTGCATAAACTCCTTCTGCCATTTTTTAGCCAATTTTTCCAGCTGGTCCAGATCCCTCTGTAAGCCATGATAGCCTTCTTGCAGTCCACTACACCCCAAATTTTGGAGTCATTCACAAATTTGCTGATCCAGTTTACAGCATTATCATCCAGATCACTGATATAGATAACAAACAACAAAGGACCCAATACCGATCCCTACAGCACTGGCCTCCAATCAGAGAGGCAACCCTCTCCCACAAAGCCAATGTCTAATCCAATTTACTGCCTCATCTTGAATGCTGATCAACTGAACCTTTTTGACCTGCCTCCCATGCAGGACTTTGTCAAATGCTTTGCTAAAGTCCATGAAGACAACATCCACTGCCTTGCCCTCGTCCACTTTCCCAGTAAACTTCATCGAAAAACTCTACAAGACTGGTTAGACGTGACCTACCAGGCAGGAAGCCATGCTGACTATCTTTAATCGATCCATGTCTATCCAAACACTTACATATCTGGTCCCTTAGAATACCTTCCAAAAACTTACCCGCAACTGATGTCAGACTCATTGGTCTATAATTTCCTGGTTAATGTTTACAGCCTTTTTTAAACAGTGTTTTTTTTGTGCTGCATTGGATCCAGAGTAACAATTGTTTTGTTCTCCTTTACCATTGTGCACTGGAAATGACATTAAACAATTTTGAATCTAAAACTGAAGTTTTGATCTCACACTCTATGCCATCATGGACTGAACACCCTTATTTGTCAACTGCTCTGCACTTCCACTGTAGGTGAACACCATAATGTGCTTCCTGTTGTTTTTTTCTCTCTTGTACTTATGTATGGAATGATCTCTATTCTATTTTGGTTTTTTATCTAGTGACATGGCACGGTAACAGCCCTTCTAGCCCGACAAGCCCGCACTGCCCAATTACACCCCTGCGACCAATTCACCTACTAACCCTACCGTATTAACCGTACATGTTTGGTATGTGGGAGGAAACCAGAGCACCTGGAGGAAACCCATCAGTCACGGAGAGAACGTACAAACTTCTTACAGGCGGTAGCGGAAATGGAACTTGGAGCGTTGGCACTGTAATAGAGTTATGCTAACCGCTATGGTACCATACTGCCCTTGTCTGAGTGGCATGGAAAACAAAGTTTTTCACTGTATGTTAGTACATGTGGTTAAAATAAACCAATTACCATTGGGGCCTGATGATTAATTTCCAGTTAGAGTCTCTCAAGATGAATCCTTGCATCTAGCCACCTTCTACTCACAGTCTGTGCTGTGCCATTGTTGAGCTCTTCGATTTAGATATTGACATGACTTTATCAGTGAATGACTTCCTCTGTGTGTTTAGGGTGGGAAAGAGAGGAGTTGCATTTATATAGCACCTTCATGACTTCAGATCATTGCAAAGCACATTATCACTACTATGGAACTAAACTCATAATCATGGAGCACTACAGCACAGAAACAGGCCCTTCAGCCCATCTAGTCCATATCAATCTGTTCATCTGCCTAGACCCATTGACCTGCACCTGAACCAGAGGCCTCCATATGCCACCTATCCATGTACTTACCCAAATCTCTCTTTAATGTGGCAATCAGACCCATATTCACCAGCACCACTGGCAGCTCGTTCCACACTCTCACCACCCTCTGAGTGAAGAAGTTCCCTCTCGTGTTTCCCTTAAATATTTCACCTTTCACCCTTAACCTGTGACTACCACCACCAGGTTTAGGAACAGTTAACAGCTTCAACCATCGGGCTCTTGAACTAAAGGTGATAGACTTCACTCAACTTCACTTGCCCCGTCACTGAAATGTTCCCACAACCTATGGAGTCACTTTCAAGGACACTTTATGTCATGTTCTTGATATTTATTGCTTATTTATTTTAATTTTTGTATTACAGTTATTATTCTATAAATTTATTGAGCATGCCCACAAGAAAATGATTCTCAAGGTTGTATATGGTGACATATATATACTTTGATAATAAAATTTACTTTGAACTTTGACCTCTAATTCTAGTCTCACCAAACTGAAAAAAGCTGGCTTGCTTTTACGCTATCTTTATTTTATATATCTCTGTCAAATCTCTCCTCCGCTCCAGGGAATAAAATCCTAACCTATTCAGCCTTTCTCTTTAACTCAGGTTCTTGAGTTCCGGCAATTAGAAACACAAGAGACTTTGTTGGTCAGTGCAGATTGGAATTGTGAAGTTTGGATACCTGCTTGTGGCTCTGCGCGGAACATGGCTAGCTGCTGAAACACCTTACAAGTGCACCCACAGAGCTCTCACCAGTGGGTCAGCCTGAATCAGGATCACTTCATCCTGACTAATCCAGAAGTGGTAATGGAACTCAGAATGAATCCATACCTGAGTCAGATGGGTTCATGTAAAACTGACCCTCCTGAGAATAAGTTACCCTGTCTCATTTGAAATGTTCCCTCTAATTTGTAATGACTGGTGTGCGTAAAAATCTTGTGCCGTGCAATTTTTTGCCCAGTGACAACATGTGCACACTGAATAATTTCTTCAATAAAAATAGCATAAGTAAGCCAGTTCTAAAATCTGCAGATAAATCATCACAAACTCCACATTGTCAACACTGTCGGCATCACAAACTGGAAAAGGAAATGTGATTGCATGCAAGCATGAAATATACTTAACATGCCAATGAGGCAGAGGGTGACAACCTTTTGTGCACAGTTTAAATGACCACAATCCTACTGACGTTGGAGGAGGTAAATGAACCTTCCGTTACTTTGATTGGACCCGAATACGATTCGTGCAGTGGGGCCCCATCAGGTGAAAGAATGAAACCCAGAATTACTCAACTCACCGTAGTTAAACTTCTCCTTGGAGGACCAGCTCTTGTGTATTGGCCAGTTCCTATCCCAAACTCCATCCAACGTGCTGAGGAATGTATCCTCCCCCTCGTACTCCACTGCATAATCCTCCTCTTCATCACCGTCCATCCCGTTGGCCGAGTCCAAGCTTCCCATCTCAGACGAGTCCGGATACTCCCAAAACAAGGGCCAGAAGATGTCCTTGTGAGACAGCCATTCAGCCGAGGAGATGGACCAGTCATTCCGGTTCCCCTTTAGCAGATCCATCTCGATTTCCGCCTGGGGGTCATCTACCACCTCGATGGTTACCTATCGAACACAGAAGATAAATACCATTTGTTCCCAATAATTATAATCTTTTTTTTTGTGTTAAAACCCCAACTTATTTTAGAGTCATAGAATTCAGCAGGCCCATTGGCCCAACCTATCCACACCAACCATGTTATCTGCTGGAGCATTTGACCCATATCCCTCTCAACTTCTCCTATCCAGGAACTTTTTAAATATCTTTTACACATTTGTTTCACCTCCAGGAAAATACATTGCCTCTCTCAGTGAGACTGGATATCTCTCAATCCTTTAGAATTCCGTTGACTTTATTTTATGATTGGCCATCTGCTATTGGGTTTATTGACATTCAAGTTATTAACAGCTGTCGCGTTCAGTTTTGCTGCTTGCCAAGTCAGATTTTAACTTCATTCGTCCAGGAGCCTTCCTTGGAACTTCTATGTATCTTTCTATTTCTCAGTAGTGGTTCTCTCCCCTCTCACACAACCCTCCTGAAGCCATTGGCTCACAAGACCATCAGACAGTGGAGCTATCAAGTCTGCTCCAGCATTCGATCGTGGCTGATTTAACAAGGAACAAAAGCAATGCTTCAGTCCTATTCCATCCACCCTGTAAGATCCATTATATCATAAGACATTGGAGCAGAATTAGGCCATTCATGACCTATCTTATGCCTAGCTCACTTTCCCAGATAATCCTTGCTTTGAAAACCATTCAACCTCAGCCCATTCCGTGACTGGGCATCCATCTCCTCCTTGGATAGTGAACCTCAAAATATCACAGCCCCCTGCATAAAGAATGTTCTCCTCACTCCTGTCCACTATGGCTGGCCTTCTATTCTTATATGTGGCCCCAAGTTCTAAACTTTCCAACCAAAGGAAGCAATCCAATAGTATATACCTCCTCTTCCCCATCAGGATCTCATGTGACTCAGTCACTGCTCATTCTTCCAATCTCTAGTGAGAATGATCAATTTAGAACATAGAGCAGTACAGCACAATACAGGTCCCTTGGCCCACACTGCAGTGCTGCCCTTTTAACCTGCTCAAAGTTCAATCTAACCCGTTCTGCCCACAGAACCGTCCATTTTTCTATCATCCATTTGCCTATCTTAAGAGTCTCTTAAATGTCCCTAATGTGTCTGCCTTTACCATCTGATAGTGCATTCCACACACCACCACTCTGTGTAAAAATCTAGCTCTGACATCCTCCTTATACTTTCCTCCAATTACCTCAAAATTATGCCCTCTTGTATTAGTCATTTCCACCCTGGGAAAAGATTTCTGGTTGTCCACTCCATCTGTGTCTCTCTCAAGTCCCCTCTCATCCTCCTGTCCAAAGAAAAAACCCTTAGCTCACTCAACTTATTCTCATAAGACATGCTCTCTAATCCAGGCAACATCTTGGTAAATCTCCTCTGCATGCTCTCTGAAGCTTCCAGCTCCTTCCTATAATGAGGTGACCAAAACTGAACACAACACTCCAAGTGTGGTCTCACCAGAGTTTTAAAGAGCTGCAACATTAAATTGCAGCTCTTGAACTCAATCCTCTGAATAACGAAGGCCAAAACATATTATGCTTTCTTAACCAGCCTATCAACTTGTGCGGCAACTTTCAGGGATCTATGGATGTGGACACTGAGATCCCTCTATTCCTTCACACTGCTAAGAATCCTGCCAGTAACTGCCTTCAAGACTGACCTTCCAAGATTTTATTCAACCTCTTATCCTGGATTGAGTCACCTCTGGCACCTCTCTGCATCTCCAACTCTGTGGCAGGTGTATTTACCAGAATGTCACATAGTGCTCCAGGTTCATCTCCCGTCCACTGCAAATTCTGTAGTAGTTGCCTCCAATGTACTTGTTCACTCTGTCAGAGTCCTGGGACCCGGGACTTCGGTTCAGCGTTTGTCTGGTTTTAGTTTTATTTATTAACCCACTCAGATCTATTTTATACTGGGCGGTACAGTGATATTGTTACTATCACTGGGGGGAGGCCATTCAGGCCATTGAGTCCATGCTGGTTCTCAGCAGCCCCCTTTATCTCAATTCCACTTTTCTTCCTTCCTTGTATCTTGCAGAGATTAAAAGATCTTTTCGAGCTTAATTTTATTTGTCACCCTCCAAGAGGACCACAACCTTGTCGTAGGATTTGGAGGCTTGCGTGCCTCAATGACCCAGAGAGTCAGGGCCTCATGCTTTGACCCCTGCCAAACAGGTCAAAGGGTAGAGGCCAGACTAAGAGTGGTCCACCGGTCCTCCAGGTTCAGGAGATCAGCTCAGGACCAACAATCCTGACTGGTAAAACAAAATTGTTATGGAAACAGCAATGAAGAATCCTTCTACATTTGAATGTGACAGTGTTCCGGAGTCTCCACCCTGGACTTGCATGACTGGCGGTAGTGAAAACCGAGAGGAAACTGGAGCAGCCTGAGGAAACCCATGCAGTCACAGGGAGAACATACAAATTTCTTACGGGCAGTGTCGGGAATCGAACCCAATAGGGTGATCGCTGGCACTAACCACTACCTTTGCCACATCCCTACACAAAGGATAGTTTTGATAGGCACTCAACCCATCAACACCTTGTAGGGGTTGCGGGGGTGGGGGGAGGGGTAATGGAGAACCCTGGGAAACCCACATGGTTACAGGGGGAGCATGCAGACTTCACACAGCCCCAGGGAGAACGTGTGGACTCCACTCTGCACACAAGAGCGGGATTAAACCTGGCAGCTGGACTTGTGAGGCAGCAGCATGAATTCGACCAGCAACCCAGAGGTCAGGACTCTCTTGTGACCTGATACCAAATCCCTGAGGAAGTTAAAAACAAAATGTCTGAGCAATGATGGCCAGGAAACCACAGGATTCTTGTAAAAAGTATCCTGAGGGAAGTCTGTCATCCTCACTCAGTCTGGTATGTGAGTGAGGACCCGTAGTACCGTGGTTACCTCTGAAGAATTGGTAATTGGTGCATTATTGTCACTTACAGTGGGGAAGGTTCTTGCTTGCATACATTTCAGATGAGCCATTTCCTTACAGGATTACATCAAGGTAGTAAAAAGTGGAAAAAAAGACAGAATGGGAAATCTTGTGTTACAGTTACAGAGAAAATACAGTGCAGGTAGACAACATGGTGCAAAGGCCACAACAAGAGAGAATGAGATATCAGAGATTCATCATCAGCGTATGAGAGATGTCTTCAAGAGTTTGATAACAGTGTGTTGTAAGCTGTCCTTGAGCCTGGTTGTACCTGTTCTTAGGCTCCTGCATTGTCTGCCAGACTTGAGGGGGTAAAGAAAGACTAGGGTGAGCGGGGTCTTTGACTATAAGACCACAAGACACAGAAGCAGAATTAGGCCATTCAGCCCATCAAGTGTGTTCTGCCATCCTAGCATGGCTGACTTATTATCCCTCTCAACCCCATTCTCCCTGTAACCTTTGGTGTCCTGACTAATCAAGAAACTATCAACCTCCACTTTAACAGACCCATTGACTTGGCCTCCATAGCCGTCAAAGGCAATGGATTCCACAGATTCACTAACATCTGGCAAATGAAATACTTCCTCATCTCTGTTCTAAATGGACAGCCCTCTATTCTGAGGCTGTGCCCTCTGGTCCTCAACTCCGCCACCATAGGAAAGGTCCTCTCCACATCCACTCTATCTAGGCCTTTCAATATTCCATAGATTTCAATGAAATACCCCTCATTCTTCTAAACTGCACTAAATACAGGCCCAGAACCATCAAACGCTTCTCATATGTTAATTGCTTCACTCCTACTATCATTCTTGTGAACCTTCTCTGGACCCTTTCCAATGCCAGCACACCTTTCCTTAGATAAGGGGCCCAGATCGGCTCACAATACTCCCAAGTGTGGTCTTCCTAATGCCTTATAAAGCCTCAGCATTACATCCTCGCTTTATATTTTAGTCCTCTCGAAACGAAAGCTAACATTGCACTTGCCTTCCTTTCCACTGACTCATCTTGCAAGTTAACCTTTCAGGAATCCTGAACAAGGACTCCCAAGTCCCTTTGCATCTCTGATTTTTAAATTTACTTCCTGCTTAGAAAATAGTTTACGTCTTTATTCCTTCTACCGAAGTGCATGACCATACACCTCCCTACGCTATATTCCATCTGCCATTTCTATTTCCGTTCTCATCTGCCTACGTCCTCCTGCAGACTCTCTGCTTCCTGAACACTACCTGACCCTCCCCCATCTTCATATCGTCTGCAAACCTGGCCACAGAGCCATCAATTCCGTCATCCAAATCATTGACGTACAAGATGAAGAGAAGTGGTCCCAACTCCAATCCATGCGAAACACTACTAGTCACCAGCAACCAACCAGAAAAGGGCCCCCTTCATTCTTACTCTTCTCCTCTTGCCTGTCAGCCAATTTTCTATTCCTGCTAGTATACCCTAATACCAGGGGCTCTTGTAGTGGGTGCTTTGCTGGGACAGAGGGAGGTGTAGGCGTACGCCATTGGAAGGGAGGCTGGCTTGTGTGATGAACCGGGCTGCAGTTTCTTGCGGTCAGGGGTGGAGCAGTTGCCAGGCCAAGCTGTGATACATCTAGATGGGGTAAGTTCTCTGGTGCATCAATAAAACTTGGCGAAGGCCATCTGGGACGAGTAAAGGTGGCACAGGGCAATTAGGAGCAGGTATTCATTTATTTATTTAGGGATACAGCATGGTAGCAGGGCTTTCCAGGATCGCCCAGTTACACCCGCGTGACCTACTAACCCACTAACTTGTACATCTTTGGAAACCAGAACACCCAGAGGAAACCCAGGTGGTCATGGGGAGAACGTACAAATTCCCCACGGGCAGTGGTGGGAATTGAACCCAGTAATAACATTACGCTAACTGCTCTGCTGACTGTGCCTCCCCAGTGCAGAGGGACGCGAGTCAGGAAAGGGTATGTCGAGCTGTCGGGGCAGGCTGTGGAAAAACAACACAAAGGTGGTACCTTGGTCAATCGTGTAGACATCATCCCCAGATAAGACTAACAAGAAAGTTGGAGGTCTTTGGAACCCAAGTCATTGCTATTGATGTGAGCCTAGACATTGTGTTGCAGCTCGAAACAGACCGGAAATCCAGTGTATTCCCAAAACCAGCAAGGCCTGCCGAGTGTAGAGTACATTCAAGATGCTGAACAGACAAAATCGGAATCAGAATCGGGTTTAATATCACCGGCATGTGTCATGAAATTTGTTGTTTTGCAGCAACACTACAGTGCAATATTCAATAAAAATGCCATAAATTACAGTTTGATACATATAGATTAAATGAAATAAGAGAGGGGAAAGATAGTGAGGGAGTATACATTGGCTCATTGTCTATTCAGAAATCTGAAAGTGGAGGGAAAAAAGCTGTTCCTAAAACGCTGAGTGTCTGTCTTCAGACCCCTGCACATCCTTCTTGACGGTAGCAATGAGGAGGGCATGTTCTGAATGATGGGGGTCCTTAATGGCGTTGGTGGACAGCGACGTAATGCCCATTATCAGCTGCGATGATACAAAAATTGGCGGAGCTCTGGATAGAGAGAAAGGTTACCAAAGGATTCAGCAGGGATGTAGGCCACTTGGAAATCTGGGCAGAGAAGTGGTAGATGGCATTTAATCTGGAGAGCGAGGTGCTGCATTTTGGGAGGTAAGAGGGGAGTATACAGTAAATGGTAGAGCCCTTAGGAACACTGAGGTACAGAGGGATCTCGGGGTTTAATTCATTGCTCCCTGAAATTGGCACAGTTAGGGTGGTTAAAAAGGTGTGCAGCATGCCAGCCTTCATCAGTTGGGGCATTGAGTGGCAAAGTCCAAGTTGTAGCTATACAAGACTTTGGTTAGGGCACATCCAGAGAACCACCATACAGACCATGCTCTCTTTATGCTCCTACCATCAGGCAGGAGGTACAGAAGCCTTCGGTCCCACACCACCAGGTTCAGGAAGAGGATGAGAGAGGGGAAGTTTAAAGGAGATTGATGAGGCAAGATTTTTTACATGGAGAGAAGTAGACACCTGGAAGGCAAGTGATGAAAGCAGATATGACAGTGAGGTTTAAGAGCTATTTAGACAGACACATGAACAGGCAAGGAATGGAAGGATTGAGATCTCATGCAAGCCTTTGTGCTGCTTAGACTGATCTCACGGTTGGCACTGGCATCATAAGCCTGTTCGTTTTCTATGTTTGGCGAACAATGTAGATTCCATAACACTGACTTGCGGTGGATAATGTTTCAGATCCCCAGGGCAGCATACAGAATGTAGAGGGACATGAATCAGCGGGCTGTTGGGGGATCACAAGGTTATCAGGCTGAGGGTCAACAGGTCAAAGGTTATCAGTTTAGCTCTGAAGACGGCAGATTAGCCCACTCTCTTATCAGTCCAGATCATGCCTCTACTGAACTGCTCAAAACCTTCAGCCTCAAGCTGTGAGAATTGTTTTGAACTGGTCAGTGAAGTAGCAGCTATGGCAACTTCCTCTCTGCCACCGCGCCGGTGAAGTGTTTAATGAGCCTTTCTGTCCAAGGTTTGAGCTTTCACCTCAGGCACTGGTAAGGAGACACTTCACTGCCTGAAGCTTTAAACTGTGATGGGGTTACACAGGTCAGGCCAGCCCGTACAACACAGACACTGGAAATGGATACTGGCTGTCCAGCTGTGGGACCAAAACCCGAGAGGAACTGGGAAACCAACACTAACGAACTTTCAAAATATTTTAAATGATAGAATGGGATGGCATATTTGTTTAAAATTTTAGATTAGAAAAGCAGAGAATGAGCAGCGTGTGACAGACTGAGAGAGACATGGAGGGCAGAAGATTTTACTGTAACTTACTGGAACCAGGTTAAAATTAAACCTGAGTTAATCTCAATAGCTCTTGAAACTTCAAAGCTGCTGTTTTCAAAGTGTGTAAAAGAGAACTAAGATTTCCCATAACAAATTAACAGTCTAGGATTTAACATTCTGTACAAAAGTCTTAGACACCCGAGCTTTTGCGCAGCACTGTAGTAATTTTACGTATTGCACTGTACTGCTGCTGCAAAAAAAATTCATGACATATGTGAGTGATGATAAAACTGATTCTGATATGGGACTCTGTTGTGGACTGAGAATGGGGAAGGGGACAGGGAGAGGGGAATCATGGATGGGAAAAGGGGAAGAGAAAGGGGAGGGAGCAGGAAATACCAGAGAGACATTCTGTAATGATGAATAAACTGATTATTTGGTGTCTCAGGGCTGGGTGTGTCTGGGTGTGTCTGCACCTGCGCCACCCCCTGCTCCTGGCACTCTTTCTCTGACATCCGTCCTACACCCCTCCCGCAACAGTCCACCCTCACCATTCCCAACATCCTTTGCTCCCACCAGACTTACAAACTCGCTCTCCACTCCTTGCTGACAAATACGGTTCTGTGTAAAAGTCTTATGTATCCTAGCTATGTATACATGCCTAGGACTTTTGCACAGTATTGTAGATGTAATTTAAAACACAGTCTTCAGCATTGCTCTGCAGATTTTTTCTCGTAACAAGTTAACAGTCTAGGAATTAGATGTAAACCACAATCTGACCAGTACTTCGAGATTCATGTACAGATTTTTGAGGAATTGTCTATGGATGCAATGTAAAAGATTTTATTAGGCTACTCTGCAGTGTACTTTAACTCATTCTGACAAGGATTCTCTTCATTGTCAGTAACAAGCACTAATATCTACATTGTGCTTTAAGTAGAAAGAAGCATTCCAAAATGCTGTTTAGCCAGTGAACCAAACAAGATGTAAAGGTGAACACTACACAAACTGCTGGAGGAACTCAGCAGGTCAGGCAGCATCAATGGAGAGGAATAAACAGTCAACGTTTTGGGTGACTGCCCTTCATCGAAGTTCTAAAGTTCACAGTCAAAGTACATATATGTTACCATACTATCAAATATGGTGACCTGTATGTCACCATATTATCTAAGTACATGTATGTCACCATATACAACCTTGAGATTCATCAGGACCTTAATAAATGTCTCCATGGTTTCCATGGCCTCCTCTTGTGCCAAAATGAGGCCACGCTCAGGGTGGAGGAGTAACACCATATATTCCATCTGGGTAGCCTCCAATCTGATGGTGTGAATATCGATTTCTCCTTCTGGTTAACAAATTTCCCCCTCCCCCTTCCTCTATTCCCCACTCTGACCTTTTACCTCCTTTCACCTGTTGGTTAATTCCTCCTGGGACCCCTTCTCCTTCTCTTTCTCCTATGGTCTACTCTCCTCATCTATTGGATTCCTACTTATCCAGCCCTTGACCTTTCCCACCCACCTGGCTTCCCCTATCACCTTCCAGCTAGCCTCTTTCTCCTCCCCCAACCTTTTTATTCTGACATCTCCCCTTCCTGCTCAGTCCTAAAGACTCTCAGCCCAAAACATCGACTATCTACTCATTTCCATAGAGGCTGCCTGACCAGCCTGAGTTTCTCCAGCGTTCTGTGTGTGTTGCTTTGGATTTCCAGCATCTGCAGAATCTCTTGTGTTTAAGGTGAACTCTATTCTTGATTGGAGAGAGTAGTGTAGCAGGTAGTACTATGAGGGGTGATTGATAAGTTCGTGGCCTAAAGTAGAAGGAGTCTATTTTAGAAAACATTTATTTTTGAACATAGTCCCCTCCTGCATTTACACACTTAGTCCAGTGGTTGTGGAGCATACCGATCCCTTCTTTGTAGAAGTCGGTGTCTTGGAGCTCCAGAAAGCAGTCCACAGCAGGGGTGATTGATAAGTTCGTGGCCTACGATAGAAGGAGATGAGTTATACAGCTCTTGTTACATGCACATGCAGTTCAACTCTTTGAGTGATTATGCAGAAAGTTTGAAGTTAATAACTCATCTCCTTCTACCTTAGGCGACAAACATATCAATCACCCCTCGTACTGCCCCACCACTCCAGGGACCTGGGTTCGATCCTGACCTAATGTGTTGCAGGGTGCACTGGTTTCCTCCGGAATCCCAAAGATGTGCTGGCAGGGTAACTGACCGCTGCAAATAGCCCTAACTGACCCTCAGTGTCGGTTAATGGAACAGGAATCAGAGGGGATGCTGCTGGGCATGGGAGGGAGACTGGGTACTGGGAAATAAGCAAAGAGTTCCGACAAAGAGTACATGATCCTGAAAACCCAAACGCAGTGTCTTAGGAACAGCTTTTCCCCTCTGCTATCCAATTTCTGAATGTTCCATGAACCCATGAACACTAGCTCTCTTTTTCAAAGTTCAAAGTAAATTTAATATCAAAGTATGTATACGTCACCATATACTTACTTTTCTTGTTGGCAGTTTTGCGCTATTTATTTTTTAAAATATATTCCTAATTGTAACTTATAGTAGTGCTTTATGTTTAACACTGTACTGCTGCAACAAAACAACAAATTTCACGACATTTGACAGTGATAATAAGCATGAATCTCATTCTCCTTCCACAGATTCTGCCTGACCCGCTGAGTGTCTCCAGATCTATTTTTATATTTCATTATGATCTTGCACTTATAGTTTCCCTGCACTGCACTCTCTGTAAATGTAACACTTTATTCTGTATTCTGTTGTTGTTTTCCTGTGTTCTAGCTCAATGCACTGTGTAACCAGTTGGTCTGTTTGACAAGCTTTTCACCGTATCTCAGTACATGTGACAATAATAAACCAATTCCAATTCCAATAAGGTTTTAGGTCGGGATCTCTCATCAGAACTTCTATCAGTGCTTTTTTAATCTCCCCTACATTCTCTCCAGTACAACCACATCCTTCCTACAGCGTGGCAATATTTTAAGGGTAGTATAATTACATCAGCAATTTTGTACTCAGGTGGGTCCCATCAATGAGGTGAATGGCCAGTAATTCTGAGGGAACGTTTTGTCCCGAAACGTTGACAGTTTATTCCCCTTCGTAGATGCTGCCTGACCCACTGAATTCTCCACCGTTTTTTTATGTTGCTCGTATTTTTATTTCAGATTACTAGCACTTGCAAGATTTTAGATTTTCATTGAAAACAAGGTTTTGTTTGGGGACCAGGGGATGCTTTTTTTGTTTTAGAAGGTGAAAAGTGATGGGGAGGCTACAAATTTGAGGGGAAAATGGAGTGAGTGGGCTGCACCGTTGCTGGAGCTGCTACCTCATTTAATCCTGATTTAGAGTGCTGCCTATGTGGAGTTTACACGTTTTCCCTGTGACCACACTGGTCTCCTCCCAGGTGCTCCAGTTTCTTCCCATGTCCCAAAGACGTCTAGGTTGATCAGTTCGATGGCTGCTGTAAGCTACTGTAACTCTGTAAGTGAGTGGTACAGTCTGGGGAGGGGGGAGCTGATGGGAATGTGGGGAGAATCAATTGTAGGGAATATTGGTTGGGAATGGAATTGTCCTTCAACCCATGGGACAGTGTTGTCCAGGATGACCTCATAGAAATTTATAAAATAAGGTGGATGGTCACAGCCTTTTCCCCAGGGTTGGGGAAAGGGTATGTATTGTTACAAGGAGGTCTGTGGTTTTTTTTTGGGAGAATGATGTAATGGTCTTTTGGAGGTCACCTGATGTAATTTTCCCGCTGATGTGAGGTCACGTGATGACGTGCACTACGGGTATATAAGGGAAGACCAGTTAGTTTTTAGTTTTTAGATTTCCAGCTAGAATGTACTGTGTCTCCGTTTCTGTTGTGTATTTGTTTTGATGATGCAACTTCATTTTTAAAACGGTTGTTACATTCTGTTGCAAGGTACAATAGTGCTGGATTGGCAATTTTTGCTAGATGTGCTGATTTACCCTATTCCAGCAGTAGTACGGGAGAGTGAAGACTTTATCGAAGTACAGAACCCGAAGGATTGAGAGGAGTCGGTATCGTTCGGCAGTTTAACAAAGGATCGACCTTATTGAGTCTTCGTTGAAGGAGTAGTGACCTGCATGAAAGATAACCCTTGCCAGAAGAGCAAAGAGTTCATGCAAGGTTTGCTCTCTAGAATTTAAGGTCAGTTGTTTTAAACTGTTTATTTCCTGCATTGTGAACCCTTTGGACAGAACCAACGGGAAAGTCGCATCTATGAAGAAATCCTTCCCCAGAGAAGTCTCTCCCAGTTGAACATATAAATCTGTTGGACTTTTGAATTTACCATTTTAAGAACTATATCTGACTTTACCGCTTTAAGAACTGTTTTCACATTTAATGCTTTAAGAACTAGTGCCGAGTGACAATTTGTTGAATGGCTGCATAGCAGTTAACTTCCGGTTAAGGTTTTCGTTTGTTTTTTTGATTGTTTATCCGTGTTTAATAAATGTTTGGTTGTTTTTATATAACCTGTCTCGATTGATATTCATTGTTGCCGGTTACGTAACAGTATATATAAGAAAAGAGGTAAAAATTTTAAAACAGACCCAAGAGGTAACTTCTTTGCACAGAGGCTGTTGGATGCCCGGAATGAACTACCAGAAGAAGTAGTTGAGGCATTGGAATGGGTCGAGGGAAGGGAAGGGTTTGGGCTGAACCCAGGCAAGTGGGTCTATCAGGAATGCTGTGGTCAGCATGAACCAGATGGACTGAATGGCCTGTTTCCAGACTGTATTACTTTATATGACTCTATATGGAAATGTATGATGGAATGAGGTTGAGGAGCCTCCTCCTGTGACCAAGTTCTCCTGTCAGAGGACAGATATATAAATAATAAATCTCTCCCTCTCACCTGAATGTTGGGATTCTGTGCGTTGATATCCGCATTGGTTAGGTCGGGGAAGTTCTTCAGGTCCAGGACAAAAGGGTTGGTCTCCTCCAGGCCAGACCCATATTTTGTTTGTGCCGGGGTGTCCGGTGATCCTGGGGGTGACCATCGCCGCTTGTGACGGGCTTGGTTGTTAGCCTTCCAGGTCTTCAGCTTGTTATCCTCGGCCGTCTCCTCCGGATCCCGGGCCAGCCTTGAAATCGAATGGCTTTTCACCTTGCAAGGAAGGGAGAGAGTCATCAGGGGCAGGAGTCACAGGCAGCACTCGAGAAACAATACTGAGTGATCTTATGGAAGGACAGCTTCTTCCCCCATCCCCGCCCCTCCCGCCTGCCGCCATCAGATTACTGAATGGTCCATCAACCCACTAACAGCATCTCATTATTCCATCTTTGCACTACTGCAGCATAGAACATTACAGAACAGATCCTCCACTACAGAACGTTTAACCTACTCTAACCCTTCCCTCCTACACAGCTCTTCCTTTTTCTATCATCCATGTGCCTATCTAAGAGTTTCTTAAATATCTCTAATGTATCTGCCTGTACCACCGCTCTCTGTGTAAAAAACCCACCTCTGATATCCCTCCATTTACTTTTGTCCAATCACCCTACTATGCCCCCTGGTATTGGCCATTTTTGCCATTGATAAGTCTCTGCTTATCAATATTCCTTCCAACTTGTAATCACTGGTGTGCGCAAAAATCATGTGCTATGTAATTTTTTGCCCAGTGACAACAATGTGTACTCACTGAATTTTTTTAAGTGGAAGTAAACCTGAAGCTGCTCTAAGGATAACAAGCCATTCCGCTTTAAATGAACCAGCAGTTCTTTTGTGCTTCACGCCCTTGGCTTCTCTGGAATTTAACATAGTGAATCAATAATTTCTTCAATAAAAACAGTATAAATATGCCAGTTCTAAAATCTTCGGTCAAATTATCACAAACTCCACATTGTCAACACTGTCTGCATCAGAAACCGGAAAAGGAAATGTGATTGTGTACGATCGTGAAATATACTTAACATGCCAATGAGGTAGAGGTTGACGACCTTTTGTTCACAGTTCAAATTCCTTTGTGTGCTAGTAGCAAAAGATGTGTGCGCGTACCCAAGCGCACGTCTTAGAGGACACTACTGTCTATCCACACAGTCTATGCCTCCCATCTATACACCCCTGTCAAGTCACCTCTCATTCTCCTTTGCTCCAAAGAGAAAAGTCCTTGCTCGTTCAACCTGTCCTCAAAAGACACGCTCTCTAATCCAGGCAGCATCTCGGTAAATCTCACCTGCACCCTCTTTAAAGCTTCTACATACTTCCTATAATTAGGTGATTATTTATTTTAAATGTAACTTACAACATTTTTTATATCATGCACTGTACTGCTGCCACAAAACAACAAATCTCAAGACACACTCAGTGGCCACTTTATTAGGTACACCTGAACACCTGCTCCTTTGTGCAAATTTCTAATCAGCCAACCTAACGTGGCAGAAACCAAATACATAAATCAGTCATGATCGAATGGCAGAGCAGACTAGATGGGCTGAATGGCCTAATTCTGCTCCTATGTCTTGAGGTCACATCTTCTACACTTTCAATAAGAGGGCCAGACTGCTCAACCTTTCTTCCCAAGACAGACTTGCCATCCCAGGAACCAGCCTTGAGAATTTTGCTTCACTCTTTCTATACACGTATAGAAATTGGACACAGTATTCCTGATGTGATTTCATCATGCCCCTACATAACTGTACTGAGACATCTTTACTCCTGCGCTAAAAAACCTTCAATAAACCTACAAGTTGCCTTTCTAATTGCCTGTCACATCTACACATTAGAACACTGAGGATATCTGCTCTTAAATTCCCAAGGAGAAAAAGGAATGCAATAATGTTAATAGCTCCAGCTGTGACTCAGCTGATAACATTCTCGCTAAATTGGAGAAGATTGTGGGCCCATTGACTTGTGCATAAAAACTGTTCATGACACCAATGTTGTACTGAGGAGGTTTAATGCAATTCTTCATGCTGGTGTTGGCTAATTTTGCATGGGAGATCTTTCAGATAGAGGCAAGTGGTCTCCTGGTAACAGTACAAGTAGCAATTTGCTCCAATACACAGGCCAATACTTGCCCCTCAAACAGCATCACTTAAAATTCTGGTAATCACATTGCTGTTCCTGGGGCCTTGGTTAGCTTGAAAAATATACACTTAGTGGTACCTTTTCTAGGTACAGCTGCCTACATGCTTGTTAATGCAAATATCTCATCAACCAATTAATTAGTGTACAAAAGCATGCAGACATGGTCAAAAGGTTCAGGGGTTGTTCAGACCAAACATCAGAGTGGGGAAGAAATGTGATCTAGGTGACTTGGACTGTGGAATGATTGTTGGTGCCAGACGGGGTTGTTTGAGTATCTCGGAAACTGCTGATCTCCCTGTGATTTTCACGTACATCAGTCTCTAGAGTTTACAGAGAACAAGAAACAATCAGCAGTTCTGTGGGCGAAAAAGCCTTGTTCATGAGAGTGGGCAGAAGAGCATCTCTGGACTGGCCTGTCCAGAAGGAAGGTCTCAACCTGAAATGAGAATCATTCCCACTCTCTCTTTAATATTGCCTGGAAGTTTTTTCCCTCACATTCATAGAAACATAGAAACATAGAAAATAGGTGCAGGAGTAGGCCATTCTGCCCTTTGAGCCTGCACCGCCATTTATTATGATCATGGCTGATCATCCAACTCAGAACCCCGCCCCAGCCTTCCCTCCATACGCCCTGATCCCCGTAGCCACAAGGGCCATATCTAACTCCCTCTTAAACACAGCCAATGAACTGGCCTCAACTGTTTCCTGTGGCAGAGAATTCCACAAATTCACCACTCTCCGTGTGAAGAAGTTTTTCCTAATCTCGATCCTAAAAGGCTTCCCCTTTATCCTCAAACTGTGACCCCTTGTTCTGGACTTCCCCAACATCGGGAACAATCTTCCTGCATCTAGCCTGTCCAATCCCTTTAGGATTTTATACGTTTCAATCAGATCCCCCCTCAATCTTCTAAATTCCAACGAGTACAAGCCCAGTTCATCCAGTCTTTCTTCATATGAAAGTCCTGCCAACCCAGGAATCAATCTGGCGAACCTTCTTTGTACTCCCTCTATGGCAAGGATGTCTTTCCTCAGATTAGGGGACCAAAACTGCACACAATACTCCAGGTGTGGTCTCACCAAGGCCTTGTACAACTGCAGTAGTACCTCCCTGCTCCTGTACTTGAATCCTCTTGCTATAAATGCCAGTATACCATTCGCCTTTTTCACCACCTGCTGTACCTGCATGCCCACTTTCAATGACTAGTGTATAATGACACCCAGGTCTCCTCCCCTTTTCCTAATCGGCCACCATTCAGATAATAATCTGTTTTCCTATTTTTGCCACCAAAGTGGATAACTTCACATTTATCCACATTAAATTGCATCTGCCATGAATTTGCCCACTCACCCAACCTATCCAAGTCACTCTGCATCCTCTTAGCATCCTCCTCACAGCTAACACTGCCACCCAGCTTCGTGTCATCCGCAAACTTGGAGATGCTGCATTTAATTCCCTCATCCAAGTCATTAATATATATTGTAAACAACTGGGGTCCCAGCACTGAGCCTTGCGGTACCCCACTAGTCACCGCCTGCCATTCTGAAAAGGTCCTGTTTATTCCCACTCTTTGCTTCCTGTCTGCTAACCAATTCTCCATCCACATCAATACCTTACCCCCAATACCGTGTGCTTTAAGTTTGCACACTAATCTCCTGTGAGGGACCTTGTCAAAAGCCTTTTGAAAATCCAAATATACCACATCCACTGGTTCTCCCCTATCCACTCTACTAGTTACATCCTCAAAAAATTCTATGAGATTCGTCAGATATGATTCCCATCAGCTCCCCAACATTTTAACACTGGGGTACTTACGGTGGCTGACTTAGAGAGCATCCCACACATCTTTGGGATGTGGGAGGAAACCAGAGCACCCAGAGGGATCTCGCACAATCAGAGGAAGAATCCACACAGACTGCATCAAAGGCCAAGATTGAACCCGAGTTGCTGATACCATGAGGCATTGGCTCTACTAACTGCAAGACTAGAGTGGTGATAAGCCATTCGGCCCCTCAAGCCTGCCCTGGCCATCCTACATGGTCATGATTAATCTGTCTTAAACCTCACCTCCTCTTCTGTACCAGTTCCCCAGAGCCCTCAATTCCCTGACCCTGAAGCTTTTATCTATTTCTTCTTTCAATACCCCAAGTGATACCACATCTACAATCCTCCACTGCAAGAAGTTCCTACACGTCTCGTATTACAACTACGCTCCCAGATTCCAGATCCGCCGACTGTGATAAAGGACATCTTGCTCCTTGCCTTCCTAATCACTTGTGATTTATCTGTTTGCCTCTAGTCCCATGAGCTTTTCTACCACCTTGTCCCTCATGGTCACTAATATCACAAACCCCTCTGCGTCTCCTGAACCTGGTCCACCTCAAACCTCTAGGGTGTTTGCTTTTCAAAAAGTTTCAAGTAGATTTAGTATTGAAGTACGTATATGTCACCATATACTATCCTGAGATTCGTTTGCTTGTGAGCGTTCACAGAAGAACAAAGAAATACAATAGAATCAATAAAAAACTACACACAAACACTAACAAGCAACCAATGTGTAAAAGACAAAGCGCAAGTACAAGAAAAAATACTGAGAGCATGAGTTGTAGAGCCCTTGAAAGTGAGTCCATAGGCTGTGTTCAGCGATCAATTGGGTGTTGAAGTGAGTGAAGTCATTCACACTGGTTCAGGAGCCTGATGGTTGTAGGGTAATAACTGTTCCTGAACCTGGTGGTGTGACAGCCAAGGCTCTTGTACCTCTGTCCCGATGGCAGCGGTAAGAGAGGGAATGGCCCACATTCTTCACCATGAAAATTAATGCAAAGTATTGATTTCATTTATTAGCCTGTTTCTTGTTTCCTGTCTTCAATCCCCAGTCTCACTCTCTGAGGAACCCACACTTCCCCTGAACCATCTCTTTCTTTATCTAAATCTGTGGAAGTCCTTGCTGGTACATTTCTCATCATTCTCTGTTGACTTGCCATTAGCTGACGGTGCCAACCCTGACTGCAGTTATAATTCAACAGACCTCCCTCAGAACCCCCTGGACGAGGCCGGAAATCCTCTCAGAGCCTTGCAGTGTTGCTCCCCTAACTGGACCCAACCCTTTCTTTGAATAAGTGGTTAAACCAGCCACATGCAGTGAAGGGTGAAGGCCTGGGATGAAGTGTTGAACCAATTACATCACAGTAGTAGAATACTGATTGAGAGAGGAAGGCAACACATCAAATGATCCCAAGGATGAAAGGGTTATCATATGAAGAGTCTTTGATAACTCTGGGCTTGTACTCATCGGAGTTTAAAAGAATGAGCGGGGATCTCATTGAAACCTATTGAATGTTGAGAGGCCTAGATAGAGTGGCAGGGTGGAAATACATCTCTACAAAAAGAGGTAAAGTCCTTCCCTCCACTGACCTGCAGGCTATCCTGCTTAACCTGCGAACCCTCACCCCACCCCGATGAGGGTCATGTGAAGCCACAGGAGCAGCTGGTGGATGATCGTATGAGCAGCTGGTGCATATCACAAGTCCTGGTTACGCAACGACTGACATCAGGCAGAGCATTGACAATGGCTGGGGTCACCCATCTTGTAAACACACCACCCAAAAGAAAGGCAAACCACTTCTGCAGAAAAATTTGCCAAGAACAATCATGGTCATGGATAGAGCAACAGCGTGGCTCGGTAGACAGACAGACGACCGTGATTGTCCGTGCCACACAACTCGGCATGTAATGATGATGATGAGATAGAGTGGACGTGGAGAGGATGTTTCCAACAATAGGAGAGTCTAAGACTAGACGGCACAGCATCAGAATAGAAGGATGCTCCATCAGAAAGAGATGAGGAGGAATTTCTTTAGCCAGCGGATGGCGAATCTGAGGAATTCATTGCCATAGACCACTGTGGAGGCCAAATCACTGAGTATATTTAAAGCTGAGGTTGATAGGTTCTTGATTAGTAAGAGTATCAAAGGTTACAAGGAAAGGTATGATATATCAGCCATAATGAATGGCAGAGCAGACTTGATGGGCCGAATGACATAGTTCTGCTCCTTTGTCTTATGATCAAATGTCAGCGATAGTAGATCTGGTTCTGATCCTGATTCCTTATGTTCTCACGATGTCCTAAAGCATTCAAATCGGAGTTAACAAAGCCATTCGTAATTTAAACCAAAGCCAACAAGCCTCTGAAACAGGAAAACTGGGCCTTTGCTAATAAAAATTGTATAAACATATCCATCTTCCCAAAAACAAATCTTAGAGTGTTCGCTATGCAGAAATATCCCAGGGCACTTTACAAGCATCAAAGGTTTAATTATGAGGACGGATTGAACAGACTAGGGCCGTATCCCCTGGAGCAGAGATCAAGGGATGATCTAATTGAGGTGTTTAATATGATTAGAGGTTCTGGCGGGTGAGTATAGAATAACGGAGCATTGCATTTACATTCAAGTCAGGCAGGGCACTTGGGGTGAAGTCTGGGAGCATTTCGTCACACAGGGGGAGGGGGAGGGGGAGGGGTTTGGAAATTTCGAACTCTCCAAAACAGAAACGGAACAGGGGTAGGTCACTTGGGTTCTCAAGCCCGTCCCACCATTTAGTAAAATCAAAAAGATTAAAAAGATTTGCGTTACTTGCCACATGTACATCGAAACATACAGCGAAATGTGCCATTTGTGTTAAATCAAATCAGCGAGGATTGTGTTGGGGGGAGCCTGCAAGGGTTGCCAACATACTTGCCCATAACCTATTAAAACTAACCCTAACCTGTAGGTCTCTGGAATGTGGGCGGAAACTGGAGCACCCAGTACAAACTCTTTAGAGACAGCAGGAGGAACAGAACTCTGATCAGTTATCGCTGATGCTGTGAAGCATTTGTTCGAACTGCAACGCTGATCCATTACCTCAGAAACACATTCCTTCTCTAAACAGGCCACTTTTCATTTCCCTTAAAACCTGAAAGTCCTTCCTTGACCAAGTTACTTAAACAGCGTCAGCTGATTGACAGACTTCTGTAGAGCAAGGGCATTAATGTTTGGATGCAGGGTTAGGGGACCCACATGAATGATGGGACAGGATTGAAGGGCTCAATTGCCTTCTCCTGGAGCAACAAAACAATATGCTGGAGGAAATCTACAGGTCGAGCAACATCTATGGGAGGAAAGGAATTGTCAACGTTTCAGGTCAAAATCCTGCCTCGTGGCGCAGCTGCAAATTTCCTCCAGCAGGATCTATGTTTCTCTGGGTTCTAACACCAGCTGTCTCCTGTGCCTCCTTACCTCCTCCTGTAGCCTACTTCAAAGTAGAGTCAAGGTTTAGAAAGGCCTAGATAGAGTGGATGAGCAGAGGCTGTTTCCAATAGTGGGGGGTGTCTAAAGCCAGAAGGCACAGCCTCAGATAGAAGAACTTGTCCCTTTAGATCAGAGATGAGGAGGAATTTCCTTAGCCAAAGGGGGGGGGGGGGTGAATTTGTGGAATTTATTGCCACAGACAGCTGTGGACGTCAAGTCATTGGATATGCTTAAAGTAGAGTTTGATAGGTCCTTTTTATTTTACTTATTGAGATACAATATGGAATCTGCCCTTCAAGCCATACCACTCAGCCACTTAACTCTAGCCAAATCATAAAACAATTTACAATGACTAATTAACTGTTAGGCCTTTGGACTGTGGGAGGAAACTGGAGCACCCAGAGGAAACCCTCGTGCACACGGGAAAAACGTAAAGATTTTCTTAGAGAGGACCAAAACCTTGTCATGGTTTGGAGACTCGCATGCTTTAATGACCCAGAGAGCTATGTTGGCTGGAGTCAGGGCCTTATGCTTTGGCTCTTGGTAGGGTCACCCATGCCAAACAGGTCAAAGGGTAGAGGTCAGATTAAGAGTGATCCACCGGTTCTCCAGGTTCAGGGTTCAGCTCAGGGCCAACAACTCTGACTGGTAAAACATAACTGTTCCGGAAATAACAATGAAGAATCCTTCTGTGTCTAAGTGGCCAAGGACAGACAGAAATGGAGGACTTCATTGCTGCCCTAAACTTCAGAGGTATAATTGGCAGCATTTTTTTCCTTACAGAGGATGCCGGAATTGAAGGATCTCCAATGCCTAGAGCTGTAACAGTGCGCTAACTGCTAGGTTACCCAATATTACTAATTACTTAACTTGTAAGGGTGTCAAAGGTTATGGGGAAAAGGCAGCGGGATGGGGTTGAGAAGGAAAATAAATCAGCCATGATCAAATGGCAGAAGAGGCTCGATGGGCTGACTGGCCTAATTCTGATCCTATGCCTTAGGGTCTTATAGGTGTGTAGCTATTGGATGGAAGATGGCGGAGCTATCATCATTCAAGCTGGGTGAGAAAGGTAATGAATATGCTGGTAGCCGTTGGTTGGGGTGGGGGTTAGGGAATCGGTGGGAGGTGGGGGTGAGTGAGATTGTTGTTGAAGAGCAGTTTGACCTTTAGGGGTGGTGTAACCATCGGTGGATGGGATGGTGGTGTGAGAGTTGGGGCATGAAATGTTCGGGGGAGGGTTGGGGATGGAGGTGATAGGCGGCTGATTGAAGGACTGGGGGATGGTGTGAGAGTTGGGGAGGGGGTGTGAAGGCTGTGGGGTGTATAAGGATTGGATGTGTGGGGGTAGGGTGAGAGGTGAGTGATACGTATGCTTGGCGGTTGGTTTGAGGATTGGTGTGGATCTGAGGGCTGGGGGGAGGCAGGCTCAGGGTGATGGAGGGGAAGAGTTGTGGAAGGAGAGAGGGCAATGAGTTGGAGGGGAGAGACAGTTAGACAGATGGTCATGGGGAGGGAGTGTGCTGTCATCTGGAATGGTGGGTGGGATGGAGTGGTCAATAACCCCGGGCATCCAACATTATTTCTGAAAATTAGCAGAAAGGTAGAATATTGGAAAGCTTTTAAAAACCTACAGAGAGCAACTAAAAGAATCACTGGGGGGAAAAGATGAAATATGAAAGCAAGCTAGCAAACGATATCAAAGTGTATATTAAAGGCTTTTTCATGTATGTAAAAAATAAAAGAGAGATGAGAGTGGATATTGGACCACTAGAAAATGAGGCCGGAGAAATAATAACAAGGAGATGGCAGATGAATTAAATGAGTATTTTGCATCAGTCTTCACTGTGGAAGACACTAGCAGTGTGCCAGATGTTGAAGGGTGTGAGGGAAGAGAAATGCGTGCAGTTACTATTACAAGGGAGAAGGTGCTCAAAAAGCTGACAGATCTAAGGATACATAAGTCACCTGGATCAGCTGAACTGCACCCTAGGGTTCTGAAAGAGGTAGCATTAGAGATTGTGGTGGCGTTAGAAATGGTATTTCAAAAATCATTGGACTCTGGCATGGTGCCAGAGGACTAGAAAATTGCAAACGTAACTCCACTCTTAAAGAAAGGAGAAAGGCAGCAAAAGGAAATTATTGACCAATTAGCCTGACCTCAGTGGTTGGGAAGATCTTGGAATCAATTATTAAGGATGAGGTTATGGAGTAGTTGAAGACACAGGACAAGATAGGACAAAGTGAGCATGGTTTTCTTAAGGGAAAATCTTGCCTGATGAACCTGTTGGAATTCTTTGAGGAGATTACAATTAGGATAGATAAAGGGGATGCAGTGGATGTTGTATATTTGGACTTTCAGAAGGCCTTTGACAAGGTGCCACACATGAGGCTGCTTAGCAAGTTAAGAGCCCATGGTATTACAGGAAAGTTACTAACATGGTCAGAGCATTGCTGATTGGAAGGAGGCAGCGAGTGGGAATAAAAGGATCCTTGTCTGGTTGGCTGCCAGTGACTAGTGGTGTTCTGCAGGGGTCGGTGTTGGGATCCCCTCTTTTTATGCTGTATATCAATTATTTAGATGATGGAATAGATGGCTTTGTCGCCAAGTTTGCAGATGATATGAAGATTGGTGGTGGGGCAGGTAGTGTTGAGGAAACAGGGAGTCTGCAGAAGGACTTGGAGAAATTAGGAGAATGGTTAAGAAAGAGGCAAATGAAAACAATGTTGGAAAATGCATGGTCATGCACTTTGGTAGAAGAAATAAATGTGCAGACTATTTTCTAAACAGGGAGAAAATCTAAAAATCTGAGATGCAAAGGAACTTGGAAGTCCTTATGCAAAACCCCCTCCCCTTAAAGGTTAACTTACAGGTAGAATCAGTGATGAGGAAGGCAAATGCCACGTTAGCATTCATTTCAAGAGGTCCAGAATACAAGAACAAGGATGTGATGCTGAGGCTTTATAAGGCACTGGTGAGGCCTCACCTTGAGTATTGTGAACAGTTTTGGACTCCCTATCAAAGAAAAAATGTGCTGACATTGGAGATGGTTCACAGGAGGTTCACAAAGATGATTCAGGGAATGAAAGGGTTATCATACGAAGAACATCTGATAGCTCTGGGCCTGTACTCACTGGAATTTAGAAGGATGAGTTGGGAGGAATCTCACTGAAACTTTTCAAATGTTGAAAGGCCGAGACAGAGTAGATGTGGAAAGGATGTTTCCCATGGTGGGGAGTCTAGGAAAAGAGGGCACAGCCTCAGGATAGAAGAGCGTCCATTTAAAAAAGAGAGAATGAGAAATTTCTTTAGCCAGTGGGTGGTGAATTTGTGGAATTTATTACCACAGGCAGCTGTGGAGGCCAGGACATTGGGTGTATTTAAAGCAGAGATTGATAGGTTATTGATTGGACATGGCATCAAAGGTAATAGGAAGAAGACCGGGAAAGGGCTGAGGAGGGGAAAAAAGGGAAAAGAAAAAAAGAATCACCCATGATTGAATGGCTGAGCAGACTCAATGGGCAAATGGCCTAATTCTGCTCCTATGTCTTATGGTGTTAGGTTAGGATAGTATTCCATGGATCCTTGAAGAATGAGGAGAGATTTGATAAAGGTTATAAATAATGAAGTGTATAGATAGAAAAGTGCAAGCAGGCTTTTTGCACTGAGTTTGGGTGAGGCTAGAACTAGGGTTCATAGGTTAAGAGTGAAAGGTGAAATGTTTAAGGGTTCATGACGAGAAACGTATTCACTCAGAGGATGGTGCAAGTGTGGAACGAGATGCCAGCAGAACTGATGGATGTGGGTTTGGTTTCAACACTTGGATATGTACATGGATTGGAGGCTCTGCAGGAATATTGTCTGGGTGCAGATCGATGGGACTGGGCAGAATAATAGTACGACATAAACTAGATGTTTCTGTGCTGTAGTGATCAATGTGTCTATGACTCTATGTCGCCGGGTGGCTGAAGATATGAGGCAGCAGTGCACCAGCTAAGCCAATGTTCTCACCTCCAGCAGCCAACAAAGTCATTCAATAAATGCAAGTTAATATCACTAAGCAGAAAATACACAAAAATCTGCAGACAGCTAGGTCCAGGAATCCCATGATTCTAGCTGAAGGAGAGTGTCAGATTTCTTTTCATTGCCCTAATCCCTCCTGTACCTAATAAAGTGGCCACCAAGCCTACATTTATGGCCTTTGGCTCCTTAATCCATCCACTTTAAGTTTTGATGTGTCATCCATTCAGAGTTGCTCTTCTGCAAACCACTGTTGTAACACGTGTTTATCTGAGTTACTGTCACCTTCCTGTCAGCTTAAGCCAGTCTGACCTTTCTCCTTTGACCACGCTCATTAATAAATCATTTTCTCCCACAGAACTGCAACTCACTGGATTTTTTTTTCATTTTTTGACCCATTCTCTGTAAGCTCTAGAAAATGTTGTATGTGAAAATCCTGGGATACTCAAACCTCCCTGTCTGGTACCAACAATTATTCAAAGGTCAAGGTCACTTAGATGACATTTCTTTCCCATCCTGATGTTTGGCTGAACAACAACTGAACCTCTTGACCATGTCTGCATGCTTTTATGCCTTGAGTTGTTGCCACATGATTGGCTGATTAGATATTTGCGTTAATATTGGGCACTCACGATCGCGTAGCAATTAGTGCAACGCTATTGCATCTCAGGGTGTTCCGGAATTCAGAATTCAATTCCGGCACAGTCTGTGAGACGTCCCTGTGGAATGTGTGGGGTTTTTCCTGTGTGCTCCAGTTTCCTCCCACAGGCTAAAGATGTACCAAGTAGGTTAATTGGTCTTTGTAAATTGTCCCATTATTAAGTTAGGGTTAAACTGGGGATGTCAGGGGTTGCTGGGGTGGTGTGGCTCGAAGGGCTGGAAGGGCCTACTCGCACTGCATCACTAAACAATTGACAGAATAAGCTAGTGAGCAGGGGTACAGGTGTGCACTGAGAGTATCTACTCAAAAGAACTGAAGGCGGCTTTGATTTTGGTCATTTACTTCATTGCTTGTCAAATCTTTCTGTGCGCAACTTAGCTCTGATAGTGATAACACTGATAATTCTGTGAAAGTGACGTGCTTAAGGGGCATCAGGAGGTCAGAATGGGAGCTATACGTCTAAATGTCCCGTGGCAAAATGTCTGGCCACAAGTAGGTTTAACCTTGAACACTGGCTGGTTGAATGGTGTTGCAACAACAACTCTGCACTCAACGTCAAGACCAAGGAACTGACTGTGGATTTCAGGAAGGGGCAGTCTGGAGAAGACACATCAGTCCTCACTGAGGGGTCAAGCACTGGAAGTAGTGTCAAATTCCTGCATGTCAACACATTGATGCAAACATGAAGCAGCTACACTGGCACCTCTACTTCATTAGGAGTTTGAAGAGATTTGGTACGTCACCAAAGACTCCAGCAATTTTCTACAGACGTACTGAGGACAGCATTTTGACCGGTTGCATCACCTCCTGGTGTAGAGGCTCCAATGAACAGTATCAAAGGAGGCTGCAGACAGCCAGCTCCATGATAGGCACAACCCTCTCTACCATCTTCAAAAGACGATGTCTCAAAAAGGTGGCATCTATCATTAAGGACTCTCATTATCTGGGACATGGCCTCTTCTACATGAAACTTTGCCGTAGAAAAATACCATCCATTATCAAAGACCCTCCCCACCCAGGCCATGCTCTTTTCTCGCTACTGCCATCAGGTAGAATGTACAAATGCCTCAGGACTCACACCCCTGTTCAAGAACAGTTACTACCCCTCACCCCTCAGGCTCTAGAACGAAAGAGGGTAACTATACTCTTTGTGTTTCTGGTGTTCCCACAACCGATGGTCTCACTTTAAGGACTCTTTATCTTGTCATTTTATACTCTTTATTTATATCTGCATTCGCACAGTTTGTTGTTCATTGATCCTGTTTACAGTTACTGTTCTATAGATTTGCTAAGTATGCCCACAGGAAAAAGAATCTCAGGGTTGTATGTGGTGACTCAAGTAATAAACCTCACCTTTGACCTTTTCTATTATTACCATTGGGGAGGAGGTACAGGAGCCTGAAGATATGCACTCAATATTTTAGGAACAGCTTTTCCCCCTCCATTATCAGATTTCTTAATGGTCTGTAAACCCATGAACAGTAACTTACTGTTGATCTTTTGCACCCATGTGTCTATCCATGTATCCATTTATCTAGCCTTCTATTTATTTATTTTTCTGTTTATTTCTAACCTATAAAACATTTTGTGTTGCTGTGTTCTGCTGCTGCAAAACAAATTTTACAGCAATGTCAGTGATAATAAACCAGATTCTGATTCAAATCAGAAGCTTGCTCAGGTTTGTTACCTTAAGCCCAACGGCAAGAATTGCCAGGGAAATACTGTGGGTGCTAGGATCTGAAGGTAATATGATAACCTCCATCCTTGCCTCCTCCCCCCTCCCCACCTACTGTTAAGTCACTTGGGCTATTAAAACACCAGCAATCGTAAGCAGATTCCCCAAGCTCAGAGTACTCAGTGCTGAGCAACGAGCTGGAATAACCCCAGAGCTACACTATTGTGGGCCTGGGACAGATATCACACATCCACACTGAGATCTAATATTTAAACTGCTTTCAAAACCAGTGAGGCATGGAAAGAGAGGAGATGGGATACCCTTAGAACCATCAAAGACTCCCTTGTACACCATCAGAAACACCTTCATGAACCCCATTAAACTCTATCCAAGACTCCATTGAATTATCATCAGAAACCACATTGAACACCATCAGAGACCCCGTCGAACACCACCAGAGACCCTATTGAAACCAGAGACCACATTAAATACCATCAGAGGCCCCACTAAACACCATCAGAAACCCTATTGAAACCATCAGAGGCCCCATTGAACACCATCAGAGACTCCTTTGAACACCACCAGAGACCCCTTTGAACACCACCAGACAACATTAAATACCATCAATCTGCATTAAATAGCATCAGAGACCCTTTGAACATCAGAGGCGACATCAAATACCATCAATCTGCATTAAATAGCATCAGAGACCCCAATGAACACCAGAGGCCCCATTGAACACCAGAGATCACGTTAAACTCCGCAGAAACCCTGTTGAACAACACCCCATAAAATACCATCAAAGACCTATTAAACTCCATCAGAAACCCATTAAACACCATCAAAGGCCACTAAATACCACCAAAAATTCATTAAACACCACAAGAATCTCTATTAAACACCAAAGAGACACATTAAACGCCATCAATGACCTCGTTAAACACCACTGAGATTCCAGTAAATACCATCAGAGACCTCGTTAAGCACCATCGGGGATTCCAGTAAATACCATCAGAGATCTCATTAAACACCATCAAAGACTCGTAAACCACCACCACAGACCCTATTAAATACCATTGGGAATTCCATTTAAGTACCGTCAGAGATCCCATTAAACACAATCAGAGACCCATTTACTCTCAGGAACCCCATTTGACTATCCGATGGTCCGATTATCTGGACTGCCAGTGAAGGAGGGCCCGCTGAAATGGAAATCGCTTTCTCCTGTAACTGTGATGGAGTTCCACAAGCAAGCCACGCACAACATCCTTCAAAGTTCGCCGCAAAGAGGCGCAGGACACCTCGCCGCCCGAAACGACACTCGGCGCTGCGCGGTGTCAGACCCGAGCGGGTGCCCCAAACTCTGACACGCGACCCTGACGGCAGTGTGAATGTGCCCGAGAGAGGCGCAGCAGCCACCGTAAGGAAGACACATAAACACACGCTCAGGTAGCCACACACCAGCGGGTCCAGTGGCCGACCCCCTTTATGAGGTTAACCTCCCTGGAAGTGGGTTTAAACGGCCGCTCGCTGACAGTACAACTCCGCTCGCCATCGCCGCGGCTCTGAAACCGGACTTTCACAGATACCGAGGGACCCGCGGAGCTCCCCCAGCAGATGGGCTGTGGTTCCGGAACCCAGCAGCGGCAGCCCCTCGTGTCTGTGCTGGAGGAACTCAACGGGTTCCGCAGCATCTGTGGAGGCGTGGTGGGTGCGAGGAACCGCGGACATTTCGGGTCGAGACTCTGCAGCAGGAGTTTGTGGCTTCGGGTGTCTCGCGTCCCGGGACAGTGTTTGACCAGGGGTAATGAAACTACAGCGTGTGTAACGCGACTAGACGGAACCTCCGGTAAGATACACCGAACGCCTACTCGGCGCAGACTTTCTACCGAGCTTCATTTGAAAGAACTTACTTTCAAGACTGAATGGGTTGCATTGCGTTAAAGGCACGTACCTGTTTACCCGTGGCGCTCTCTCCCTCCTGCTGTCGTATGTCGCCGTATTTACCCGTCGGGACACCTCCGAGTAGCGCGAACAGAGCGGCGAGGGAGACGAGGAAGAGAAGCGGGACCGACTCTCGGACGAGCCGCATTGCCTCGCCCCGGAGTGTGAGGGTCTGCGCGGCAAATTTTTGATGTTGGATTAAATTCGGGGAGGGGCGGAGGGAGGGGGTGTCGGTGAGTCCCTCGACGGTAGGTGTGGGTAGGGTTTTCAACGCCAAGTTTGCTTTTGGGAAATCTTCTCGGCTCAGCCTGCCTTCCTCCTCCACCGTAGGGTTCAGTAATGGTCCATATCTCACGGTCCGGCAATTGACAGGACACCGCGTGTCGGTGTGCGCGGACCCTGCCACTAATATCCGCTATCCAAACCTCCTGGAGTACTTTAGCCGGCCGGGACAGGCGCTTGACTCTCGCTCCTACTCTCTCCTCCTCCGCCCAGTGCACGGACACTTCTCCCCCCTCGCCGTCCGTCTCCGCTCTGCCTCCGACCCGCTGATAAATAGAAGTCCAGATCAGACAGACGTCAAAGGTTTTAGTGACGTGTAGGCGGGGGAAGAAAGCTTAAATGCTTTAAGGAGCAAGAGGCGAGAGGAGAAAGGTCAAGGGGGTTAGGGAGAGTGAAGAGGCGATTATCCCTGGGGCAAGGGGAGGGATGAGACGAGAAATGATGGTAAGACTTAAGATAAATCGGAGGAAGTCAGCCACACCAGCAGCGTGGGAAGCGGTGAACATATGGGACGTGGAATCCGAGATAGGGCGAAACAAAAAGAGTCGCACAAAGCAAGTGGGTGAGTCGGGACCGCGAGTGGGAGTTGATTCAGGTGGGGGTCCATGGACAGGAGGAAGCGACGTTAGAGCGGGAAGCGCGGAGTCGGGGTGGGGGTGGGTGGGTAGAGTTCGGGCAGGAGTCGGGAGATGTGAAGCTGGTGCTGTGAGGAAGAAAAGGGGCCGGTAATAAGGAGGGTGGAGAGAGTCAGGGACACATGTGTCCCCGGAATAAAAGAACAAAGAAAACCGCAGACTTGCAGAGCGAAACGGAAATGCGACGTACAGAAAGGAGATGGTATACGGGTGCAAACAGGAGGGGTAAGACCGCAGCGCAGCAGGAGGAGGCGGGATGGACACGGAGGCCCGGGAGTTTAAAAAGAAAGTCGGATGAACAGACGGGGTACGGGAGTGGCAAGAGCGACAGGGGTGAAAATGCCTATTTCTCGGAGTTTAACTGGACGC